>NW_026262604.1:34388454-35588454 GCF_021869535.1 Mytilus californianus | reverse complement strand
AAACGCCAGCAAATTCCTCCCTTCAGAAGTCTTCTGATAGGAGGTCACGGGGTAGGGGTCGAGGCGGAGTAACACCAACTTCGTCTAGTCAAGGGGATCGACGAATCTCCTCACAAAATAGATTTGCCACACTTACTGATGAATCAGAAATGGAATGCGAAAGTGTTGTGCCACCCGAAAGATCACAATCTCAGTGTGATCGAAATAAGAACGCTGGCAAACTCGATAGCATTCGTCCTTCTATTCATAAATTATGACAAGTATCATTCAATGGAATTGCCGAGGTCTTAAAATAAATCTTCTCGAGTTAACACTTCTAGTTCAGTCTTTTTTACCTATTGCATTTTGCCTTCAAGAAACTCATCTAAAAGAAAGTGACAATGTATCTTTAAAAGGATACAACATCTATAGCACATTTTCTAAGGAAGACGAACGTGCTGCAGGCGGATCAACCATTTGTGTGAAGGACAATGTCATTCATAGCACAGTCCAACTCACCACAGATCTGCAGGCAGTTGCAATTCGTTTATCATTAGATAAAACAATTACATTATGTTCTATATATATTCCACCTAATTCAAATATAGATAAAGCTAAACTCAAAAACCTCACTGACCAATTACCTTCACCTTTTATACTCATGGGAGACTTTAATGCCCACAATCCCTTGTGGGGAAGCAAGTATCATAATGCCAAAGGTAAGATTATTGAAGATTTTGTCTCTCAAGAAGGATTATGCATTTTTAATGATGGATCTAATACTTATCTCCACCCTGGAAACGGGTCTTATTCTGCTATTGACATCACTATTTGCGATCCGTCTCTTCTTCTGGATTATTCATGGCGTGTCCATGATGATCTTTGTGGAAGTGATCACTTTCCAATAATACTTGAACATCTTTTTACTTCTGCTCAACACAGAGTTCCTCGTTGGAAACTGGACAAGGCGGACTGGCCCTTGTTTGAGAATCTCTGTCAAGCGGAGCTTCAGTCAAAGATGTTTGAGACTGTTCAAGATCCCATTTTAACTTTTAACACAGTTTTAACGTCAATTGCAGACAGGACTATTCCTAAGACCTCGGCAAATCCGAAACATCCCAGCAAACCATGGTTTGATGAGGCTTGGGATCAAGCCATAGATGACCGTAAAAAATATGAAAGACGGTTCAATCAACGTCCAACGACGGAAAACTTAAGTAATTTTCGTATTTTTCGCGCTAAGGCACGGCGGACTTGCAGGCAAGCACGACGTACGTCTTGGAAAAAAATTGTCTCGGGGATAACATCTTGCACTCCGATGACAAAAGTATGGAACATGATACAAAAGATAAAAGGTAAAAATTGTAAAGCCACGGTAAAACATTTGAAAGATGGCAATAATTTATTAACATCTGAAAAAGATATTGCCAACAAGCTTGGTGAAACTTTTGCGAAATCTTCTTCTTCTAACAACTACAGGGAAGATTTTAAAAAAGTTAAAAAACAAAAAGAAAAAATGACTTGAACTTTAAATCGAAAAATGGTGAAAATTATAATAAACTCTTTTCTCTGGAAGAACTCAAAACATCTCTGTCAAAAGCCCATGATACAGCTTGTGGGCCTGATAATATTCACTATCAACTCTTAAAACACTTGCCAGATTCCTCGCTGGAAGCTCTTTTGCAGCTCATGAATAAAATCTGGGAAGCTGGTGATTTACCATCAATTTGGAAGCTTGCAACCGTCATGCCTATTCCAAAACCAAGTAAAGATCACACGGATCCTATTAATTATCGACCAATTGCTCTTACCAGTTGTGTCTGTAAAACGCTAGAACGGATGGTCAATGATCGCCTTGTATGGTTCCTGGAATCAAATGGGCTATTAGCCAATATCCAGTGTGGATTCCGACAGGGTCGCAGTACTCTTGATCATCTTGTTCGATTCGAATCATTTGTCCGTAATGGTTTTGCGAAAAATGAACATGTGGTGTCGGTCTTTTTCGATCTTGAAAAAGCCTATGACACTACGTGGAAGTATGGTATTTTAAAAGATCTTTTTGATATGGGATTGAAAGGCAATATGCCAAATTTTATTTCTAATTTTCTCTCTAACAGACAATTTAATGTTAGAGTTAATTCAACCATGTCTGATCTGTATGATCAAGAGATGGGTGTCCCTCAGGGCAGTATTTTGTCTGTGACATTATTTAGTCTAAAAATTAACAGCCTTGTTGAAGTTTTAAAAAGTAATATTGAAGGCTCATTGTACGTTGATGATTTTTTAAATTGTTATAGAGGCAAAAATATGAATATCATAGAACGCCAATTGCAACTGTGTCTCGGAAGAATAGAAAAATGGGCCTCAGAAAATGGTTTTAAATTTTCCTCATCTAAAACGGTTGGGATACATTTCTGTAACAAAAGGAAATTGCATCTTGATCCAGAACTCACTTTATATGGAAACCCAATTAAAATGGTTGATGAAACCAAATTTCTAGGGTTAGTTTTTGATAAAAAATTAACCTTTCTCCCCCATATCAAAATGTTAAAATCAAGATGTTTAAAAGCATTAAATATTTTAAAAGTTGTCGGCAGCACCGACTGGGGTGCTGATCGCAACATTTTACTTAATTTATATAGATCTCTAGTTAGATCCAAACTAGATTATGGCTCTATAGTGTATGGCTCTGCACGGAAGTCCTACATACAGATTCTCGATGCTGTGCATCACCAGGGTTTGCGTCTCTGTCTTGGCGCCTTTAAAACCTCACCAGTTGAGAGTTTGTGTGTAGAGGCTGATGAGCATTCACTTTTTGACAGACGTTTGAAGCTTGGACTTCAATATGCTGTCAAACTATAAGCTATTCAGATAATCCTGCTTACAACTGTGTTTTTAATCCAATTTATGAAGATATTTTTGCAAAACATGAAAATAAAATTCCTCCGTTAGGTATACGTTTAAAACCACATTTAGCTTCTTTTGATTTAAAATCTGTTGCTCAAGTTGAAACTTGCAAATGTCCTCCATGGGAACTTCCCAAACCAAAAATGATATTTGATCTCCGTAAACACAATAAAAATGAAACAAATCCTCTTTTAATTCAGCAACACTATGCTGAAATTAAAGCCAATTATTCCGATTTTTCAACTGTCTATACTGATGGATCAAAAGATGGTGACAGAGTTGCATCTGCTGCTGTCTTCAGGGACAGAGCTGCAACTCTCCGTTTGCCATCTGCTGCATCCATCTTTACTGCTGAAGCAGAAGCAATAATTTTGGCTTTGAAATTTATTGCTTCTTCAGATAAATCCAAATTTATTATATGTTCTGATTCACTTTCATGCTTACAAGCTATACAAAATACTAAAATTAAAAACCCAACAATTCTCAAAATTTTATATGTAATGAGGAATTTAAAAATTCTTCTTAAAGAAATAATATTTCTATGGGTGCCGAGTCATGTTGGAATCCATGGAAACACAGCTGTAGACCTTGAGGCAAAGAATGCCCTGGGTGACACTGTATCTAACTGTGATATACCATATACCGATTTTAAATCTAATATTAGAGAATATGTTTTTAATATTTTGAAAAATGAATGGAGTAAGAGAGATGGTAACAAATTACATGAAATTAAACCTAATTTAGGTAAACCTTTTAATAATTTAATGTGCAGAAAAGATCAGTGTGTTATTTCTAGATGCCGAATTGGTCATACTAGAGTGACACACGAGTATCTTTTAAAAAATGAAGATGAACCACAATGTGTACCTTGCAACTGCAAGTATACTATTAAACATGTTTTAATTTATTGTATTGACTTTGCTGATATTCGGAAGAAGCATTTCAATGTCAATAATATGTATGATTTATTTAATAATATTCCATTTACAAATATTGTTTCATTCTTAAAAGAAATTGGAATATATTATAAAATATAAAAAATGTTGTTATATTTAAAACGATTTTAATTTTTATCACGTTATTTTAGTGTTGATTTTTATTTGTGAATAATCAATTTGCTTTAGTCTAGAATTTTAGTTTATTGAAAGACCTTTTGTCATACCTTAAATTGTTATAATATTCGAATTAGCTCTCGCCGCGATATAGCCTTTCTGTGCTAATGCGGCGTAAAGCAAACAACAATCAATCAATCAATCTAAAATCTGTTTAAAATCAAACCATGCTTTATTCAAAACTTGAAATATATGTGGTACTTTCAATTATTGCCAAATAGAACCTGTTAAAATTTTGTCAACAATCCCAAATGCCTTACAACCAGCAAGATAGACTTTTGTGATGTGTTTTTCATGAAAAAAACTGCGGCACCCATGGAAAATAATAAATTTATTCTGTGACTCCTGCCCAACCTCTTGCTCTGGTTGTACAGGTTGGTCAGGCTCAATCTCAAGTTCCTGAAGTTCAGGCTCCACATGGTCTTTAGGTTCTGGCTCTGAAATTGGCACATGAATTTTTGTGTCTGGTTGTTTCTCTGTTGGCCGATTTTTTGCTTCCTTTTTTTTCTGTAAGTGTCTAAACTTTTGCTGGCATCTTTTCTTGTCTTTTACGAACTGTAAAATGAATATATCTTTTTTAAAATGCACTACAATTATAGACAGTATATTGAAATATTAGATGAATTTAAATTCAATTTGTTGCTATTGTCTCACAATAAAAAAAATGGAAAAATGTCAAATGAAAAGTCCCTTATCAATGGTAAAATCAAAAGCTCTTACACAACATATGATTACATAGTAACTTCGCAGGTAGGTTAATGTACTTTAAAAAAAAAACTGGCACTGAATATCGGTGTTTGCATCGAAATCTAAATCTGACGTCATTTACCAAACTACGCGGAATCTGATTGGCTAGATCGTTCCATCAACGTCAAGGTTGGGCTTGCACATCACGTCATACTTCGTGATCATCAGCTGATCGGGCACCTTGTCATGAGTGTCTTATCACGTAAACACACGTTTCAAAGATGGATATTGCTATTATTTTGAGGTAAGTTTGTTTCAAATTTTCATATTCTTTTACTGCCAAAGGCCGTATATTTCATTTCATTGAAGGAAGATTATACATCTAGATCAAAATGTACCTTTCTTTAAAAAGGGGTGTTAATTTTCACATTTGGCGTTTTTCTGGCTATTTAAAAAACGGCAAGGACGAAAGGCAGTGTTTATAAAAACTTAACTAGTGTTAAAAGAATGTTGGTGTTTATGGAAAAGTGCTGTCAGACTGACATGCCATGGTCATATTTGATCATATTATTATAGAAGAAAACACTTCCATATATTTGAGCATAAATCTTCATATTACTCTTCCCCCAAGGGTGACTGGGGAATAGAAATATGGTCACCATTGGTCTTCCTCCGACCGGCGGTAAAACCCTCGCTAAAGTGGGGCGTCCGTTTGGCTGTGCGGGATGTACAAGTTTGCAGTCACGTCCGGTCAGAATGGGGACGTTAAATCCGATGCCTCGTGTAAAGAGATTGCCACGTTCTTTGCACGTTAAGAACCCTTGCAACAACTCTTTGAGGGGTCCGTAGGTGGCCTCTTACAAGGCTAAATTTCTGTCCTTATCCAATTTACCCTAATTTTCCCGTGGCAGTCCAAATTTCCCCGACCTTCATCCCGGACGGCCTCTATTACAGGACCTACCTATTGTATGTATTGTTAACTTGTTCTCGTCCTGAACATGCATGAAATATTTGCCACTGGACGTTAAGCAACCAACAATCAATCAATCATATTACTCTTTAAGCATCATGATAATGTCCCATTTACTCTTAGGTATTTGATTTGTATAATCATTTATATATTACAAACACAAAGAAGGGGGTCAAAGAAAGAAAAAGAGAGCATAATTTTTTAACTGCATCATGGCACAGTGTGTGCAATCATGCCAATAGCTTGTCTAAAAGTAGGGATTTGATATCTAAAAACAACTAGCTTTTATAATTATTTAGTATGATGTGACCATTTTTCAAACACAATTTTAATTTCATTCATGTTTTAAAATCTCATATTAACATTTTATCTCATCACTTTTTGTGTTCATTTATAGAGCAAATTTGATCTATTGATTTATTGCACTTTAAAAAGTGATATAAACATATTATTATTATATTGATTAACTATCAAAATTGACACGAGTTCTGTCTGTTGTAACTATGATGTCTAGTACAGATTAGGACACTTTTGTTTATCAAAAGACACTTTTCAACTATTTGGAGTGTTATGGGCTTGGAATATTCCAGTTATGATTGTAAAGTTATCTTCTTCTTTTGTAGAAAGATTATCACTACACATTAGAATGAAATTTCTAATACCCAGAGAAAACATAGTTTCCACAATGCCAAACAAGAGGTCTCCAAAATGTAAGCATTGATATTATTATATTGTTTTGTTATGTTCATAACTGTTATGCTTCCCTCAGTTTCATTCAGTCAGTGCAGATGAAGTTATATAAATAAGCATATTGGTTAATCAGTGATTATGTCTCAGAAAGTATCATTCTTAATATTATGTAGTTTAAACTATATAATATATGTTGTTATTTTAAAGAAACTTTTTAATTTGGAAATGTATTTTTAACTAAAAGGTTACATCCAAGTTAACTGTTATGCTATTTTATAGGAAGATAGAATTAAACTTACTATTTTGTATCAGATCATATATAAGGGTCTGGATAGGGTCCTTCATTTCTGTATTCTTTAATTTTTTAGGCCATTTCTCTCTATTCTTTATACATTTTGCCCATTATTCTCTATTCTTTATATTTTAGCACCTCATTATTCTCTATTCTTAATATAAATTTTTTGGTCAATTATTCTCTATTCTGTAAACTCCACACCCTCATATATCAAGTATATTTTATCCAAATATTGTTTACAATTCTATTTTCAGCACTTTGATGACTTGTAAGCAATAGTATTATACCACACAATGAAACTGAGAGAGAAAAAGACTGCACTTCCTTTATTTTGAAAATGCAGCAAAAGGAAATTGTGTATCATATAAAAACTACAGAGATGATTCTGGATCTATGCATGAAAAGAGAAATGATAGAAAATATATATGTGAGAAGTAGTTTTTGATATATATCAAAGAAGACTGATTACTGAGCTTTGTATAAGATAATTCATGACATGTTACATGTGAATTACAAGGAAAATTGAGGAATAATGCAATTTTCAGTATGACAACAAATGAATATCAATAAGTTGAACAATAGTGTTTCTGGAACATAGAAGACAGAGAAATATAAATATAATCAGAGGAAAATACTGTGTACTTGTTTCTTGTGGGGATTTACATACAAAAGGAAATTGTCAGATAAAACATGTTATAATATTGTGATGATTTAAAATCAGTGAGAAATGAAATGTTTATGACTATTTATGACATTTATTACTAAGATGTCAAAACAGACTGATAGCTTTAAATAACAATGTGTAAAGCTGATTTGTGGCATACAAAAAATTGAATTTAAAATAAACCAGTTGAAAAACATTGAAGCCAAACAATGTTTAGTATTACAACAAATGGATATCAAACAAGGAACCAACAACTTATTTGATTCTGGAACATGTAAGAGAGAGACATTTTAAAGGTTTGAATGTGATTTGGATTTATTTAATGAAAAAAATTAATGTAGCAGGATTTGATATTTTAAAAATAAAGTGTGAGGCATTATTTAGATCAGAAATATATGAAGATTCATCAGACATCTTCATAAAACATTTAAATAGACATTTACTATTTTACCATTCATTTATACTTTATTATGAATTGAAAAATCAAAAGCTTTATTACAAACCATTGTATAGACATTATTTATTTACCCTTGTCAGGCAAGATACATAAACATCATAATACAATGAGTATTATGAAACATGCAAGTTTTTAGTGAAAGTACACATTTATGTACATGTATATAAAGATAAATAAATGTTTTAGAAATTCTCTTTAATATTGTTTGCTATTTGTTTTCTTTTATCATTCTTCTTAAATTTTTGGGCTAACTACTAGTACTTGATGTACTTTTTGTATTTAGTGTTAGAAGTTAAGTAAGTTTTAAACTTGGACAAATGGATTCAGCAGTTAAAGAAATAAAATTTTTAATATTTTCTGGGCTTTACCACTGTCTCTTATTCAGCAGTTACAGGGGATAATGAATGGTACATATTTCTCAGAGCAGATTTGATTTCTTGAGGTCAACTTACACATTTTAAGAGAGAAATATCATGTATTATATGACTAATAATGTCTCTGATTTTAATAAACCCTTCATTTGCAGAATGACTGGGTTTTTACAAGGAAATTCATTCATAATGTGTACAATATTTATTATTATTGTTATAAATTTTAAGACTTCACCAGGAAATTGATAATTGAGGACCATTGAAATAGCTTCTTTTTTAAGTCAGTAAGAAAGGAATTGATCAACACCTTCTACATATAGACATTAATACTTTTTGTCATTTTAAACTATAAAACACATTAGAATGGTGTCTCAACAGTATGACACAAATTTAAAACTATGCATAACCCATACAAATCCTTTAAATTGTATATTCAAGAAAGAATGCTCACATTGTGTGTGAAATATTGAAGATCTCACATTGTGTGTGAAATATAGAAGATGAAACACCCACCCCCTTTTTTTCAAAACGTACTTATTTAAGGGCATGGTATTTTTTAATAATTAACGAATGTTATTGATTGCCATATATGCGTGATTTTCTAAATATGCGTGCATGATATAATCAGAAACAACAGCGCAAGAATGTTTTTATCTTTCATTTATGAAATTCCCGTAAACGCAACTTTGGAATGTTTTACCTCGATTACCTCCCTTCCGCGATCAGTAAAGCGTTTATGCAATGGGCGTCATTTCAGACGGTACATGCGGACAACAAACAAACGAGTAGAACAAGTTACCAACGGCAATATTATTTCAAATCCTTTGAGTTGTTTATAGAAGAATTAGTCAGCTTATTGAAAATTGCTGAACGCTTGTATAAATTTTTGGTTAAATTGAAAATAGAGGTATTTTTTATGACAAAATTCATAACAACGGACGTGAATTCCTGGTTTTAATGTTGTTCAAATAAAGGGAAACATTTATCAGTGAGCGATCAGCAGTTTTTATGGAGTAAAAGGTATCTTTTACCATACAGTGAAATTTCATGGCGACATTTTTAGTATGGGAACTTGTTCTACAGGCTAAATCATATGGGAAATTAGTCATATCGTAAAATCACGTGACGACTTAGACACCACGTGTGACAGCAGAAAATATTTTCTTGGTAGACGTATCACCAATGTGTACCACATAAACAAATCTGGAATCAGTTATTTTTCTTTCAAAATAAAAAAAGGGGGGATGCCTAGAAAATTAATAAAATCCGGCATTAACCTACCTGCGTTGCATAATCCTAACTTGGTACAGACATTTTCTTGTGTACATAATGGTGGATTAAATCTGGTTTAATCACAGGTTAAGAAAGTTGATTTTTCATTACCCACCACCCATCGTATATTTACCTGACATGCCTCCAAGACACAACCCCCCAAGGATGACGGGGAAACGAAATATGGCCACTTGGTCTTCTCCCGACCGGCAGTAAAACGCTCGCCGAAATGGGGCGTCAGTTTGGCTGTGTGGGATGTATCAAGTTCGCAGTCACGTCCGGTCAGAATGGGGACGTTAAATCCGATGCCTCGTGTAAAGAGAAAGCCACGCTCTTTGAACGTTAAGAACCCTTGCAACAACTCTTTGAGGGGTCCGTAGATGGCCTGTTGCAAGGCAAAATTTCTGTCCCTATCCAATATATCCTCATATTCCAATGGCAGTCCAATTTTCCCCGACCATCACTCCAAATGGTCTCTATTATGACAAGACCTACCTATTGTATTTATTGTTGACTTGTTCTCGTACTGAAATTGCATGAAATATTTGCCACTGGACGTTAAACAACCAACAGCGCAGCGGTGTTAAGGCATTTTTTTGAAATATACCTTGCATTTTATACTTAATCTAGCAAATTTATCCCAGTATATAAAAACCTCATAATGACTTTAACAATATTGCTTATACGTAATTTTTGCGATCTAACATATCCCGAATATGTCATAGAATGCCATTTTTAATTTCCTCAAGTGAAAGTAGTCACGTGACACCCAGGTCTATAAATATCTCCAACAATTTCTCAAACCTCAAAGTGCAGGTGCAAGAGAGCACTTTCTGTAAACAAATGCACAACCGATGCAAAGACAATGAACTATAATCGAAGAAAAATACTGCCACTTTGTTTTTATATCATTAGCATTAAATTTCTAATTTTAACTTGAAAATGTATCATTCTATACGCTACGGCACTAGTTTGGGGAGTTTTAAACACATTGTTATATCTTTTAGAATTAAGTGGCAGAACTTTTATTAATCCCTATCCTATTCTAAATCGATACACTTTTAAAAGTAATAGCTACTGTGAGGTTAAGCACCTGCACTTTTCAATATTTGTATGCTCGTTTTGTTTATCTTTTCAGATGATTCAAATAAAGCACGGAGATGACCAAGAAGATAATTGCAGATCCTGTGTACGTTCCATTTCCGATGTTGTGAAAATAAAACTTTAATGGGCGGCAAATTCAATGTATAACACTATTTTTTTTATTTGATTTGAAAGAGTAAAATCTTAATAAAAATGTAAAGAAATAACGGGGCAACATTTTAAACAAATTATATTTTTTTACAAATTATACTAGAATTATAAATGGAACGTGGCACAATCCAAAAAGGGGAGACAGGATTAAATAAATAGAAAAAGTGTTCCGTTTTTTAATTTTTCTTGTTTACTTACTTTAATAGTGACAGTCTGCTTTTCTGTAATAAATATATATGAACATTTATACTGCTTCAAACCCATATATCCATCAATCTCGGTGATTATTTTCTCAAGTCACCCCTGGTTGAAAATGAGCCATTACCAGAAGAATATAATGAAGATGATGACGTTCATATTTCAATTCAAGTTGGAAAAAAATCCATCATCATCAAATACCCCGCCTATGTAAATATGAATTGAATCAATGTGTATACTGGAGTTATTTTTCTAAAATTTATTGTATGATTTAACCATGGTAATGACATCTTACAACAAGTTAAACTCCTTGTATCTCAACCTTTTTTTTCCAACAAAAAACCAAGGCTTTAATTCCTTGCAACTCGAATATCAAGCCGACAAATTAGTGCAAATTTTTACAATCAGCAACTCAAATTTAAGCCACCTATTGAGTCGCAAAGCATTTGTCAAAATTACCCCCCCCCCCCCCCCCTCCAAAAAAAATGTCACGCGTCTTGTTAAAATCTAATGAAATACTAATTAAGTAATGTAATTAATGCATAAATTTGTAAAGGTAGGACTGTACCCCAGACTGTACCAACAGGAAAAATAAATCTATTCCAATTATTTTCTTTTTGTCAAATTCACAACAGTAAATAAGACGGACTAGTTCTAGTGATTCAACTATCAAATTCTTTAATAGTTAATAAGGCGAAGGGAATGTCATATTGGGTAAACTGGCAGCCAACAATTTGGAATCCACACCTACTCTGAAAATCTGTAGATCATGTTTCACACCACATGTTTGTTTTTGGGATTAATACTATCCGAGACATATTGAATAAATAAGTATACAAGTCTGATAATACCATATAAACCAAAAATTGAAATATAAATTTGATTTATCCAAAACGCTTTTCTGGTTTTATCTTCATCAGGAAAACTCTAGCCAAAAAATCAAAGCGAAGGATGTCCAAGTACAAATAAGTACTATAAATATATGAAACCAGATTTCTAGAAAACACTTCAACTACAGCATCTTCTTTTCACCAAAATATGATTTTTTAGAAAACCGTTTATATATACAAATTGATCCTAGTTCCTTTTGAACTCTTGGTAGAAACACGGGAGCAGACAAATTTTAGATTTCATGCATATATTTTTTTGGTCAATGTTGATTTCATTCATTGTATTGATCATTTGCTGTCCATACACATTTTTTGCAACCCATCCAAAGTCTGCAACAAGAAATCTAACAATACCAGAGGCAAATAGCTTGAACTTTATTAAATGAAATCAAGAAAATTAATAAATGAAACCCATAACAGAATATTTACAGACAAAAACTCAATGGTGCAAGTACATCAATATATAAATTCAATACCAAGTAAAATAAAGTGTAAATACAGCTTTAAAGGATACACACAAACGTAGTAATTATCATTTTATATGCATCAATGATCAGAATTTTTACAAAATATTCTCGACAGTATATAAAATAAAGTTGTATATGAAATAAAATATAATACGAAATACAAGTGGATAATAATTTTTTTTTATAAACACAATATACGAGAACAAATATCCTATATAATACAATTAAGTTTTTTGGCTGTCAGATTTTAAAAAAATACCTTAGTTACCGGTATTCAGTTCTTAAGTATTTCTGACAAAAGGCCTATTAAAAATAAACGGGGAATGTGCATGGGACACGGATGATGCCCTCGCCAATATAATATTATATGACATAACTCAACAACAGTAAAAGTGACAATTTGGCAATTTTTCCATTTGTAAAGGGGCATAATTTACAACAGTAAAAGTGAGGCTACCAAAATACAAACTCGATCTATGTTTTGTGGTAATAAGTATTGTGTATAAGTTTCATAACATTTGGTTCAGACAATTCAAAGTTAGAGAACAGAAACTTAAAATTCGGCAATTTTTCCATTTGTAAAGGGGCATAACTCAAGAATGGTAAAAGTGGCATTTCCCAAAATAACATTTGGTTGAGGAAAACTAAAGTTAGAGAATGGGAACGAAAATTCAGCAATTTCCATTTGTAAAGGGGCATAACTCTAGAATGGTAAAAGTGACCCTACCCAAATTCAAACATGATCTGTGTTTTGTGGTAATATGCATTGTGTACAAGTTTCATAAAATTGGTTGAGGCAAACTAAAGTTAGAGAACGGAAACTAATTATGGGACATACGTATGGACAAGGGTAAAACTTAATGCCCCCTCCGCTACAAGGGGGGCATAACTACACAAGTTTACTAAAAATTTTGTTCATCGTTAAACAATTTATTTCATGTTTTAAACTTTAACCAGGAAAATTGGTATCCCCAAAACAAATAATATGGAATCACTTAATATATTTCGATCTTCAAAATTGCAATAATAACCCTGTAAACAAAGAACATAAGAGTTATTCATAGTGTGTACCAATCTTAAATTCAATTCAATGTATTATTTGAACAGTATATATATATATATATATATATTAATAATTAACTAAGGTGAAAAAAAATACAAGTTCCGTAGTCTTTGCAACATGGAATACATTTGTCCAAAGTATCATGCATGTACAGTAAAAAAATACTTCCATTTCTATAAAAACCTAAAAATAATATTCTCTTATAAAAAGTACCATTTTTAAAACTATACAATCATCTTGTAACAAAAGAACATGCCCGTACAAATTTGTTTACCAAAGGAAATCCATGTTGGGTTGCTCAAAGTATTTTGAGAAGACAAATCACTCAAATTTATAATCAAGACTTCCCTTGCCTTTGGTTTGTTCATTGCCCTGAAAAATTCCTTTCAAATTTCAGTAAAGAATACAATGCTATCAAATTCTAATGCAATTTCAATGCAATATAGCACTCAATTCAAATTATGTTATATAAGTGTAACTGAATAAGTTGCCGTATTAAAAAGGTAAAATCAAATTTAATTATAAATATATACATGCATACAAAAAAAAGGTAAAATATAAAAAAAAAGCTCAACTTGAACATATATCTTCATGATTTTTTAAAAGCCTAAATGCAAGATGTCACATTCTTTTTACAGTAGTTTAAGTAATTTTTAATCAAATATTAAGCTTATACAGTAATTGCATTAGAATTGAGATAACTAAATTGCATTTTAGGTTTTTTCCAAAATTGGTTTCACGGTTACCTAATCCTTTCACCCAGCCCCTCATTGAGCTAGACAAAAAAAATTTGCAACATCATTTGTAACGTTCATTTTGATTGAATAACGTCACCAATTTTCATGGCATCAATTCGCAATATATGCTATGAAAACGTACGACAGATTTTAAATGTATGATTTGACGTTGTTTTCTGTCTGTTTCACAAGAAAGGAGATAACAATATTGTATTTTAAGCTCTTTACAGCATCAATTGGTGATTTGATGGTCGCAAATACCCGTGGCTCTGCTAATGCGTCGCAATTTAACTTAATTTGCAACCATCAAATCACTAATTGATGCCATCGGAGCTTAAGAAAATAATCTAAATACAAAACAGTTATCTTATTTGGAAAAATATCTCAAGTATACACATATTGCAATTATTTCAGTGAAATAATATTGGACCATAAACAGTAATAATGACATGACAAAATGAATTTCTGCAATTTTGGGAAAAATCATAATTTCAAGAGACACAAAAGACTTGTCAACTATCGAGGCATGGAGAAAAAATGTTGAATGCAAAAATCCTCCAAGAATAAGCAGCAATTTAAGTCTTAGGGAGAGATATGAAAACTATCATCATTTTATGGAAAATTATCCAAAAATGCAAATTTACTTTGAATCTTTTCAAATCAAAATACCTCGACTACAGGAGTACATAACCAACAAAAAATACTGGATCGAAAAAAACAAAACAGGAGAACAAAAGAAATTTGTAGAGTACTTCTCTTTCAAAAAGTGGAATAAACTATCAGGAAAGGAAAAGAAAGAGCATACACTTGAGGATTGCAATCCCTGCAATACCGTCCATGGACACATATCCAAACTGCACAAGTCTGCTCCACTTAAAACCATTGAATTGAGTGCATTATGCAGCAATGCTACCAAAACCCTTATAAACATAACTTCACCAAAGGCTGTCAAGGAGAATAAAACAAAAGGGCTAAACATAGTTAAAAAATTTGTCAATATGATTCAGCCAGTAGTAGAAAAAGAAATGAATATTTCATTTAACAAATCAATATCGGTTTCAATGTCTGATGTTCCAACACCTCAAGACAGAAAAAAAGAGATCAATAAAAGCATTGTAGAGTCCAGAAATAAATTCACTGAATCAATCACTGATGGTGGTAATGATGTGTATAGTTTTTTAGCTTCTGGAAAATCGTACAAACAATATAACAGAGACAGAATGTCAAGTTGTTTTGAAACAAAACAGATGGCAAACCAGCGTGTTCACAAGACAAACACAGCAAAAAACCAACGAAAACCAAAAAAACATCATGGCAAATTTGAAAACTACATTTTTGACAAACAAGGATTTCTACAACTCCTAAACTCAAAGCCAAAAGGGTCTTATGTTAACTGGACCCAGTTGGCCCGTCAGTACAACATCAAAACTAATGACAAATTTCCATCAAATGCAGGACAAATTCTTCAAGAGTTCGCAAAGGTCAACAATATTGACACTACTATATTCACTGGACATTTAAACATGTACCACAGACGAGTCCGAAGAGCCAAGAAATTATAAACATGAAAACAACAAAAATCACGATACCAACTCCAATACCAGCAAAACAACTGAAAGATGAAATCAAGAAAAAGTTACAATCTGGAGATATTTACATTGGAGAGGAAGTTGCTCCAAAACATATTACAACAACAAAAATCAGCAGTAGTGGCTATTAAGTTGAGGTTGAGCAGGATATCTATGGACGGAAAGTTCCACTGGCACACATCAGAAAGTCTGCTCTTCAGGATCATCTTCAAATGGGAATTTTAAACTACCACACTGACCAGGATTACGACAATCTGTCCACAGAAGACTTGAAACATCGCTATGAAAGAGTCGGAGAATGTCAACCTGAAATAAAAGAAGATGCAATACATAAATTAAGAAGCATAGAGAGAACAAGATATGTTAAAATTTGGCATGACCACAGTGACATCTTAAATCACTCGTATATTTGTTTTATGGTCTCGTGGCTATACGATCCAGCCAATTTTTTAACCGACAAGGAATATATGGAAAAGTATCCATACAAGAAACACATTAATATCCAATCAGCAGTTGAGAGACCAAAATTATATTTATATGGTCAATCAGGTAATTTTAACATAAAAATGTTAATTTCAGGGAATCAACTTCTAGTAAATAATTTTTAATAAGAATCTAAAATTACAGTATGTGTATTGAAATAGAAAACATTGGTATATTTTTGATTTTCGGTTCACATAGCACTAGATTCAACTTTTTATTTTTTTTAAACCTAGCTGCAACATAGAATTCCTTAAAAAGCAAATTAGTCATGGTACTCGTGCATAATCACAATTTTTGTTCTGAAGGGTCAGCAATCTGTGATTTCTTGTCAAAAGACCAAACTTATTCTGTTAAGGACAATTCAGGATCATTCCTGCATAGTTGATGTTTAAGTTAGTTTTGAAGAAGTCTAATAAATCTTTTTTTTTTTCAAATTGTGTCAAATGTTGAGAGGTCTGCTATCTTTCAGCTACAGAAACATGCAAAATTACCCGAATACTAGAATACTAAAATTAATGGTGCCTCTATTCAACAGATTAAATGACAATAGTATCAAGATTATTTTTTGGCAAACCTAACTGAAAGAAATTGATAAATGAAACATAACATTTTACAAACCTGGACAAAGAATGCTTATTCTCAATCTGTAATGTATCCAATTGCCATCTTGTTTGTACTTGAAACTGAAAAAATATAAATAAAAAAATATAAATAGAGGCCCAAAAGAGCCTATGTCGCTCACCTGCATTTACTGATGCTTTGGAAATCATGTAAAATAAGGTTAAAATCATAATTAATAGTATTAAATATTTGATATTATTAGATACGATAATGATATCTAAGATACTAACAAACAAGAGGCTGTCAGAGCAACAGCAAACCAGATTTATTACCATTTATTTGTGTCCTGGCATTTTTCAATATCACAAGAACCATAACTCCTGAACGGTGAAAGTTATCAGTAACAGTAACAATATATTAAAATTTGAAAAGCTTTAGTTGAACGGTTCATGAGTTTCAGTACGGACATGACTGGAAAGACCATTTTTCAATCTTTCAAGAACCATAACTTCTGCACGGTGAAAGTGACAATCGTCAATATCGAACTTGACCTCCGTTTTGTCATTAGTAACAACATACTTAAATTTGAAAAGCTTTATTTAAACAGTTCATGAGTTACAGCACAGACATGACTGGAAACACCATTTTTCACATTTTTAAGAACCATAACTCCTGAGAAGATTTTTGTAAAAGTTAACAGACGATGACGGACGCCAAGTGATGAGAATAGCGCTCTCTTGACCTTTCAGGTCAGGTGAGTTAAAAATGAGGAAACAATGCTGTCACAAGTGTGAAATCCCACATGGCGATATATTTATAAAGTAGCATTTACCTAAAAAAAAGCAGTCATTTTTATTTTAGATAGACAACACAACTGTAAATCATACCCTTCATTTTATAATAAGAAACCATATATAATTAACATCATATTTCGGTTTCGACTTGAATTCTGCATCTCAATACTTAATAAAATTATTTGAAATCCTTTGCAACTCATTTAATTCTGTTGACAAAACTTACCTGTGTTTTCTTAAAGTATTACAGTGAATCAAATTTCTTCCTCTTGTGTTAAGCCTCTTTTGGTTTCTTTCTAAAATATAAGGAACACAATAGATATCACTAATATATTTGGTTTCTACAACGAGTCTGGAAAAATAATATAGTTAATTTGACCTATTGTTACTTATTCTATTCTCATCCTATTATTACCATCTAACTATTTTGGAAATTCAAATTTGCTTTAAGACTGTAATATAAAGTTATTGCACTAGTATTCACTAGTATTGTCAAAGTAATATAGCCCAAGCTTTTGATGGACAATATTCCTCAGAGACAGCTGACAATTACCATCTATTTATAAAGCACATAAAATATTTCAGCAACATTAATACTTGTTCCGATTCATGCAGTAGGGAACCAATGTCAATTTCTTCACCTCATTTCTTTTTTTTTGTTGCTTGCTTGTGAATAAATTTTAACTTGGGACCTCTCTATTACGTACTTGATGAAAAGTATAGACTGCAATGATGGTCAATATTGAATACTTTTTAAATAGCCTCTGGAAACATTCTGCTTAGGTATATTGATAAAGGAAGACTAGCATTAACCTGTAAAAGTATCTGTAAATATAGCATTTAAATTTCACAATGAAAAATATATGTTGAAATTATATTATAATTGAAAGAATTGGTACTCCAGTATCATCAAATTAAGGTAATTGTGATTTTAAAAATCGTCCCTGAGAGTCCAAATGACCAGTATTTCAGATATTATTGGTCACTGGACACTTCAACAATGAGCAAAACACATCCAGCATACATGCATGTGGTCCACTATAGTAAACAAGTCCCTGACATGACCAATTATGAAAAATGTCAGATTTAGGACTTGTACCGGGTACACAAAATAAGGCAGGATTAAATATATGAGCTTTCGACCCGCCCCTAACCTAGGGCAGTGGTGTAACAGCTCATTATTACTGCATTTTCAGGCAGCAGCGACACTGAACAAGTTATGTACTTAGAAACCAGACTTCAAGATTTAGAAGCTATCAATTTGCCAACATCTGAAGGTACTGTCGAAGTCTTTGATGTGGTACGCGTCTTTAGTGGTGATGGTCCAGCACGACAGTTCGAAGCAGGTCAGCAACGTGGTGGAAATTATCCATGCATTTGTGGTGTAAAAGCTTCACAACATGGCAATCTTGTTAACTGCTACCACCAAGAGGTCTTGGACTTGGATAGTCGTAATAAAATTGCTTTGTCAGTCAACAGCCTAGACAAACTCCATCATGGAAACATAAATCCTTTTCAAAACCTGAAAAAGCAGGATATAATAGATGCACTTGACAGCAGACGTGTCGACTTTTCTGCATCCAAGAAAGCAGACCTTCAAGAGGAACTTACCTTATTACTTCATGGAATTGTTCGGCCTCCAGCACTGATGCTCCAAAATCCTAAGAAAACTGCAAAAGAATTAAACATTGGTCATTATGAAGTTCTTGGTTGTGAACCTCTCCACGACATTACCAACCTAGTCCAGAATGTTATAACTGAATTGCCACACCAAATTAAAGATACAACTGTACAAAAACAATTTCAGCATTTCACAGCAACCACAATAGGCAACAAAAATCAAATAAAAGGATCAGATGCTAGAATGTTTGCAGTCAATAATAATTAAATTTGCCAACACCTTGTATTCCAATCAGCAACTAGATAGCAACATAATGCAACTGATTAATTCTCTTACTGATATTGTCCACATCTGTTACAGTCCATATGAATCACGATCACCAAGAACCATCCTGAGACTTTACAACCAATGTTTTATTTTTGCCATCATGAGCAGGACTGTATTTGGTATTCCTTCAAAAATGACAACCAGAAAATTCTTTGGTAGCCACTTTCATAGTTTGACAATCCATGCACCGGAATCTTACAGAATCTTCAATTTGAAGTCTATTGTGACAGAACAAGAGGAGAGATGTTTCGGTGATTTACGGAGAGTGTCAGAAACTACATCTAATAGGCAAGCAGGACAAATTGTTGACAATGCAATTATGCGTGTAACAACACAACAACAGTTGGCTTACAAGCAGGATTCTTTCACCATCCAGGATTCAAGTATAAGCAAACAGGCCGGACTTCTTCAACCACGACCAAGAACAACATTTTCTGCAGACCTGATTAAAAACCGGTCTGTCTTAGTATCTGCTCATCTGAAAAGGATTTCAGATTTTATGATCTGTGGCAAGGATGTGTGGTGGATGTGGGAAGGCGGCAATGTCGTCTTTATGGATGGACCAGAGGATCCACCATTCCACTGTGAAGGACCACCCCTTCACCATTTCAGGTCCTCATCACTGAAAAAAGAGCAGTCTAATCTCTCAGATATATGGAGAGTTGTTTTAGATCTTTTTGAGAATGGCTCATTAGAATTGCCCTTAAACAAAATCAAGGTATTTGATGATGATGGTAAATCACGATTTATTTCAAGCTCAAGACACTTAAATAACAACAGAGTAGTACCAGGTAAAGCAAAAATAGTATAGGTTAAATTTTCAAGACAAATAGCACTATGCTATTCCTATTCATGGATTTATTTCAAAATTAGGCCAAAAAAAAAAATAATATGTGGGTTTCTTATTACATCTTTGAAAACAATAGGGTAGGTAGGTAGGTAGTTATTTTTTTTTTATTTTACCATTTTTTTACATTGATTCTGTGGGAGGGACTTATTGAAAAATGACAAAAAAATCTTTAGGGTAGGCTATTTTTGAGCTTACAAAATAGGGAGGGTATGGTAATAGGAAACATACATCTTTTTTTTTTTTTTGGCGTATATATAACAAGAGTGAACACACGCCGAAATGTCTAGCCTTCTTTACTAACCATTGATTTTATGTTGATAGTCCTAAATATAAAGCTTTACTACAAGTAACACATAAACTTAACATGATCCAAGAAAATGAGGTCAAGGTCAGATAAACCAAACATAGTTGACCTATTGCTTATAGTTTCCAAGAAAAAGTCTTAACCAAGAAAAATTAACATTGACCAATGAACCATGAAAATTAGGTCAAGGTCAGATGAACCATGCCAGACAGACATGTACACCTTACAATCAATTTATGCATTAAATATAGTTGACCTATTGCTTATAGTATCTAAGAAACAAACTTAACCATGAAAACTTAACATTGACCAATGAACCATGAAAATGAGGTCAAGGTCAGATGATACCTGCCAGACAGACATATACACCTTACAATCCTTCCATACAACAAATATAGTTGATCTATTGCGTATAGTTGAAGAAAAAAATACCAAAACACAAAAACTTAACACTGAGAAATGAACCATGAAAATGAGGTCAAGGTCAAATAAAACCTGCGAGACTGACATGTACATCATAAAATATTTCATACACCAAATATAGTTGACCTATTGCATATATACTATTAGAAAAAAAGACCAAAACTCAAAAACATAACTTTGACCACTGAACCACGAAAATAAGGTCAAGGTCAGATGACACCTACCAGTTGGGACATATACACCTTACAATCATTCCCTATACCAAATATTGCAGAAAACTTAACCTTGTTCACTGATCCATGAAATGAGGTTGAGGTCAAATGAAAATTGTCTGACGGGCACGAGGACCTTGCAAGGTACGCACATACTAAATATAGTTATCCTATTACTAATAATAAGAAAGAAATTAACATTACAATAAACAGCTTCTCTGAGCGCAGCTGGATACGCCCGCAGAGATCTAACCGTGAACAGTTGAGGCAAAAATGGACACAATATTCAAGCTTGATACAGGTCTGAATTTGGATTGTATTAAATATTTGACATATTAAAGGTTTCTGAATAAATGTAGTCAAAGAACTTGAAATTGGTTTATATATGAATTGAATTTATATTCAATTAAGATTCCTTGCTGTTGTGCAATACACTGTGCTGTTGCGATAAATTAGTAAATCTGTTGTCAGACTATAAACAATTAAAGTTCAATTAATTCTCAATGTCATATTAGACATTTACGAAAATGTAAAGGGAGCTTACATCAATAGATATAAACAATTCACCAAAGTTTCATGAGAATTGCTGACAGCATTTTTGAGTTATTGTCCGAAAATTTGAAAATACCCCCTTTTTTAATGAATAAAACCCCACAACTCAGAAATGTAAAATGTAAAATTCTAAACGGAGCTTACATCAATAGAAATAAACAATTCACCAAAGTTTCATGAAAACTGCTGAGAGCATTTTTGATTTTTTGTCTGAAAACTGGAAAATCCCCCTTTTTTATGAACAAAACCCTGTAACTCGGAAAAATAAAATCTAAAATATATAAAAATCGAACGGAAGCTCATGTCAATAGATATAAACAATTCACCACAATTTATTGCAAGTTGGTGAAAGCATTCTTGAGTTATTGTCCGAGAACTGGAAAATCCCCCTTTTTTTAATGAATAAAACCCCATAACTCTGAAACGTAAAGTCTAAAATTTATAAAAAACGAAAGGGAGCTCATGTCAATAGATATAAACAATTCACCAAAGTTTTATGCAAATTGGTTAAAGCGTTTTTGAGTTAATGTCCGACATGTTGACGACAGATGGACGGACAACCATAATACGTCCCTTAAACGGGCATATAAAAATGTTGACTTTATTTTTCAAGCAATCACTGAACCATGAAAATGAGGTCAAGGACAATGGATATATGACAGACGGAAACTTCGTAACATAAGGCATCGATATACAAAATATGAAGCATCCAGGTCTTCTAGCTTCTAAAATATAAAGCTTTTAAAAAGTTAGCAAACGCCGCCGCCGGATCACTATCCCCATGTCGAGCTTTCTGCGACTTTTTTTTTAGGCTCGACAAAAATTGGTCCAACTATTGAACTTTTGTTACATTATCAAGTATATTTTGGAATAGAATCAATTAATTATCAGTCTCTGCAAACTGTCTCAATTCTGTTTTACATTCTGTGAACTATTAGGGTTGTTCCAAAAATGGGAGATTACAGGCACTCCAAGTGATTAGTCTTAAAGCTAACTACATTACCTTTTATCAAAGATTAGCCTTTGACTGTTCATGTGTAAGCTTGGGTTCAGAAGTACATTAGAGCAGTGAAAGTAGTTCTCATTTCTGAAATAAGAAAAATTTTCAAATAATATTTTGTGTGTACTGGATTTAAAAATTCGTAAGGGTTTCGTGGAACCCAGTGTCTCGCCTACTTTTGCTGTTAATCGCAGGCTCAACAAAAATGAGATGAGGAAAAAATTTAATAAAAATATTCCTCTCCATACAATTTTTTTATTGTAAGAAGCTTCTGTCCAAGTTTGGTAAAAATCCAAGATAGTTTATGAATCTAATAAATGTTTTAAAAAATTTAACTGCAGACTGTATGTAATGTTAACTGGAAGAAAAACTAAGTCCATTTATAAGTAAAATATGGATAAACAAGTACAAAATTTTAATAAAAATTTCCTTCTAGATACTAGCTTTTGATCATAAACAAACTTCTGTCCATGTTTGGTGCAAATCCAGGATAGTTTAAGAAAGTTATTTAAATTTAAAAACTTTAACCACAGAGTGAATGTAATGTTTCCTGGCAGAAAAACTAAGTCCATTTATAAGTAAAATACGGAAAAACAGGAATTTTTGTTTTTAAATTTACTTCTGGATACTATCTTATGATCATAAACAAGCTTCTGTCAAAGTTTGGTAGAAATCCAGGATAGTTTAAGAAAGTTATTAAAATTTCAAAAACTTTAACCACAGAGTGAATATTTGTGGACACCGCCGACGGAATGTAGGATCGCTATGTCTCGCTTTTTCGACAAAAGTCAAAGGCTCGACATAAATGATAATATGGTATATAACAGTCAGTTATTACTTTGCTTTATATCAATTCAATGTCAATTTTGCAAATATGTTCCTAGTTCTGTAGTTTGCAATTTTATTTCCTGTACTTTTTCTGTGGCCTTTCTTAACCATTGATTTTCTTTTCCTTTCAGCTGAAATAATTATCAACGATGAAAATGTTTTTACCAATGATGATTTATCTACACAACACGGTGTTGCAGAAAGGGACATAAGCAATGATGGCAAGTTTTTCAAGTCATTTCAATTAAGCAACATGAAAACTAGTTTGTCAAAAATGTATTGCAACAGTCACAAATGCAAAAATGTTCGGTTAATATTTGCAAATTTTCATTTTAAATTAGAATTCAAACAAATATATATACATTTACTAAAATTAGAACGCTTTTTTAAATCTAAATGTGGAAAAACAGAAATATGTGTAATGGACACAATGTAGTGCTTTAAATATTGTATTTCATTGTTAAAGTTGCAAAATATATAAAATTGAGAATGGAAATGGGGAATGTTTCAGAGACAACAACCTGACAAAAGGACAGAAAACAGCAAAAGTCCACCAACGGATCTTCAACACAGGAAGAAAATCCAACATCCAGAGGTGGCCTTTAGCTGGCCCCCCAACAAAATGTGTCCTAGTTCAAAGAAAATGGTCGTCACACTAAACTCCAAAACATATAAATGAGTACTATATTTACTTTTGAAACCCTAATATTGCCAACATATATATTTAACAATGAATGTTATCTAGACATCGAGATACATATGAGACATAATACCCACTACTATCGTAGGATGGCATAAATTATGTTTTCTTACCCTAATTATTTGTCTTTTAGATGGAAAACTTGATGAAGAAGACAAAGCTGTATCCGAATCATCTACTTTCTATGATATCGCTGATATTGGTATAACCTCTTCAGGATGCAAAATCAGTGATGATCTAAAAGCTGATCATCATGATGCTGAAAGTAAGTGACCATGGTCATGTTGGTTCTGTAATGAAATAAATGCTATATAATTTACAATATATAATCAAAACATAATATCAAAATAGAAATAGTAGGTGTTTTCAAAGGATTGCTTTCTAAAAATGAAAGTAATGTTAACCCATCCTTGGATCTTAATCACTGAAATAATAATTTTATAAAGTTGACTGCCAAATTGAGATCCAAGTTTAAGGGATTAAGTGGACGATTTAATAATTTCAATTAAACCATATATGTACATTTATATTAAAACCTAGGCCAGGGATTGAACCTGGGACCTACTCAACACATGAGTCGAGTTGCTCTACCATCTGAGCTACCTAGTTTAACAATTCACATTATTTCCCTGTAACTTAAATACTATCATTTGCCATGCTTACAATCCACTATCATCTTATCAAAAGACTTATCAATTGTAAATGTTGCAAGTTAACAATGTCGTAAATATTTTCTTGTGATTTTTATATCTTTAAACAATATGTATTATAAACTATATATGTCTTTTATACACAGCAGCCAAATTCACTGGTCTTAGTGATTCAAGCAGACCAGACGCCAAGATAGCACCACCGAACTTTATTGCTAAACATGGTATGTCTGTACTGATAAAACAATATAATCATACTTACATGACTTAAGGAAATGTACGCATATTGATGGGTTTTTTTATCATCCTATTTATATGAAAAAGTTAACCTGGGCTCGCTTATATAATTGAGATTCCAACTTCCTTCCATCTTAACGTCCAGATTGAAAAGTAAAAAAAAAGAAATTTCACAGAAAAAATGTATTTTAATCCCATAAGATAGCATGTGCAACTCTCGCTGAATATGAAATATCTGCCACTGGATTTCAAGCAAGAAACTGAAATCAATCATTGTAGTTTAATTTACAACTACTTAATATATACATAAGTGTAATTCATCTTACCTTCCCTGAAGAAACTGCCAATAGAGAGAATCAGTCTATCTGCTTAACAGATTTTACCAGTACAGCAAAGTACACAAATGAAGTAATTAACAAATGCTGTCATGCCTATGGCTGTTAATATAAATAGTTGATATACTCTTTTATATTTGAAGTTCTTTCTTTCTCATTTTACAGTAATAACAATAAATTATTCTTTAAAAAAATATAATAAATTAAAAACTGTTTTCAGGAAAAGGACTAGGTTTACAAATAACAACAGAGGACGAGAACAGAAAAGTTAAATTACTGTATAAAACATATATCAAAGGTACATTTTGCCATACTACTTTTTGTTCAGATTTTAAATGATTCAAAGTTAATAAAAGCAAAGTAATTTTTTCCTTGTATACCTACTACAATCATGATAATTGCAAAATATTCCAATTTTCATCTTACTTACTTTTGTGAATGGTTATATTAGTCTCAGCAGATATCTTACTGAAAAAAAGATAGCAAATGATAAATATTAATATGAATGTGTGTATTCAAAATTTAATATATAATCTGCATAGACAAACACATATATCTATATACCTCTTACAGACACAAAGAGAGAATTTGACGGAGTAAGCAGTACAACAACTGTGAGAAAGAAAATAGCAGTTAAAAGAAAACTATTTGACGAAGCTACAGGTATAAAATACCAATATATTTCAACTATAACATAAACATCTATTCTTCTATACCTCGTGTATCAATATGGATACATACACCATTAAAACGTTTAACCCGCTGCAATTGTTTGCACCTGTCCGAAGTCAGGAATCTGATGTTCAGTAGTTGTCGTTTGTTGAAGTGGTTCATAAGAGTTTCTCGTTTTTTTTTATATAGATTAGACCGGTGGTTTTCCCGTTTAAATGGTTTTACACTAGTATTTTTTGGGGACCTTTATAGCTTGCTGTTCTGTGTGAGCCAAGGCTCTGTGTTGAAGACCGTACCTTGACCTATAATGGTTTACTTTTATAAATTGCGACTTGGATGGAGAGTTGTCTCATTAGCACTCATACCACATCTTCTTATATCTACCTATGGACAAGTCAAAGAGATGTTTCCAAAATTGTAAATATTACCTTTTTGCACCTGGCCTAATCATTCTTTCTATATTAAAATCAGTTATAAACTTTAAAACATCCAAAAATTTATTTCAGGTCTCTTTTTTTATTTCCACCCCATAAACACTAAGAAATGAATGAGAAAGGGAAAGAAAAAAACACTTTAATTAAACAGGGAACTATATTTGTGGACAACAAAAAGAGGGGTAATTAATTGTGGTCTTGGGTCCTTAGTACAAGACTGACATGAGCCAGCAAAACAAAAATTTCCTAAAAAAAAATGGGACAGACAGTGAGACAGATAAGTATTATCAGTACCAGTATACAAAAATCTGCTTTAGCATGCTTATAATTAGATATTTTTCATTTAGGCAAACAGGATTTTAGAAATTTAAAGATATTACCAACTACTAACAAGATGAAAATGGTGGAGAACTTCATCAATAATTCAAACAAAGGTAATTTCATTGATTACATTTTAAACAATATCTTTTTAAATGTGTGTAATAAATCTTTTATACAAGAGAATTATAAAAGCAATGTGACTGAATTTTTTTCTTCTTCGGTATGGTACATTTTCCATTTGATCCACACTTAATCCAAAAAAAAATATATGTCTGTTTAAGGTTACATACTTTAAAAAAATAGGGTAGGTTGGTCGGTATTTCCATTTTATTTTTGTGACATGATTTTGAGTCCTGCCTTATTGTCTTGTCGTGGAACGAGTTGATCATGGGCCGAGTTTACCCCTATTTTTAATGATTGGATTATTTCCCTTGGTAAAAAAATGGCGGCAAAGTGTTTATTTCATCACATGAGTTGCGAATTTCTTTAAAACGGCTGTCATATTCACGATTGTGAACACTGGGATGTATCAGGCAATTGATTTATATTATTTGCAACACTAACTTCGCTTTTGACACGAGTTCAGTTTATTTTTCACTTTACGACGGAAATAAAATGACTTAGGGTCGGCGCTCAAAAATAGGGTCGGTCGGGTAACCGTAAACAGACATATATTTTTTTTTGGCCTTAATGAATAAATTTCATTATTAATTTGATTTACCATTTAATGGCGTTGGATTTGAACCAGAACTTGTTAATTATTGTAGAATACGAATAGTATACTAGTAGTCTATAGATGCTTCTGACATGTAAATTTCTTGCATTTAATTTAAGTTCAGATCTTTATGGCCAATTTGTACATTTTCCCTCTGATCTTGCTGCCTAATATTTTAAAGATTCAGACCTGACTTGATACATGTAGTACCAAAAAATATTAGGCAATGAAGTCATGTATCAAGACAACAATTTATCAATGAAATGCACACAACTTCATTCATAAAACTTAACAACTATCCCAACCAATTGTATGCGTAATGGTAGTTTGACTCAATAATTCATTCTACTTCATATTCTCAACCAAACAGATACATGATAAATTGCCAATAAAAAGAATAATGGCATTTCATTTTTTTATACTGACCACATTAGCTTGAATATCTGTATATCAGCAACCCTAAAGGCTTGATGTATATTTGTGCTCATAAAAGTTGGTATCAAGAACAAATTGCATCTATTCTAAATAAATCATTTAAATGAAAGTTATCATTAAAGGTATGCATTAATAAAAATAATAAAGAGTCAACATTGAAAATGGTTTTACTTACTTTTAGTTATGGCAGACATTCCAAGATTAAGAACCGAGATGGACTACTGTAGGGACTTGCTTGGTGGTGAAACAGATGATACCACTAGTGTTGTGAAATTTCAGACTTTAACAGAGAAATATCCAGCAAACAAAAACTTTGTCCGGTCTTTGGACATAGCAATGGCAAAACTGCAGTCATCTGTCAGTAAAGAACACAATAAATTAAAGAAAATGTTGTTGGAAACAAACTGTGATGCTTTAATCATTAAGAGAATTAAAACAGCTGAAATGTTGATGAAAAAATGGAAAATTTACTTCTGGTAACTCAATTCCATGAAAGAAACTAATAAAAAAAAATAGATAATGTTGATTGAAGACCTGAAGTGATGTTACTTTTTTTCATCTGGCAATTTTTTCGAATTTCTGATTTAGCATTTCACCTGCATACATTTTGTAACATATTTTGTACAGTCTTTACCTTGAGAAGATCTATCACATACCCTAGGTCACTGTTGATACATCTTCTCAAAGGTTATGTTCTGTTTACAAGGATACCAATCAACTGACTATCATTGAAGGAAAACTAGTATTTTTAAGCTACTTACATGTAGTTGATGATTTTTTTTACTGTTTTAAGATTCAGTCTACTAACTTGTATATAAACATGTTATAGTTCAAAGGCATTAGGCAGTAACTATTTAAATATGTATGTAATGAAAAAGTATAAACATTACTCCATAACAACTAGAACAAGTTTTTGATGGCCAACAAAATCTTTAACCATATACTACTGTAATGTTGATGACTTTGACAACAACGGAAAGTAAAATCCTTGTGTATAGTTTCAATTACTGATACCACAGGCTTAACAAAAAGGCTCAATGATCACAGTTTTTCTCTTTCAGAATATTCGGCATGAAAATAAGTTTGTCTCGGATAACACAGTGACCCTAGAAAATTTCAGATTCATTTAAATAAAATGTAACTGTAATAAGATGTACCAAATATGCCAAACTGTGTTGTTATAAATATAGATATTTTCAATGTTGAAACAACTTAACAAATTACATAAAAATTAACTGGATTTCTGAAGAGAAAAGAAGAGTTGCAAGCTCAATAAAAATATCAATGATTCTTTATTGGTTGAAGTTTTTAAGTGATGGACATTTTGTTTTAGATCATGCAATAGATTTCCACCATATTGGGGGAAAAATAGTAATGTTTTTTTCTTTCTCTATGAACAATAATCATGAAAAATGATGAGGTTCTATAGCTACATTGTATATGCTGAAAGTGTTAAAACATCGGCTTAATCTGAGTAGTTATGAACATTGCAAAGAGAGTTTCACTAAATGGAATAACTATGTTGTATACATCATGTACATGCAAGTGTGCAATTGTTCAAGTAAACTATTTGTATCAGTTCAATATTAAAAACAATCTACTACATAAATAACCATGTAGATTGAATAAAAGGAGGTATTAAACAATATTTTTAAGTTCCAGTACAATTTTTGTCAAGCAACAATGTCACATGGTATTCTACCAAATAACAATTTTCTGATTTTAAAATCAAGTTTGAAAAAATCAGATTTACTAGCAAAGTTAAGTTAGATTAACTTCAATCATTGGGGAATTCAATGTTAGATTTTTTTGTTGCTAAAATGGTAAACATTCCTTCCCTCGCTAGTTTTAATATATGAAATAAAAATTTAATTTATTTTCAACAATCACCCCCCCCCCCCCCCCCCTTGTTTCCTTTATGCACCACAGCCAATCAAACTTAACTAACATAGAAATAAAATTGAACAGCAGGATTTAGGGGTTGAAACCAAGAGAAGAGTAGGGATCTCAAATGTAATTTTTTGGTATTGTATTTCTCAAAAAATAAATAGAGAAGTCTAATTCATTCATCATCGTACGAACGTATGAATACATTATGTTCATCTAGTTAAGGTTTACGTTTGACATCAGGAGTCTACCTATGTCTATGATGTCACATATTTAAGACTTCATTAGGGAAGTACATGTATGCATTAGCCATTACATCTCCTTTTCATACATTTTTTGCCATATATGCTCATTAAAGTCTTCTACATTTTCTAGGAGCGGGGGGGGGGGGGGGGGGGGGGGGGTGTCAGTTTTTTCCCCATTAATTTCAAGGTTGATTGGTTCTAAATATCTTTTTCACAAGCGAAAAAATAGTTTGATCCATTAAAGGGGCACTAGCTGTCAAATTCATGTTCACCGATTTGACTCAAATTCTCATATTTGATTTAAAACAATGTAAAACATTTATCCAAACTATTAAAAGTCTAAAATAAACAGTTGACAGGACACGGGCATAACATGTAGCTTCGTTTCGTGTGTATTTTAGTCTAGTCGCCATCTAATTAACTATCGAGTTGACCTCCAAAGTCATCCGATGACCATATAAGCGATGTAAACATAAATAAAGATACAAATAGATTAATCGAACTCGTGCTATTGGATTTTTCTAGGTCTGTTTAATTTCATATTATAGATTAAAAGATCATCGTTTTTACCTGTATAAGAATGATTTTTTTGTGGATCGGATCAGTCAATCAAATGATTTACCTTTGTTTCACTTTCAATGTTGACATTCTTTTCCTTTAAATAACTTTATACATACAATTCACGTGTTATCCATCTCTAGCTAAGGGGTTAAATTGAAGTTCACATGAATATGGATTCAATGAGGTCGAATTATTCACTTGCAAGTGAATAATTCATCATCAATGTTTCTTAGCTTATTTTGACAAAATTGAACCATACTGGCAGCTAAAAACAAATAATTATTTCACTTTTTCACTTTCATTAATGATTGAACAAAAAAAAATCAAATATTAGATTTTTTATATATCTTGTAGCTAGTGCCCCTTTTAACAGACAAAAATAAATCAATATCCGAAAAAATAGGGTAGGTACACGTAGATAAAATTATTCTTTTCTTTAAAATATTTTATATCGACTATATAAGGAATTGTTTAAGAACATATCAGCTTCACCAAAGTTAGCTCGACTTTAATGGGGTTTAACTCAATATCTCCATACAATGGGTTAGGGTAGATAGGGAGACAGTAACCCTTTTCTATTTTGGCTTTATTATGTATGAGAAAACAAATGAAAAATGCTACATGTACATTAGTTAAACTTTTAGATATGAATTTTATAATGATCATTCACTGATGCAGAAAAAAATTAAAATAGCCTCATGATAAGAAGATCATGAAAATGTCACAAATATATTAATTTGTTCATTATTCAAATTTCTGTTATATCCTATATACTTGAATAAACAAGTTGCTTTTATTTAATCTACAATAAATTGTTTGACACAGGATAACACATCATGCCCCAATGACAGTTGAATTATGGGAGTCTTAAAGAATCATAAAAAACTTTTCAACTTTATATCTATCAAATAGATATGTAAATGTACATGTCATATGCATAAACCCTTGATAAGAACTTGCATTGAAAATAAAATAGTCAAAAGTATATTATTGATCTTTATCTTTTTTTTATTCATGTTTTACATGATTGTGAAGTCTTGCCAGTAAGTAAATGTTCTGATGTTGAGCTTTTACACCACAGTACAGTCCCAGGTGAAAAGAGAGATGTAAGTCTAAAAAGTTTATAACAGTTTGCTTCGACGTCTGGAAAAGAAAGTAAGGGGATCAGATAGTCTAGGTGGGGTGTGAAGAAGGATATTTTTGTGGAATAACTTCCTTTTCATTTTCTTGTTTCCTCGAATATAAAAATAAAAGGTATGTGGTATGTCAATGAGACCACTATCCACCAAAGTTCAAATGAAGTGGATGAAAGCAATTATAGGCAACTGTATGGCCTTTAACAATGAGTAAAACACATACGATATAGTCGTCTATAAAAGACCCCATAATGAAAAATATATGAAATTAAATTGAGAAAACTAACAGCCTTTTTTGCCCCGGCTTTGCTGCACAGAAATATATTTTTATTTTCAAGTACACAATTATCTAATGCATTTTGTGTGCCAGTCTGTTCCAATAACTTTTGATGTGTACTAGACCTAAAATAATTTTGCCAGAAGTGAGGATCACGAGCTCGAGGGACCTAAACCTGCTAAAAGGGTTTGGGTGTTTCCTCCCTCAAAAGAAATTTTGGAAAACACATATCAAAAAGTCAGCTACAAAAGGTCCGGTCATAAAAATAATTCAATTGTGAAAACTATTGGCCTTTTTTCTTCACTTAGCTGTTAAGACTTATATTTTCACTCCTAAGTACACAATTATTTCCTGTATTTTGTATGGCACAGTTTTCATGGCAGAAAAGAATAATAAACAGGAAATGAAATAAACAACAAAACGACAAAAGCAGAAAACAGCCTCAGGTCACTAATAAGTCTTCAATGCAGCAAGAAAATCCCACACTGGAAAGCAGTCTTCTTACATTTTCAATGTGTATCTATTCAGCTGCACCCTTAATGTATAATTGTTAGGCGAAGATCGCCACCCAAACTCTTAAACATACTAATGATCCAAAATTTAACTAAACAAAAACAATAAACTAGCAAAGCTTCAAGGTTTACGATTTGGACAGGTGCAAATATACAACAGGGTTAAACATATTTTGCGAGATTTACCCCCAGGTTTTGGTGGGGTTCATGTTGCTAAGTCTTTAGTTTTCTTTGTTGTGTCATCTGTACTATTATTTGTCTGTTTGTCTTTTTATTTTTGGCCATGGCGTTGTCAGTTTGTTTTTGATCTATGAGTTTGACTGTCCCTCTTTCAAAATCTCCCCCATATTTCTTACCAATATGTTTAATAGATAAGATTTATTTCCAACCTGTTTTGATCAAAAATAAATATCATATGGTCTGTATATCATAAAAAAAAATATTATAAGAACTAGTCCTATAATATATGCCTTCCACATTATATTTTCCCTATTTAACGTGTTCATGCTGCCCCCAAGTTCATATATTATAGACTACACAAGCCTGTTAAAGGACCTGAGAGCTACGGTTCCGCAGCAATTCCCTTCCTAGTCCAACTAATTTGTAACTGCGCGTCTTGAAAGGCTTTTTTTTTGCTGACGCCTTCCTGTGCAAGGAGCTAGTGCAAATAATTATGACGTCTTGAAAGGATATTTTATTTTTTTCCTGCACAGTAACTAATGCAGTAAGGAAACAAAATATTAAATAGCCTTTCAATACCTCATCATTATTTGGACAATGCCCTTCCCTGACAATCACATAAACCAAATGCCTGAAATGGTCGAGCCATAAAACAGAATGTTTGTCAACACTAACCCTACCTAACCAGAAAAAAAACTGCTTCTGTGAAACATTATTTTTTAAATCAGATAGACATGAAGACTTTAAAACATCTGTGATCTGACACTTTAATTTCTCTTTAACAAAGAAAAAGAAATTATCTACCTACCTATCCGCTGTTTCTATCTCTGGGTAGGGTTTGGACAAACCAAAATATGTTCAAGACAATTAAGTGTGGCCTCGTGGCTCACAAAACTGTGAATTCCGATTTTTTCTTGCCCGTCTAGACTTTGTAACAGTAAAATAATAACATGACAGGAGACAGCAAAACTTTGGTGCCAGTCGTGGTGATACTAATTAAGACTAAATACGGACTTACTGAAATTGCTAGCAGCCAACATTTTTAATTGAAGGCAAATGAAGCACGTGGTCCTTCTTTACAAATTCACATCATGGCTTCTCACCTGCATGAAATCTCTTTCAAAGTCCTTTTCCAAGAAAACTAAACCATGACAGTTGTTAACAAATATATTTACTTCTTAAAGTAACAGGCTGAATAAGATTTTTTATCATAACTGCTTCTGATTGTCTGCAGGTCGCCGAACCCATTGCCAACAGGTGCACGTCTGGCCCCAAATTAAGTGAATTGGAATGCAAGCATCGTGGTTACACCGACTATCCAAATAAGGTAAAAAGTAGGCGGAGCTAAATATTCCCCTTCGAATGAACTTTTGATAAATACTTGTTTTACTCCAAATATTCCGATTATTTGAAGTGATAGTACGAAATAAATTACAATTAGGAATCTTATGAGGTATATTATGACATTTATTCCAGGCATTTAGCTTACCTCTGACTACTTTTACACTGCGTCTGCATTGTCAAAAAGGCCCGCCATTATGAATTTTGCTTGGTTAAGGGGAAACAACTCCTGTAATTATTTTTGGTGCAATTTTGCGGGAAATTCATCTTAACGTCGCTGCGAGTCAATTCTAAGACCGCCAAAAAAAAAGATGCATATTTATTAGAAAAAATTGATTGAAGATTCATTAAAATAAGCGATGATTTAAACAATCTTAACTAAATATTTAGCTTCGAGTCTTTGGGGTTAGCAACTCGTTTGCGAAGGCCAGTGACAAATATTTCATGCACATTCAGGATTAAAAATGTAATATTCATTCGATTGATTGATTGATTGTTGGTTGCTTAACGTCCAGTGGCAAATATTTCATGCATATTCAGGACGAGAACAAGTTCACAATAAATACAATAGGTAGGTTCTGTAATAAATTTAGGGATTAAGGTCGGAGAAATTTAGACTGCCACGGGAAATGAGGGTATATTGGATAGGGACAGAAATTTAGCCTTGCAACAGGTCACCTACGGACCCCTCAAAGAGTTGTTGCAAGGGTTCTTAACGTGCAAAGAGCGTGGCACTCTCTTTACACGAGGCATCAGATTTAACGTCCCCCTTCTGACCGGACGTGGCTGCAAATTTGTACATCCCGCACAGCCAAACGGACGCCCCACTTTAGCACGGGTTTTACTGCCGGTCGGAGGAAGACCAATGGTGACCCTTGGGGACTGTCACTTTAGAAGATAAAAATTTAGTTTGTTCAAAAACAATTTTAGGAATTGAACAATCAATTGCATTTTAGGAATTGAACAATCAATTGCAAGTAATGTAATTGCAAGACGAGTACTCCGAAGTGATGGAGTTTATGTTGAAGGACATATCCAAGGGTCTGAGGTTAATTTTACTGTAGATACAGGGGCAGTCCGGACAGTGTTATCCGTACATGCCTTTAATAAAATTCCTCATGTTAATAGACCAAACTTAGAAAAGTCTAATACTTTAGCTTGTGCTGATGGCAAACCCTTAAAGGAGCTAGGGAAAGCTATTTTTGAAATTAAATTAGGAAATTTATGTTTTAGTACAGAAATGATAGTAGCAAATATAGAAGATGAAGCTGAGTTGGGACTAGATGTTTTAATGAAGTCTCAGTGGGGTCCTGCTGATATGAAGCTAACGGATGGAATTATACTGCTTGGTGGTCATGTTATCCATTGTACCCAAATTGGCCAAACAAATAAACTTATTCGAAAAATGTATGTGGCTGACAAATATGAAATTCCCCCAAGATCTGAAATTTTGATTGATGTTTTTGTTAACCGATTTCAAAATGATTCTCCTGAAACAGTCCAAGATTGTATTTTAGAACCCTCTGAGAATTTTTCAGAGATTTTCATTAGTAACGGCACCATGTTTAGTAAAGATAAGCCAAAATGTTACGTGTAAAACTCGTATAATGAACCCATATGATTACAAAAACACTTTGTATCAAGATACAGTAATTGGTTCAGCAGATGTTGTTGAACATGAACCAAAGATATTATTAGAATGTGAGGACACACTTGAAGTAAATAACCAAAATGCAATGAGAAGACTGAAATTTCATGACTCAAATTTAGTGTCTGGGAAGGGGGTATCCAAAGAAGAAATAATTAGACATTTGACTAACAAAGAAAAAGAAAAAGCTGAATCAGTACATTTAAAAGACATGTTCCAAAGTATTACATCTGGACATTCAGAGACAGAGAAGGATGCCATAGCTGACATTTTGAATAAATACTCTGATACCTTCTCCAAAATGAAACCGACCTAGGAAGAACCAGTCTTCTTGAGTTTTGTATTGAGACTGGAGATGCAAAACCAATTAAACAACCCCCTAGACGAGTTCCAATGGCTTATGCAGGTGAAGAAAAGAAGTTGATTGACCAAATGAGGAATCGAGGAATAATTCAGAATTCAGCATCTCCTGGGTCGAGCCCCCTTGTACTAGTATTAAAGAAAAACGGGAAAGTTAGAGCTTGCTGTGATTACAGAATTTTAAATTGGGCTACAAAACCCGAAGTATAACCTCTTCCACGCATTCAGGATTGCTTGGATACTGTTGCTGGTGGCGTTGTTTAGTTCTTTTGATTTGACCAGTGGTTTTAATCAGATTCCCGTCAGAAACCAAGATATTCTTAAAACTGCATTTGTAACTAAATACGGGTTATATGAATACAAAACCTTACCATTTGGACTCACAAATGGACTAGCTTGTTGCCAAAGACTGATGGAGGTGGTCTTCAGTGGACGATATATTTAGACGATATCATTTTATTTTCATTTAATTTCTCCCAACATTTAGAAAGATTAGATATTGTCCTTAAAAGACATTATTATTATCTTCGGGACAGTCTTGTAGTTCAAGATGGACTCCTGTTTAGAAAATTTGAAAAACAAAATAGCACTGCACAGTATTTGCAATTTTTACTCCAGAAAAATTAAAATCTGAAGTTTTACATTGCATGCATAATGCAATTATATCTGGTCATTTAAGCAAGAGAAAAGCCACAGCAAAATTGCTCCAAAGATTTTATTGGTTCGAATTAAGGGAAGATGTCAGAATTTGGATTGCAAAATGTGAGGTTTGCGGGGCAAATACCCCCCCCCCCCCCCCCCCCATCAAAAACTCATCAAAAACTGCAAGGGCTCTCCTTTAGGTAGTATGCCTACTGGTGCACCTTGGGATAGACTTGCCACAGATATAATGGGCCCATTCCCTGTTACCCCAAGAGGCAACAAATACATACTTACAATAACTTGTCATTTTACCAAGTGTGTTGAAATATTTGCTATACAGGACAAGACTGCTGCAATTTGTGAAAACCATATTTTAAACGACGTTATATGTCGATATGGATGTCCTTTGTCCCTTCATTTCGATCAGGGTCGAAATTTTGAAAGCGACATATCCAAAGAGCTCTGTGAGCTTCTAGAAATTTGTAAAACTAGAACCAGTCCCCGAAATCCAAAGGGAAACGGACAATGTGAACGGTTTAATCGTACTGTTCTGGGAATGATTAAATGATATATAAAAGGGAAACAAACTAAATGGGATCAAAATTTGGGATGTTTGGCTGGGGCATACAGAGCCACACCCAATGAATCCACTACCTTAACCCCTAATCTTATGCTTTTGGGTCGAGAGATAAGATTGCCACATGAAATATTAAAAGGGGGTAATCCCTTAACCCTTATAAAAGAAAATAGTAGCAACTATGGAGAACATGTACAATATCTTATTAATAGTCTTTAAAAAGCTCATAAAGTAGCTAGAGCCCATTTGCAGGTAAATGCAAAAAGAAGAAAAGATTATTATGACAAAAAGTCAAATCTAACCATTTTTAAATCTAACAATTTTTGAAGTAAATGACAAAGTATGGTGCATGTTATGAATAAAAAATGGAATAAGTCCCAAGTTACAGACATTGTACACCGGTCCATGTCTGATAACAAGAAAATTTAATGATATAAATTATGAAATTCAAGTAGACAAAAGTGATCTAGGAAAAGTCGTTAATCATGACAAGTTGAAACAATATAATGGAGAAAATATACCAAAGTGGATCAAAACTTTAGTCAAGAAAAAATGATTTCTTGTTATATATAACACTTACTGGGGATTAAGACTAAAATTTCATTTAGTCTTTTACTATAAGTGTGTCATATGAATATTATTTTTAAGTTGAAATAAAATTTTAAATGTTTGCAAATATGTAAACATGGACCAATATAAAATATATATATTTATAAATCTGAAATTTATGTTTGGATTAAAGTCTGATGTTAATATTTATGAATAAAATTAACATTGTCATAAGGTTTGACAATGTATAATTATACTTATACTAAGAGAATAGGGCTTACTCCCAAAGCTAAATCCTGCCTTGTAAAGTTAAGGAATAAAGTAACATGAACTGAAATCAAAGGTCAAGTGTACTTTTAGTGTGAAATATATTGTTGAGTTTATAATACATGTAATAAATAAGTAGTCAAAGTTTAATGATGTTGACAAAGAATATATCAGGGAAAGGAATAAAAAAAATGTATATATGAAAATATATATATTTATATTTTTTGCGTCATAAATTTCAAAATAAGAATTTTTTTAGTTCGTTGGTGTGTACAAGAAGGCAGCATAGGAGAGTCCTTGTAAAATTTTTGTACAAGTGACTCAAAACCTGCCTGTTTTTGTACTTTCAGATGGCTAACCAATTAAAGTGTAAACGGGGACTGGCCTATTAATGTATGTACTGCATTTACCCAGAATCTTTTTTGGCCGAGAAGAATAGGGTAGAGGCCCATATTTTGAAAAGACACCTGGCATTGGATAAAGCAAGATTCTATTGTACTTTGTGTATGTTCAGATGTGACGACAGAAAAAAAAATTGGACAGGCACCTAATCTCATTTGTGCCTCACCTCCACCAGAAGGAAACGCAAATAGTATGTAATATCTTAGGGACCTAGCATATTTAAAAAAGAGTCCTGCCCCCCACCTATTCAACATAACAGTAAGGGACTATGTGCCATTGACACATAGTGAGAGTGCCGGATTTTGGGCAACCAAGTCCCGTGGCCAGCCAGTGTCACCCTTAGTCTCTTTGCCATTGCCTCAGGCCTCTACTCTTGCCAGAATACCGCCTTCTTACCATCATCTGCCTACCATGTCAACTTCCACACCTGCAAGCCTACCAGCATCTGCCTATCATGTCATCTACCATACCTGCCAGTCATCTTTCACCACAAACCATGTCTTATTTTCCAACTGCTACAGCTCATTCTCATTTGCCAGAACCATCATTATATCCAACAACTACAGCAACCGGTCAACCACAACAATCTACCATACCATCAGCTCCAACTTTACGGATGTCAACAATGCCTTCAACAACTCATTTCTAAACGGCCGAACCTCTGAATCAATCTTTTACATACCATCTCCAACTATAAACAAGAGTGCACACGCTGAAATGTCTCGCCTTCTTTACTAATCATTGATATTATGTTGATAGTCCTAAATATAAAGCTTTATTACAACTGTCACATAAACTTAACATTAACCAAGTAAACTAAACATTGACCACTGAACCATGAAAATGAGGTCAAGGTCAGATGAACCATGCTAGGCAGGCTTGTACAGCTAACAATTCTTCCATACAACAAATATAGTTGACCTATTGCTTATAGTTTAAGAAAAACAGACCAAAACACAAAAACTTAACACTGAGCAATGAACCTTGAAAATGAGGTCAAGGTCGAATAAAACCTGCTTGACTGCCAAATAGATCATAAAATATTTCCATACACCAAATATAGTTGAATTATTGCATATAGTATTAGAAAAAAAGACCAAAACTCAAAAAACTTAACTTTGACCACTGAACCATGAAAATGAGGTCAAGGTCAGATGACACCTGCCCGCTAGACATGTATACCTTACAATCATTCCATACACCAAATATAGTAGACCTATGGCATACAGTATAAAAAAAACAGACCAAAACACAAAAACTTAACTATAACCACTGAACCATGAAAATGAGGTCAAGGTCAGATGACACCTGCCAGTTGGACATGTACACCTTACAGTCCTTCCATACACCGAATATACTAGACCTATTGCTTATAGTATCTGAGATATGGACTTGACCACCAAAACTTAACCTTGTTCATTGATCCATGAAATGAGGTCGAGGTCAAGTGAAAACTGTCTGACGGGCATGAGGAGCTTGCAAGGTACGCACATACCAAATATAGTTGAACTATTACATATAGTATTAGAAAAAAAGACCAAAACTCCAAATCTTAACTTTGACCACTGAACCATGAAAATGAGGTCAAGGTCAGATGACACCTGCCCGCTAGACATGTACACCTTACAATCATTCCGTACACCAAATATAGTAGACCTATGGCATACAGTATAAGAAAAACAGACCAAAACACAAAAACTTAACTATAACCACTGAACCATGAAAATGAGGTCAAGGTCAGATGACACCTGCCAGTTGGACATGTACACCTTACAGTCCTTCCATACACCGAATATACTAGACCTATTGCTTATAGTATCTGAGATATGGACTTGACCACCAAAACTTAACCTTGTCCACTGATCTATGAAATGAGGTCGAGGTCAAGTGAAAACTGTCTGACGGGCATGAGGACCTTGCAAGGTACGCACATACCAAATAGTTATCCTATTACTTATAATAAGAGAGAATCTAACATTACAAAAAATCTTTACTTTTTTTTCAAGTAGTCACTGAACCATGAAAATGAGGTCAAGGACATTGGACATGTGACTGACGGAAACTTCGTAACATGAGGCATCCATATACAAAGTATGAAGCATCCAGACCTTCCACCTTCTAAAATATAAAGCTTTTAAGAAGTTAGCTAACGCCGCCGTAGCCGCCGCCGCCGCCGGATCACTATCCCTATGTCGAGCTTTCTGCGACAAAAGTCGAAGGCTCGACAAAAACTTAACACTGAGCAATGAACCTTGAAAATGAGGTCAAGGTCAAATAAAACCTGCGTGACTGCCAAATAGATCATAAAATATTTCCATACACCAAATATAGTTGAACTATTGCATAAAGTATGAGAAAAACAGACCAAAACACAAAAACTTAACTATAACCACTGAACCATGAAAATGAGGTCAAGGTCAGATGACACCTGCCAGTTGGACATGTACACCTTACAGTCCTTCCATACACCGAATATACTAGACCTATTGCTTATAGTATCTGAGATATGGTCTTGACCACCAAAACTTAACCTTGTTCATTGATCCATGAAATGAGGTCGAGGTCAAGTGAAAACTGTCTGACGGGCATGAGGAGCTTGCAAGGTACGCACATACCAAATATAGTTGAACTATTACATATAGTATTAGAAAAAAAGACCAAAACTCAAAATCTTAACTTTGACCACTGAACCATGAAAATGAGGTCAAGGTCAGATGACACCTGCCCGCTAGACATGTACACCTTACAATCATTCCATACACCAAATATAGTAGACCTATGGCATACAGTATAAGAAAAATAGACCAAAACACAAAAACTTAACTATAACCACTGAACCATGAAAATGAGGTCAAGGTCAGATGACACCTGCCAGTTGGACATGTACACCTTACAGTCCTTCCATACACCGAATATACTAGACCTATTGCTTATAGCATCTGAGATATGGACTTGACCACCAAAACTTAACCTTGTCCACTGATCAATGAAATGAGGTCGAGGTCAAGTGAAAACTGTCTGACGGGCATGAGGACCTTGCAAGGTACGCACATACCAAATATAGTTATCCTATTAGTTATAATAAGAGAGAATCTAACATTACAAAAAATCTTAACTTTTTTTTCAAGTAATCACTGAACCATGAAAATGAGGTCAAGGACATTAGACATGTGACTGACGGAAACTTCGTAACATGAGGCATCCATATACAAAGTATGAAGCATCCAGACCTTCCACCTTCTAAAATATAAAGCTTTTAAGAAGTTAGCTAACGCCGCCGTAGCCGCCGCCGCCGGATCACTATCCCTATGTCGAGCTTTCTGCGACAAAAGTCGAAGGCTCGAAAAAAACTTAACACTGAGCAATGAACCTTGAAAATGAGGTCAAGGTCAAATAAAACCTGCGTGACTGCCAAATAGATCATAAAATATTTCCATACACCAAATATAGTTGAACTATTGCATATAGTATTAGAAAAAAAGACCAAAACTCAAAAACTTAACTTTGACCACTGAACCATGAAAATGAGGTCAAGGTCAGATGACACCTGCCTGCTAGACATGTACACCTTACAATCATTCCATACACCAAATATAGTAGATCTATGGCATACAGTATAAGAAAAACAGACCAAAACACAAAAACTTAACTATAACCACTGAACAATGAAAATGAGGTCAAGGTCAGATGACACCTGCCAGTTGGACATGTACACCTTACAGTCCTTCCATACACCGAATATACTAGACCTATTGCTTATAGTATCTGAGATATGGACTTGACCACCAGAACTTAACCTTGTTCACTGATCCATGAAATGAGGTCGAGGTCAAGTGAAAACTGTCTAACGGGCATGAGGACCTTGCAAGGTACGCACATACCAAATATAGTTATCCTATTACTTATAATAAGAGAGAATCTAACATTACAAAAAATCTTAACTTTTTTTTCAAGTAGTCACTGAACCATGAAAATGAGGTCAAGGACATTGGACATGTGACTGACGGAAACTTCGTAACATGAGGCATCCATATACAAAGTATGAAGCATCCAGACCTTCCACCTTCTAAAATATAAAGCTTTTAAGAAGTTAGCTAACGCCGCCGTAGCCGCCGCCGCCGCCGGATCACTATCCCTATGTCGAGCTTTCTGCGACAAAAGTCGAAGGCTCGACAAAAACTTAACACTGAGCAATGAACCTTGAAAATGAGGTCAAGGTCAAATAAAACCTGCGTGACTGCCAAATAGATCATAAAATATTTCCATACACCAAATATAGTTGAACTATTGCATAAAGTATGAGAAAAACAGACCAAAACACAAAAACTTAACTATAACCACTGAACCATGAAAATGAGGTCAAGGTCAGATGACACCTGCCAGTTGGACATGTACACCTTACAGTCCTTCCATACACCGAATATACTAGACCTATTGCTTATAGTATCTGAGATATGGTCTTGACCACCAAAACTTAACCTTGTTCATTGATCCATGAAATGAGGTCGAGGTCAAGTGAAAACTGTCTGACGGGCATGAGGAGCTTGCAAGGTACGCACATACCAAATATAGTTGAACTATTACATATAGTATTAGAAAAAAAGACCAAAACTCAAAATCTTAACTTTGACCACTGAACCATGAAAATGAGGTCAAGGTCAGATGACACCTGCCCGCTAGACATGTACACCTTACAATCATTCCATACACCAAATATAGTAGACCTATGGCATACAGTATAAGAAAAATAGACCAAAACACAAAAACTTAACTATAACCACTGAACCATGAAAATGAGGTCAAGGTCAGATGACACCTGCCAGTTGGACATGTACACCTTACAGTCCTTCCATACACCGAATATACTAGACCTATTGCTTATAGCATCTGAGATATGGACTTGACCACCAAAACTTAACCTTGTCCACTGATCAATGAAATGAGGTCGAGGTCAAGTGAAAACTGTCTGACGGGCATGAGGACCTTGCAAGGTACGCACATACCAAATATAGTTATCCTATTAGTTATAATAAGAGAGAATCTAACATTACAAAAAATCTTAACTTTTTTTTCAAGTAATCACTGAACCATGAAAATGAGGTCAAGGACATTAGACATGTGACTGACGGAAACTTCGTAACATGAGGCATCCATATACAAAGTATGAAGCATCCAGACCTTCCACCTTCTAAAATATAAAGCTTTTAAGAAGTTAGCTAACGCCGCCGTAGCCGCCGCCGCCGGATCACTATCCCTATGTCGAGCTTTCTGCGACAAAAGTCGAAGGCTCGAAAAAAACTTAACACTGAGCAATGAACCTTGAAAATGAGGTCAAGGTCAAATAAAACCTGCGTGACTGCCAAATAGATCATAAAATATTTCCATACACCAAATATAGTTGAACTATTGCATATAGTATTAGAAAAAAAGACCAAAACTCAAAAACTTAACTTTGACCACTGAACCATGAAAATGAGGTCAAGGTCAGATGACACCTGCCTGCTAGACATGTACACCTTACAATCATTCCATACACCAAATATAGTAGATCTATGGCATACAGTATAAGAAAAACAGACCAAAACACAAAAACTTAACTATAACCACTGAACAATGAAAATGAGGTCAAGGTCAGATGACACCTGCCAGTTGGACATGTACACCTTACAGTCCTTCCATACACCGAATATACTAGACCTATTGCTTATAGTATCTGAGATATGGACTTGACCACCAGAACTTAACCTTGTTCACTGATCCATGAAATGAGGTCGAGGTCAAGTGAAAACTGTCTAACGGGCATGAGGACCTTGCAAGGTACGCACATACCAAATATAGTTATCCTATTACTTATAATAAGAGAGAATCTAACATTACAAAAAATCTTAACTTTTTTTTCAAGTAGTCACTGAACCATGAAAATGAGGTCAAGGACATTGGACATGTGACTGACGGAAACTTCGTAACATGAGGCATCCATATACAAAGTATGAAGCATCCAGACCTTCCACCTTCTAAAATATAAAGCTTTTAAGAAGTTAGCTAACGCCGCCGTAGCCGCCGCCGCCGCCGGATCACTATCCCTATTTCGAGCTTTCTGCGACAAAAGTCGCAGGCTCGACAATACAACCATTACCACCACAGCTGATCTTTCATCTTATTTACCAATTGATGTGAATGACTGTCGTGATTATGAAGCATTTTCACCTGAGACTGGCTCCCCTACAAGGAAGGTCCTTGAAAGGGAGGTGGTAGCCATCTCAAAAGATGAAGAGGAGATGGAATGCATCTTGCCACCGTTGCTGGGGCAGGATCCGCCAAGTACATGTAGCAACCTTGATGCAAGGAATGCCATACTAAATGACACAAAGAAACCAGATGAGGATTCAAATCACCAATAATTCAGGACCTGGCAAATTTTACAAAGAGTCAACAAATAATCTTACAAGAGTTGGGGCACCAAACAGATCAGTCACAACCTTGTCTTCGGACATCTCGTTTCTGAGAGGCCAGTTTATGCAACAAGAACGCATTATAAATAGACAGCAGAGAGTACTTGACCGCCTCAACACAGTGAACAACTTACAAAGCCGAATACCTAAAGCCAACGCCAGAACTACCCCATACAATAGAACCACAGCTGCAGGTACACAAAAGAAATCGAAATTAAAGTCCGTTGTAGTTAAAGATAATTAATTTTAAATTTAATAAAGATGTAATTTTATATTTTTAATGGAAATTTTAAGGTATTGTGTATTTGGGTTGTTAATATCAAAAGTAATTTAAGGTTAAGATTAAAAGTTATTAAAATTTATTAAGATTAAACATTTATCTTTGAAATTCATGGAAAGTTAAAAAGTTTAGAAGTTATTTATTTTAGATATAGTCAAAGCTTTCGAGTGTTAAAAAAAATTTAGGTGTATTTTTGAACTTATATTTATATATATATTAGTATATTTAAATATTTTAGTACTGTTTACATGGTATCTAAGTTTTCCTTCAGAAAACCTCTGGTTCTTAGCCATGTTCCACATTTGGTATACATATATGTCTGTCTGGTATCTAACGCTCTAATGCTGATGGTTATAATGATGAAACTCATGGTGTATCTGAAAAGTATTATAATACAAATATATTATGTATAATTTTTACATAGCTTAAAATATTATCATGCATTTGCGTTATAATCATAGATGGTATTAAGGAGAAAACTAATTTCACTTCGTTTTGAAATAATTTTTTTAAATATTTACTCTATTTTTCTTTTTAAGAAGTATATGCAGTTAAGGCTAAGAAAAAAAATCAAAACTTTAAATGGAAGCGTTTGCAAAATTTAAAAGTATTTGCGGGGACGCAAATTATAGTAACGGGGTAAAATGTAGAGTACAGAGCCCAGATACATGTTTTATACAGTGACAAGTGTGATATTAGACTAATCTTTGCATAGACATGGATAAGGTATATTTTTGTTGTATCCATGAAGCATATTTTTTTAATATTCTGTAATTTTTAATAAAGTCCTATTGTGTAGGAAATAGTAACTGTACGAAATAACTTGTACTATACTAGTCTGAAACATATTCATAATTGAGGCAAATAAGTTTTAATTAATATTTAATTAAATAAACATAGAACAATTACAATGATGTTATTTTTTTTAGAAATATTGTATTACTGTCATTGGAATATTTGATAACTAATCTGAAATTCATCTTTATAATTTACCAGTTCATAATAAAAATCCACTGAATAATCCACATCTAAATGTCGTCTGCAATTTAGGCCATGCGGTCATCACGCTTGGTTGAATCCAATATTCACTTTCAGATGATTATAAATCGATAACGATAACTTCTCTGTATTGTAAAGTTTATACGTTCCATTATTACATCTATCTGTCATTATATGTTGATTTTTGAAACGAAATGTCTTGTATTTTAGTGAAGAGACAACTTTAGCAACTGTAGTAACTTCACGCACCTTGCTTGAATTTTATGAATGAAAGGTACGGACATGCGCAGTAGAATCCTTGTGTCACTTAGGACGATTTTTCAATAAAAACACTATTTTTACGTTTTGGCAACTGTTTTCACATCATTATTGTAATTCCTTATAGTATTTGTGTTCAACGTCTTCAATATTTTGCAGATGTTAATGATCACTTTCCTTGATGTTTATCATTTTGCAATGTTGTTTACGTATTGGGACTTCCGCTGAAGTTGTATTGGTGTATTTTTAGTAACCATAGAAATTTGTTTAATACCTTGCAAAATGTGTTTATTATATAACTGTTACTAAAATTGTATATAATTATGATTTTTGTAATTTATTTGAGAATTCAAATATTTAGTTGGACAGCAAGCGCGCGATCCAACAATTTTCAAACTTGGCCAACAATCCAATATTGACGTAATTTCAACGCTCGTTTGACAGTTCTGCTTAAATCTTTGGTCGTTACAGTTAGTATTTTAATTTGCTCGTCATTAATTTTTGTCAAAATGGTTAATTTTTCTCACAAACTTCATTTTTTTGGGGTTAAATTGTAAAGGAAAATAGTAAATTTAGCGTTTTCTAAGTTAAAAAGGAATATTTTATTTTAAGCGGACTCTTAGGAGCCGGACTCCTACATTTTTGATCTATTGTTTAGTATTTTATTCTTTTGGTAAATATAGGAAAGTTCTTAAAACTGTTTTAAAATATCTTTTGGTTTAATTATCGTATTATTGCTGGCAAAGCTTTATTTCAAGTTATCTTTTAAAGTCAGGAATAATGTTATTGTACATTTGTATTTAAAATTGTAGTTCACAATTACTGTTAACGTTTGGTTTTTTTTTTCTAATAAATAGAATTAAATAAGAAAACATTTGGCAATTAAGGGATAATTTCCTAAAGGTCTGGAAATTATAATAAACAAAAGTTTATTAAGGTCTAAACTGTATTTCTTTGTTAAATTTTATTCAGGAAAGGTTCTGAATATAACTAATAATAATAAACATTTTTTAAAGGCAGTGCTTTAATGCCTTTCTGGTTGTCGGGTTAATCCTTCCTTCCGCGATATCCAACTTATCTACGTGGGGGGTCATTAGGCTCCAAGTAGATCCGGAAATGTTGAATTCTCTCCTCTTCTTATTGTGATATAAAATGTTTTTTGTTTCATTTCATTTACATTGGGAAATAGAGAAACGATCATTGTGTTTTGTTAGTTTTAAAAACTTTTGATATATTTGTATTTTGCATTATAAGCAGTCAACCGATTGACAAACTAGAATTATTTGAATTCCGTGTGGAAAGAGCTCGGGTTAATTTCGAGTGTTATCTGCAATCTTTATGTTTATAAATCATTTCAGTCGTTGATATAATAATTAAAGGTCGACTGAACATGAATTATATTATACAATTTAAAGCGCATTTCTGTTTATGCAAGTGAACCCGTCTAACGTTATTGTTATTTCGCAGTTATATAAAGTAGCAAATTATCGTTCCTGAATAGGTGGCGCCGTGGTAGCCGATCCTGTTCCTCAACTTCCGGTTTCTGCACTGTGCAACTATTTCAGTTACATTTTTAATTAACTATGCCAAGTACTTGTTGTTGTGTACCTGGATATCATTTAAGAGGAGGACATGCATTTCCAAATGACTTAAAAAGAAGGAAAAGTTGGATCAACGCCATGGCCCATACGCAGATTGGACGAGAACACGATGAAATCGTGGAGTTCATCTCAATCAGCTGTTGTTTGCAAGGCACATTTTACTGAAAAAGACTACGTGCAGGAAACTATTCATGGTAAAACTCTATTTTCTTTTTGAAATATATAGTTATATATGTAATCGCCATGCGAATAAACCAAAGTCTGTTTACAACTGCAATTATCGTTTTGGAATAAAAGGGGGTGGTTAATTCATAATTTTTTGGATTACGATTCAATGTGATTTGTTTGAGATTTTTTGGTGATTGCTACAATTATAATGATTTCTTACAAGAGGTATATCAACAAATATAAGAGAACAGTTTACTCTAGGTATAGATGTTCTTGCCCCAAAAACAAAGACTAGCACTAAACAATACTGTATATGTAGGGGCCCAGATACTGGTGAAACTATGGTGCAATTTGACCAATGTAAAGAATGGTTTCACCTGACCTGTATAGGTATATCTGTTATTGAGGTGGAAGAGATAGACATTTATACTTTTCCTAATTGTTCGTTAACTGATAGACAGCTACCCCCTGTAAATAACGGGGGTGTAACTGGTCATAATTAAATGCTAATGTTTTAATCTTTGTCTTTCCAGAATGTCATACAAGGGAGACAAAGAGATGAAAAAGGTAGAGGAAGATCCCAAGTTGGGAGGTAGGTCGGATTATAACAATAATGCCACCTTACAAACTGGGACCCTTCAACCCAGATTAGGACGAGGAACCACCATGGAGGGCATCGGAGGGACGTATGAATTGGTATCGGGTGTGGGCTTCGTGCTAGTGGAGGAGGCCTCCGCATCCAGCACACTGTAGGTCCATGGTGAAAAGGCAACCTTGCCTCCACGTGAACAGGCCGTCTTGCGTCCAGTGGAAGATATTTTAGCGGAGGAGGTAGGTGACAGTGCACCTGTGGCTGATCCTGAGGGGATGTATGATTATAAGTGCCCCAGAAGTGGCAGGATGGAAAGGACCTATATCCTGAGCCAAAGAGACCAACACTGCCCTGTGCGCGGCTGTCCTGTGGTAACAAGAGGTGTCAAGAGACATGTGTTGGGGGAACATCTGTCCTATATGTTTGCCCCTACACAAGAGCCACACCTCATGAGGGATCCGCTTTCCATCGGTACAGGGGACATATGGTAATGGTTCTGGCACAGTGGCTCACTGGTCAGACCTCCGCTACCTATGATGATTTGGTAAAATTTCTAAGGAGACATGCCAGAGTGTCTGTTGGTTACCCCAAAGCGGGGGAGGAGATACCTGTCTTCAGAACAGTCTGTAGGGAGATTGGATGGCCTACACAGGCTTGGTTCAAGATACAGCCGGTGCGTGACATTAGCAGCCCAGTCTGCATCCTGCATTGGAGGGTCATGTCCAGTGTCCTCCACTTCCTGACGCCGTCGCATCAGGATATGATGTTCAGTGAAAAATATAGTAAGAGGGAGGATAACCTCAGCCTTGAGGTGCTACATGACATGAGCAATGTGTTCTTAGCCACAACGGTGATAGATAACTTGGTCCCCGCTGGGGCTGAGTCAGGCAGTTGTGCTCCTCTCCCTGAGAGAAGTTTCGTAATGGATACCCCAGAAGTGGTAGAACAGCCCTGTGCCGCCGCGGCAATGGTAACAACTGAGGAGGCAGCCTTAGTTCAAGAGGAAGAGCCTGAGGAGAGGTTTATTGTAATCCTACAATACCAGGACGACCGCCGCATGGTGCCAGCGTATTCCTTAAGGAATTTAAGGGTATTGGCAGATGACAGGTTTCAGGGCGATGGCCGTGCCACCCTTTTCTTCCATGGTATGATAATAGACCCCTTGTTGACACTGAGGGACATTGTTCAAATGGAGCCGCCTAGGCCTACGATAGAGGTCCGTTTCCTGGATTCTACCAACTTATAGAACAATCTAGTGAAACAGAAAAAAGAAAAGGTGACAGCATTAATCGGCTGGCCCTTGATGGGCGTTACTGTGTGTAACAGCTACGGGATGTGAGGCAGGATATACATTCAACTAATGAATTATCTGATCTAATCATAAATGAGGAACATTTATGTGATGTTAATATCGAACATTTATATTATATGTGACATTATAATTATATATATACATGTGCATCAACAGTGACAGATGAGTAAATATGGAACCTTTTTATGGAACTATCGAAGGATATATGTGGATTTGATATTATTAATGGTAACAACTTCAGTGTGTAACTTTATATATGGATATTTTTTATGACAATTGCAATATTCCGTCAAGTTAAAGACTGTTGAGAGGATATATTTATAGTATTCAGGAAATTTTAAATGTTCGCCTCACATCCCATGTACAGTGTTTAATTCGTTTGGAGTAGATCAACCGACAAGACTTGGTAGTGCCATCATGACCAATGTAAATATTAGTTTTTAGGTAGTTTATTAGTTGATTTGGTGATGGTGGGATTTGGACCAGAGGTCATTTTTTATGTGCATGAGCTGCTATCCCAATTTTGGGAGTGAATGCCTTCTTTTTTGTATATTTTGTTTTTCTTGTCGGGTTGATATTTTTATAAGGGAAATAATTTGCGTAGTAGTAGTAAAATTGGAAATTCAGGGCGGTAGTAATGAGTTTGTCTTCAGGACAGTATTTGATTGAGAATTTTTTGTTTTTTAAGTATTTTTAATATTTACGTGTAAAGTTGCGTAAGACTGTAATTATTTCATTTAGGCTAAGTAAGTCAACTGTAGGTTTCCTTGAAAGGAATTTTAAAAGGTTCATATAGCAATTCTGTGTTTTAGTGATAATTCCTAAAGTTGTACTTAACAATTCCTAGGTGTAAGTAGTACTAAGGAAACTGAAATGTATAGCTTATACATTGTTCCCAAGTAATGGGATGGTTGACGATCTATTTAAATGTTTAACTGTTTAGTTTTATCCTTTCTAGGGAAAGTAAAATAATTTTTTTTTTATCCATATCCAGGATTTAGGGGGGTGGATATTTTAAGATACCTTGTGTCATGGTTGAGTTAGTAAAAGACATTGCCAGTCTTCTCCAGGGAGGTTATCAAGTTTTATAGTGTCCTTTGTCGGAACTAAAGTTCCTCCTTTTTAAGATGGAGGGGGGTGTTGTGTAATTGCCCCATAGATCTAGGGGGTTTCCTCTGTCTGGTGTGATATACTGGTAGAGAGCAGAGAGACCCAAATGGAGACGTACATGGACTTGTAGAGAGCAGAGAGTCCCGAATGGAGACATGACACACGAGTCACGCCTGACCACGCTCAGCCTCTTCTTGACCTGTACTAGCTACAACAAGACGTACCTACAAGACTACATAGAATCCTTGCAGGAAATATCAGCCTAAAGGTAAATATCCTCACATATTTACACCTGTAAATAACATAATCCTCGGGGTATACGCAGAGCCCAGCGAGACAGGCCAAGTAACACTTTAATACTATAAACGACAAATTTATTTTCCGTTACCTGTGTGACGTACGAAAAATGATTATAACTTAGCCTTATTGTCCTGTGACTGGGTTACACTAATGTCCTGACCAATGTCCTGATCGATATGAAAAATGCTAATAACTTTTTTGTTCTTTGAAAGGATCGACTTCATATTTGATATCAAGGAAGATTATAACATGAGATATAGAAATATAAGAAAAAAATTTGAAAAAAATTATTTAAAGAGTTTCACGGAGTTACGAATTTTTGTGATTTTACCTGATAAGAATTACATTATTTGAATAATGATTAATAAATCAAACTCTATTATTATCTCAATATATAAATATAATAATATAAGATAATAATAAATTTCACATATGTACATCCAGCAATGCTATAGACAATATACACAATACCAACATCTAGCCCGTCTAGTAAAAAGGCAATTAGTCATTACGACTCTATAAAAACGGTGTCAAGTCTTGAGGTTTAAGTATGTATGTTGGCGATGGGAATCTATGCATTTGTGGGAAGTTTTACCCAAATGTTCGTAAATTTGATTTATGCGGCGGAGCACACACTGGATTCCTTCCCGAGTGCATCAGAGTGAGATTTCTTACAATGATCCATACATGCCCAAGACATTTATCACTGTTGACATAGCAAGTTATTAACCTCAACGAAGAATTATCTAAAGTTACCAAAAACAGAACTATAAATCTGTCTACATGAAAATGAAAGAGTAAAAACAGAAACCCCACACAGTGACAGTTAATTTAAGGTCACATTCTTTGGAGGTCCGAGCCATCATTGTTTCAGATGAAATCAAGTAGTTCTAAGCTCAAACTAAAAATAAAAAAAATGGAAGATAGTAATCCTGAAATACCCTGCTCACAAAAAGAAGTAAAGAGACCTATATTTAGTGAAAGTGTTTTAAACACTAATGAGGAATCATCTACTTCTATTCCAACATGTGATGGAAGTGTTAAACAACTGAAATTCCTGAGTGATGTTAAATTCAACTAGAACACAATTATGGAGGGACTTAATCCGCTGAAAAGTCTAAAGCCTGACCCCCATATCTGAACATAACAGTTAACTTTGCACCTAGAATGCTACAACATCAAAAAAAAGATGGTGTTAAAGATAAAGTCCGGGAACTAAATGCCAGAATCAAAACGGAAGTGCTTTCCTCCCTTTCTGGCATTACTGCAAAAGCCATTACGGAAGTTGGCAAAGAGATGGACAGCATCGTCCAAGAGGTAGATGAACAGTTCATAAAAGGTGAACAGTTTGTAGAAAGAAACAGGTTCTTTAAAACAGCTAATGAAGTCAAGGAAGAATATGCCACCAAACTGGCTAAATACAAAGAAAGTCTACCAAGAAAACAATCATTGGTGATCATACCACATCTTCTAAAATAATTGTTGTTTTATTGTGTATATTCACTAGGAATAAAAATTGTTTACCTTATATACACACTCATGTATTATTTTCAGCAGAAATAAATCAACTTAGCACATACTTACAACTTCTCGTCCAATCAAATTGCTTATATTTGCCTTCTAATTTTCATAATACATACTTTTCCTGTGTACTAAGTAACTACGCATGAATGACCACAAGGGTAAGATTTCATTGTATCGTAATCAAGATATTTAAAACAAAAATTGCCACTGGCTATTTTGAAATAAAATGCTGTGTTCCAGATTGAATTAAATAGTTTGTAATTAGTTTTCACGTTGATTTTTAAATATCCTGCTATTAAAATCTTTGGATCTAAAAATTGTTTTTGACAATTGCAAATTTTATCATTTAAATAAAGGGTAATACATATGATTCTTTATACCTTAATTAGAGTACAACGATATCTTAAAATTATGATAATGTATCATCCATGCAATTACTTTGTACACAGAAAAGTGTGTACTATGAAACCTTGTGCAGGAAAATTAAAGCAACTTGATGATAAACTTTCTTAAGGAAGGTGATCTATTTCGTTATGAATTGATTGATTTATTGATTATTGGTTGCTTAATGTCCAGTGGCAAATATTTCATCCATGTTCAGGACGATGTCATGAATTGAAAAACTGTGATTATGTCTGAAGATAATGTGCCACCTATATATATATATATAAACATATTCTGATAAATCTTTTAGTTTTTACTTTGAAATAATAAAAAAAAAAAAAAAAACACAAAACACAAAACCTATAATCTCTGATCTATTGGTAGTTGCTTTTTAATGCCTATCTGCTAGACTATATCTATGGGGACAAACTATCTCTATGTTTCAAATTTATTATAGCTTTAGTTTTACTGTGAAATTAAAAATTGTTTTCAAAACATGTAAAGCTTCCACTGCAATTTAATTTTTGCCTGCTTTTGGTCATTTGTTTTGGTCATCTTACCATGTAAGAAGAACATGTATAGTAAAACACCGCTTTATAACAGTATACATACTTACACCAGCAGCTACCATCTTTTTATTCTGGAGTGAAGGGCCTTTTGAAATCACATATTTTACAGTAATACTAGTGAGTAGATTTACAAAACTTCGTTAATGAGCTCTTTTTTACAAACACCTGTGATACAAGTAGTCAGCCAAAATAAACTACCAATAGACCAATTAAAAGATTACTCGAGTTGTAAATATGTGCTAAATTGGATAGTCTATGGAAAGATATATACTATGAAATTAAGAGCTCGGGGAAAGCCCCTCGCTCTAAATTTCATAGTATATACCTTTCTATAGACTAACCTAGACATTTCAAATAACAAAATTTTATTTTAATTAACATTGATTGTTTACAGATAATATGGAAAAGTCCATTAATAATTGGGTGGGTGATACAGGGGTATCTTCATCCATCTTCTCTTCATTCTGAAAAAAAAAAAGGAATGATAATACATTTTTTTTTTAAAAAACATATAATTTACGTAATTTATTATTCTTATTTCAATTTGAAAATGATGTACATAGTGATGTGCATGGAATATTCTATGTGAAATACCCCATTCTGCCCCCCTTTCATCACGTGATAACAAAATTACGTCATTAACACATTCAACCTAGAAGAGTCACTACTGTTTACATAATCGTCGATCGCTACCTGTATTTCACCATGATTTCGTTTATTATATTAATTTTTGTTGCCATGCACTCTACACACAGTGTAGACATCATGAACTGCTACAAATACAAATCTGTATTGGATTGTAGAGGGGAGGGGACATATTTCTCTGGTGTTATCCCCGAAGAGATACAAGAAGTTCGGTTCTTCAAAATATTTTCATAGGACCAAATCAAAGATGTTGAATTCCCTTTCCACGGAGTGAGTGTTTATTTAGATTCGTCAGACGATAGATTGTGTTTACATTTTCGAGCTGCAACTATCACCACTGTGATTATAAATAAACATAGATGTGAGGTTAGTGACAGGGTATGAAACTCACTGGAAATGTCTACCAGACCACAGGGCTGGCTGCATAAAAAAATTACCTGTCCTGATCAAAATTTATTAGCCCTGAAAATTAATGCAATAAAAATCCAACCCATTTTCCTTCAAGATTCTAAATTATGTATTTGTGTTTTGAGATGTTTTAATGACTAGAAGTATTATTAGATAAACTTGAGGATTTTTTGTGATGAAAATGACTTATGACTGCTTTTGTAAATACACACTGCAACAAGACTTACAAGTGCACATTTAACCAGACACTGCTAAGCCTAATGACCATTTGTTCAGAAGCAAGGTGTGATTTCATTTTTAGACTTTTATAACTGCGAAGGGCCCATACGCTTAACGGCATGGTCGACAAAATATTTTACCATGCGAGTCGTCACAAATCAACCACTCGAACTCCGTTTTCCAACGAGGAACAATTGTCCGCTTCCTCTTAGACTGGTCGTACAATTTATTTTTTTCTGTTGAGTCAACAGCAGTTCGCTTTTTCGGCGACGAAAGGCCCAAGTACTGTCGTAAAGACATGAGTTTACCAAAACAAATTTGTACTTTCGATTTCCTCTAATATTTATTTTTTATTTAATAAATGCAATCGCGATTGGACGATTCGATACCAACTAGCCAATGATTCCGGATCTTACAATCAACAGGTATCACCATGTTCCCTGCAGAAATCGTGTGGAAACACGTGGTAGTAAAAGGTTAATTTGCAGTCATGATTCTTACGTGCTGTTATGAATGGGGTAATACTGAGACCTCATTCCAAAAATAGAAAAAGGTAATCCCAACCACCTGCAAAAAATAGACCGTCCACCGGACTGTTGAAATTTAATTTTTGACCGCCCGATCGTAAAATAGGCCGTCTCGGGCGGTCGGACGGGCTATAATTTCCAACTCTGTTAATGAAAAGTTTTTTATTATATTATGTAATATATGTCTGATCCGTATATGGTCATATTATCACGTGGTTTTTTTGTTTACGATTTCCTTATATGGAATACTATTACATTACATACTTGCGTTCTTCCCCTCCAAATGGTTGCCAATGATCTTTGTAATATCCTCCAACTGAAATAAATACAGATATATTAATTAGTTTGAAATGAATCTTTATTCTCTGACAAAAGAGAACATATTGTATTAAAATTCACATTCAAAGAAAAAAAATGATAATAATGAAAACACACACTTGCAATTCTTAAAGAGAATGGGATTTCATTATATTAAAGAATCCATTGTATCATTACAATGTAAAAAAGTAATTTGAACTAGATATTAAATTAAAATCAATTTTTTTATACATACCCTCTCTCCCCCTGTCAAATCAATAGGAGCTTGTGCACTGTTACAAACAACATGTACTCTTCTCTTTGCCTGAAAAGATCATTTCAATAGATAATCAAAAATGAGTAGGATATATATTCAAAATATTTCATTTTATGGATGGGGAACTATCTATTCTTTCTGCATTGTGTTTTTCATTAAAAAAGGAGTTAATATAAAAGTATATATTTTTTTTTTATAAAAAAACTGATGTTATGGGTACTCACTTTCAATTTTCTCCTTTTTTCTTTCTTCTGTAAAAAAAACCCAAATATTATTTTGTAATTTCAGTTATCAACACCCTCCACAGATGATGAATCAACAATAGTATCTACACACTCATCTAATGAAGAATTAATAGGTAAATAAAGTAGTTTGTTGATGTTTTTTTTTCACATGTAATAATAAAAGAAGAAATTTAAAAGATACTTTTCTTCCATCTGGTAATGATATGCAGGATTAATAAGTACACTCCCACTTCCAGATCAAAATGAACATGTTAAATGCATTCTTATTCCAGGAAGGTTTCTATTACTAATGTAAATTTATGTGTGAAATATTTCCCACTGGATCTGTCAATAATGAGGATATTTTTTTTAAATATTTTACATGATGAGATTAATGATTTTTTTTTCATAATTTATAATGAAGCTTTTCTTTATTTCAGTTTCCACCACATCAACATCTACCTGGACATTTAGTTGGAGCAATACAACCGTTTTAAATGCATCTTTATGTAAGTATATTCTTATTTGAAATATATGATAATTTATGCTATAGTTTTACATACAAACCACTTCAATTTCTTCTTCATTGTCGTCCCCTGTTAGATCTATCGGACTTTCTCTTGTTGTACATATAGGTGGTACATGTACTGCAGATGCAGAATATACTATTCTCTTTACACGAAAAAGATTTTTTTTACATTTGTTTATATGTAAACTTAATTTAGAAAACTATCTTCGTTGAAAGATAAATAATCTCATGTTTAAATATAATTCTATATAATGAAAAAAAAAACTTTAAATGAAATTGTTTTCATTTTTTTTATGTAGATAAATTTTCAGAAGAATGGATTATCATAATAACTGTAGTGTCGTTTACTTATATATGTATTTTTTCCCTTTGTTTTTAATTTAGAAAACACATTTTACTTTCATGCAGAAAAAACCACAATAATAATAATTCACATGTAGATATTCTCTCATTACTGGCAATATCATCAGTGGCTCTTTTGCCAATTAACATTCGCTACAGACATATAATAGTACAGTTGATTCAAAACATTTTCCTTTTTATTACCGGCTTAAATTTAAACTTGAACAATATTCATCCGAAATTAACACATATTGTAAATTTTTTATCCAGTTGTATTGTTAAATCATTTTCAAAATTTTTTGCTAAAAAAAGTTTACCAGTATTGAGAAGAAGCAATAGAAGGAGAAATCAAACGGACACGGCAGGCTGGTGGCGAAGGTCAACAGAACGGCAGTGTGGAGGTGGTGAGCGGGAAGCCGGATAGGTAGACAAATTATTAGACTTACCTCAATCTAATATTTAGAAATAAAAAGAAAAAAATAGAAAGAAGTATGGTCACCATCGGTCTTCCTCCGACCGGCCGTAAAACCCTGGCTAAAGTGGGGCGTCCGTTTGGCTGTGCGAGATGTACAAATTTGCAGCCACGTCCGGTCAGAATGGGGACGTTAAATCCGATGCCTCGTGTAAAGAGAGTGCCACGCTCTTTGCACGTTAAGAACCCTAGCAACAACTCTTTGAGGAGTCCGTAGGTGACCTGTTGCAAGGCTTAATTTCTATCCCTATCCAATATACCTTCATTTCCAGTCTAAATTTCTCCGACCTTAATCCCGGAAGCCCCTATTACAGAACCAACCTATTGTATTTATTGTTAACTTGTTCTCGTCCTGAATATGCACCGTCTAGCATTGCGCAGACACCTTTTCCCCTCATCTAACTATAGCTGATAAAAATCAGCTTTCGTTTCGGGAGGTGTTACCTTCTCGTAGGAATTAAACAAGGATATCTGATACAATACACGAAGTTAAGTGTACAGAAATGATCATCTACTCATCTCTTCAGTATAATTACAGGATGCTAATCTATGTTTAGAAGCATACAATCACTGCAAATTAATATATGTATATGTCTGCCTGTGTGTAGTGACAACTGCAAATTAAACCTTGTCCATCGGATTTCTTATGATTAAGAAATACCAGGCGTTAGAATATGTATAAAGTGCCAAGAAAATCAACCTAACGATGTTAGAGAAGATCTGTTTCTTTACTTCCTCCCCGAGCTGGGCTGGAACCTGTACTTTTTATTTCTAACTTCTACGACAACACCGCCTATCATTGCACAGACACCTTATCCCCTCCTCTAACTATAGCTGATAAAAATCAGCTTTTGTTTCGGGAGGTGTTACCTTCTCGTAGGAATTAAACAAGGATATATGATACAATACACTAAGTATTTTTTTAGTGTACAGAAATGATCATCTACTCATTTCTTCAGTGTCATTACAGGATGCTAATCTATTTTTAGAAGCATACAATCACTGTAAATTAAGATATGTATATATCTGCCTATGTGTAGTGATAACTGCAAATTATACCTTGTCCATCGGATTTCTTATGATTAATAAATACCAGGCGTTAGAATATGTATAAAGTGCCTAGATCTATTGTCAATGTGTCTCATTAATTGGGGGTTTAAACATCTCGAGTTAAGAGCCTAAATTCAACACAACTTGGTCTTGTTAAGAAGTAAATTTTGTGCAATCATTTCCAACGCTGCTTATCTCTTTCTTTTTGTGTTCCATTTAAAAATAATTGGAAATGCATTCCTGATAGAAAGAAACATTAATTGGGTCTTAATTGATTTCACCACCACCAGTAATGTATACCCTTGACATGGTTCTCTGTTCATTTTTCTAAGACAAACTACACTTCTGTACATATATACCAGCATATAGGTACCCAGGTAGCTATAGCTATATGCTGGTGTTTGAACAGAAAAGTTTGTTTTTTAAGACAATGAACAGAGAATCGGGCAAAGGGTAATTATATCCAGTGGTTATGATTCACAGTGAAATTCAGCTTAAAAGCCACAAATTCAATAGTAACTGGATTAAAGGTGTTTTCCCCACTTTAAGGCTTTACCAAGTTGATCAGATTTTTAGTTTGGATGAAACCAGAGTACTATAGGCGAGTGACATTTTTCAAAAAGACGCTTAGTTAACGACTTTAATGCCCCCACCTAACATACGGCTATATTATATATCATTCGAAAGCTTGTTATCTGTACTTTCTGTTTTGCCCGGTCGTCAATAATTCGTACGGTGCAATTTTCGTTAAATCAAGGTTAAAGGTCAAAAATGAATATTACAAAATTTTGCTACATTTAAACAAAATGCATATTTATATATCAGTTTTTATAAAGAAAATGTATTTGTAGCATGTCATATGTTATATATAATCCTGATGGACACGTTATTACTTGTGACTATAACATCACTTTTCTACGAAATGTATGAGTCAGTGGCATGTAGTTGTAGTTATTTAAAACATCTACATCAATACTGTTTTGTTTATTTAGAGGTTGCCTACTATTACAAAAGGCCATTGGTGCTGATTGGTTGAATTTTGTGATACCTACACAGTAATTTCGTCATTCATACTAACAAATATGATAACTGCATAATTGACGGGGATTGTCAGTTTTCTACTGAAGGTCGGTTGATCTCTCTTGGCACTCCGGGTCCCTCCTCCAATAAAACCTGATCGCCACAAAATACTGTATATGATGAAGATATATGACGTCTGAATCTGGCATGTCAGTAACTGCTGTAGTCCTTTGTTAATTTATGTTGCACCGTCATTTTTGCTTAGTTTCGTCAGTTCCCTATTCTGACATTGGTTGTCGTTTGTTTATGTAGTTAATAAGTGTTCTCGTTTTTTATATAGATTAGACCGTTGGTTTTTCCGTTTGAATGGTTTTACACTTGTAATTTTGGGGGCCTTTTATAGCTTGCTGTTCGGTGTGAGTCTAAGCTCCGTGTTGAAGACCGTACCTTGACCTATAATGGTTTACTTTTATACATTTTGTGACTTGGATGGAGAGTTGTCTCATTGGCACTCATACCACATCTTCCTATATCTATTAACCTCTCCACATTTTTGCGCCAGTCTTAAGTGAGGAGCTTTTGTGTTTTTTTTTTACTTTATTTCACTTATATGTATCGGAGTTATGTGTGACCATTTTCACTAAACTAGTACACATTTTTGTTTAGATGTCAACTTAAGCCTGCCTCCGGGAGCATGATTGTTTCGTTGTGTTGAAGACCCGTTGGTAGCCTTTGGCTGTTTTCTGCTTTTTTGTCGGGTTGTTGTCTCTTGAACACATTCCCCATTCTAAATTTTATTTAGTAGTCAATAATGCCGAAAGTGGCGTTAAACACAAACAATCAATCAGTCATCTTTATACTACAGTGTAGTTTTTAACTACTCAGGAATTGAAAGTGTAGTTATAACGAACTGCTAGAATTTTCAAACGAAAATACATTTGCAAAATGTGTCAATTTACATGTATTTCAAGAAATAATTATATTAATTGACTTGATAAGATTGGCACAAATAAAATTTTAAGTTGCAAGTTTTGCTCCCTAATTTTCCCCCGAATCCCGCGTGTTTTATATCCTTTAAAGACTTTTCTAATTATAAGATTTTAGTTTTTTAATCTCATATTGACAACATACAAATTTTGGTAATATAGAACAGCAAAAAAGCTATCTTTTTGCAGATGGTGGTATTTTGGGAAACTGCACGAGTTGCTATAATTGGCTGTTTAGTTAGCATGAAGGGTAATTGCAGTAATTTGATGATTTAAAACTAGCTTTATCAGATGGGTTGAAACTATGTATAAAGACATAAAGGGATGTATTTTAAATAATGGGTGGGTCTCAGGTCCGTTAAAAATATATCGTGGAATACGACAAGGGTGTCCGATTTCAGCTCTCCTTTTTGTCATAACAGTAGAATTAATGGCAATAAGACTAAGAAGTAATAAAGATTTTAAAGGAATAAAAATAAAATTAGAAGGAAAATCTTGTAATTTAAAATTTGCCAATTAGCGGATGATACAACACTCTTTCTACAGTCAAGAAAAGAAATAAGTTTGGCTCTTAGCATAATTGAAACATTTGGAAGTTTTTCAGGACTTAAACTTAATAGAAACAAAACAGAAGGGGTATGGCTAGGGAAATTAAAAAGTTCAAAAGACAAATATGAAAATATAAACTGGACAAACAAACCAATTAAAAGCCTCGGTATCTATTTTGGGTACGACAGAAAAGAATGTCAAGCATTCAATATGGAAAAGGTGATAGACAAAATAGAAAAACTTGTAGAAAGATGGTCAAAACGAAGGTTAACACTACTTGGAAAAATATTAATAGTTAAAGCGCTTCTGTTACCAAATATAACGTACATCGCTACTAACAATATCATAACTAAAGATTATCTACAAAATATAAATAAAATCTTATATAAATTCATTTGGAATGGAGGAAAAGATAAAATAAATAGGTCAATAATAATTAAAAATTTCTCTGAGGGGGGGGGGGGGGGGGGTAAAAATGATTGATATGGAGTCTTATATAAAATCAATACATTTAAAATGGATTTTAAAAATACTACAATCAGGCAATGCAAACTGGTCTGTTTTATCAAAATTACACCTTAATAAATTTGGAAAAAACCTGCTCATTTTCAAGATGAATCTAAATAGCACAAAACTTAATACACCAATCTTCTATCAAGAGATGATAAAAACATGGATAACTGTAAATAATTATGAAAATAATCATCATGATCAAATCGATAATTATTTAGATATCAGAAAACAAGTAATATGGGGCAATAGATCCATAAAATTTCAAGGGAAATGTCTGTTCTTCAATAATTGGATTGATAGTGATATATTATATATAAATGACATAATTGATAATAGGGGAAATATATCAGAAGAAATAATTATTTCAAAATTAAGAAATAAAAGCAATTGGATTTCTGAACTATCAAAACTAAAAAAATCCATACCAAAACAATGGACAGACAAATTAAAAACAGAGGAATCAGTCAAAACTAAAGTCCATATTAACCGAACTAAAATTAAACTTAGAGATAATAATGATGTACTAACTATCAATAATAAAGACATATACAAAATAGTACTAAGTCTAGTAAAAATAGATTGATTGATTGATTGATTGTTGGTTGCTTAACGTCCAGTGGCAAATATTTCATGCATATTCAGGACGAGAACAAGTTCACAATAAATACAATAGGTAGGTTCTGTAATAGATTAAGGGATTAAGGTCGGATAAATTTAGACTGCCACGGGAAATGAGGGTATATTGGATAGGGACAGAAATTTAGCCTTGCAACAGGTCACCTACGGACCCCTCAAAGAGTTGTTGCAAGGGTTCTTAACGTGCAAAGAGCGTGGCACTCTCTTTACACGAGGCATCGGATTTAACGTCCCCATTCTGACCGGACGTGGCTGCAAATTTGTACATCCCGCACAGCCAAACGGACGCCCCACTTTAGCACGGGTTTTACTGCCGGTCGGAGGAAGACCAATGGTGACCATACTTCTATTCCCCAGTCACCCTTGGGGGGAGTAAAAATAGAAATACCAACCGGTTTTTTAAAATGGGAAAGAGTTTTAAGTAAAGGAAGACTAAAAAATGAATTTAAAGACTCTATTAAATTCACTTTTGAGTATCTTAAAGATAATAAAATAAAAATGTTCAGGTGGAAATTAATGCATTATATTTTGCCAAACGAGGAGCTGCTTTTCCAGTGGAAAATTTCAACAAACAATTTTTGTTCATACTGTAATAAACTAGATAATTATAATCATTTTTTCATAACATGTTCATATAAAACATTTTGGAAATCAATGAAAGGTTTACTTCAAAAAGTCTGCATTGATGAACATGTGATAAGTCTCCATTCTCTTGTAATAGGATACAAAATTCATGACGAGGCATACTATGCACTAAATCATCTGCTTAGCTTAATGTTCTTTTCAGTTTATAAAGCACATTATGTTTCTAATAAAAAGGCAAAAATGGTAGACACTTTAAGAATTTTCAAATATGAAGTAGAAAATATAGTAGAATTATATAGTAAAGCAAATATAGAGATAAGCTGCCTATTAACAAAGGTGTTGAATATTTTGAGAAAATATTGAGGTCATTTTATGGTATTAAAATGCATTAAGATACTAGTAAAAAAAAACAGAGGCTATCAATTAATGTGTTAAAGCTTGTGATACTTTAATTGTAAATGTACAATGTAAGTACATACATGTATCTATATAAGTTACGTATGTACTTTGGGTGTGTGTGAGTTGTGTATAAATTTGTTCGCAAAAAATTAGTCCAAATGGTTGTGACGTCTTGAAGGGCTAATTTAGTTACTTTTTCTGCGAGGTTTACCTACGTCGTAGGAAGGTGTCAAGGAAAAGTGATTGGGTTGATCATTTGAGACTCATAATTGTTTGGACTAGCTTAATAATTCACCTCTGATATGAAGAAATGAGTACAAAATAAAACAGTATGAAATGTATGTATCAAATAGTTTACTAAAAAAAGGGCTCTATACTCTGAGCAACAATTGATGTAATTTTATAAAATTAAGCTGGTATTATTATTAGAGCTACAGAAAGTATTTTTGTTGTACATACATGTAGAAAAAAGCATAGGCATGTGATGTTGTACATTGTACAATGTTGTTATTGCAAAAGTATGCATGTACCAAAGTATGTTCCTGTGGATAATTCAGATGAATTGGTATATGTAGACGTGTGTGTGATCTTTGAATATATTGGTGCTGTACTATGTACCCCATGTTTTAAATGTTTACAAACATTTGATAGGTAAAGGTCACGACACAATATTTATTTGGGTCAAATCAATAACGAATCTATTTAATAATTAAGTTGTAAACACAAAATTATATTAGTACAACAACTTACCTTTTCGAATCATTATTCCAAATTTTCAAAACATTAAATAATATATCCAAACACCAGGATTGAAAATTATGTATTCTCATTGAAAGATTGAAAAAAAAACGTGCGAGGTCACTGACCGCCTTTCGTTTCTGATACATTATAGATTATAAAAACCCAATTCCGGAGTAACGAATTATTTCCGTAAAAATACTGACAAACTTGTGTAATTATAGATATTGGAATATTACAGATATTATTATAAATATAAATAATATACAAATTTTGTTTTAGCAAAGACTGTCTGTAACAGTAATTTATTTATTCAGATATTTGTACCAATGCTATTTATTGTTAATTCTACTGAATATTCTCCCTGGATATTTAGTAGTAAATTTAGCAGGGAGACTTGATGGAATGCTGTACACCAAGTTTTATTGTTAAAACAGCAATATGTGCAATAAAGAATCAATTTGAGTGAAAAAAAAAAGTAATTTGATGATGTCAAAAACTTCCAAAGCACTAAATTGAATATGTTATTTGGTTATATGGTGAATCACAACTGAATAACAGACAACATTTTTTGTTTCAATGCAATTTTATAATTGATTGTTAACATCGGTTCGAGCAGATTTTCATATTTACATGCAAAATATTATTATTCAGAAGACAGAGTATGCAAAAATGCTGACATACTGTAAAAAAAGAAAGTGTGCAACCTTGACCTTTCATCGTGATTTGACGAAAATTGCACCGTACGAATATTTGACGACCGGGCAAAAAAGATAGTACAGATGATATGCTTTCGAATGGTATATGATTTAGCCGTATGTTAGGTGGGTGCATTAAAAATAAAATTTTATGGTTAATGTAACTCGTCTACTAAGAGAAAACAGAAAGTTACAGGAGTCAATCAACCGGTTTTGATCTCAACAGGGCCTGAATTCATAGCCAAGGAAATAAGAACTTCCTGTATAAACTTACTGTGACTTCTTCAATAGTATCAATAAACAAAAGATTTATAACTCAAAAACGTGTACAACTTTACACATGCTTTATTTAATATTTACATTTATACATATAATACAAATTCATTAGTCAAGCATTTTTGGACAACTTTAAATAACAAAAAAGTACTATTTTCTTAGAATAAATGGAACCAAAATGACACAAAATAATATTTTATATACATTTCATTTATGTATAACAGGGGTTTTTGTCGTTCCTGTTATATTTAGAATTCTGGGGGAAAGTCACTGTCTAAAGTCAACAAAACTAAGTTAAGCTTTACGATGGTTTATATATAACTTCTCCAATAGTGCAATACATTAATTACAATAAAAGTTCAACGGTAATATTCCGAAAAGATAAAACAAATGGTAATTCCAAGAAATGTTCTATACTAAACACAATGAATGTTACTGTAAATGTACGGCGTCCGTACAGCTTGACCGCTGGTGTCCAACTGACCATTTACATAGAAACGATCTAATATGAATTACGTAATCTTACTTAATTATAACTACATGTAATAATGAAATTTGTCACTTAATGATTCAAACAAATAATACAATTAAAAAAACATATATATGATAACAAGAAATGGAAAATGCTAGGATTAAAATGGATTAACTTCTCAACATGTAAGCTAACAATTTCGGGAACCATAGTCGCTTGCTTTTAGATAAAGTTTGAATTTCCACGAAATAAAACAAAGAGGAAAATATCGCTGTCACAAATTCCCTCCGACTTGAAAAAGACTCTGTCCCAGAGTCTAATAAAAATACTGTCTTCTTCTTCCACGGGATGGATAGTGGTTTACATTTTGTCCTGTATTTTGATTCTGTCTTGACCGCGATTGATTTCGAATTTTGCAGTCACAAGAGTCATTTCTTAAAGCGTTAATTTCCGTTTCTAATTTCCTACAACTAATCGTTAAATCTTTTATCTTCTTTTGGTTTGCTAGTTCTGATACGTCCAAGCCTGATATTTTGATGTAGAGCGTTCCGATTGTTCTCTCCAGTTTATCGTTTTCAAGATTCCGAAATTCTATTTCTCGCGATAGTTCTGTGCTTTTAGAAATTGCTTTTTGGAGCTTGGTTTTTAATGTTTTGTTCTCTTGCTTAAGAAACTCGATTTCCTGTCTGAGCGATTTTCTGTTTTCTTTCAATTGATCTTTTATTAAATCAACGACTGATTCAAGTTTCACTTTTTCTTTCAAAATTTGGGTTTGACTTGTTTGAAGTAAATTTACCTGGAAATGTAGTATTGAATTGTCCGTGTTGCTTTACGAAATTCTGCATCGTCTAAGGTGAAGAAAGGGAAATTCTCATAAGTTTTACGCTGTATAAATAAGGAAAGTCTTTCGAAATCTCTGTCTAGCTTTTTCTTTGATTTTATTCTGATTTCTGCACAACATTGTTTATAAAAATGTCCTGATTGTCCACAGCGGAAACATCTCACTGTTTTATCAATATTTGAATTTGTAACACGAAGAAAATCCGAACGTTCTAGATTATAACCGTTTTCTACGAAAAATGGCTGATTGTTCACATTGCACTTCTTTCTAAGATCAGGTGGACACCACCAATTAAATCTGTGTCTCAATTTGTAATCCATTTTACAGTTGTAGAGCGTAGGTATGATCTTGTGTACAGTTTGTCTGATAAGTGTGAAACTAAGCAAACTGCCCGGGTCCTCCACCAATTTATAACAGGGGTTTTTGTCGTTCCTGTTATATTTAGAACTCTGGGGGAAAGTCACTGTCTAAAGTCAACAAAACTAAGTTAAGCTTTACGATGGTTTATATATAACTTCTCCAATAGTGCAATACATCAATTACAATAAAAGTTCAACGGTAATATTCCGAAAAGATAAAACAAATGGTAATTCCAAGAAATGTTCTATACTAAACACAATGAATGTTACTGTAAATGTACGGCGTCCGTACAGCTTGACCGCTGGTATCCAACTGACCATTTACATAGAAACGATCTAATATGAATTACGTAATCTTACTTAATTATAACTACATGTAATAATGAAATTTGTCACTTAATGATTCAAACAAATAATACAATTAAAAAAACATATATATGATAACAAGAAATGGAAAATGCTAGGATTAAAATGGATTAACTTCTCAACATGTAAGCTAACAATTTCGGGAACCATAGTCGCTTGCTTTTAGATAAAGTTTGAATTTCCACGAAATAAAACAAAGAGGAAAATATCGCTGTCACAAATGTCTAAATTTAATTATAAAGTTAGAAATCAAAAGATCAATTGCAAATTTTAGGGCGTTCTTCAAAATAGCTAATTTAACTGTACATGATATATAACTTTTTACAAATGAAAATGTACTTAGGTCAATTTTCACACTAATACATGCTTATTTTTTAAACCAGGAAAGAGTTATAAAATCCATAAGATTTGGGGAAATAAAATGTTCAAAGAAGAATGTAAGACTTCGGTCAATTCAGTTTATATTCAAATATTTACAAATAAAACAATTCAGTTATTAAAATATTTACAAATACAATTCAGTTATTAAAATATTCACAAATAAAATGATAAACAAAAACAACAACTGACGAATGTCAAGACACAAGGCATACATTTTATTTACAAGTCTGGAAAGTTTGAAATCCAAATGACCCCATTTTCCTCTCCATACAACAGTGGGGCTGAAACATCTTTCACAGGGATAACACAATTTGGAAAGTTCCTGCTGTTTTTGACGAAATAACACCTGGAACTAGTATCATAGTCCAGGTAACCAAAGAAGATAAAGAATGCAAGATCCTCCCCACTACAACTGAAGAAGAGCGAAATTGATCCAACACAGTTATTATATAGGACCATTGACCCTCTTTCCTTTTGGTGTTCTGGCATGGTGGAATGTTGTGATCAGTGGGGAAACAACAGGTCTCTCCTTGAAGTGGGGATGTATTCCCAGTAATTCCTCTGGAGAGGCATGACGTGTCACTGGTTTGTGTCGACCGGGATACAGACTGCTCTCCACACATTTGGCTGCCTTCTTCAGTGGTTCCAAAAAACCACTGCTCCAACATGGAGAGTAACCATTGTACCTAAAAATTAAAAAAAATTATATAATAAACTTGAAGACCGGTAGAATTATAGTAATTTAATGCGAAAATATTTTTTACACTTTCCAAATTTAAGTGACGAAATTGATATGAAATACTTTTTACCCTACACATACGTTATTCAAACTCTAGCAGCCAACTAGTTTTTACTCTTACTCCTTAATGCACAAAGGAAAAGCAAGGGTCTAGAAAGGGAGGAGTCTAACTTTTTGATATCCGACAAATAGGGGGGGGGGGGGGGTTATATAGGTATCAACCTGTTCATCCATCAGCCTAGCTGTCTGTCCCTCCGCCTGTTCTTTTGTAAGCAATGACTTGATGGCGCAACTCCCCTTTATGAATAGACCAATACTGATAATACTTGGCACAGTTGCAGTACACAACCTGAGGATGTTCTTAAAGGAAAATAATCCAAGTGCGAAATATTTCAAGGGAGGTAATTAAACTTAATTAATATTAAAAACAAGAATGGGTCCATAGTACACGGATGTCCCACTAGCATCATTATTTTCTATGTTCAGTGGACCGTGAAATTAGGGTCAAAACTCTAATTTGGCATTAAAGTTAGAAAGATCATGTCATAGGGAACAAGTGTAATACATTGTAAGTTTCAAGTTGATTGGACTTTAACTTCATCAAAAACTACCTTGACCAAAAACTTTAACCTGACACGCAACAGACGGACGAACGCAGACCAGAAAACATAATGCCCCTCTACTATCGTAGGTGGGGCATAAAAATGTGGCAATAGGTTAGCGTAATTTCCTTACGACTTGATCAATATTAATTAAAATTTTACACAGTTGTAGTCCACAACTTGAGAATGTGCATGAAGGAAAGGAATCCTGGTCTGAAATATTTCACGGGAGATAATTGCATTAACTTAGTTAAAAATTGCAATATCTTACATGTCTTGTAAGAGCAACTTCTCAACAGCTTGATCAATATTGATGAAACTTTACACAAGTGCAGTACACAACCTAGGAATATGCATAAAGGAAAATAATCCTGGTCTTCAATATTGCAAGGTAGATTATTGAAATATTGTCAGATATTAGATGTGGGGTATCCTTTAGATAGTGAGTTGACTCATAGTGCTATACAATACTCTAAGAATGCTAAATACTATCCATGCTGGTCTGTATCCACTCTTGTTAAATATTTTTGCAAAATATTAATTATATTTAAAATGATTCCTCATCACATTGCAATAATAGTTTGTTTATTCAATGAAGGTAGTCAAATTTAACTTTATTTATTTTTTATTACATTTTTTTAGATTAAATTTAAATTTGCTTTCTGTTGATTGCAATGGGTTTTTCCAAACAGTATTGTTTCTAGCCAAAACATACAGGTCAAAGCTACCAAGATTCAAGATTCAAATTACCAAGCTACCATGTCAATTCAACTCAAAATTAAAGTATTAATCTAATTTTGTTATATCTTCTTTAAACATTCATTTTTTTTTCTCACAGCTATTTAGATTACTGCAGGCAGAATCAATGGTGACACGTGCTCATTTCCTTCAGATGACAGCTGATAACAAAAGCTTAGAAAAGACAGCAGAGAGTTTACAAAGTAATGAAAAGGAATGGGCTCTGGAAAGAATCTCCACCGAACAGACTGGTGAAAATTCATGGAATTCTGCAGTAGAAAAATATCCAAATTATTCAAAAAAACTTAATGAGTTCAAAGATAATCTAATTATATAAGCTAAAAGTAAAAGTAATAGTCAACATTATAGTAAAAAATATTACAAAAAAAAACAAGAGGCTCTCAAGAGCCTGGATCGCTCACCTGTAATTGTTTGTTTAAATCTTTCATCAATGATTATTTTTGCTTTCTAATATATATATATTAATGAGTGGCTTAAAAATTCCATTGAGATGTTCTTTATATCTGTCATATTTTCTTCAAAAGCAAAGAAATACATTTTAGCCCTAGTGGCTATGTTTCTTCACGTACAAGAAAATAAAATACAAAATTTATAAAAGATACTCTGATACTCATTCAGCCCAAGTTTGGCTGAAATTGATTCAGCAGTTTCGATTGATTGATTGTTGGTTGCTTAACGTCCAGTGGCAAATATTTCATGCATATTCAGGACGAGAACAAATTAACAATGAATACAAAAGGTAGGTTCTGTAATATGGGCGTCCGGGATTAAGGTCGGAGAAATTTAGACTGCCACGGGAAATGAGGGTATATTGGATAGGGACAGAAATTTAGCCTTGCAACAGGTCACCTACGGACCCCTCAAAAAGTTGTTTCAAGGGTTCTTAACGTGCAAAGAGCGTGGCACTCTCTTTACACGAGGCATCGGATTTAACGTCCCCATTCTGACCGGACGTGGCTGCAAATTTGTACATCCCGCACAGCCAAACGGACGCCCCACTTTAGCAAGGGTTTTACTGTCGGGCGGAGGAAAACCAATGGTGACCATACTTCTATTCCCCAGTCACCCTTGGGGGCTATTGTTAATTTGTTCTCGTCCTGAATATGCATATTTGCCACTGGACGTTAAGCAATCAACAATCAATATAATTAATCAATGTAATACAGATCGAAATTTACTATAATTGCGGATTGGATTGAAATACCTTACTGACTAAATATTAATTGAATAAAAAGAAATAGAGATCGAAATTGTAATATTTACATTTATTCCCATTTCAAGCTCTTGCCGATTCCCCCTTAACACCGGACAGTGTCCCTTTGTTTTGTTTCCTCGTTCGCTGTCCGTGTCCTCTGTTGTTGATGATTTCGGATTCTTCTGTCTTTAATGTCTTTGAAAATCACAGATACATCTAAAGAGAAATTCGTCTTTACCATGCTTTGTATTTACACGTGTTTAAACATGCCACGCCAGTGGTGTTCGCGAAGTGTTTGCCATTCGCAATGAAACAATAAACATCGTAAATATGTAATAGAAAATCGGATGACAACATACAACAACAGCGAGGAGATACCAATATACGAATAAATATTTTTTATGGTTGTAATTATTATAAATTTGTTATTACATGCTTGCATGCAGCTGTTGTGGTCCTCATCCATTAAATTACATAATTATTCATTGCTGGTATTTATCTGGTAATCCCGTATGATACTGTACTGTACTGAGATCCAAGTGACCTTGCCAAATGAATGATGTCAAGTTCGTTTTGTCTATCTCAACATAAGCTTATCAGAGAATCCATACAATGTCAAATTATTTTTACACGGGTGGAATTCATCTCTTTCTCTGTGTGCTCACTCGAGTTTGCTAGTATACCACACCGAGTAATTGATACAATATGGACATCTTCGTCTGAGCTCTTTAAGTTTGAGTTACATTTAACACTCTGGCAATGGTGAGTTTCTACTACTACTACTGTTGGCAGGTGTTTCAGCTTTGTGCATCTGGTGAGGAACATTTTTATTAGTAGGTGGTGTTACAGAGATAACAGTTTCTGTATTTTTTGTAATCTTCTTTGGTTGTGGCGTGCTAAACGTATTATGATTCCTTTTTTCTGCTAAATAGGGGGAATCAACAAAAGATAGCAAATTAAAAATGTATCTATAAGATGTGCAATTTAAACTGTTTCAATATAAATGCAAAGTTGATAATCAGTATATATTTTTTTCTTCTTGAACATGCATGAAATACATGTATTTGCAACGTGACGTAAGGCAAGATACATTCAATCGATTGATTGATCTTGAAAATGCATGAAGTATAAATTTTGCCATTTCAAATTGAGCAAGCAATAATCACTTTGTTTAAAGAAAAATGCACATGTGGTTTCCATACATGTTAGTCAGCTAAATAAAAATACATTTTCCTACAAACCATATTTAATTTTTTTTTGCCCTAACACAATGCTTTCAGTTGCTGTTTTTCAAAAGATGCAGCATACATTATGAAATTTGTTGTTATATTTGTTTTGAAGTTAAACAAGAGTTGTCTTACCTGGAAAAGTAAGATAAAGCGATTAATTACAACGCTACACATAAAAATTATGATATGTTGTTCGGAAGTTTCCATATTTTCTGTTATGCTAAATGGTTTACAACAAATATCCTGTTTTCAGCAGATATATGTTATTACATGCATTATATTTCCAATACTTATATAGTAAGGAAAACATGTCCATCATTTATACAACAAAGAATCATTTCAATCGCATACAGAGTAAATAAACTATGATATGTTCAGGTCATACCTTCAAAGAGACCTACCCCCAAGGGTGACTGGGGAAACGAAATATGGTCACTTGGCCTTCTTCCGACCGGCAGTAAAACGCTTGCCAAAGTGAGGCGTCCGTTGGCTGTGCAGGATGTATCAAGTTTGCAGCCACGTCCGGTCAGAATGGGGACGTTAAATCCGATGCCTCGTATAAAGAGAGTGCCACGCTCTTTGCACGTTAAGAACCCTTGAAATAACTCTTTGAGGGTTCCGTACTTGGCCTGTTACAAGGCATAATTTCTGTCCCTATCCAATATACCCTCATTTTTTAGTGGTATTCCAAATTTCCCCAACCAACATCCCGGATGGCCTCTCTTACAAGACCTACCTATTGTATTTATTGTTAGCTTGTTCTCGTCCTGAAGTTATGGGACTTTGTTTATGTTTTAGTACTTGTTTCAATGTCACTTTTGGAATATAAGTCATACTAGAATAATCCAAGAGCATCTTCTAAAAAATTAAGAGAAACCACAAAGATACATTGCAGCTGCAAGTATACTATTGAACATGTTAAAATGATTTGAATTACCTCTCGCCACGATATAGCCTTTTTGTGCTAATGCGGCGAAAAGCAAACAACAATCAATCAATCAACGAGATTCAAAACTGAACCAACTATCTTAAATTCCACAATTTATTTGAGTAAACATAGATTTTGACATTTTAAAATTGGTTGAAAGAGTACTGAATGTCATTTTGTCTAAATGAGAGTTGTCGCAATGGCAATTATTCCTAGTCTCCTATTTTTTTTTTATTATTAAAAATGGATTTCAAACTTTCAATCTAAATAACATGAATATTTTTTTCAGTCTGCAAAAATTTAGAAAGAATGACCACATCACTGGATTCCTTTTGGATGTAAGTGTTCTGAATATTATTGCCTTGTTTTACTCTCAATAACTATAGAAAACACAAAAAAAAATAATGATGTTATTTGAAATTAAAATTCATGTTGCTCTCAAATAGTCAAATTGGACCTGAGCCCTTTGTTCAAAATTGACTGGAACAACAAAAACCTAACTAGACAAATTTTAAAAAACCTGTTGACCTAATAATTTTTACATGTTTATGTGTCTATATAAAACAAACCTTATCATCAAGCTTCAAATACTATTTGCAATCGTTGTAAGGTACAATCTTCCCAATCTTTGCCCTTTCACTTGTTTGCCCAAAACATTTGAAATTTATTCAGATCGTCTATATCTTTAGCTCCCGCAGGTGCATAATTATCAAGGCCTTTCAAACTTTTTCTTAAAATTGCCTATAATATCCTCATGTATGACCTATCACTTGCAACATCAGAAATTCCTGGTACCCTAGAAAAAGTATCATACTGTTCTACAACACGAGAGCGGCCACTATTTAAATTTATTTGAGGGTCTTGATAAAGTTCTCCATTTGATAGTTTTAATTTTGTTCCCAGAAACGGCGAATCAGTCATTACACTTGGAGACGTATCAAAATCAATACAACATATAATTTGATTTTTAGACAGCCCTTTGAGGGTACATAGTGAAATTTGTACAGGATGTCCTTGTCCTTTTGCTCTAGCTTGTTAATTTTGGAATATAAGTCCTAAATTCCTTGAAAGAGAAGTTATTTGTAAATACTGACAAAATCTGCCTCTGTGTTACCCGATCAGATGATCATTCAACAGCTGTTGATAAAATTTTAAGTGTTTTGTCCGAGGATGTTGATGGAAATGAATTCATTACTGAATAATTTATTGTTAACTTGTTCTCGTCCTGAACATGCATGACATATTTGCCACTGGACGTTAAGCAACCATCAGTCAATCTATTAAGTCATCCACTCAAAGAGAAGTTAGCGAGTTCATCAAACCATTAATGTTTTTTTATTTGTTCCATGAGCCAAAGGAACATGATACAAAGATTTTATGAAATCTTGTGTTCTGCACAAGTGGATTTTGCAATAAGTAGTTACTTAAGATACTAAACAATCCCAGCACTTGGTTTAAAGGATAAAAAGTAAAATCACTGCAATGCTGATCTCTGAGGAAAATTCAAAACGGAAAGTCCCTAGTCAGCAACTTATCCTAGTTGAAAATGATGGAGCTGGTTCTGTTTAGAGTTGTTTGTAAATAAGGTTGCTGGGATATGAGAATTGCTGTATCAGGTGGTTGAGAATCGTGTAGGGTTGACTTTGATGACTTTCTTGACTTGGTTGCATTTGTGATGAGTGGATAGAAGTTGTAGTTTGTTGAACTCTCCTGCTGGGTTGGTGTTCCTGGACCGACTGGAGTTGGTGATTGAAAAGACAGCGGAGACATTGGATATGCTGCAGGAGATACTGATAATCCTCTGAATCTTGGTGAAACAGGCGATATTGCTGGTGATGAGGGATTAGTTGAAACAGCTGGAGTGGTGAGAATTGACATTTCAGTAGAGTTTAGATGAACTGTTGTTTCTGACAATACTGATGATTCCTGACCTGGGTGCAACGTTTTGTGTGTATGGACCATTAAGAAATAAATATTCTGATTATAGGTACTCAACAAGTGATGGGTTGATGGTTGCTTCAGGTTGCTCTTGATTTTAACTTGCTTTTGGTATGTGTTGAAGAAGCTGTAATATCTGTGGAGGTTTTTAGAATTACTTCTAGCAGAGAGATGTCTGTACTGAAATTAGTTTGGGTTGACATGTCATGTGTAGGTGGATTCTTTTGAAGTTCCCGAATTTTCACATCAGAGTTGACTATGATAACATCCATGGTATTGACGCTTTTTGTTGCTTTTCCTTGTCTGTGATCATTTAATCGTTGATTTAATATTTCCTGTTGGTATGTGGTGAGGTCTCTTACAAAAAATGAGTCCGCTGAGGATCAGCTATTCCATTTGGATCACCAGCACCTTCGTACAAAACTGTGATTTTACGACCATTTAGCCCCTGAAAAAATTCAAATATAATAAGTTCTATAGAATATCTAAAGTAGGGTTGATAAGTCTTTAAAAATCTTCATATCACTTAAATTATTAATTCAAGCAAACTTACTTCATTGAAGGTTATAGAAAAGTGACATAGTTTCTTGCAATCAACAAGTTCAGGTGTTCTCTAGAAAAAAAAGTTGTCTCTTTAATTTAATGATTTATATGAGATTTGGCAAATTTTATAAAATGGACCATTAATATCTTTAAAGTAGGGATATCAACCAGTACTCGATTATTATTATTCTTTTCTTTCGTTGATTGAACCACTCTGTAGAGTCAAACTGGCTCACGGTAACAGTTTCTAAGTGCATGGCTTCTTCGATACTTATTGGTAATAACACATTACTTCATTTATACAAATCATCTATTTTAGATATAACTTTAATGGGAAATTTTGTTTTTTCACATAGCATAGTTACACCCCTTCCCGATGCTACAGAATGTTATTTGCAAACTTATAATATATGTATTTTTTTCCAAAGAATGTAGAATCTATCCTTTATTTTATCGAATATAAGTACTTAGCCTAATCTTTTCAAAATAGTCAAATTATTATGCTTGTTTAAGATGCATGTAGAACAACTAAATGTTAACAAAATAACAAGAGATATATGTTTGTTCAAAGGTGTGCAATATGTTTGTTAGTCCCCTACCGACGAAGTCGAAGGGGACTTTAGGTTTGCACTCCGTCTGTCTGTTCTTCTGTCAGTCCGGCAAATCAGCTTTCCACACTTTTTTTCTTCGTTCTTGAAGATATTGATTTGATATTTGGTATATAGTTATCATGACAAGTTATAGATCAAGTTCAAATTTTGTTCCGGTCTGATGATTTAATCCAGAGTTATGGACCACAACTCTGGACCATATCTAATAGTGTAAGAGTACTATGTTAAACCATATTTCTGTACAAAGGGAGATAACGAATTTTTTGAAAGACATTCTTTGTTCAATTATTTGAAGAATTTTTTGCCAGATTTGTTAGTTATTTAGTATAAACTGATTTTCTGAATGCTATATATATAAAAAAAATTATGAAGAGAAATCCTTTAAAAAGATAATAATCTATTTTTATTATGTATATATTTCAATACATTCCATTGTGTAGATAAAAGTTGTTGACATTTTATAGATAAGTTACAAATCTATATTAGTTTGTGACAAATGAAAGAAAAAATATTTGGAACTATTAATTATATTTATATATTTGCATTTTGCTGAACATTATTGCTCTATCTATAATACTATTGATTGATTGATTGATTGTTGGTTGCTTAACGTCCAGTGGCAAATATTTCATGCATATTCAGGACGAGAACAAGTTCAAAATAAATACAATAGGTAGGTTCTGTAATAGATTAAGGGACTAAGGTCGGAGAAATTTAGACTGCCACGGGTAATGAGGGTATATTGGATAGGAACAGAAATTTAGCCTTGCAACAGGTCACCTACGGACCCCTCAAAGAGTTGTTGCAAGGGTTCTTAACGTGCAAAGAGCGTGGCACTCTCTTTACACGAGGCATCGGATTTAACGTCCCCATTCTGACCGGACGTGGCTGCAAATTTGTACATCCCGCACAGCCAAACGGACGCCCCACTTTAGCACGGGTTTTACTGCCGGTCGGAGGAAGACCAATGATGACCATACTTCTATTCCCCAGTCACCCTTGGGGGTTATAATAATATTGAAGATAATAACCAAAAACTGCAACATTTCCTTAAAATTTAAGGTCCTTTCTGGTCAGGTGAGCTAAAAATGAATGGAGTAAAAAAAGATAACTACTTACATGAAATAAAACCTAAATTTGGTAAACCGTACATTTGTGTGTTTTATAGTGATTAAGATTGTAACACTATGTTGACTGCTGTACCCCTATTTTTTGACAGTTTTACCTATTATGTCTTTGTTTTGTTCACACATCGTTGTCAATATAATTGAATTTGATGCGACTGTCGTACGAGTGAGAGGTTAACTTAGCTATAAAACCCTGTTTAATCCACCATTTACTACATTGTTCTACAGAAGAAAATGCCTGTTATAAGTCTGGAATATGACAGTTGTTATTCATTCGCTTGATGTGTTTGAGCTATTTGACTAGGGACTCTCCTTTTAAAATTTTCCTCGGAGTTCAGTATTTTTGTGATTTTACAATGATTTTTTTGTAATGAAGTTAAACATGTATCCATCTAAGTTGTTAACAATGAGCTTTATATCTAGAAAAAATCAAAGTATGCAGTGGCTGGTATGACTGAGTCATCAAGAGACAATTTTATGCTACTTTTCATGACTCGGCTGTTATTAAAGAGTTGTATGAAGCCAGAAATCCAACTGTGAAAAGTGTCAATAAACAGTTGCAGGCACAACCAACTAATAAAGCCGAACGTGACAGCAAGATGTACTTAAACAATATAACAAATCCCAGCAGAATTCCAACGAAAACTACTTCAGTAAAATTGTCCCAGAAGATCACGTGACACTCCAGTAGCATGTGCCCCCTTTTCGTTTAATTTAAGTCTAATTTAACTGTACCGGTGATTATTTCAGGGCTTTTGCAGTTAGTAATAATGCCTCTATTATATTCACTCGGCGTAGACTGATGTGTATGGGATTTTCGGGAGTTGGACTTTGAATTCTTGGTAACACAGTTTGTGAAATTTCTGGTGATTGAATAGATTTCTGCTATCTCACTCCTCTATGTTTGGCTTCCAGTGTTTTTTGTTAAAGCATATATCATGTATATAGATGTGTCTTCTCCGTTCAATGACTTAAGTATTGTTAAGATAGTTCAGATGTTCATGCAATATCGACTGTTTTTTTCTTGGGCTGGATCACTTTCTTTCGTCAATAAACCAAATTTAATTCAGGACTAGAAATTTTAAATGGCACATCTAGTAAATGAGAGAATGTTGCTATTCTGGTTGATTTCTGCTGTATTATTACTTGACCTACCTAATATATTTATTGTTAACTTGTTCTCGTCCTGAACATGCATGAAATATTTGAAACTGGATGTTAAGCAATCAACAATTAATCAATAGTAAATAAGAGAATGTTGCTATTCTGGTTGATTTCTGCTGTAAAGTTGTGAACATTCAGTATATGTTCCCCTATATTGTCACAATCGTCTATGAGGTTCTGTTGAGATTCTGCTTCTAGGAATGACTCTAATTGGTGTTCAAAGATTGTGTAGAATATGTTTTTTTGTTGTATTTATGATTGCTTTGGTTGATTTGAGTAGGTTTTTGTACTCTCTGCTTCATTTTGCAGGTGTCTCATTTGACCGTTGGGTCAGCTTTGGTTATTTCGATTGCCTTCGTGCATTTTTTTTATTACTGCATTTTGTTGATTTTGTGACAGTTATTTGCGAAATTGGATATGTTTTTGTTCATTTAGCAGTAAGGAATGATCCTTAACAACTTCACCATAATCGTCTATTTCTACTATCTTTGTGTTGGCACAGGTGTTAATCCACATCACATCATTAAAGTTATTAGGGATACTATTTTTGATTTTATAATATTTCCTTTCTTCTGCTGCTGCAATTGAATGTCCCCATAGAGACATTGTTTTACAGGCAGTGTAATCTGCACATATAGCCTGTTGTCTTTGTTTCATTCCATATTTGGTTTGGATGGTCATCTCTTCCTCTATAAACTTTATAATTTTGACATAAATTGTGGCCTAAAATAAAAGTTTCAAAATATAAGTTGAACATGGAAGTTTGCATTTATAGCAAAGACAAAATTGCATACTGTACACGACGAGTGCTACATGTGGAGCAGGATCTGCTTACCCGTCCAGAGCACCTGAGATCTTCACCAGATTTTTGTGGAGTTCGTGTTGCTTAGTCTTAGTTTTCTATGTTGTGTTTTATATCCTTATATTCGTCTTTTTCTTTTTTCAAGCCATGGTGTTGTCAGTTTTTTTTTTTTTTAACTGTCCCTCTGGTATTTTCGCCTCTCTTTTATAGATGTGATGCTATAACTTTAGAAACAAGATGGTATTTCAAATTAGCCTGTTCTTCACTTCTTTTGGGTTAATAACGCACTTGACAGCAACTAATAGGGTTAGGAATGTATAGTTTTTATAGATAATTGGGTTCCCCTTTGAATGAATATCCCCAAGGGTGACTGGGGAAAAAAAAGGGTCGCTAGGTCTTCTTCCGACCGGCAGTAAAACGCTTGCCAAAGTGGGGCATCCGTTTGGCTTTGCGGGATGTATCAAGTTTGCAGCCACGTCAGGTCAGAATGGGGACGTTAAATCCGATGCCTCGTGTACAGAGAGTGCCACGTTCTTTGCACGTTAAGAACCCTTGCAACAACTCTTTGAGGGGTCCATACGTGGCCTGTTGCAAGGCAAAATTTATGGCCCTATCCAATATAACCTCATTTTCCAGTGACAGTCCATATATCCCCGACCATGATCCGGGATGGCCTCAAGCATTACAAGACCTACCTTTTGTATTTATTGTTAACTTGTTCTCGTCATGAACATGCATGAAATATTTGCCACTGGACGTTAAACGTTTGACTTAAAATACGAATCCGCAAGCTTGAGAAATAAATTTTTTTTAGATTTTATAACTTAGATTTATATTCATTTAAATGTATGTCCGATTTTTTTTTAAACTTGATTGAACAGTGGAAGTTCAGTTTTTCAAAAGGGGAGGACTATATAATGTAAGTTAACATGGTGTAGGTACTAGTATTACATGGTGCTTTGTGACCCTAATTAATAATGTAGAACTACTACATAAGGTGGCAGGGTATTTTTTCATTGTTAGTCTTTAATTTGAATGTACTGATGACAACAAAATTATTTTCATTTACCTGTGTGGCCGTGCATGGTAAAATCGATTCCACCAAACAGGATTGTAAGAGCTTTTCGATTATAGAAAGGTCCAATTTACTTCTTTATGTCTTACATATTGCTTATTTAATGCCGACATTAATTTGTAGGAACATGTAGGTACCTCTAGGCTAATGTCTTATTGTGAATTGTAATTTTTTGCATAAATTTGAATGTACCAACGACAACAAAATTATTTTCATATTCCGGTATGGTAAATTCAAATAGTCAACATTGAATCTCTTAATCCCAAATTTAAAAATCTGTCAAAGGAAAGTTGTAGTTTACTAAGTCAACGGCTGGTTACTAATAGTGTTCATCGACCTTATGGTTTTATTACATACTTTTTGTGGCTAGAAAACGTAGCGAGGGCGGTGAACGACATCATTATGATAACCAAAACCAAGCAGTAATCAATTACTCGCACAACATTTATGGAATTTGTTATTTAATTGACAACATCTGTAGTGTTAAACATCAATTCAAAAAAATATGATTACCTTGATTCCAGAAAATACTGCTTTTTTTATTTCTGATTAAAATGTATTCTCTTAATTTCTCATCCTTACATTGTAGCACTTCTCATGTTCTAATTAGGATGTCATTTGATTTTTTTCTGTCTATGTCTCATGTTACTGTTTATTTTTTTTTTCTAATTCATGTGTTCTCTATTAGACAAGGCGCCCAAGGGTGACTGGGGAATAGAAATATGGTCACCATTGGTCTTCCTCCGACCGGCGGTAAAACCCTCGCTAAAGTGGGGCGTCCGTTTGGCTGTGCGGGATGTACAAGTTTGCAGTCACGTCCGGTCAGAATGGGGACGTTAAATCCGATGCCTCGTGTAAAGAGATTGCCACGTTCTTTGCACGTTAAGAACCCTTGCAACAACTCTTTGAGGGGTCCGTAGGTGGCCTCTTACAAGGCTAAATTTCTGTCCTTATCCAATTTACCCTAATTTTCCCGTGGCAGTCCAAATTTCCGCGACCTTCATCCCGGACGGCCTCTAATACAGGACCCACCTATTGTATTTATTGTTAACTTGTTCTCGTCCTGAACATGCATGGAATATTTGCCACTGGACGTTAAGCAACCAACAATCAATCTATTAGACAAGTATATTTCCCTTCATCAGATGTCTTGGGACTTGAGATTCTAAGCTTCCTTTTTCATATGTTGTACTGAAAATATACATAATTCTTTAAATCTGTAACATATCAAGAATAAAACAATTTGTGAACAAACAATTTATGTTCAATTCAACTTAACTTTACTGTGCCAATATCCATAAGGTTAGTTATTGAGATATACTATCTATAGAATAACATTTGAAGATCCATGATTGCTTTGCGTTCAATTTTGTATTTGTTTTAATTACTTTTTTTGCCCTACATTTATATTCTTAAACGGAAGGAAATACAGACAGAAGAAGTATACCTAACAACACAAATATTTTCATTTACCTGTGTATGAAATTATTGCAAATGGCTGATATGATTAATTGGTTCCATCAATCAGCAAAGTTAGAATAATCACAAACAAATCCAGTATCAATGTCAAGTAACTTAACTAAACCTACTGCTATAGGTAAATCTTTTATGAAATCCTCATTTCTAGCATTATTTTGGTGTTGTGTCAACACATTAGAGACGGGAAACACCGTATCCCTGAAATTTATACCGAATGAACACAGACGAGATCTAAAAAAGACCAAGCATACACCGGGATACAAAATCAATTTTCAGAAATTTCTGGCTGACAGGCTAAACTTATAGACAAGATAAATGTAATTTTTAGATATTGGTTTAGATATAGCACTGAATCATGCCATCTCCCATGTGATTATTTTTTGCATATAATTCAGCAATAGTTCTTTTTCGCCCTGCTTTTCTCTTAAACCTGCCCCCACCCCAAAGGGTGACTGGGGAATAGAAGTATGGTCACCATTGGTCTTCCTCCGACCGGCGGTAAAACCCTAGTCAAAGTGGGGCGTCCGTTTGGCTGTGCGGGATGTACAAATTTGCATCCACGTCCGGTCAGAATGGGGATGTTAAATCCGATGCCTCGTGTAAAGAGAGTGCCACGCTCTTTGCACGTTAAGAACCCTTGCAACAACTCTTTGAGGGGTACGTAGGTGACCTGTTGCAAGGCTAAATTTCTGTCCCTATCCAATATACCCTCATTTCCCGTGGCAGTCTAAATTTCTCCGACCTCAATCCCAGACGCCTCTTTTACAGAACCTACCTATTGTATTTATTGTTAATTTGTTCTCGTCCTGAATATGCATGAAATATGTGCCACTGGACGTTAAGCAACCAACAATCAATCAATTAAACCTGCCCCCCGTATACAATTGTGCCTACCTTTACAGTAATAGATTTCAGAAATGGCATTGTTTGTTTTTTCCACTCCTAAGTGGTCTTTTTTGTCAATAAATACATGTAGTATACTATCAATTTCCTCTCGCTTAATCAACATTTCGATGATTTATCCAGTGGAACTTGGTATTTCTAATACCGTTTTATTTTTGGGCTAAAGATCGAAGTTTTCTCTTTTCGTCTTTTTCAAAAGATTCTGGATATTGTTTATCTTTTATACAGCTAATTACACACAGTTCCATAATTATTATAATATAATTTACTATTCGGTTGCATCATCGTCCGCTTCACTCAATTCTCCAACGTCGGTCCAGGCTTCTGGTTGAAAACGTTCATAGGTTGATCAAGGATCATTTAAGCAATGTGATCTGCCAATTGGAAATAATGCACTAAGTGAGAGAAACGTGTTGGTGAAAAGTTCATCCGACTCCCAAGTATTTCACGTATGTTTTGATTCTTTTCAATATTTAATATATCCCCCAAGGGTGACTGGGGAATAGAAATAAGGTCACTAGGTCTTCTTCCTACCGAAAGTAAAACGCCTGCCAAAGTGGGGCGTCCGTTTGGCTGTGCGGAATGCATCAAGATTGCACCCACGTCCGGTCAGAATTGGGACGTTAAATCCGATGCCTCGTGTTAAGACAGTGCCACGCTCTTTTCGTGTATATGTTGCTCACTTTTAAACATGTATTTTTTTTAAATCAGCGGTCACCATTAGCGAGTAAATTTCAGATTGAGCCCATTACAACTCTGTCGCCCACTTGGTGAGTGAATATCAAATTCCAGTGTGTGCTAATAAACATCCAATTCCGTCCCCCCAAGGGTGACTGGGGAAGCGAAGTATGGTCACTGGGTCTTCTTCCGACCGGCAGTAAAACGCTTGCCAAAGTGGGGCGTCCGTTTGGCTGTGCGGGATGTATAAAGATTGCAGCCACGTCCGGTCAGAATGGGGACGTTAAATCCGATGTCTCGTGTAAAGAGAGTGCCACGCTCTTTACACGTTAAGAACCCTTGCAACAACTCTTTGAGGGGTCCGTAGGTTGCCTCTTGGAAGGCAAAATTTCTGTTCCTATCCAATATACCCTCATTTTTCTAGTGGCAGTCCAAATTTCTCCGACCATCATCCCGGATGGCCTCTATTATTACAAGACCTACCTATTGTATTTATTGTTAACTTGTTCTCGTCCTGAACATGCATGAAATACTTGCCATTGGACGTTACGAACAATCAATCTAACACTGGCAGTTTCTTGGCTTGAACGGAAATAACTCTATTTTGTAGCTTCTGTAATAAAAACTGTTCAATTTGATTTAAATTGACTAGTGATATCTATTAGACAAAAGCAATAATTTTCTGCATGCAGTTATCTTAACTTGATGCAGTTGTTATCAAAATGATATCTATTGAGTGACCCAAAAATATCTTGTGGAATAATTATTATTAAAGAATAGATAGAAGTTGTGATTATCGTTGTGACTATGCATGAAATTTAGCTGCATTAGAAAACATGAAATGTGCCTATAGTACATTCAAACTATGCTCCCATTATGATTTTCTATTTGTAGAGGACCATAAAATTGGGTTCAAAACTCTTAATTTGGCATTGTAATTATAATTACCTCTCCTGTGAGCAAATACTAATTTGTAATCGGTCACATCCACATAGGAAAGGATCGTCCTTTCTTATGTCTTCTGCTTTGATTTGTAAATATATATCATGTACCACTGCCCGCATAGGTTTCATTCAACCAAGGGAAATGCTGAGGATTTGTGTGTGATGTTTTCAAGCAACATGACAACCCTTCAAAGGCACATTCTTAAAGATGTGCAGCATATGGTCCAGGTGACCATACTGCTTGCACAAAATGACTTAAAACGGCATAGCTGCAATATCAAAAACGAAAGTTTTATTTTAAGGAAAACCATGATACTATTATTTAATTCAAAAAATTAAGAAATTAACGAATAACAATTATGGTTACCTCATGGTGCGGGACTTGGTGTGGCTTCGTCCCTTATACAATGTAAAGAATTATGTAATATTATAACTTTATCATACATTTCTTCTTCTTTGGTGTGGAATAAAAGCAAAGGACATAATTACCTTTTTTTCTATTTTACCTTTGTTTTCAAGCAAGCATTTGATGGGTTGAAAGGGGTTTACTGTTATAAACTTGCCACCTCCAGTAACTTGTTAAGCACCTCCAGTAACTTGTTGAGCACCTCCTGTCCTTTAGGTTGTGTCAAAAGTTACCCATGTGATACCCAAACAGCCTTTGTATGAAATTTGAACAGATTTCTCCGACCTGCACTGAAGTGGAAAATAAAAACTATTCAGTTTGGGTTGGATAAATATTAACATTACAGTACATGGCCTTTAGCTGTGTGTCTGTTGACTTGTTTACCGTAACATCGAACGAGGACACTAATTAAAGTGGTAATTTATAACCATAAATCCAATAAAACGTGAAAAACCGAAAGAATGAAAGATAAAAACAACTATAACTTAACATTAACCATTACACAGAAACTAACGATTGTATTAGTGACGGACCCAGAAATTTTAATGAAAGGGAGAACTGGCTGCTAAAGACAAGGCCGCTCTAGTCATGCTTTGGCGATTCCCTATACAACCAATCAATTTTTCTCACAAAAAGAGGAGGGGGACAGGGTGCTCTAAATCCGCCTCTGTGTGCAACACAAAAGTTCAAAATACATGGGTGAACTCAGGTACTGTAAATGGCAAAACAATTCGGAACTTCCTGTTCGACATGTGGCAACCTAGGTTTTACTATAATTGCAAATGAAGTAATTCAACTTTGAATTGATTCGCCATATTGAGCAATGACAGACATGTGAACATAAATTTGGTAAGCATTTCGTCGAATAAAGGAGATAGTGTTTAAAGTATTTGCATAGTTCATGAGTTGAAAATTATATATAACAAAATATATTGTTTAACCTTGGACCATTTATAGATCAAGTCCATAATTTAGCCATTTCAAGGATCGATCATGCTGATAATGTAGCACTGGTTATTATTTGTGTAGCCGAACCATGAAGAGTATGCAATTTTAAGTTACGGAGACAGTAGGAAAACTTATAGGATAATATTTCCTAATAATTTTACATAAGAACTTGTCACAGATTCTTAACTAAACGTATTTCAGAATAGTAAAATTTTAATTCACTGACATCTGACGGACATACTCAAATTGCAGAATCTGATTAATCATTGTAAAAAAAATGTGTTTTCTATTACATCATTTTGAAAAATATAAGTTTATATTTTATTTATTACACTCTAACTGTATAACATTTAATTCTTCTCTGTTTGGGTAATTCTCGTTTGTCAATTTTCCGAACTTCCCATCCCCCTTCCCCCCTCTGGAGAGTTATTTAATTCTGAATGGAAAAATAATGTGAATGAGTTATGAATATTGAATAAATAATTAAATATTCTTTATTTTATAGTTTTTCTTTCTTTTCAATTCTGTAAAGAGAGAGAGAGAGAGTAAAGAAGGGAAAATGGGAATAGATCTACTAATTTGATTTGCAACCGCTCGACTGAGCAGTTTGATTTATATTTACAATTCTGTACAATAAACGTTTTTACAATTCACATACTAGTATGTACAAATGCATTTTTATCAAACAAATATATACATGTTACGTTGGAAAGTCAGTAGCCAGCCTGTTTCTCTTGACAATCCCTTTCAAAACATAGAGCGATTCACCATCAAAAGAGTACCCAATTTTAGTCGGGTACGCTTTGAGGCACACTTTTTTTTAAGTTTTGCCGTATGAAAAACTTGGATGCGCTACAGCCTCGTCAAAAAACTTTTTAACCAATCTAAGGAATTCGAACAAAATTTCAACTTCCCTTGGAACGATCTTTTCGGACATGGTTCTTAGGGTGCGCTCTGTTGGACTGTTCAGACACATGTTCCATCGATTCCAGATTCCATGACGAACCGAACGGATTGGAACCGGAAGAGCTAAATTCATGTAAACTTTCAATAAATTTTTCCAGCATTGTCGCGTTTTGGTCGAGCACTTGTATATATGTTTATATTTTATTTATTACACTCTAACTGTACAACATTTAATTCTTCTCTGTTTGTGTAATTCTCGTTTGTCAATTTTCCGTACTTCCCATCCCCCTCCCCCCTCAGGAGAGTTATTTAATTCTGAATGGAAAAGTAATGTGAATGAGTTATGAATAATAAAAAAAATAATTAAATATAATTCATTTTATAGTTTTTCTTTATTTTCAATTCTGTAAAGAGAGAGAGAGTAAAGAAGGGAAAATGGGAATAGATCTACTAATTTAATTTGCAACCGCTCGACTGAGCAGTTTGATTTATATTTACAATTCTGTACAATAAACGTTTTACAATTCACATACGTACAAATGCATTTTTATCAAACAAATATATACATGTTACGTTGGAAAGTCAGTAGCCAACCTGTTTCTCTTGACAATCACTTTCAAAACATAAAGCGATTCACCATCAGAAGAGTACCCAATTTTAGTCGGGTACGCTTTGAGGCACACTTTTTTTGAAGTTTTGCCGTATGGAAAACTTGGATGCGCTACAGCCTCGTCAAAAAACTTTTTAACCAATCTAAGGAATTCGAACAAAATTTCGACTTCCCTTGGAACGATCTTTTCGGACATGGTTCTTAGGGTGCGCTCTGTTGGACTGTTCAGACACATGTTCCATCGATTCCAGATTCCATGACGAACCGAACGGATTGGAACCGGAAGAGCTAAATTCAATATTAAGTTGTGATCGTAACATTTTTGACTCTGTCAGAAGACGAGAATAAAGAAATTGAAGACGACAACATTGATTATCTCAAAGCATCTTTTGGTGTCCCGGCTCGTAAACTTTCAATAAATTTTTCCAGCATTGTCGCGTTTTGGTCGAGCACTTGTATATATGTTTATATTTTATTTATTACACTGTAACTGTACAACATTTAATTCTTCTCTGTTTGTGTAATTCTCGTTTGTCAATTTTCCGTTCTTCCCATCCACCCTCCCCCCTCAGTAGAGTTATTTAATTATGAATGGAAAAATAATGTGAATGAGTTATGAATAATAAAAAAAATAATTAAATATTCTTTATTTTATAGTTATTCTTTATTTTCAATTCTGTAAAGAGAGAGAGTAAAGAAGGGAAAATGGGAATAGATCCATTTTTATTTATTTTCAATTCTGTAAAGAGAGAGAGAGAGAGTAAAGAAGGGAAAATGGGAATAGATCTACTAATTTGATATGCAACCGCTCGACTGAGCAGTTTGATTTATATTTACAATTCTGTACAATAAACGTTTTTACAATTCACATAATAGTATGTACAAATGCATTTTTATCAAACAAATATATACATGTTACGTTGGAAAGTCAGTAGCCAGCCTGTTTCTCTTGACAATCACTTTCAAAACATAAAGCGGTTCACCATCAGAAGAGTACCCAATTTTAGTCGGATACGCTTTGAGGCACACTTTTTTTGAAGTTTTGCCGTATGGAAAACTTGGATGCGCTACAGCCTCGTCAAAAAACTTTTTAACCAATCTAAGAAATTCGAACAAAATTTCGACTTCCCTTGGAACGAACTTTTCGGACATGGTTCTAAGGGTGCGCTCTGTTGGACAGTTCAGAACATGTTCCATCGATTCCAGATTCCATGACGAACCGAACGGATTGGAACCGGAAGAGCTAAATTCAATATGGAGGTTGGCATCGTAACATTTTTGACTCTGTCAGAAGACGAGAATAAAGAAATTGAAGACGACAACATTGATTATCTTAAAGCATCTTTTGGTGTCCCGGCTCGTAAACTTTCAATAAATTTTTCCAGCATTGTCGCGTTTTGGTCCAGCACTTGTATATATGTTTATATTTTATTTATTACACTCTAACTGTACAACATTTAATTCTTCTCTGTTTGTGTAATTCTCGTTTGTCAATTTTCCGTACTTCCCATCCACCCTTCCCCTCCTCAGGAGAGTTATTTAATTATGAATGGAAAAATAATGTGAATGAGTTATGAATAATAAAAAAAATAATTACATATTCTTTATTTTACAGTTTTTCTTTATTTTCAATTCTGTAAAGAGAGAGAGTAAAGAAGGGAAAATGGGAATAGATCTACTAATTTAATTTGCAACCGCTCGACTGAGCAGTTTGATTTATATTTACAATTCTGTACAATAAACGTTTTTACAATTCACATACGTACAAACGCATTTTTATCAAACAAATATATACATGTTACGTTGGAAAGTCAGTAGCCAACCTGTTTCTCTTGACAATCACTTTCAAAACATAAAGCGATTCACCATCAGAACAGTACCCAATTTTAGTCGGGTACGCTTTGAGGCACACTTTTTTTGAAGTTTTGCCGTATGGAAAACTTGGATGCGCTACAGCCTCGTCAAAAAACTTTTTAACCAATCTAAGGAATTCGAACAAATTTCGACTTCCCTTGGAACGATCTTTTCGGACATGGTTCTTAGGGTGCGCTCTGTTGGACTGTTCAGACACATGTTCCATCGATTCCAGATTCCATGACGAACCGAACGGATTGGAACCGGAAGAGCTAAATTCAATATTAAGTTGTGATCGTAACATTTTTGACTCTGTCAGAAGACGAGAATAAAGAAATTGAAGACGACAACATTGATTATCTTAAAGCATCTTTTGGTGTCCCGGCTCGTAAACTTTCAATAAATTTTCCAGCATTGTCGCGTTTTGGTCGAGCACTTGTATATATTTTTATATTTTATTTATTACACTCTAACTGTACAACATTTAATTCTTCTCTGTTTGTGTAATTCTCGTTTGTCAATTTTCCGTACTTCCCATCCCCCTTCCCCCTCTCAGGAGAGTTATTTAATTCTGAATGGAAAAATAATGTGAATGAGTTATAAATAATAAAAAAAATAATTAAATATTCTTTATTATATAGTTTTTCTTTATTTTCAATTCTGTAAAGAGAGAGAGTAAAGAAGGGAAAATGGGAATAGATCTACTAATTTAATTTGCAACCGCTCGACTGAGCAGTTTGATTTATATTTACAATTCTGTACAATAAAGGTTTTTACAATTCACATACGTACAAATGCATTTTTATCAAACAAATATATACATGTTACGTTGGAAAGTCAGTAGCCAACCTGTTTCTCTTGACAATCACTTTCAAAACATAAAGCGATTCACCATCAGAAGAGTACCCAATTTTAGTCGGGTACGCTTTGAGGCACACTTTTTTTGAAGTTTTGCCGTATGGAAAGCTTGGATGCGCTACAGCCTCGTCAAAAAACTTTTTAACCAATGTAAGGAATTCGAAAAAAATTTCGACTTCCCTTGGAACGATCTTTTCGGACATGGTTCTTAGGGTGCGCTCTGTTGGACTGTTCAGACACATGTTCCATCGATTCCAGATTCCATGACGAACCGAACGGATTGGAACCGGAAGAGCTAATTTCAATATGGAGGTTGGCATCGTAACATTTTTGACTCTGTCAGAAGACGAGAATAAAGAAATTGAAGACGACAACATTGATTATCTTAAAGCATCTTGTGGTGTCCCGGCTCGTAAACTTTCAATACATTTTTCCAGCATTGTCACGTTTTGGTCGAGCATTTGTATATATGTTTATATTTTATTTATTACACTGTAACTGTACAACATTTAATTCTTCTCTGTTTGTGTAATTCACGTTTGTCAATTTTCCGTACTTCCCATCCACCCTCCACCCTCAGGAGAGTTATTTAATTATGAATGGAAAAATAATGTGAATGAGTTATGAATAACAAAAAAAATAATTAAATATTCTTTATTTTATAGTTTTTCTTTATTTTCAATTCTGTAAAGAGAGAGAGTAAAGAAGGGAAAATGGGAATAAATCTATTTTTCTTTATTTTCAATTCTGTAAAGAGAGAGAGAGAGTAAACAAGGGAAAATGGGAATAGATCTACTAATTTGATTTGCAACCGCTCGACTGAGCAGTTTGATTTATATTTACAATTCTGTACAATAAACGTTTTTACAATTCACATATGTACAAATGCATTTTTATCAAACAAATATATACATGTTACGTTGGAAAGTCAGTAGCCAGCCTGTTTCTCTTGACAATCACTTTCAAAACATAGAGCGATTCACCATCAGAAGAGTACCCAATTTTAGTCGGGTACGCTTTGAGGCACACTTTTTTTGAAGTTTTGCCGTATGAAAAACTTGGATGCGCTACAGCCTCGTCAAAAAACTTTTTAACCAATCTAAGGAATTCGAACAAAATGTCGACTTCCCTTGGAACGATCTTTTCGGACATGGTTCTTAGGGTGCGCTCTGTTGGACAGTTCAGACACATGTTCCATCGATTCCAGATTCCATGACGAACCGAACGGATTGGAACCGGAAGAGGTAAATTCAATATGGAGGTTGGCATCGCAACATTTTTGACTCTGTCAGAAGACGAGAATGAAGAAATTGAAGACGACAGCATTGATTCTCTTAAAGCATCTTTTGGTGTCCCGGCTCGTAAACTTTCAATAAATTTTTCCAGCATTGTTGCGTTTTGGTCGAGCACTTTAATCCATGATTAAAACAAATATATATACTTTTATAATTTTTTATAAGCAAACATGGCATGCTGCCATGATGCGAGCTAGCTCATTTAAGTAATAGAAACGAGGCTGCGGGAAGGTGGGGACGAAAAGAAAGCGTCGAGTGTTGGAAGGCGGAGCTTATAACTCGTGTATGAAACGACATCTGAAGACGCGCAATGACTTATACAAGTCGCTAAAATACAATTTATCCTAAATTGACCTGAGATCATTAAGATGAGAAATTTCGAAGCTTTTTTTTTTATCTTGGTACCTTTTGTGTCTTTGAATGTAATCTAGTTTTCTTCTTTCATTTTGTGTATCTTCGTCGGTAAGTATAACATCCTCACTGTCATTTAGATCCTTTATTTCCGATGTTAACATGTCCTTGTGCTCTTGATAAAAGTGCCATCTGATAGCTGTTTTGTGATGATATGTTCTTTTTCCCGAAGAACAGCCACATGATTAAAGTCTTTTTTTACGGTATCAAATGTTACAACCCCCAAGGGTGACTAGGGAATAGAAGTATGGTCACTTGGTCTTCTTCCGACCGGCAGTAAAACGCTTGCCAAAGTGGGGCGTCCGTTTGGCTATGCGGGATGTATCAAGTTTGCAGTCACGTCCGGTCAGAATGGGGACGTTAAATCCGACGTCTCTTGTTAAGAGAGTGCCACGCTCTTTGCACGTTAAGAACCCTTGCAACAACTCTTTGAGGGGTCCGTAGGTGACCTGTTGCAAGGCTAAATTTCTGTCCCTATCCAATATACCCTCATTTCCCGTGGCAGTCTTAATTTATCCGACCTTAATCCCGGACGCCCCTATTACAGAACCTACCTATTGTATTTATTGTTAATTTGTTCTCGTCCTGAATATGCATGAAATATTTGCCACTGGACGTTAAGCAACCAACAATCAATCAATCCAGTGGCAGTCAAAATTTCCCCGACCATCATCCCGGACGGCCTCTATTACAAGACCAACCTATTGTATTTAATGTTAACTTGTTCTCGTTCTGAACATGCATGAAATATTTGTCACTGGACGTTAAGCAACCAACAATCAATCAATCAATCAATCAAATGTTACAATTTTTCTCTTTAATTTTGACCAGTATCTCCTTTTTCTTTCGGCATGTATAGAAAAAATAAACTGTTAGAAACTGAATGAGGATTTCTTAAAAAGACTAAGAAAGGGGCATGTTCTAATACAGCTTGTTCTTGTAGTTTATACACCATATGACCTTGATCTTGTGCGATTTTTTTTTCTTCCACCATTTGTTCTAATGAAACGGAGTCTAAAATTTCTTTACATTGCTGAATCGCATAGTGACTTTATCTAGCATTTGGACATCCAAAGGAATACTTGCAATCACGTATTGCTATTTGTTGAGCTTCTATACATTTTTTATCCTCTCAAAATATACCAGCATCAGGTCTGCTAGTTATTAAGGCCACTTGGACAAAAGAGGAACGAAAGATACAAGAGGGACAGTCAAACTCATAGATTGAAAATAAACTGAAAACGCCGTGGCTAAAAATAAAAAGACAAACAGACAAATAATAGTACTAAAGACACAACATAGAAAATTAAAGATTAAGCAACACGAACCCAACCAAAAACTGGGGGTGATCTCAGGTGCTCCGGAAGGGTAAGCAGATGTATTTCATTCTAACACATGTAGCTAGGTATATTTTGATAATTAAATTTGCTTACCAAATCGACTATGCTTGTTTGTTTTGTTTTACATTTGTCAATTCGGTGCCTTTCATAGCTGACTATTCTTCTGAATTCAATGTGCCATATTTCTAAGTCAATGAAATGAGGTGTTACAGATTCTTTGAAAGTTTCATCAAACTGATTGGGCATATTGTTAAGCAGTATTTGTGGGCATATTGTTAAGCAGTATTTGTTAATGCATGTTTTGTCTTTTTATCCTTTGAAAACAAAGTATTATTTACCAATGATGCTATAGGATTATGGTCCTTAACTGATGCAGTGCCTTTCTGAATGGTCATTGGCATGCCATCCAAAATTCCACACATACCACTTGTTATTCTTTGAGTGAACAGTGTCTAAGTATAAATGATTATTCAAAAATTCACATTTGTGAATGACGAGAAATGATTACGAATAGTTTTCAAAGGTACCAGTATTATATTTAAATACGCCAGACGCGTGTTTCGTCTACAGAAGACTCGATCAGTGACGCTCAGATCAAAAAAGTTATAAAGCCAAACAAGTACAAAGTTGAAGAGCATTGAGGACCCAAACTTCCAAAATGTTGTGCCAAATACGGCTAAGGTAATCTATTCCTGTGATATACTTTTCATTAAAATGTATTAAATCATTCCCAATCCTAGACAGATTATGCAACATCTTCCCCTCACAAGTATTTTTTTATTTATTCAAAATCCTTATCATCATGATCTTTTTTAATTGGTTTATCTAGAAGCTGTTGTGTATAGCTTATATCCTCTATGTTTAGAATTATATTGGTCAGAATCATTAGTACAAAAATTCCAGTTATTACAGTGAAGGTGCTCATTACAAAAAAAACAACTGGAGAATCTAGGTCGCTCACCTTGGTCTATACGTATTTTCAACAAAGGACACTCATTAAAATTGTAGATGAAAAAAAAATCACTTACATATGCAGATATTGCATCATACAACCAGGTTGTGCATTTAAATGTCATCTTTTCTGAACCAACTGCAGCTACCTGTAAACATCAGATAGTATGTCAATTTTAATGTCTTTGAAGTTTTATAAGTATGTGAAAACCAGAAGCTGGCATCACTGAGAAAGATGAGCTTAGACAAATCTTATACCATATAAATGCCATATACTGGAAATTTTAATATACAATTTATAATTTCCACTTAAGAAATAAAATAAAAACCTAAATAGATATACTCCTCTTGCTATCCTTGTTTTTTTTTTGAGTTTTGGAGACTTTCTAGGAAGATCAGTTGAGACGACTGGTAACTTTTGCAGATTTGTTGACACTTCAGAGGTTTCATTGTTCTCTTCTTTATGGAAAAAGAATATTCTTTACATTAACAATCGTAAAAAACCCAAGAGCATTAGCATGATCAGAAGTTAAATGACCCTTGTATACAAAATTATTTAACTTTTGTCAAGACCTATATTATGTTCTATTTTATAATTTTACAATTACTAGTATTTTGGCAAACTGTCAGCAATGTGTAACAAACCAATTTTATCGTCTTAACTGTAAATGCATTTCTGATTTTACACGAAAGAATTGTAGATTAATTATAATATTCATTTAAGCTTTAATTGTAGGTAAATAATGTACATTAATGTTACAGCAGGTTTTTTCTTCTGTATCACCAATGTATTATCCTAGTTAAAAAGATGGCATTTGAATGTAGAAAAAAATATTAACAACTTCGAAAGCTTAGAACAAATTACCTAGGGTTCTTTATAAAATATACACAGGAACTTATGGAAGGCAACTGTAACTGAACATGCTGGATTGATATGAAATGTTATTTTAAACATATTGTATTGTTCAAATGGATCAGACACAAGTTTTAAAACTTAGTAACGTCTTCTCCAAAACAACAAAAAATAAACACATTAATTAATGAACACATCAAATATTTCATACTAACAAATAATTTAAGAATAAAGACATGAAAACAAAAGGAAACTTGTTGAAGCGATTCAATGGATTTTAATCGAGTGCATCTATTTACAGTAGAAATAAAACTCGAACATACCGAATTGTTTGCGTGGAATTACCCATGCGCAAATCCTTTTTTTGTGTAGAATAACTTTAATAAGTGTCTGTGTGTTTCTCATAATAATGCGTGGGATCTTAATATATTATGAAAATTTAAGGAAAGGATGTCAACTACACAATGGTAAGTATAGATTTGAAACATAATCTTATATTCTTTCGTTAAAATCCATTGAATCGTTATTGATAACACAACATAACATTAGTTATTCATCAAGATGATTCGATTATTGCCATTACATGTATATACAAATATCTTTAATCACATGTGTTGTAAACAGAATTAAGGTTGTCAAAGCAGAACAAACGCTTGGTATTTTTTATATACTTTTGAACAGATAAACACATATCATTTTCTTCAGTATGAAATGTTATCTGGTGCATGTTTAAAATGTATGAATGTCTCTTAAATTGATTCTTTAGATGTATACCGTTAGTTTAGTGTTTTCTGGGTACTATGTATATCTTCATGAAATAGCCTTCGTTACAATAAAACATCTTCAGAATTATAAGAAGTATATCATTTGCAAACTTTTATAACTGACCAATGTTTTCAATAAGAAACTGCCCCCAAGGGTGACTGGGGAATAGAAGTATGGTCACCATTGGTCTTCCTCCGACCGGCAGTAAAACCCGTGCTAAAGTGGGGCGTCCGTTTGGCTGTGCGGGATGTACAAATTTGCAGCCACGTCCGGTCAGAATGGGGACGTTAAATCCGATGCCTCGTGTAAAGAGAGTGCCACGCTCTTTGCACGTTCAGAACCCTTGCAACAACTCTTTGAGGGGTCCGTAGGTGACCTGTTGCAAGGGTAAATTGAATATGCATGAAATATTTGCCACTGGACGTTAAGCAACTAACAATCAATCAATCAATGTTAACATTTAGTTGTTCTACATGCATCTTAAAGAAGCATAATAATGTGACTGTTTTGAAAAGATTAGGCTTACTACTTTTATTCGATAACATAAAGGATAGATTCTACATTATTTGGAATAAATACATACATTATAGGTTTGCAAATAACATTCTGTAGCATCGGGAAGGGGTATAACTATGCTATGTGAAAAAACAAAATTTCCCATTAAAGTTTTATCTAAAATAGATAATTTGTATAAATGAAGTGATATGTTCTTACCAATAAGTATCGAAGAAGCCATGCACTTAGAAACTGTTACCGTGAGCCAGTTTGACTCCACAGAGTGGTCCAATCAACGAAAGAAAATAATAACAATAATCGAGTACTGGTTGATATCCCTACTTTAAAGATATTAATGGTCCATTTTATAAAATTTGCCAAATCTCATATAAATCATTAAATTAAAGAGACAACTTTTTTTCTAGAGAACAACCGAACTTGTTGATTGCAAGAAACTATGTCACTTTTCTATGACCTTCAATGAAGTTAGTTTGCTTGAATTAATAATTTAAGTGATATGAAGATTTTTAAAGATTTATCAACCCTACTTTAGATATTCTGTAGAACTTATTATATTTGAATTTTTTTTTCAGGGGCTAAATGGTCGTAATATCACAGTTTTGTACGAAGGTGCTGGTTGGTGATCCAAATGGAATAGCTGATCCTCAGCGGACTCCTTTTTTGTAAGAGACCTCACCACATACCAACAGGGCATATTAAATCAACGATTAAATGATCACAAACAAGGAAAAGCAACAAAAAGCGTCAATACCATGGATGTTATCATAGTCAACTCTGATGTGAAAATTCGGGAACTTCAAAAGAACCCACCTTCACATGACATGTCAACCCAAAACTAATTTCAGTACAGACATCTCTCTGCTAGAAGTAATTCTAAAAATCTCCACACAGATATTACAGCTTCCTCAACACATACCAAAAGCAAGTTAAAATCAAGAGCAACATGAAGCAACCATCAACCCATCACTTGTTGAGTACCTACAATCAGAATATTGATTTCTTAATGGTCCATACACCCAAAACGTTGCACCCAGGTCAGGAGACATCAGTATTGTCAGAAACAACAGTTCATCTAAACTCTACTGAAATGTCAATTCTCACCACTCCAGCAGTTTCAACTTATCCCTCATCACCAGCAATATCGCCTGTTTCACCAAGATTCAGAGGATTATCAGTTTCTCCTGCAGCACATCCAATGTCTCCGTTGTCTTTTCAATCACCAACTCCAGTCGGTCCAGGAACACCAACCCAGCAGGAGAGTTCAACAAACTACAACTTCTATTCACTCATCACAAATGCAACCAAGTCAAGAAAGTCAACAAAGTCAACCCTACACGATTCTCAACCACCTGATACAGCAATTCTCATATCCCAACAACCTTATTAACAACCAACTCTATACAGAACCAGCTCCATCATTTTCAACTAGGATAAGTTGCTGTCCCGTAACAGGATGTTTCCTCTAACACTACACCAATTGGAATCAATGAGCTCCGGATTCCACAAGATGTTCAGTGGGAAATACAATTTGATTAGGGACTTTCCGTTTTGAATTTTCCTCGGAGTTCAGTATTGAAGTGATTTTACTTTTTATCCTTTAAACCAAGTGCTGGGATTGTTTAGTATCTTAAATAACTACTTATTGCAAAATCCATTTGTGCAGAACACAAGATTTTATAAAATCTTTGGATCATGTTCCTTTGGTTCATGGAACAAATAAAAAAAAAACTTTAATGGTTTGATGAACTCGCTAACTTCTCTTTGAGTGGAAGACTTAATAGATGACTGATGGTTGCTTAACGTCCACTGGCAAATATGTCATGCATGTTCAGGACGAGAACAAGTTAACAATAAATGATTCAGTAATGAATTCATTTCCATCAACATTACAACATCAACAAAACACTTAAAATTTTATCAACAGCTTTTGAATAATCATCTGATTGGAAAACACAGAGGCAGATTTTGTCAGTATTTACAAATAACTTCTCTTTCAAGGAATTTAGAACTTATATTCCAAAATTAGCAAAAGGACAAGGACAGCCTGTACAAATTTCACTATGTACCCTCAAAGGACTGTCTAGAAATCAAATTATATGTTGTATTGATTTTGATACGTCTCCAAGTGTAATGACTGATTCACCGTTTCTGGGAACAAAATTAAAACTATTAAATGGAGAACTTTATCAAGTACCTCAAATAAATTAAAATAGTGTCCGCTCTCGTGTTGTAGAACAGTATGATACTTTTTCTAGGGTACCAGGAATTTCTGATGTTGCAAGTGATAGGTCATACATGAGGATATTACAGGCAATTGAGTCAAATTTAAGAAAAAGTTTTAAAGGCCTTGATAATTATGCACCTGCGGGAGCTAAAGATATTGATGATCTGAAGAAATTTTAAATGTTTTGGGCAAACAAGTGAAAGGGCAAAGATTGGGAAGATTGTACCTTACAACGATTGCAAATAGTATGTGAAGCTTGATGATAAAGTTTGTTTTATATAGGCACATAAACATGTAAAAATTATTAGGTCAACAGGTTATTTAAAATTTGTCTAGTTAGGTTTTTGTTGTTCCAGTCAATTTTGAACAAAGGGCTCGGGTCCAATTTGACTATTTGAGAGCAACATGAATTTTAATTTCAAATAACATTATTATTTTTTTTGTGTTTTTTTTTATAGTTATTGAGAGTAAAACAAGGCAATAATATTCAGAACACTCACATCCAAAAGGAATCCAGTGATGTGGTCATTCTTTGTAAATTTTTGCAGACTTTGAAAAAATTATTCATGTTATTTAGATTTAAAGTTTGCAATCCATTTTTAATAATAAAAAAAATTAGGAGACGAGGAATAATTGCCATTGCGACAACTCTCATTTAGACCAAATGACATTCAGTACTCTTTGAACCAATTTTAAAATGTCAAAATCTATGTTTACTCAAATAAATTGGAATTTAAGATAGTTGGTTCAGTTTTGAATCTCATTGATTGATTGATTGTTGTTTGCTTTACGCCGCATTAGCACAGAAAGGCTATATCGCGGCGAGAGGTAGTTCAAATCATTTTAACATGCTCAATAGTATACTTGCAGCTGCAATGTATCTTTGTGGTTTATCTTAATTTTTTAGAAGATGCTCTTGGATTATTCTAGTACGACTTATATGCCAAAAGTGACATTGAAACAAGTACTAACACATAAACAAAGTCCCATAACTTCAGGACGAGAACAAGCTAACAATAAATACAATAGGTAGGTCTTGTAGTAGAGGCCGTCCGGGATGTTGGTTGGGGAAATTTGGAATGTCACTGAAAAATGAGGGTATATTGGATAGGGACAGAAATTTTGCCTTGTAACAGGTCACCTACGGACCTCTCAAAGAGTTGTTGCAAGGGTTCCTAACGTGCAAAGAGCGTGGCACTCTCTTTACACGAGGCATCGGATTTATTGATTGATTGATTGTTGGTTGCTTAACGTCCAGTGGCAAATATTTCATGCACATTCAGGACGAGAACAAATTAACAATAAATACAATATGTAAGTTCTGTAATAGGGGCGTCCGGGATTAAGGTCGGAGAAATTTAGACTGCCACGGGAAATGAGGGTATATTGGATAGGGACAGAAATTTAGCCTTGCAACAGGTCACCTACGGACCCGGCATCGGATTTAACGTCCCCATTCTGACCGGACGTGGCTGCAAACTTGATACATCCCGCACAGCCAACGGACGCCTCACTTTGGCAAGCGTTTTACTGCTGGTCGGAATATATTATGGAATCTTCCGAACAGCATATCATAAGTTTTGTGTGTAGCGTTGTAATTAATCGCTTTATCTTACTTTTCCAGGAAAGACAACTCTTGTTAAACTTCAAAACAAGTATAACAACAAACTTCATAATGTATGCTGCATCTTTTGAATAAAATGCTCCGCAGGGCGCAGCTTGATACGACCGCAGAGGTCGAACCCTGAACAGTTGGGGCAAGTATGGACACAACATTCAAGCTTGATACAGCTTTGCATTTGGATTGTGATTAAATATTTGACACAGCATAGGTTTCTGACACAGAATGAATGTGGTCTAAGAACTTAAAAATTTTAAATTGGACATTCACCTATTATGGTCCAATATCCAAAATCTAAATACATGGTTAGATTCAGCATATCAAAGAACCCCAAGAATTCAATTTTTGATGAAATCAATCAAAGTTTAATTTTGGACCCTTTTGACCTCAATGTGGACAAAGTTGATAACGGGGCCCAAAAATCAAAAATCTAAATACATGGTTAGATTCAGCATATCAAAGAACCCCATATATTCAATTTTTGTTGAAATCAAACAAAGTTTAATTTTGGACCCCGATTTGGACCAACTTGAAAACTGGGCCCATAATCAAAAATCTAAATACATGTTTAGATTCAGCATATCAAAGAACCCTAAGAATTCAATTTTTGCTAAAATCGAACTAAGTTTAATTTTGGACCCTTTGGACCTTAATGTAGACCAATTTGAAAACGGAACCAAAAATTAAGAATCTAAATACACGGTTAGATTCGGCATATCAAAGAACCCCAATAATTCAATTTTTGATGAAATCAAACAAAGTTTAATTTTGGACCCTTTGGACCTCAATGTGGACCAATTTAAAAACTAAATACACGGTTAGATTCAGCATATTAAAGAACCCCAAGAATTCAAGAATAAAACCCCATTGAAATTGGTCAAGAAATAAGCAATTTATACGAAGTATTTTTTTTTGCACAATACTGTGCAATAAAATATTTCTTGCTATTGCGCAATACTGTACAATTGACAATTTCTTGCTATTGCGCAATATTGCGCTATTGGTTATTTCTTGCTATTGCGCAATACTGTGCAATTGAAGATTTCTTGCTATTGTGCAATACTGTGCAATTGAAAATTTCTTGCTATTGCACAATACTAATTATATAATAATTTACACATCCTGTTTGGTGTGTATCTCCTACCATATCATTATTATTTGCTTTTAAATATAAATCAGAAATAACCAACAACAAATTTTTTGAATCCCCTTATGATTCATCACCCTCAAACTCAATCCCAGTCTTCCCTTTGTGGTATGGTACCTTGCAGTACAATTTCAGAGAGATCCATACACTTGAACACAAGTTATTGTCTGGAAACTAGAAAAATGTGTTTTTTGGCCCCTTTTTGGCCCCAAATTCCTAAACCTTTAGGGCAATTACCCCCAAACTCAAACACAGCTTTCCCTTTGTGATATGGAACCTTGTAGTACAATTTCAGAAAGATCCATACACTTACACACAAGTTATTGTCCTGAAACTAGAAAAATGCTTGTTTTTTGCCCCTTTTTGGCCCCTAATTCCTAAAATATTGAGGCAATTACCCCCATCATCAATCCCAGCCTTCCCTTTGTGGTATGGTACCTTGCAGTACAATTTCAGAGAGATCCATACACTTGAACACAAGTTATTGTCTGGAAACTAGAAAAATGCTTATTTTGGCCCCTTTTTGGCCCCCAATTCGTAAACGTTTCGGCAATTACCCCCAAACTCAATTCCAGCTTTCCCTTTGTGATATGGAACCTTGTAGTACAATTTCAGAAAGATCCATACACTTATACACAAGTTATTGTCATGAAACTAGAAAATGCTTGTTTTTTGCCCTTTTTTGGCCCCTAATTCCTAAAATTTTGAGGCAATTACCCCCAAAATCAATCCCAGCATTCCCTTCGTGATATGGAACCTTGTGGTACAATGTCAGAGAGATCCATACACTTACACACAATTTATGTCTGGAAGTTACAAAAATGCTTATTTTTGGCCCCTAATTCCTTTACTGTTGATACCATAACCCCAAAAATCAATCCCAACCTTCCTTTTGTGGTATTGAACCTTGTGGTAAAATTTCATAGAGATCCATTTACTTAAACTAAAGTTAGAGTGCGAAAACCAATGTGTCTTCGGACGACGCCGGACGACGCCAGACGACGACGACGACGACGACGACGCCAACGTCATACCAATATACGACCACAAAAATTTTTTTGCGGTCGTATAAAAACAGCAACTGAAAGCATTGTGTTAGGGCACAAAAAAATTATTTTATTTAGCTGACCTACATGTATGGACACCACATGTGCATTTTTCTTAAAACAAAGTGATTATTGCTTGCTCAATTTCAAATGGCAAAATTTATACTTCATGCATTTTCAAGATAAATCAATCGATTGAATGTATCTTGCCTTACGTCACGTTGCAAATACATGTATTTTATGCATGTTCAAGAAGAAAAAATTATATACTGATTATCATCTTTGCATTAATATTGAAACAGTTTAAATTGTACATCTTATAAATACATTTTTAATTTGCTATCTTTTGTTGATTCCCCCTATTTAGCAGAAAAAAGGAATCATAATATGCAACGTTTAGCACGCCACAACCAAAAAAGATTATAAAGAATACAGAAACTGTTATCTCTGTAACACCACCTACTAATAAAAATGTTCCTCGCCAGATGCAAAGCTGAAACACCTGCCAACACTAGTAGTAGTAGAAACTCACCATTGCCAGAGTGTTAAATGTAACTCAAACTTAAAGAGCTCAGACGAAGATGTCCATATTGTATCAATTACTCGGTGTGGTATATTTGCCAACTCGAGTGAGCACACAGAGAAAGAGATGAATTCCACCCGTGTAAAAATAATTTGACATTGTATGGATTCTCTGATAAGCTTATCTTGAGATAGACAAAACGAACTTGACATCATTCATTTGGCAAGGTCACTTGGGTTTCAGTACAGTATCATAGGGGATTACCAGATAAATACCAGCAATGAATAATTATGTAATTTAATGGATTAGGACCAAAACAGGACCACAACAGCTGCATGCAAGCATGTAATAACAAATTTATAATAATTACAACCATAAAAAAATATTTATTCGTATATTGGTATCTCCTCGCTATGGTTGTCTGTAGTCGTCCGATTTTCTATTACATATTTTCGATATTTATTGTTTCATTGCGAATGGCAAACACTCCGAGAACACCACTGGCGTGGCATGTTTAAACACGTGTAAATACAAAGCATGATAAAGACGAATTTCTCTTTAGATGTATGTGTGACAAACTGATTTTCCGAGACATTAAAGACAGAAGAATCCGAAATCATCAACAACAGAGGACACGGACAGCGAACGAGGAAACAATACAAAGGGACACTGTCCGGTGTTAAGGGGGAATCGCCAAGAACTTGAAATGGGAATAAATGTAAATATTACAATTTCGATCTCTATTTCTTTTTATTCAATTAATATTTAGTCCGTAAGGTATTTCAATCCAATCCGCAATTATAGTAAATTTAGATCTGCATTACATTGATTAATTATATTGATTGTTGGTTGCTTAACGTCCAGTGGCAAATATTTCATGCATATTCGGGACGAGAACAAATTAACAATAAATACAATAGGTAGGTTCTGTAAAACGGGCGTCCGGGATTAAGGTCGGAGAAATTTAGACTGCCACGGGAAATGAGGGTATATTGGATAGGGACAGAAATTTAGCCTTGCAACAGGTCACCTACGGACCCCTCAAAGAGTTGTTGCAAGGGTTCTTAACGTGCAAAGAGCGTGGTACTCTCTTTACACGAGACATCGGATTTAACGTCCCCATTCTGACCGGACGTGGCTGCAAATTTGTACATCCCGCACAGCCAAACGGACGCCCCACTATAGCAAGGGTTTTACTGCCGGTCGGAGGAAGACCAATGGTGACCATACTTCTATACCCCAGTCACCCTTAGGGGGTTGATTAATTATATGTAAACCTCATCTTAACCAGTGGTAATGCCCCAACTCTTGTAAATAGTCGGATAACACTTTGCTTTTCATGTAGAAATCGTCTCGTATTAAAAGTAAAATCACAATAACACGGAACTCCGAGGTAAATTAAAATCGGAAAGTCCCTAATTAAAAATATCAATTTCAAACGAATAGACATCAACTGTGGAACAGGCGTAGAAAATGGTGGATAAAAACTGCACCTCTTCATACTGTAACCGACAAATTTAATTTCCGTTACCTGTGTGACGTACCAAAAAATAATTGTCACTTATTGATTAGTGACTTGCTGTCCTACAAATCTATACTCATCCTGTCGCGTAGGTGGTTGTTTCACTAATTGGAAAGTTCAGTCACCGGCTAGAGTATGTGCGCTTAGGTGCATAGATAATTTCTGTGACAGCTTCAGGTTTGGTATTTGCATGACTGACTGCTGCCATTCCGTCAAGTAATCCAAAAATGTTGATTATAACCAAATTAGTCGTGGATTATCACCGTCTGTGATGGGTTACAGGTCAGGATTCCTTTTATTACGTCCTTCAAACAAACATCTCACATTCAGCCAATGGAAAAAAGTATTAAAGTTTCGAATAAACAAATCAGTTTCTGACACATTGTCTTCATACAAGTGTTCCAAGGTGTTGGCTACACTACCACGTAAAATTTGAGCAGCCAAGTTTACCTTCATATAGATAAATGCTGCAAGGTCAATGTACCTCCTGGTTAACTTTTGACAGGTACTTTATAGTTACAACTTATAGAACACTTTGTTCTTTTAAAACAGTCTCACAATGTGCATCCTTGAGATGTCTTTTCCATTTTTCCATAGTCGTCTGGTGTTTCTATGAGAGAAAGAGTTGCTGAATCAGTTTCTGGCAGTTTTAATTAAAAAGGGGACATCTGAGATAAAATACAAATTTCTGCTGTTATCATGTGGGTTGATGGTGATATATACGAGTTCCTCGGAATTATCTATCTTGTGAAGTTGAAAAATAAAAACAGTCTGTTAGCTGATGTTCCGTCTCATGTACGAAATAAATCTTTAAATTTAGCAACACATTCTACCAATGAAACGGCCTTTTAAATGATAGGGTATAAGAAATCAGCAGTAATACTGTTTGTAGCGAACCCAGCTAGGAGAAATTTTAAATTACCGGTCACACCTCTCTCTATAATCACTAGCATGCGATTTTTGTAGTTTCCTATAAGATTATCCGAGATCAGAACTTCAATGCAAATAGAGTCCAGATTACAATTTACTTATGTCAATCCTCCAGTGTGCTTATCGTACACTAAATCCTCCAGTATCTTTATATCGTCAAATAAGATACCAACAATATTAATATAATAAAAACAATTGAAAAGGTCTTTCCAATGAAAGTTAGAAAGACCTTATAAAAGACCCTCTTCTTAATGTATGTAAAATTTGATTTAGCATCAGTTTTGTAGTTTTCTTAGACGACATTTAAATTTAGTGATTCTATCTAGTTCTTAAAACGCCCCAAGGGTGACTGGGGATTAGAAGTATGGTCACCATTGGTCTTCCTCAGACCGGCAGTAAAACCCTTGCTAAAGTGGGGGGTCCGTTTGGCTGTGCGGGATGTACAAATTTGCAGCCACGTCTGGTCAGAATGGGGACGTTAAATCCGATGCCTCGTGTAAAGAGAGTACCACGCTCTTTGCACGTTAAGAACCCTTGCAACAACTCTTTGAGGGGTCCGTAGGTGACCTGTTGCAAGGCTAAATTTGTGTCCCTATCCAATATACCCTCACTTCCCGTGGCAGTCTAAATTTCTCCGACCTTAATCCCGGACACCTCCATTAAAGAACCTACATTTTGTATTTATTGTTAATTTGTTCTCGTCCTGAATATGCATGAAATATTTGCCACTGGACGTTAAGTAACCAAAAATCAATCAATCAATCTTTATTGGCCTGCTGGTTCATCTTTGTTTTATGGTTTGTTTGTGAGAATAAGGCAGCCTATGTCTGTATCAAAGGTAATGTCTTTAAAGGAAATGTCACTGTGTGTGTCTCTGTCTGTGTAAAAGATAATGTCTTTGTCGAAGGTAGTGTCACTGTGTGTGTCCCTGTATGTGTCATAGGAACATAAGTGTGTTTGTCATAGCTGCTGTCAATATGTATGTGAAAGTTCTTATCAGTTCGTCTGTAACAGGTTTCGTCATTGCATGTGTCAATGGTGTAGAATGTGATGGTAACATAATATCCTGTAGTATATCTGCTGCGCTTTCTGAAAATGCAATGAAAGAATTAATGATTAATTACATTTTTTACTTTGTGCGAGCCCCTTAGGGTGACTGGGGAATAGAAATATGGTCACCATTGGTCTTCCTCCGACGGCAGTAAAACCCTTGCTAAAGTGGGGCGTCCGTTTGGCTGTGCAGGATGTACAAATTTGCAGCCACGTCCGGTCAGAATGGGGACGTTAAATCCGATGTCTCGGCCCCCCAAGGGTGATTAGGGAATAGAAGTATGGTCACCATTGGTCTTCCTCCGACCGGCAGTAAAACCCTTGCTAAAGTGGGGCGTCCGTTTGGCTGTGCGGGATGTACAAATTTGCAGCCACGTCCGGTCAGAATGGGGACGTTAAATCGGATGCCTCGTGTAAGGAGAGTGCCACGCTCTTTGCACGTTAAGAACCCTCGCAACAACTATTTGAGGGGTCCGTAGGTGACCTGTTGCAAGGCTAAATTTCTGTCCCTATCCAATATACCCTGATTTCCCTTGGCAGTCTAAATTTCTCCGACCTTAATTCCAGGCGCCCCTCTTACAGAACCTATCTATTGTATTTATTGTTAATTTGTTCTCGTCCTGAATATGCATGAAATATTTGCCACTGGACGTTAAGCAACCAAAAATCAATCAATCAATATTATTAATTCCGTTAATATGCTATAACGCTGTATCATTCACATCCAATCTTGTTCGACAAATAAATAAATATAATATGAAAGTAAACGTAAAATAGTGATAGTTTGCATGTTATGTGGGGTACAGTGGGTACCTGTCTCCTATGTCCTGCCATTTCCCCAGCCCCCTTTCCCTTTCACTCGTTTCTTCTCTTGAATTTTAGTCTAATCGGCATCTGGTAAAATTGGTACCTGCGGGTCGATTGAAATCGGCACCGAGTCAAATACCACTACCAGTACATAACTAAACAGAGCATGGATGCAATTTTGGGTACTCCTCATAAGAGAATCACTGATTGGAAATTGGTTCCAATTCATTTTTCTATGAAACAAAAGTGCAAAAAAATGTAAAAAAAACGGGGGCGAAAGATACCAGAGGGACATTCAATTCATAGATCGAAAATAATCTGACAACGCCATGGCTAAAAACGAAAAAGACAAAAAAAATAGTCCAGTACACAAAACACAGCATGGAAAACTAGAGACCAAGCAACAAGCCTCTCCTCATTTCTTTTGCATGCCCCTTCTATTCCTGTCCACCGTTTCATGTTTATTAGGGTTTTTTATTTACCAAATTTATGCTAACGGTTACATAAAATAAAAAAGATACTAATGGTCACATTAAAATAAAAAAATATGCTGACACACATATTGCATGTAGTAATCTATTTTCTATATGATGCGATTACTTTAATTCAAAATTATATGCTTTTTTTGTAAAATCATTGAGGTGTTAAAGCGTTGAACAAAGTACATTTTGTATGAAGCGCACGGTCAACACTTTTACAACCCTATGAAATTACCAAAAGAAGCATTCAATACTTATTATTACAATTTTCGCTATGATCATGAAAAAACGATTATTATCAAGTTTTTCTTATATTTACCTGTGCACTTTATTGTAGAAGCTGGTGTTTATGAATGTTGAATTCAGAATGACTCAGATTTCTGTTAGCCAATCAGAATAACGTATTGTAATGAAATATACATCTAATGTAATTATTAGACAGTGCTACTCTGTAAAGTGTATTTTGACCGTCAAATCGCCAATTGACGCCGTCGGCTCTTCAAATAATGAATTGTTGTAAGAGAGCAACCGTTGTACTTCCAAGGAGGTAGGGGGCATGGTTTTAAGTCTGAATAAGATTTTTTTTTCGACGTTATGAATTATTTTTTCTTACTTAACACTACGAGGTATTATATAGGGAAATATGGATCGAGAATATTTGTTTTGTCTTTTGCTTGCTCATAATAATGTTTTCACATAAAATTGGGGATCATAATATTTTGGAGTGGAATAAGTGTGATGCTCATGATTGAAGGGTTTCATTGCAATGGTTAATCTGTCTCTTCTTTAACAATGACAAGTTATATTTAGATGCCAGTGTTTGTTTGTTCGGGCTGTGGAGACAGTTCAAAGACAAAGACAGGATTATCACAACATGAAGACCGGCACAGACATACAGGAATATATAAGTGTTTGGAATATGGATTTCACATTTCTAGTCCCGCTAATCACCAGAGGCATTTACAAACCCACACTGGGAATAGAGAAATTAAATGTGATAGTTGTAATAAAATGTTTTTTCTGAGACGGATTTGAAGCGCCACAATGAAAGGGAGGAAGGAAAATCACTGAAGCATAACTGTGATAAGTGCGGAAGTTCATTTGAAGACTCTACCAGCCTTAAGGATCACATGAATTCGCATAGTGGAGATAACCCATACAGATGGTCCGTGTGCAACAAGACCTTTGGTTACCGGTGGAGCCTGAGTCGACATATGAAAAAGCATCAAAATAAATAATTAAATGCATTTAAATTTTGACTGCATGGTGTTCACGTCTTTTCTATGGCAAGAAAACTGAGTAATTTTATATTTAAATACATATACATAAATAGCTAACGTAAATGTCAAAAGAGGTATTCATCGATGAAGTAAGCCTTTATATAAATATACAATATGTATATTTAAGGAAAAATAATGGTAAACACCAGAAAATTTGAATGGTTAATTTGTCAAAGGTAAAATCATTATAAACCCACGCAACGAGTTGCGGATGGTATAATGTTTTCGACCCGTCCGTCCGTCTGTCCGTCCGTCAGTCCTGTTTCTTGTTATCGCAACTCCTCTCAAACCACACAACAGAATTTCACAAAACCTTTTTAGATAATAAGGACATACTATGTAGTTGTGCATATCGACAGGAAAATACGATTCAATTTTTTTTCTAGGAGTTACGCCCCTTTTGAACTTATTTACTTTAATGTACTACTGCAACAGTTTGTCATCTCAACTCCTCTGAAACCACACAACAAAATTTCATGAAACTTTGTAGATAATAAGGACATAGTACGTAGATGTGCATATCGACAGGAAATTACGATTCAATTTTTTTACCAGGAGTTACGCCCCTTTGAACTTATTTGCCCAATATACTACTGCAACCTTTTGTCATTGCAACTCCTCTCAAACCACACAACAGAATTTCATGAAACTTTGTAGATAATAAGGACATACTATGTAGATGTGCATATCGACAGGAAATTATGATTCATTTTTTTTTCTTACAGTTATTATATTTCTCCAGTGACAATGTGGGGACGTTGGGTATGTGAGCGCGCTCACTAAGGTTCTTTAATTTTGTTTGCTTCATTCAGCTTTACTCTATTCCCTTTTTTTTGGTCATAAGCATTTTCCCTCGTTCCTTCTATCCGTTTCCCACCGGACCCCCAGTTTTCCTTTTAATATATCATTTCTGTCCCTATCAATTTGTCCTTCCTTCTTTTCCCCTTCTCTCTTGTTTTTGCCTTTTCATCGAAAAAATGGTTCCTAAAATGTAAAAAATATTAAATTTACGTATTTCAGAATTCCTAAATTGATTTTTGTTGTCACTATCTGTTATGATTAAGCTAATATATGTTACATATTTGTTTTTTCCCTTTTATGTTGTCCCTTATTCACTCGCAGGGTTTATTCATTTCCATGTGTTCTTGGTCTTGATGTTTTTCTGAAGAATTTATCTGTACGTGTACTGTTTCACAACCCATAACGCCACTCAATGCATCTATTGCGTCATTCATGTCACCTGCTGTCTTGGGTTTCGACCATTTCTGGTTCATACTTTTGCAACTATCGGAATCTGAACTATTGTGAATACATACAATTTTGCTTGTTAAGAACTAAATATTTAAAAGAAATAATAATAGATTCCCTTTAAATGCACAGGGAAGTATAATAATGAAGGTACATTGTACGTTGTTGATTTTTTAATATGTTACAGAGGCAAAAATTTGAAAAACATAGAACGACAATTACAATTATGTCTTAGAAGAATTGAAAAATGGGCCTCGGAAAATGGCTTCAAATTTTCTACTTCAAAAACGGATGGGATGCATTTTTGTAACAAAAGGAAATTGCAAATCTTGACCCAGAACTCACCTTGTACGGAGATCCAATTAAAATGGTTGACGAAACCAAATTTCGTGGGTTAATTTTCTACCCATATCAAAATGTTAAAATTAAGTTTTATAATATTGTGAAGTACTTTTCCCTGTGGGTATCAATTTCCATGCTTTATCCAAATTACGTTAGTTCGTGGAGTTTCGAATTTGTGGATTTAATGAGAGCATCTAAGTTTTGAACGGACATTTCATTTTATTGGAAACTTGAATTCGTGATTTGATCGAACTATGAAAACCTCAAATTGGAACACCACGAACAAAAGTTCTTTCACAATAGTCCTAATTTTTAGCTGCTCACCTTGACAAAGATGAGTCTAGAGGAAGAAGAGGACTTGAGCCATTGAATTCTTCATCATGACTGTCTTCAATTCTGTAAGAGTATAAGTATAAAAAAAATACATTATCTTATCTTAACATATGATGTACTGTTTTTTTTTTAATTTCACAACTCATATGTCATGTATGTAACTACCACAAATAAATTTACAAATGCATCACCTTAAGATTTAACTCATTTAAGAATATTTAAAAACATCTAGGCTTCATGTACTTATTAACCATTGTTCGTGCTTGTATGTGTAATATATATGCTTATGTCCGGCCTTATGACCATCGGATATCTTCAGAAATTTAATAACATGGCGTCTGGTCTAAAATGCAGACAGAATCTTGGTGTATTTCTATGCGTCTGTGCACTGCATATACTGTCTTGTAGACTTTTTGTAATTTGGATAAACCTTTTAGTATATATACTAAATATAGTACGAGTGTTTGAGTTGAATCGGTGAACATGAATTTGACACCTAGTGCCCCTTAAAAATAGTAATCATTGTTCCCATTGAATGCTTCAAATTCTAAAAATATCTCTATTTTGATAACAATTTTGGTATGTTGACAATCATGACAATGTGCCTGACAATAACAATAACAGTACCTTTCAGTTGGCACACTGACTGTTGAGCTATGTTGACAGGATACGCTTGAACTAAAAAGAAAATTATCTTCCTGTTCAATTTAAAAAACCCATCAATTTAACACTTTTAAAGATAAAAAATAAAATGCTTCCCTGATGCAGCCTGATACAACTGTTCTTATTTTGTTGCCCCCAAGGGTGACTGGGGAATAGAAGTATGGTCACCATTGGTCTTCCTCCGACAGGTAGTAAAACCCTTGCTAAAGTGGGGCGTCCGTTTGGCTGTGCGGTATGTACAAATTTGCAGCCACGTCCGGTCAGAATAGGGACGTTAAATCCGATGCCTCGTGTAAAGAGAGTGCCACGCTCTTTGCGCGTTAAGAACCCTTGCAACAACTATTTGAGGGGTCCGTAGGTGATCTGTTGCAAGGCTAAATTTATGTCCCTATCCAATATACCCTCATTTCCCGTGGCAGTCTAAATTTCACCGACCTTAATCCCGGAAGCCCCTATTACAGCAAATACCTATTGTATTTATTGTTAACTTGTTCTCGACCTGAATATGCATGAAATATTTGCCACTGGACGTTAAGCAACCAACAATCAATCAATCAATTTATAAAAGTATATCAGCTTTAATTCAGCATTTGGTAACTCCACCGTCGGATCGGTCTAAAATTTTTGAGAATACTTTCACCTTAATTCTGCTGCTAATTCGTCCTCCTCCAGAACCAACTTTAGATATTTATCATCGTGTTTCTGAAGGAAGAAATGAGATGTGGCATGGTAGAAATGTATTTGTCTTGTTTTCAAATCATCGTTAAGCATTTTATCGTTCTTGTGGGGAAACACCAGAAACGATAATGCAAATGCTGAGAACAGTTGGACCAAGATGACACGATAGTCCTACTGGAAAACCTCACAGAGTTTCAACTATCACTCGTTTACTGTTAGTTCTGTTATGGCTTCGTAGTTATCCTTGTTACAACCTTTTTAATTTACTAATGTTTCGTCTTAAAATATATGGATTCAAATAAATGCCCTCAAACCAATTTTATGACAAATATATTCACCAAATATAGTATGGCCTAGTCGTCAATAATGGCTTCAGTTACATGGGAACTGGTTTAAAATTCCAACTGCTTTGGCAGCCATTGATGGCATGTCCCATGCCATATATAGACCTCAAGTTGAACCACAGGAGGAATATTACTCCGGACATCGCCATGTACATTGTATGCACACACAAATTGTAGTTGACAATGAAAATCATATACGCCTTGTTAAAAACGGTTTTCTTGGACACCAAAACGAGGCTCAACAATTCAATCTGCTGCCTAGTATTGGGAATAATTTGGAGTTAGATTTCCCTCCAAATTACGTTATATTAGCTGATAAAATTTATGCAAACCGAGCACCAATAGTTACACCATATAAGAGACATCAACTAAGATGGAAAACGCTGAGGGAAAAAGAGAAATGTAAGAAATTCAATAAGAGAATGTCCGAGTGTCGTGTATATGTTGAACATGCAATAAGGAGTTTGAAGACATTTAGGGTTGTTGGAACTTTATGGAGACACCAAAGGAACGAACTAAATCAAACAGTTGAATTGTGTGCTGGACTTGTCGAAAGACAAATTGAGTTATTTTCATATTATACAAATGCTATCCAATCATGCAATGCTTATGTTATTAGGCAAGTGACCACGATATCCCAAATTTGCTTTTTAGAATAAAGCATCGAGCATTGATCTTGTGCTTTCCAAAATAAATTGTTTTATTCTGTTTGGATTATTGTAATCCAATTATTTAATCAATAATACCCACTGACCAACTAGATAATCTGTTTATTACACCATGTCCGACCTCAATCCCAGACGCCTCTATTACAGAACCTACCTATTGTATTTATTGTTAATTTGTTCTCGTCCTGAATATGCATGAAATATTTGCCACTGGACGTTAAGCAACCAACAATCAATCAATCATATTACACCATGTAGAGACACAGTTGAATAACTCTATTCGTATGCAGTCAATAAATATGAATAAATATGCTCTTTTCAATCCTTTGGGTATCGGGTTGTTTGTCTCAAGGAACTGGTTAAACATGTATTGTATATGTTTGTACATATACTTGTTGTATTATTAGTAATAAATATTCTGTAGTGTTTCGACACTTTGTATTGTTTGTTGTCAGTGGTCTGTTTAATTCATTTGTGTTCACACTCTCTCCACAAGAAGAGCCCTTGCATCAACTCTTTGGGGGGTCTGTAGGTGGCCTGTTGCAAGGCAAAATTTCTGTTCCTACCCAATTTACCCTCATTTTCCAGTGGCAATAAATTATATTCTTAATTCTCATCCTTAAATAAGTCTTGTAATGTTAAAACAAGTTGTACATAAGTTATATGTTAATTAGGAGTGACTATAAGTTTATATGATATCAGTTTTAAATGTACTTAAAGGGTTAAATGTTTAACAGAGAACACTGCTCAATTACCGAATTTAGAATATGTACTTCGGAATAAGTTTTGTAATTAGTTAAATCATGGGAGATAATTTCAAGTGTAAATATATGTCGCTAAAGATTTTGAACACGCATATTCTTCAAAAGCATAGTTTTACAGATTACTAGTAGTTGAATAAGTTTAACTTACTTAACTTTAATTGTTTATGTAATTGTTGATTATTTTTATTCCAGGATTAGCAAGGATGTCGGTTATAACTCAGCTAGCTGCATTTGTTGGTACAAATATATTCAATCAATACGCATCACCTAGGGAATCAATTTCACCCAAAGTATCAGAAACAACAGGATTGATGTGGCCAGATGTGACCATGGTAAACCAGTTGACAGCAAAGATATACATATTGTTTTACTTGAATTCATTGATTTCATCACTTTAAAGATGAAATCCATTTTATTCGGACATTGCTGAATTTGACATTCCTATATTGCTGAATAAATTACGTCAACACAGTTTGCTGTCAGAATTAATGTTGGATATCTATGGTTGAAATTCTACATCTTAATAATTGTTGGTTAAAATGGAGCTAAAAGTATATATATTAATAATTGTTTGTTTAAAATAGAGCTAAAAGTATCTAGTTTTCAAAATTACCTATACCAACATACATGTCACTGATACTTTGCCGTCAACATCAATTGGAAAATTGATATAAACAATGTTAAGCAACAGTTAACATATTAAATGCATCTTTGGTCCAGTCTCATTTAAGCTTGTTCGGTGATGATCGCACGATGTTTTCTTTTTATTCATACTCCTAATACCACCGTCAATGCACTATTGCTATAAAAATGTAAAGTTGCTAAATTTATCTCCAGCGACAGTCACGCGACTATATCCACATCCTGCAACTTTTGCTAACGAATTTTATATGAGCCTTTAAAGTTGTAGTTGAATTATTTATTTCTCAGAGAACATCAAATTAGAATAATATTTGCAGTCCCAATGGAGTTTTCCTAAATCAACAGGCAGAAAAACTCATAATGCACAGTGTCTGCCATTCTGTTTCAAAACGAAAACACTTAGCATTCGTGTACCTTTCGCTTCCATGGTGACTGAGAATAGAAATATGGTCACTACAGATCTTCTTCTGACTGATAGATAAACCCTTGTCAAAATGTTTCATCCGTTTCGCTGCGCGGGAATTACAAGTTAAAATGGTTAATCTAATGGCTGCTGATGATTTAAGTTGGGACGATGTTAACTGTTGGCAGAAAAAATTGTGGACATGAACAAGTGTACAATGCGCGTGAGGTATCAAAGATGAAGAAAAACCGAATGGGACAGAACTGTAAAGCACTTGCTTTGTACAAACAAAAATTTGACGAAAAATACGGAATTAATGACAAGGAATAACCCAAAGTGACAAGCTATGAAGCACTTGCTTTGTACAAACAGACCGGATGACACAAGCATTCCATGCAAAAACCCACAGAGCATCATACAATGTAAATTCATATTAAAAATTAACTATATGTTTTTCTTTGAAGTTGAGGAATCAGAAAACATCTGCATTTGAAATTAGAGAAGGGACAACTTATGAATCAAATGCAGCCCTTTTGTGAATTGAAGGAAGAAGACATAAACGAAATACCACCTCCATCATCCAAACCTGAAAACATTACCGTGTACCTGGAAGATACAACTGAATACACGAAAATATATTTTAATATTGAAACTACATGTCTCATTAAGTTTTTAGCCATCACATTGCATGTGTCATTTGTTGTGATTGATTGATTGTTGGTTGCTTAACGTCCAGTGGCAAATATTTCATGCATATTCAGGACGAGAACAAATTAACAATACATACAATAGGTAGGTTCTGTAAGAGGGGTGTCCAGGATTAAGGTCGGAGAAATTTAGACTGCCACGGGAAATGGGGGTATATTGGATAGGGACAGAAATTTAGCCTCGCAACAGGTCACCTACTTCCATGGTGACTGAGAATAGAAATATGGTCACTACAGATCTTCTTCTGACTGATAGATAAACCCTTGTCAAAATGTTTCATCCGTTTCGCTGCGCGGGAATTACAAGTTAAAATGGTTAATCTAATGGCTGCTGATGATTTAAGTTGGGACGATGTTAACTGTTGGCAGAAAAAATTGTGGACATGAACAAGTGTACAATGCGCGTGAGGTATCAAAGATGAAGAAAAACCGAATGGGACAGAACTCTAAAGCACTTGCTTTGTACAAACAAAAATTTGACGAAAAATACGGAATTAATGACAAGGAATAACCCAAAGTGACAAGCTATGAAGCACTTGCTTTGTACAAACAGACCGGATGACACAAGCATTCCATGCAAAAACCCACAGAGCATCATACAATGTAAATTCATATTAAAAATTAACTATATGTTTTTCTTTGAAGTTGAGGAATCAGAAAACATCTGCATTTGAAATTAGAGAAGGGACAACTTATGAATCAAATGCAGCCCTTTTGTGAATTGAAGGAAGAAGACATAAACGAAATACCACCTCCATCATCCAAACCTGAAAACATTACCGTGTACCTGGAAGATACAACTGAATACACGAAAATATATTTTAATATTGAAACTACATGTCTCATTAAGTTTTTAGCCATCACATTGCATGTGTCATTTGTTGTGATTGATTGATTGTTGGTTGCTTAACGTCCAGTGGCAAATATTTCATGCATATTCAGGACGAGAACAAATTAACAATACATACAATAGGTAGGTTCTGTAAGAGGGGTGTCCAGGATTAAGGTCGGAGAAATTTAGACTGCCACGGGAAATGGGGGTATATTGGATAGGGACAGAAATTTAGCCTCGCAACAGGTCACCTACGGACCCCTTAAAGAGTTGTTGCAAGGGTTCTTAACGTGCAAAAAGCGTGGCACTCTCTTTACACGAGGCATCGGATTTAACGTCCCCATTCTGACCGGACGTGGCTGCAAATTTGTACATCCCGCACAGCCAAATGGACGCCCCACTTTAGCAGGGGTTTTACTGCCGGTCGGAGGAAAACCAATGGTGACCATACTTCTATCCCCCAGTCACCTTTGGGGTGTCATTTGTTGTGAGTTGGCTGTTTGCATAATATACTTTTAAAGATTTTTATGCCCCAGCTGTAGGCGTTGGGAGCATTGTGTGTTACGCATGTCCATCCAACCGTCTATATTTTACTCTTTTGGTTACCGTGGGATATTTTGAGTGTGCAATTTTCCTTATCTGATCTTCCTAATATAATATCAGAGAAATAAAACTCAGGACATAAAACTTTATTCTTGCTATTTAAATCAAACCATTCATATTCACTATTCAATACCTTTATAACATATAGCAATAATTATATATACAAATTGGAACTATGATAATAAAACCATAAATGTATTTCTTTTCTGAAAGCAAAAAAGAGACTAAGTGCACTGGACAAAATGGAGCTGAGTGTGACGAAGAAGGCTAAGATTGTGAAGGTCATGAAACATTCATTCTTGTCATCAGATGAGGAGACTGTCCAAGACGGGTTCATGTGTCATAACTCTTCAACCATCCCGGCAGTCCAGTAAATTCAAAGACTATAAATTGACATTGGACATCACGTATAAAACTGTTTGAAGGCTAGTTTCAGGCTTCTCCAAAAAGGACACTTGGCAATCAGATCCAAAAGGATGAGTTGGCTACACATCGCCAGTGGATTGAGAAAGATCTAGAGCCACAAAATATTGAAAATCAATGAGACTTTGAAATATAATTGTATTTTAGAATTGTTAGAGGAGTATCTTTAAGCATTTATACAGCTTCAACGTACTAAGTTGTGTGTTTTGTATAGAGATTCTTTCCCTTTTAATTCAGAAGCTAATTCCACTGTCCCATCATTAAATTGTAGATGATAAACGTTCCTACTTTTATTGTAAAAGTACTTTTTTTTTATTAACAAAATTGAAAAAAAATAATGAAAAACTGAAAACTAAAGTGTTTTAAGGAAAGGTTAGCAGTTCCTGATTCACAAGTGATGAGTCATGTTGGGTGTTTGTGCATATTATAACACAATTACAGTAAAATAGTTTACTTTTTTGTCCAACAGTAATATCATTGAATCCATTAATCTGGTTGGAAATGGTAGTCTTTCAATAAGAGCCAATGTGAAAACATGATTCAGACCATTTTTTAATTATGTTTGCCATTTGTTTATGACACCATTTGCCACATCATCCTTAGTACCATTAGGGTTTATAAGGTTTTGTTTACTGTCACATTCTGCCAAACAAATGTGTACAGAAAGTTCATATTTTGGTCATCCTTTTTACCATGGAAAGCTAAATTTTGTTACCATTTGTGTGACAGGAATGAATAAAAAGTTCATATTTTGGTCACCTTTCGTTTCCATGGAAAGCTAAATTTTGTAAACATTTTTGTGACAAAATGTGCACAAGTTCATATTTTTGTCATCTTTTGATCACCAAAGGGTTTTCTTTTGTTACCTTTTGGCTGTCAAAAGATCACATTTTCACTCCGTATCTTTCATAATTATACAAAAGGTCACACATGTTGTTTACCTTTTGTGAAAACAAAAGTGGGCCATTTGATGCATATTATTGTGAAAATATAATCTTTTGTATTTTTTAAAAGGTCTAGAAAAGATTAAAATGTGGTCTTTTAGCAATCTTTTGGTGAAAACAAAAGAAGTTTTCATGCAGTGATATCGCTATACAAGTAACGGCAACGACAAAATAATTGACCTGTATGACTTCTCTTGTCCTCATAGTCAATCATACTAGACTCTGAAAATTTAGCTTGACTTCAATTTCGATCGATATGTACATAAAGAAATTGAAAAAAAAAGAAAGAGGACGATAAAACTACGTGTGTGTGCAAAAGCAATGGGGGCCTGGTGAGGTCATACAGGTAAATAATATTGCCGTTGCTAGTATGAAGAGTCAAAGAGAAAAAAGTAAATTCACAAAAATACTGAACTCCGAGGAAAATTCAAAACGAAAAGCCCCTAATCAAATGACAAAATCAAATGATAAAACACATCAAACGAATGGACACCAACTGTCATATTCCTGACTTGGTACATGTATATTCAAATGTAGAAAATAGGGCCACTTTTTTTATAAGTTGCTTTACAGGATTCTTCTAAAAAAAGGAAGGGTAGGAGGTCGAAAAAATAAATAAAATAAAAATTGGAATTAATACTGTTTTTTTTTTCTTACCAAAAATCGAGAAACAAACAATGACATTACTCTATAGTATAATACTAACCATGTATGCAGATCGTTTCATTAACTGGTATTAATTCTTGCTGTTTTAATTAATGTGTTACAAGGAGTCCAATGTCAATGTATATTGATGAAAGCAGATACATATATATATATATATGTCTCTGATGAAAGGGAAGTGTGTTTTCCAATTGCATTTCTTTTTGTTCTGTGTATTTATTTATCAAATTTAAATCAGGGAGTGACAAAATTCCCCATATCATAATACAATCTTATTGAGGAAATACCATGCTTTCTGCATGTCATATACCTTCATATGTGGTACATATAAACATACAGTTTTTGTCGATTCCAACTGATCATATATTTCTGATTCTAGAGACAAAAATTGTTTAGAATCCAAATGTGTGTGGGAAATAGCATTCAGTATGTCCACTTCTTTTTTTATCTTTATAAAGTTGCTTGAGAACTGTTTGCTTATTCGGATTTCAATGGCTTGACCCTCGTAAAAATTAAGTTTTATAACCAGGTGCTATTTTCTGACATTGTTGAAGCTTTTCCTGTTTTAATCGATCGAATAATTGTGTCATCAACACAAAATTTCATTGTTATCAATTTTAATATCATCGTCATCTCCTTCCTCGTCACTGTCCTTTTCCATATAAAAACGGTTCAATTCATTATTTTCAAACTGCTCAATTTCCTGAAAAATTGTTGTTATTTCTTCTTCGGCTGGTAGATTTAAGGATCTTGACAATTCTGTATTCAATTTATCATGAACTATTCTTGGTACAATAGAAACATCTGTAACAGTGTGTTCAAATAATGTGAAACACGAATGAAAAAGAGTTTCAATATTAAAATGTTTCACAAAGAGGTAATTAATTTTGCCTAAATGGAACCTGTTTCCTTCTAAAGGTAAAAGACAGTTGATTGTGTCAATGATTTCTTCACTCTGTTTACTTAAATAAAGTAAATGCTTTTTTATTTCAATGTCAATATTAGTACTTTCTCCTTCTGCATGGTCAATCAAACATTTGGACTGAACAGCCTTTTGTTGGTTTTCAGATATCTTTCTCGTTTCCAACTGATCATATATTTCTGATTCTAAAGACAGAAATTGTTTGGTATCCAAATTTGTGCGGGAAATAGCATTTAGTTTGTCCACTTCTTTTTTTATCTTTATAAAGTTGCTGGAGAACTGTTTGCTTATTCGGATTCCAATATCTTGACCCTCTGCAAAATTTATATAACAAATTAATTATATTTATTGGTTTATTGTTAATAGAAAGTTGTTAAAAAATGTATTTGAAAACAATTCACACTGAAAAGCATGGTTATATGACACTTGATTCTGAATTTCGAAGGACTCATTTGTAGTTATCGAGAAAAATGCAACAAAAAATTCCTACATGGCTATTTACAAATAGTTGCTGAGAGGTAAACCTTAAAATTTATCACATTGTATAGGTTGACTTATAAAGCTTGAATCAAAATCAGTTTATCCCCATTTATAAAAATTAGGGCTGTTCCATAAAACATAACAACCATTTTAAAGATTGTTATGAAATCCATTGAAAATTGAATTGAAATTATAAATTTGACTCTATGGATGATTAATTAAGTTTTAAATTGTCTGCCCTTGGTACCATGTAAGTTTAAATGGAACAGCTCTTAAGTATATAATACTTGTTATACATTTTCATACCTGCATATTTCTTCAAGCTAGATAAATATTGCCTGTCAGTTGCAAGTTCCTTTAATTTAACTAGACAGGCGTTTTTTCTCTTTGTCTGAGCTGATTCTAAAAGCAGTTGTCCTTGATCTGAAGTAAGCTGAAGCTTGGTGAAATTTGTTTTTTTCTTCAACTTTGACCATCTCTGATATTAACAAATCTTAATATACGCACAAAATAGACCCCGAGTATACCAGCATTTTTTTACAAACTAAATTTGCAAGATGTGCACCAAATATCTTTACATTCTAGCACAAAACCACAATTCTAATCTTTTTTCTTATTTTTGTCTAAATCTAGACAGCACATTGTGACAACAAATATTTTAAAAATCTATTAACATTCTTATTGTCTATTTCTAACAAATGCCTAATGAGAGAACACTTTATGACATTGGAAAACTGTTTAAATTCACTTACAACGTTGGAGATTAATTTAATGTAGTTCGAGTGCATAGCATCTAAAGCATCACAAAAAGATTTCACAGGTAAACAGCACTCAAATTGCAGAACAGACAATAGCTCCATGAATCTGAGATCAAAGCCAATTTTAGGGCTTGTAGGTGTAGCTGGCCATAAGCTGTAACTCAAAAAGGTGACTGCAGGATCTTCACATCTACATAGCTGGTTTTTTATATGTATGTTGTAAAACTGCAATATGAGAATAACATATTAAAGAAAGAAAAACTAGAGGCTCTAAAGAGTAGTAAATTTAGTTTCTTCCCCTTCCAAATATTTTCCATCTGTATAAAGTTAATTTCAACCAAGAAAAAGAGGATACTAAAGTAATCATACAAAAACCATTTGTTTGGAACATTTATTTGGGGGGTCAGCATAAAAAATATTTACCCTTTACATCAACAGCATATATGGAAGTAGAGTATGATGATTCACAAATGTGGTCTTTCCTGGCAAATTCATTAGTCGTGTGAATAGGTAAATACATGGTTTGCTGTAATAGAGGTAAAGTATGTATATAATTAAAGTATTAATGTATGATGTTAAAATGATCATATATAAACCTGAAAAAAATATATTGATAGAGGACAAAGTTAGAGATTGAAAAAATTCTTTGGATCAATATACATTGTATCTTGTAGGCTGTTAAGAACAATCTCGTCTTCACAATTTTTCAATTAATTTCATGGTTTTTGTGTGTGTGTACATTTTAAGCATTTGAACATTCTTATTGAAAATAGTCAGTAATAATTTCTAAATTTTGAAAACTATCAACGATTTAATGAAATTCATTTTATAACCTCACAAAGCATTGCAAAGTATATCAGTTTTTAAACATTTCTAAAAGCTGCAATATTGCTTTTCTATCCTGGTTTTCAGTTAAGTTTTAAAACTACATCTAAACACATGAACAAATGACATTATTCTTAGATGCATGATTTTTGTAATAGTTGTTAGTGGCTTTGAACTAGCTGTCAGTAACTGCGAGTACTCTCAGATCTGTAGTAAGTGTCTTTTTGTAGTTGGGATGTACAAATACCCGGCCACGTCCACTTGTATTTGTAATATTTGTAATTTTATCCATCTGATGAGTTAAGCCTTTTTCAACTGATTTTTATAGTTCGTTCTTACGTTGTACTGTTACATCACTGTCCCAGGTTAGGGGGAGGGTTGGGATCCTGCTAACATGTTTAACCTCGCCACATTCTATATGTATGTGCCTTTCCCAAGTCAAGAGCCTGTAATTCAGTGGTTGTCGTTTGTTTATGTGTTACATATATGTTTTTCGTTCATTTTTTTACATAAATTAGGCTGTTAAGTTTTCTCGTTTGAATTGTTTTACATTGTCATTTCAGGGCTTTTAATAGCTGACTATGCGGTATGGGCTTTGCTCATTGTTGAAACCGTACGGTGACCTATAGTTAATAATTTCTGTGTCATTTGGTCTCTTGTATGCTTGTGGAGAGTTGTCTCATTGGCAATCATACCACATCTTTTTTATATATATTGTGGCAATATGTTACCTTCCACTGGTGTGGCTTATGGAACAGGATGTTCTGATGTATCCTCTTACAGCAAGCATCACAATGCAGAGGGACCACAATCCTGACAAACTATGACATCATCAACAGTTGATTGACAAAAGCAACAAGAATGAGTTGCTGGGGACTGTTCCTCCAACCTGGTTTCAATGAGTTTGTCTCTCAACAAGTCCCATTACCCTCTTCCTTTTTTCTGCGTAGGTAAGATTAGTTCTTGCAGGATTACTGTTCACATTCTCTGCAAAAACAATTAATTAGTCATAATCATTGTAATTCGATCATTTACAAAGCAGGCAAATTAACAAGACAAATAAACGCAATTTTTATTACTCATACGGCCGCAGGTTTTTAATTTGTTGGTTTAACTTGAGGGAGCAGACACACCTGGCCAGTTTGCAGAAGAAAAAACAAATAAAAATTTGCTTTTTTTTTATTGCAGCAGACCTTCCTTACTGTAGTCTGATATTATATTCTTGTAAATATAAATTCTGTGAATCTAAATAATAGTTCAATGGTACAGGCATCGAAGTGTTGTCTTAAAACAAGCTGGTATTAACTGGATGTACAACAGTGTTCATGACGGTTGATGAAGAACAAGGCATTGGTGGAATACTTAAGGTTGGGTTTCTCATTGTAGAGGCACTTGCTTGTGTTTGCTGTGCTGGTGGATTAACTAACTCAGCTAATGACGGATGTTGTTGAGATGTTGGTTTATTTGACCGCATACGATTTAGTAATGCCAAAGCATTTTCGTCTGCCGTAGGCATTTTTTCAGAAGGACTTGTGGGAGATTATTCTGAATCTTCAATGGAAATGTTACCTCCGGTTATATTTGCTGCTGTTGGTGACCCTTTTTGAGTCCACTTTCTCTTCGCAGGCATGACTACTGGATCTGACACAACTACCGAATTGGAGGATTTATCCGAAGCTGCTCTCCTATTTGATTGTTTTGCTCTAGGCATAGTTAAGTACTAGAGAAAAAAAAAATTGTAACAAACCGCTGAATGTATACAAAAAAAAATTAATTTTAAATTGGTTTTAATAATGCATTAATATTGGTATGAAAATTGACAATTAGATTTAAACTCAATCGCAACCCAAAACTACATGTATCAACGTATTAGCAAACATAATAAATTGACAACATGAATTAAATATTAGCAAATATTTACAAAAGCTACATGTATAAAATAAAATACATGGTAATTATAACCTATTGGCTACAATGCAAAAAATATTATGTTCCAAACCAATATCACCGTGACAATATTAACTGAAGTAGCATGAGTTTCATGACGAAGCATAAAACATTAAAAAAAAACACTACATTTACACATATTTGACGAAGCAACTACACAGAGGGCATAAGTACAAGCAAACACGCCCTCCGCACCAGTTAAAATATCATCCACCTTACACCAAGCTAGTAAGGAAAATTGGTTTATTTGCAAAAACAAATACACAAAGGTCATAAGTACAAGCAACCACGACCTCTGCACCAATTAAAAAAAAACGGTCACCTTACCCAAGTAAGCAAGGAAAATTGGTTTGAAAAACAAAATATTAGAAAATGATAATCAATAAATGAAATAAAATAAGTGTTGGGTTGCGACATATTAAGAAAAACATATTTTCATACCGTAAATACAAAGAAATTAATAACATATGCATACATTAAAATAAACCACGTCTCATACAGATGCCAAAGGCGGATCTGATACTATTTGCAAATTTTAAAGTGCCTTTTTCATTTCAATGCACACCGTCATATGCTATCAGTGATTCAGAATCAGACCACATGCCTCTATGAAGCCAAAACGATAATTTGTCTATATTCTTTATGATCAATTTCACATGTGTATTTACTTCATTAACACGTTCGTTGTAATTATATGGCCGATTCGCATTAAAACGGTGAAAAAGTTGACCGATAGTTATATGATTAACATCATAACCATCAATGATGAACTCTGCAAATGAAGTTATATCTCGAGCTAATCGCTTTGGGTCAACACTGTCATGCTTAATATCATTACCCCCAACTTGCAAAAATACAACATCGGGTTTATCATCAGCTATAATTTTTAATAAGCATGGTTGAAACATACATTTTGGACCTTGACGTACAGTGCCGCAACCAAAACCAAATAGTTTTACTAAAATATCTCTTTCGTAAAGAGACAAATTTGACCAACCATTATGTTTATTGCATAAAACAAAATGATTTAGCCTACGAATGAAAGAATAGCCAAAAACAACTACACGTTTGTCCATAATGTAAGCAAAAAAGTAAAGTCAATATAACAACTCAAATTATAAATACACAAAAATATGGTTCGCCTTTACCTCAAATTGCTGAAACAAATCAATCCAGGCTGGATCTTCCAGAAAAAATTGAGTTTTACACAGATAAGTTCAAATTATGCACAATTGATTTAAATTTCACGCAATGTTTTAGAATCACAAGTAATCAAGACTAAAGTTAATGATAAAAGGAAGTGCACAGATGGCACGTAAACTTGTGCTGACCCCGCAAGATCATTGACCAATAAGAAGTAAGGAATCCACTCACATGGTTTTCTAGACGTGAAAAGGTGTTAAATAATTTAGACAATTAATATAATAGTAATGTTAAACAAATCTGACCCACTGGTCACTAGAGAGACATCGTAAAATTTACAATTTAAAGTTCTCATTCTTTATATCAGTTAAAGCTATAAAACTACATAATTAATCTTCCCTGCTGTGTTAAATTATTTTATTCCGCTTCTTAATTAGCAAATAAAATTGGTTATCAATAACCAATTTTTCCTTTGGTTAACAATTGAAGGAATCCACGATTTGTTGTTGTTTTTTCCAAAAATTGTGATCCCTTGGTTATGCTCAAGGTACAATGTCAAAAGTTAAACCAGCACAATATCTTGGCTACCATAAATTACTTAATAATCTAAGTTAACTATTGTGCATAATAATGCAATTTTAAAGTAATTAATTAATAGTTATGCAAAATTACAGTAATATGTATTTTCAATGGTTCCTGGTCCCCCAGAAACTTTATAGTAAGGAATCTGTATTATCTGCATTTTAGCAAGGGTTTCATTGGGCACCACCCAACTCATTGTTGCCAGGTTTAAGTAAACAAATATTTTAAATTAATTACCTTCATCTGATAAATAGATATAGGAAGATGTGGCATGAGTGCCAATGAGACAACTCTCCATCCAAGTAATCAAATGTAAACCAATGATTGAAATGTCATCTTCATCTTAACTTTCACTGTAAACTGTTGCATATTGAGTAGATGGTTAGGGTGTCGACCTATTTATTCTTTTCGGTGGATTTATATGTGGTGACGAAGCCATTCGTTTCGACATTCCAGCATTTTTTTGGCATTCATTGTAAAAATCAGTTTTCTTTCTGTGAGGAGTGTCAACTTTTTTACTGCATTTTCTACACTGTCCCAAAATAATTCCACCATATTTCTTCAATAAATCTTTTAAACTGTAATCTTTCCCTTTTAACTTCCGGACGGTTTCTACTCTACGGACCTCCTTTGCAAATTTTCAACACACTAAACAAATATCTCTATCACGTTCTCTCTTCTTGATAGGTGTACCTAGGCCTACATTCATCCTTTTGGTGTCGGAAGTCAATTGTATACAGGAAAGATTAAAAGTATGCATCATTAACACAATTTTCCTGTAAACTTTGAAAAGCCTGTATTACATATTTTTTAGTCTTTGCTGATTTTAGTCATAAATTGTAACTCATAACAATACAGAAACAGATCCACAATAAGAGGTGCACAGTTGTTCCCCATGGGAATTCCGATAACCTGACGATATACGGAATCTCAATTGCGAACAAAAATGTTGTCTAGTAAAAATTCAAGGGAAGTTATAGTATCAAAGCAGGTCCAAATTGACCTTGTTGTTTTGTTTGTTGTTACTAAAAAATGACCTAAAATATTCGCATTCCGACTTTTTAAATGCCAATTTAATCAGGTGTGTGAATTTTTCTTAATAAGATTATAAGGCAACGTGGTATATAGGGTATAAAAATCAAAACTTTGAACAGATTCGAAATCACCAATATAAGCATGCAATTTATCAAGTACATCCAACGAATTTTTGACACTCCAAAAGTAATTAATTCAACTATTTTCAAAGGCCTTATTTGAACAATTTATTACATTGTACCAGGTTTTTGATTGTACCAAGTGTATTAGTAAGTAGAATAGACCGTTTAGTAGTGGAACAATGGCTTGAAGACGAAATCCTTAAGTTATAGAAGACAAGAAAATATGAGCAGTAGTAAAACAAGTGCATGCGGGTGTATCTGTACTTCTAACAGTAAATACCTGCTGAACCATTTAGTATAGCCTCTGAAATCTTTAATACTGATCCTAATGTCACTACTTCTGTCTGATGCCATGCAAAGAGATCGCAATGAAAACTTATATGGCTTTCCGTGAGATTGTGTCGGAATTTATATAAATCTTTAGAAGTTGGTACATACTTCCAATGATCGGTTTAAAATGTGTACACACTCGATTTAAGATACCAATACATGCTACAGATGATCCTTTGTAAAAAGTGTAAACGTTGACGCTCTTGTGTTTAGCTATTTGATGTTTCTTCTATTTCTTTGAACTACATTTTGTAGTTGACATGGTGAATATCTAGACGGAAGAATAATTTTTATCTTAGCTCGTTTTCCCTGTGTAGGCAAATCACAATGGATATTGCCGGATGTATCTTTACCGTCATACGAATTGTTTTCAATATCGGTCGAGATAGTATTTCCATTTTAGTCACCCCTAAGGGTGACTGGGGAATAGAAATATGGTCACCATTGGTCTTCCTCTGACCGGCAGTAAAACTCTTGCTAAAGTGGGGCGTCCGTTTGGCTGTGTGGGATGTACAAATTTTGCAGCCACGTCCGCTCAGAATGGGGACGTTAAATCCGATGCATCGTGTAAAGAGAGTGCCACGCTCTTTGCACGTTAAGAACACTTGCAACAACTCTTTGAGGGGTCCGTAGGTGACCTGTTGCAAGGCTAAATTTCTGTCCCTATCCAATATACCCTCATTTCCCGTGGCAGTCTAAATTTCTCCGACCTTAATCCCGGAACCCCCTATTACAGAACCTACTTATTATATTTATTGTTAACTTGTTCTAGTCCTGAATATGCATGAAATATTTGCCACTGGACGTTAGGCAACAATCAATCAATCCATTGTGGTCAGGTGACTCTCTTTCATCATTGCTATCTTTTGTTTTCAGAATCGTTTTTTTTTTCTTTTCAGGTGACTCCATACTAATATAACTGCCAATGTCATCTTTATTGACAGACTCATTTCAGGAACAAATTCATTGGAATTAGAGAAAAGCAAATCATTTTCTGAGTTAACGGAATCGACTGAAATATTTAAAGGATTGTGTAAGCTATCGTTTTGGAAGTCTTGTATTGCCAGGTTTTCTTATAAAATTTAATGCACGTCTAACTCATGACCTAAATGAATATGTCGTGAGTCCTGGCTTAAAACGATGTTGATTTTGATTTTATTGATTATAGCCACACTAAATATGTGATCCCCCATTCGTCACCAGATATACCATCTAAATAATCTTCCCAATTTCTATTGAGAACAAAATCAGCCAAAGATTCACCGTTAGGCAGAGTAGGCGCTGATATATGCAACTACTGACGTTTTTAATATCTTCCAGTTCATAGTGAACGGAAATAAAATAACCACATTTATCCTAAAACGAGTTGTTGGCATGATACGAGTTATGTTCTCATGTATTTTATGACGGTATAATACTAAACCCCTAACGGGAAGGAATGTGAATGTGTTCATGCCAGCTGAACTACATGTACTTGGAGTCTGTTGATTTTGGTTGTGATTTTGAGATATGATCTTGTAGAGTCCAGAGTTATTGCAGAACTTGTAGGATTTAACTCGTAGGGCGTCAGTGTTGTGTTGAATCACGGGACTGATGTTGTGCGTAGAGTTCAGTCGGAAAAAAGACAGTTCATCTGTTGTTTTTTTGAATATTTTCCTCGTCCAGGTCTGTAATTTGATATGTTAATTCTCTTCTTTAACTTCTATCGTTCTGTTCACTTATGACCTACAATGTATTCAAAATAAAAAATTCAGTTGATTTTGATAAAATTATAGACCATACATTGATATAACCAAAAAAGCAGAACATATATTTAAAGCAATGAACAAATTTCTTCATTGTTAATAAATTTGTAAACCTTGATTTATTTAATTTAAGCCAATTAAAATTAATTGATATATTTTCATCCCCGCCCGCCCCTTTGAAATCGTCCCGTCCCGATTTTTTTTATTTTAAAAAAGTAGCTGATATCTGGAATTTGTTAATTTCCGTTACCGGTAACCGTCGATAATTTCGTTTCAATAAAAATTTCCTGTTTCTAATTCCGGTTTTCGTATTTCTTACACTAATCAAACCAAACATGCAAAATGAATTGACAAACACAGAATATACAAGTTTTTTTTTACAATTGATTTAATACTACAATGCAGAAATTAAAAATAGGACTATTTTAATTTTAAACAATATTACTAAAAGTAGTTAGAAATGATAAAAAAAGAAATATGACTAATCTTACAAATTGACTATTTTTTTTATTTATTGTGAACTGAAATAAAAAATATTTAGAACATATTGAGTCAAATTTTGCTTACCTCAGGCCGCAGGCACTTGTTGCGGAATTATTTGTTTACATGTAAAGGTTTATTGGTATTTTTTTTTAGAAACTAGTGACTGTGTCTCGAGCATATTTTGGAAATTCATTCTTTTAACAAAGGAAGCAAAATCAGATACATTTTGAGTATTAGCAATGAAAAATGATATACAATCCGAGGTCTTTTACAAAAAGACAATTAAAAACAGAGAAACTTTTCATATATGACAAGACTTAACAATCCTATATTCCTGAGATACCTTGTGACGTATGTGAATTATAACCATCATTCTTTCATAATTTTACCACTAAGTTGGCATAGTTTATTTTTCAGTTAACATTTAAGTATAGTCTGTGATTATAAGATTTCACAACCTAAATAATTTTTTTAATCTTCATGGTATTTTTTTTCAAACATGGACAAGAGTTCCTTCTGTGATAAGAGGTTAACCATGAGAAAAGTTTTGTACATTTATTTCGCAGTCGGCAATACACTTTCATACTGGCAACAACATTTTCGGGAAAGAAACATGGTTTTCGGGGGAACCCTTTATGATTCTATAACAAATCAAATTCAATATGATTAATTGGCAGTTCAAGATTCTTTAAAACACACCATAAAGTTTAAGAAATTCCTTACTTCAAGAAAAGTTTCAGATTTTTGTGTCGCTTTCAGTTATTAATTTCTGTAACTAAATTTTTGAAATAAGTATTTCTCCTGAAAAACAGGTATCTAAATCTCATTTATATTCTAAAAATACATCGGGGTATTCATAGCACAAATATCACTCTATGCAGATCTCCAAAAGTGTGTTCTTATACAAATGAATGATACATGTGTCTTCTTTAGTTGATTTTTATCTGTGGTCTATGGTCCGGTTACCATGGTTACAGATAAAATTTTCATTCCAAGTCATCAGACTATCCTTAATATCTCTAACCACAACAGCAAGGATGCTAACAAGTGGTTGTTATTAGCCCTGTCTATAACTTCACTTTAATTGTGTATTAATTTGATACGGTCACTTGTGTTTCTTATCTGCTGCAATTATGATAATGCTTCTGAGTGCACCTCTTATAAATCATTAGAATGCATGCTGTGAGGGACAAGACATAATTTGTGAGATAGATAAAAGAATATTTTCCTTCCAATGTATTTTCAAGGTCAAGAATGTCAGGTTGTAAATCTTTAACCTTTAATGACATTAAAATCCAAGAAAGATGTATTTCTAAATTATGTAAGCTTCAATAAAGGGTTATTATAATTTGTTTGCCAGATAAAACAAATTCTTTAATTTCATATGATTATGAATTCCATGTCCCTGTGTACTTGCCATGATAAAATATTTTGTCTTTAAAATGTGCTGAAATGCAGAAAATATTATAGTCATTATTTCAAACATAAATGCTGTATCTATTATTTGTTTATATATCATCCAATCAAACTCAAATTCATTTTTTCTATAATGAGTTTTAACAAATGTAATAATAAATTGATTGGCGGGAAAACATAGGTGTTTTTCACAGGCACTTGTCTCAGAAAAAAATTCCTGTTATGTTAAGGTATATTGGAAAAAAATTTCTGAGACAAGTGCCTGTGGTGTTTTTGTATAAATATCCATTCACTGTATTGTGGACAAAATTCAATTCAGTCATAAATACAATACCAGATAATGTATGATACGAAACTGTCTAGATACCTAAGCACCCCTAAGATCTGACATAGGCAGTTTTGTAACCCCTAAGATGTAATTATATTTACCTTGCAAACTATTTACTGCTGCAAGACCCTCAGAATTTTTTTGCGTATAATTGTACGTGTCAGATGAAAAAAACCCAAAATTACACCCCCTAAGATGTATAAATTTTACACCCCTCAGAAAGGACCATCCATCCCCCTTTAACAGACTTTAACTGGAATGGCCAAATGCACGATATGGTGTTTGTTTTTATTTGCCTTTTTCTTAATGGCGCGTAAATCTAGTTTAGTACCTGATTCGAAAATTACATTTGACAAAGATAAACAGTTAACTAGAACGAAAGTAATTTTAGAGGGTAATATTGCTATTGTAATTTTCAATTGGTCAAAAACCATACAGATGGGTAATAGAATTTTGAAGATAGTTTCAGAGATATAAACCAAAATCTGCATTTTACCCCATGTTCTATTTCTTACCATGGTGACCAACAATTCTCATATATAATGATTTTGTAAACTTTGTCGATTTTTTAAATTCATATTACGACTCAAACAATCACAAAACCTTTACATTTTTTTTTATCGGATTTAAGTTTTACTATTTATATTTTGATATAAAAAAATTAATAAACCTAATTATTCAGATTAAATAGACTTTACAGAAATGCACTTTTTGCTGTCACTCCTATTGTATCGAGATAAACAGACTATAATAAGTTAAAATTTATCCAAAAAAAAAATGTATTATTTTAAGATGTAATAATGATATAAGCAAATATATATTTAACTTAAAAAAATAATTCATATTAAAGTATTTTAGATTCAACACATGGTTTTCTGTGAGGTGCAGTATGGCAATAGAAAATTGTTGGCACTGCCCTAGTTATTGGGTCTGGGATAGAGAATTTGAAGGTGCTGCAGAAAAACGAAAGAGAATCAAACATCACCAGAGCCAACACTTAGATCACCAACACCACCCCATTTTCGATAAAATCTATTGAAATTCCATTTTCAGGCTCACCTAGCCTTCCAAACATCAGACGGCCTGCCAAGAAGAAAAGGACAGAGTGCAAACCTAAAGCTACCTTCGACTTCGTTGATAGGGGACTAAAAAAGGTCGGTTTAATGAATGCAATTAATTTGTGTATCAATTTTTCTTTTATCAAAACTCCACAGGCGGATCAAGGGCGGGGCCCTGGGGGACCTCCCCCTTTGTAATGGGAAACAAAATGATTCTATAGGAAATCATTAGGAAGCACGACTGTAGCGGGCCTTCTCTTATTGCATTTAGTACTCCCTTATAAAAAGTGTTGGATCCGCCACTGAAACCGTAGATATTGTCGCATTTATCAGGTTTTTAAATTACCGAAAATTAAATTGAAGACGGCTCCGACCTTTGTTTTTAATTTTATCAGATTTTTAAAATTACCGAAAATTAAATTGAAGACGGCTCTGACTTTTGTTTTTGATTATCAGATGACATAATTTCATAGAAATTAATCCAATATCCACCCATTTAGGTGCGATTCATATCTCTGGCCTTACATTGATACTGTGTTTCATAGAAATTGAAAAAAAAATCAAAATAAAATATATAAAAATTAAAGTAAAATATTATTAAAAAAACAAATAAATGAAAAAACGAATCAAATCAAATCAAAAAAACAAAAACAATAGGGGTGGTCTCTGATGAAGGTTTCCCTGGAATAAAAAAATTTACGAAATAACCAGATACAGTGTGTACATAGCACAGTATCAATGTAAGGCCAGATATAAGATTCGGACCTTTAAATGGGTGGATATTTGATCACTTTCTTTGAAATTATGTCGAAACTTAATCAAATGTACCGGTATTCGGTAAAATATTGACAGTTGGTCTTAGTATATAACAGTTTTGCTCTTTAATTTTATCGAACCATTTAACAGCTGATGAACGGCTATGCAATATGTTTACCGTTGGCATTATAAAAACAATCTAATAAAAAAATATTATATTTCAGAAACCAACTAAGGCAGTTGCCAGGTATTGTCAAATTCATCCATTTACGTCAATATCATCAATACCGGTACCAACTGCCGTATCTTCAGGATCAACCACAAATTCCATCTCTAGACCAAGGCCACAATCGTCACCCACATCAATTATTCTGTGCATGTATAATTGCTATTTAGAGGAAAGTACTGATTCTTTCACATAAAAAAAAACAATATTTTAAAAGAATGCAACACTGTCACATTTATTGCAATTATTACTGAATTAACATTATTTAATTTCTTATTCATGGTACATTGTTTTCCTTTTAGCCAATCAAAGGAAAATACTGGATAATTTGGCAGAAATCAGGGAAAATCAAAGGGAAACGAAGGAGATGTTGGGGCAAATCTTGTCATCCAAATCAGGCCCCAAGGATATAATAATTGAAGAAATTATACAATATCCAGCTAAATCAGAAGAGGAATTACTGGAAATAATCAGGCAATTAGAAAACCCTGAATTTAAAGAGAAACTGATATGTACTACTAAGCTAATTTAAAAAAATGTACACATCACTGTGGTAAAAAAAAATCACTTTCAAATCCCAGGTCCCAACTTTACAAATTGTATTTTAATTCTCATGATGAAACGCATCTGGAAGTCCATTCAAAAGTGGAATGATATTTACTTATGACCATCTAGTTTCAATTTGCCATATTTTTAGACACAGTTAAAGTGTAAGTTGGTGACTATGTCAATAAATAAGACTAACATTTTATCAACTTGTTCCTTAGAGAGTTGTGATACAAATGTATATAATTTTCTTTAATTTATTTTTTTTTTATTTTTAGATTAGCATACTTAGTACCTTAGGTGGTAGCAAAGTAGGGGACACTGCCAGTAAAATGTTAAGAGTTATTGATGAAACTAATATAAAAAAGCGACAAGGAATGATATTTTGCACTCAATACTATCCGCGTATACTTTGGTAGAAGTGAAGACAGCAATGTATATGCATGACATAAATGAGGGATTTGGAAGATATAGTTATATAATGTCAGGTGTTAAAGTTTAATAATTTAACATCTAAGTAAAATGAAAATAATTTCTTACAATTGTAGGAGTACCAACTACAGAGAGAGAGCAGTCTCATTTGAGGCGAAGCAGTCAGACAACTTATATGCCAACAGACTGAAGTGCAGATTATATAAGAGTTTAAATACACATTCTTCATACCTTTGAAATGATAAATTTATCAACTATATTTCTCTTATCTATTCCCTCTAATTTTGATATTCCAAAGAAATTAAAATTAAAGTAGACATCGACATTGATACGGATAGGTTAGACATAGTGGATGATGATGTGCCTCAACGTGGTCAAACTGCCAGAAATGATTCTGAAATTTTAGAAAACACCATATCAGAAGTCAGGAAACTAAATGACACTAGCTTTCTGCTCCTAACACAGATTCAAAGAATGAAATATGACAGAGAAAGTGCTTGAACATTTCGTTTAGGCCAAACGTTTGCAATTAAGAGACCTTTGATGCTCTATACGAACCATGTGATAGAGGCCAAAGACAAAGACAGGCATATCCTTCGCTGCTAAATGTAATTAGGAACCAATCAGCAAAAACTTAATTCCGCCATCAGCACAGGAATGTCAATCTTTGATAGTAATAGCCAACCAAGCGGTGAGACGAGGACTAAATAAGCCAAACAGGCCTCTAAAATGAACGAAGAATATACATACATTTAAACTGAGAATTTTGTTCCCTTTAAGTGTCTGATATTTCAGCATGGATGTTATGAATTTTCTTTGAATGAGCTCGGAAAATCTTAATGTTGACAAATTTTCAATTAAGTAACACATTGAACTTTACTGCTTATAAATTTATGTACCGGTTTGCACAAAATATTTCATTCTATTTATTGTCGTTCTTTTGTACTCGAAGCATCTTTCCAAAATCTTAAAAACTAATTCTCTCCTATGAAGACTTTAAATCAGTTTATGGTATTTCGCATATAGATAGTGGTCATTGTCCTTTTTTAAACTGATCAAACAACGCAAATTGTACAATTCCTTCGCAATTAATAATGACGTTACTGCGAATTGTTGATAACAAAGGTATTAAAAATCGAAAAACAACCCCGAAGTTAAAATTCCCATATGCATGTATAAGGTTATTAATATAATAAGAATATGAAAATTAACCTGTAAAAGAAGTAAAACGCTAATTTACACACACACACACACATACATCGTCGTATATGCAACAATGTGCCGATTGTTCGTCGTACTGTGTAAATAAAGGTGACGTACATATATCGATAACTTATTTTCAATGGTACATGAACACAACACAAATATTTAACACATACAACGAGCCCAATAGTAATGATTTAATTGCTCCTCCTATAATTTACTGGTGGGTTTAATATTATTACACGTAATATGTAGGTTAAAACCCAGCACAAAACATATTTTGAAGTTTGATGCCAATTAACATTACTTTTTTCCTATCCGTGCTTTCATGCAATTAATCTTAGTGAAGATTGTGAATTGATGCACATATTCTAAAATTGTATTGTGTTACGTCTAGAAACTAGACGTGTAAATCATATGACACCTGTATAAGCGGACAAACAATGTTTTTCTAATTTTTTAACATAATGTATTATGAAATCGAGTCTTCTTGTCTTTAGTAACTCGGTCTTTCCCGTCATACTGTTCGGTGAGCAATTCTTGTATGCCATCAACTCCTTCTCTATTGACTGCAAGGAAAAGATAGTTTTACTGTAAACAAGATCTTGCAATTTTGTTCAGCATTGTATTTGAACAGACAGTAGATATCAGGTTAAATGTGTCCAGTCTACATTTAGTAAGCTGCAGCTTGTTGATTATGTTTACTGTATACTGATTAGCTGAGTTTTCTAGAATTTTTGGAGAGACTTTTAGCGTGTTGATCAGCTGTTGCAGGGATTACGAATCGCCATTGGCATTGTGTGCATCTTAATTTAAGCGAACGATATCTTTTACAAGTGATTTCTGGTTGTATGATTGCTTATTTGTCTCTGTCTGGTAGACAAGTTCTTTAGACAATGATAAGGTGGCAATAAATATACCGCATTTATATTAATCATCTTTCATGATATTATTATTTTGGAAAGCCTTCGTCAAAATTCTGTAATCAATTTTTTTTTAAATTGTGACCAATCAAAATGCATTTTTTCCCAGATAAAACGCCAGGTGTTGCTCTTACAGCAACTGCAACAAAAGAAATGAAATTTGAATATCTGAAAAAACTCAACATGAACAACGACAAGACAGGTACAAAATGGATGCTTCCCGAAAGACCGAATTTAACGACCGTTGGTAAGAAATGAGTGACCTGCAAATTGGCTATTGGACGATATAAAGGTGAATGAAGGAAAGGCTATAAAGACCATTGTCTTTTGTCGAAACATAAATTCATGTGCAGCGTTATATGAATACTTTTTCTATAAACTTTCAGAAAGCGCAAATGATGTCCATAGTAGGCACATTGCCATGTTTCATTGTTCTACAGCTGAAATAAATAAAGTGCATATGCCTGAATTTCCTAAGCTATATAGCTAAGTACGTGTTATGTTTGCAACGATTGAATTTGGCATGGGTGTTGACATTGCAGAAGTTGACAGATAAGAAATATGGCAGGGTATATGACCATAGACACTACTTAGTTCCGGAGGAAAAAGATAAGGAAGATCCGAGACATGTTTTGGCATGCCCGCCTCCGTCTTATAGTCTGGCGGAAGAGGCTGCATTGCTACGGCGCCTAAGAGAGCAAGCAAGGCGGAAGGGTGTCACATCTACCACAATACCTGACGGGTAGTCGGGTCTTATTAAGACCGAAAGGTGCGAGTTGCCCGATGGAACCATTTATTCCATGACAAGTCATTGGGTACCGAAAATACCCATTAGGAGGAGGAACAACATCAGTACTCAAGTAGAGGAAAGGAAAGTGTCAGTAACAGACAGTAACTTTACTGAAGAAAACAACGGAAACAGCCGAGGTGGCGATAGATATTTGCCTGCAGAATTTATTAGTAGTGATACAATTGTAATATATATTGGATAAGTTTCAGTGTTATTTTAAATTTCATAATTTCATAAATAGGTTAGGATAGAAAGGTTGTAAAAATCGAATATCATTTATTAATATTATAGGGATAACTTTAATCATATTGTATTATGGGAGGATTTTAAATTAGCATGTTCGTTTTGAGTTTTTGCTACTCGGGAAAGTTGGGGAACAGTTTCGGGACAAACTCTTTGTGTGAAGGGGGGATTGTAACGGCCGGGGGGAGATTAAAGTTGCTGTAGACCAAGAGACATAAAAGTAACCTAACAAGAATAGTTCGGGAAGATCTTCTTTGGCTCAATTAGGTAGAGCGCTGCCATAAGATCCCGAAATTTAGGATTTGAATCCTACTTGCACCATTCATGAATTTTCACAATACTGTAATGGACTTTTTTCCTGTGAATTTTGTTTGATTCATCTTACCACGAGCATAGTTTAGTTGATTAAATCTTGATTCCTACCCGTGGTATAGATTTAAACAGATTTATCTAAATGTCGCTTGAATTAGTGAAAAAAAATATGAATGAAAGATTTTATTGAAATAAATTACACTTTACCGCTTGTCGTTATTTTTTCTGATGTTATTTAAATATAGCACCACAATAAAAAAAATAATTATTAATTGAAATGTTTGCTTTACTTGTAAATTTGCAGTTATTGCATTAAACGGTTACTGCCTCAAGGTGAATCAGGTCGGCATGTTTGTCACAGCATAGAGATTTGGTCTTATCAGTGCAAAGCACTTGAACAATTGAACCTTCAACAGTAGTAAAGCTGCTCTGACAAAAATCTTTATTTTGTTCGTACTTGATTATCTAAGTTAGTAATACATTATATTGCTTGAGACTTCTTTGTAATCATAGATTTGTTTGATGTTATACAAAGTTCCCTTTTCTCTGACTTTCAAATCTGAAGGATGTGTCGCATGTGTCCTGAAATAGATATTGTAAATCTGAATCGATGTCAAATTGTTAAATGTCCAAACTTTTCCCTGCATAAATAATATATACATGTACATGTAAAGATTACATTTTCATAACTTATTTGGTTATTAGTCCCCTACCGACGAAATCGGTAGAGGACTTGGGGTTAGCACTAAAGTTTGCACTTTGTCCGTCTGTCTGTCTGTCTGGCAAATCAGTTTTCCACACGTGTTTTCGTCATGCTTGAAAATATTAATTTGATATTTGGTGTATTGTTTTATCATGACAAGTTTGAAATGTGTTCCCGTGTGATGATTTTATGCCTTGACTTATAAAACTCACTCAAATAATCAGTTATCTGCACTATTTTACGTCATGCTTGAAGATAATGATTTGAAAACTGATATATAGTTTTATTATGACAGATCAAATTCAAAAACAGAAAGTGTAAAATTACCTGCTAAATAATATTTTAGCCGTTTTAAAAAGGCTGACAGTCTTCACAATGTGTTATTCAAAAACTTAATTATATACAGATATCAGCATTTGTTTACTTTGAATTGAAATTGCAAAAGACAAAGATTCAATGTCTCTCTAGTTGGCAGGGTGGAAATATTTAAGGTTTACTTGTATGTAAAGTAGTTTTTTGTGCCATTCTTGTATTACTGTCTCAGAAATGTCCAACCTAGTCCATTTGTCACCACCATCTAATCTTGCCTTTTGTGCTCCGTCAGCTCTCTCACAGCTTAGTCCATCCATCACAAAACAATCGAAAGGACAATGAATGGTAAACCATCTCTTTTTATTGAATTTTTAATATAAGGTAACATTTTTCTGAATATAAACAAATTTCTACCTTTTCAGAAGATGTTCACAATACGTGACCTCACGGTTATCGCCGCCATCTTGGATAGGGGCAAGTTGCGTAGTAACTGCGATTGTTTACTTCCGGAAATTTCGTAGCGGGAATTTTGACAACATTAAATACAAATCAACAGGAGAAGGATTTGCCGTTGATGCTGACACGGATAAATCCTATATGAGTTGTGAATGGTAATATATTATAACTTCTGCCCTTAATTTACATTCATTCATTAATAAATCACTCAGAAAACCCATGAAAACAAGGGGGCGTGGCACATACTTTGTTTTCATAACAGTGTGAAGAAAAACACATTTTATGAACAATCCATCATCTTTTTATGCATAAAGTTAAAAAAAAAAAAGACACCCATATGTTCAAAATACAATCACTTACCTGAGTCCCTTGTGTAAGAGTGTTTTTGTGGTGTTGCATGCAATTACTGGAAGAATGGAGGTAAGTCTTAGAAAAAAAAATTAGCTATATCATTTTAGAACAAGTGAGATTTCTTTAGGATAAGAAAAATCCAGTCCAAACTTGTTCTTTTCTTTATTCTTATGGTGGTATTTTCATGGTCCTTATAAAAAAAATAATTCAAAATAAATGTTAAAATACCAGGATAAACTTTCCTATTATATAAATTAAAGTGAAGCTTTTATGAATTCTATATTAAAAAAACATCAAGTGTAGTCCATATAAAAATAATAATTTAAAGAAACTTTCAAATATCATGGAGCAAAATATTATATATAATTTATAATAAAGCCTTTCTAAATACTTCAATTCAATCAATATTAAAAAAACAACAGTGATATGATGTAATATTTCAAAATTATGTCATGGATGTTTAATTTTTTATATATGAAAATAAGAACATTAGATATGATTGACAATGAGATAACTATCCACCAGAGACCAAATGACCAGAATGTATTCTGTAAGCAACTGAATATTTTACCATATATCAATCAGTAACCTGTCATATTCATGTACACTAGGAGTTAACAAGTTTGTGTTAATAAAGATGTATTCACTTAACTTTATGAGTAGCAATTAAACTTGAGTATGTTACACTTGTCTTTAAGTCTCTAAGTCTGCTCAGAAGATTTCAAGGTTATTCCAAAATTTTTTATAATGACCGCCAAAAAGTAATTGCTGATAAAAAATAAGATGTGCTAACAAATCAGTTCGTTTAGGTTGTCAATGAGCCTCTAGGAGGATATTGAAATTGAATTGAAAAGAAAAAAAATAAATTCAAACTTAAAGAATTTGTATTCATAGTTTTAATTTATTTTACAGGTAAATTTAAAATGGATAATACAGATAATGCCTTTGAGGAATTTTCCTCTAACACTATAGGCAAATTAAAAGATTGCTTGTCTGCAAGAGGACTTTCATGTATGGGAAATAAGCAACAGCTAGTATCAAGATGTTTTGTTGCATGGGAGTCGAACATTCCATTAAGGTATTCAGAACAGGAGCAACTAAGCAAACTAAAGACAGAATATGATAACAGATTAAAAGAGGAAAATATAGATGACCCCAGGTCTTTAAAAGATGATGACTGGTCTTCAGATGTGAAGGAGTGGCCCAAAATATATCTTAGCAGGATATTTTCTTTTATATTATCTAAGAAAGAACAAGATATGGACTTCATTGGACAATACAAAACTCAAAAGGCCTACTCATATTACCAGTCTGGTTTTGTTGATACTGTGTTCTGTGCAACGTTAAATGGATCTCAAATAAGTCCCATGTGACTCCATCACAATCTGTCAGAAATGAGCCACATGATGTTTGGTTGGCTGTAAACAATGAAAATGAAATCCAAGTATCTTGGTGCAGCTGTATTGCTGGGCTTGCCCAAATTGCAACCATGTCATTGCTGTGCTTTACAAGATTGAGTTTGCCACCAATATGGGTTACAATGACCCTTCCTGTACATCTGTTCCTTGTGGGTGGAATACCTGAACAAAGAAAAATGTACAACCATGTCGTCTATCTGATTTGAATCTACGCCGAGACAACCGTAGTAAAATATCAGGTACTTGTAATAATAATTTTAATGAACACCTGTGTTAAAACAATTTTTTTACCTGGTCAATGTTTTCGCTTAATATGCAAATGAAGATTTTTAAAAATAATTTACCATCAAGAAAAAGCAACTGTTTCCAGACAAAAACAACAATATAAAAGTCAACGAAGGATGTCTGTTATGAGTTTTTGTATTAGGCTTTTTTTTGTACTGTCTTTATATAATTGTGTAATATTATACATTAGTGGATAACAGTATATGGCAGATAACTCTAACGTATTTAGGAAGATTTTATAAAAACTGAACATTCAATAAACAAACAATTTCAATGCAACATTATAACAAGGTATGACCTTTATAATTAAAGAAACTAAACATACCATACATTAACAATATACTATGCAAATTTCTAAACACACATGACAAAACATTGATATTGATACAGCTTTTTTTTATATGTAGTATGTTAAACTTGTCACTATATAAAAAAAAAAACAACCTTTGAACCTGTATTTATATTTTACATCATGATTGCATTGTGATTTTCTATTCATTGAAAACTGTTTTTTTTTTAGGATCTACAATGGACAATGCAGAAGTAAACTTACAGTTCAAGCTAAAGTATGACCCAAGACGAGAAGATCACAAGTCAGTGTCAGATGGTCAAGTTGAGGGGTTATATTCATCGCTTGCTTCACAGAGTAAGACCAAAAAGCAGTACTTTTTACTGGTTTTCCAAATACACAGGCTGAAACCAATTGTCCAAAATCAAAGCTGGACGCAGGAGAAATTTTTGCCAAAAACAGTACAGATGCAAGCAGTTTCATAAGCAGCTTAACTTTAACTCCTGATCAGTCTATCTTAACTGAAAAAAAAACTCAAGGGCAGAGCAGTAACAATTTTTGGTGGGAGCAGAGAAAAGGCAGATCAACAGCATCAATCCTTCATGAAGTTTCCAAAAAAATGAATGAGATTGTTAAAAACAAAATAACAAAAACCACTCCTTTAGTAGCAAAAGTTTTGGGTAAAACTTCTAACATTGACCATGTTCCAGCAATTAAATATTGCCGTGCTCATAAAAACACAGTCATGAACTTTTTCCTAGCTCTAGAATCACCAAAAACATCGTAATTTTAAGGTTCATCATTATGGCTTATTTGTAAAAGCAGACCGTCCTTACATTGCAGCCAGTCCAGATGGAATTGTATCATGTCTTTGCTGTACAAAACAGGTGCTTGAGATAAAATGTCCATTTTCCTTGGCAAAAAAATCTGTTGTTGATGGTTGGAAAATCTAGATTACTTGCAAATGAATGAGAGCACTCGAAGATTAGAACTTAACCAGTCTCACTCATACTACATCCAAATGCAAGCTCAAATGGCAGTGACTGGTATGAAAATGGGACTTTTTTTGTATGGTCTCCTAAGGGATCATTCCAAACCAAAGTTCAGTTTGGTCCTATATACTTGGTAAATTTGCAGGAACAACTTACAATATTTTTCAAAGCTCATGTTGTGCCATACTTGTTATGTAACAAGCAACTTTGTGTATGTCCAAAGTGTGACAAGGTCTACTGTGAAATTGAAGAAATATCTAATCAGTTGGAAAGTAGTGTTTTATGTGAATGTTGTGATTTGTGGTACCACTGGAAGTGCGTTGGCATTAAGAATAATCCAACTACTGAGACATGGGTTTGTTCCAGCTGTCTTTTGAATGCTCTTGACTTGTAAATTTCATGTTGCATTGTTTCATATTCATACTTTTAGATTTGTTTTATAAGCATGAGGCAGCATACACTTTGTATTTAACTAAATAATTTTACATTAATGTTCAAGCTACTTAATAAGTATTTCTGTTAGTTATTTCTAAAATTCTTTCAACTTTAAATTGGTATATGATGCTTGCAATATGTAAATGAATACAGAACTTCCACCAAAAAAATGTATGTTGCCTTGACAGTTATATTAGATTATAAGATAGGTTAATATAACAGTATGAAAGTCTGATAATTCAGAATGAAGTTTTTTTGATATTGCGAATAATACTATTAACAAACCCATGTCTTACTTGGTAAAATGTACAACTATATGTAAAAATAAAGTCTCTGATTCTTAAAATATGTATGTAACCAGTTATTCCTAGTTCTTTCATGAATCATTCATATTCAAATTGCAATAATTAAAACCAATTATTTCTAAATATTATAGTATATAACAGAACTATATATATATTAGTAAGTCTATTCTAGCACTACAGTATTATATATATTAGTAAGTCTATCTTAGCACTACACTTGCATGCATTAATATTTTTTCACCATGACTGCATGCACTTTTAATTAACTTCCTATATGAATATTTTTGGAAATTATCATTATAAAATCAAATTTTCTGTCAATATGGCTGTTAATCTTTATTTAATGAATTTCATTTTTAGATTAAATATGAACTACAGATATATCTTTATAAAGTACTTGTTTTTTAACATGATTTTTTTTTCTGAATACACTATTTTTTAATTAAAAAAAGACAGTCCAATAATTTTAAGGAAGTGACAACAGATAAGCATGCATACATAGTATATTATTGTTAAAAGTTAGCTTAATAATCTACCTATTGAGACTAAATGAACAACAAAATACGGTAGTCCAGAATTGGAAGCAATCTGTTATCTGTAAACATAATTTGCAATTCATATGCATTATTGGAAACTTGAAAAAAGATAAAAGTTATAACTACTACTTTGTTCTTTGTTGTTCATTCAGGGAAAGCATGGTGCTAAATTATTTCACAATCAATATCTCTCATGTTTCAATTAATTATACATGCAAATCTCACTGTTGAAGGAAATTGTATAATAAAATCTTTAACAGTATTTTTCAATCAAACTTTTAGCATTTATCAGATCATGTATATTTTCTCTTCAAAACAATATTAATATTAATGCATACACAATGTGAGAGATTTGATTTGCTGAAATAATTTAACATAAGGGGTCCAGCAGATTGCAAGCAGCACAACAAACAACAACAATATCATCGCACACAGGCAAACACGAAATAGGGATTTCGTTTTTTAAAAAACGAAATGTATTGAGACGTCCAATTGCTTGTTCAACATAAATTTTAACATTTGCAATTTTGGAAGTTTCCAAAACATCTCCTGAAGGCATAGACAGTTAACCACAAGTGCTTGGCGGGATAGCAAGTCTTGCTTGAACAACCATTAAGTCTTCTATTATCTTAAAACCCCTGTCCGCCATAACTTGGTCATTTGGTTCCAAGTTACAAATAAAGGCACAGTTGTTGAAGATAAATTTGTCGGACGCTCTGCCACCGTAGCATGGAGAAACATATGAAAACATTCCATTTGGAGTATTGGCAACTAAAAATTTAATTGTGCAGTGGTGTTTAAGTCAGACCAACACTGAGCCTGTGTGTCAAGTCTTGAAGGAGTTTCCATAAAAATCTCAGTACAATCAATGATGCATCAGACATTAGGGTAAAACGTTTTAAAGCATGATGGGAGATTTTCTTTAATAACATTTTTTGAAGGCCAAACTATAAGATGGCATAACTCCAACCTCATCAGTTTAATTCATGTTATAAATATGGAGCTGACAAGTGCCTCTGAAATTTGGAAACGAAATGCCAAATCATGTACCAACAATCCTAACCTCAAACGCATCACCACCAACAACAACTCAATCTCTAATTTTAGTTTTCTACCAGGACCTGGTTTTACAAATAAATCAGGATCATCATCCATAGCATACCTCATTTATGCCTCTTGTAAAGTTTGTTTTGGTCCCTTCCAGTAGTGCATAACTGAGGCTTTCATATTTAAATGATCAAATACAGTTTTAAAAACAGTGGTATTCAGTAGACCAGAACTGTACATCCGCATCTCTGGATAACTGTACGGATGCAATAGACAGGGTAAATGATTCATTTATAACACTCAATTTTGATAAAGATTCTTTTTGTTTCTTTTTTTTTCTTTCGTTTTATTTTCCGGTGTTCTTAAAGTTAGTGAGCGTTTAACAGGAGGTTTTTGGGTTTTGTTGTCACTGTTTGTAAGAAAAAGTGTAGGAAAGGAACATCTAAATATGCGTTCACCATCCTCAAAATGATTAGAACAAACTTTAGCATTTTTATTTTCAGTGTAATCTTTTCTTCACTGATGAATCTTGGAATGCCAGATTTGACGTAGTTTTTCGTCTTTCGGTAAGCCATGAAATTGGAAATTTGTTACATGTGACCGTATGACAATTTTGTCAGGATAGCGTCTGTCATTATTGCATATTCCAATGCTATACCTGTCACCTTTACCCATTGTTAGTAAATTACATAGAAATGTTAAGGAATACAAGCAACAAGCATGCAGAGAAATGCAGTACATTTTCTTGAGAAGCTAATAAGCATGGTTAATTAAAGAAAGAAGCATGTAGACAGGCAGGTATTGTTCAAAGCTGTGAAAAGCACTCAAAACTGTTCTACCTGAAAGTAGAAAAAAGATTTTTTACTACTCTCTATTAATAGAACATTTTTTTAATATAATGTGTATCGGTGTGAACAATTAATATGAAGGATTTTTCATTCTGACACATTTTTGTAACCTTTGTGAAGCCATTGGGGATATATATTACAGATCCATGAATGTCAGGTACCCCCTTTTTCCAAAATAATGCGTAAAATTATTTATTGAGGTTGAAAAGTTTCGTCTTCTCCGAAACTAAAATAACAACAACTCGTTCATTCTTTCAACGATAATTTAGATGTAGGGTGCATATCAATGAGACAGCACCACATCGACATAAAGAAGTTAACTGAAAGACATCTCATATCTATATTCTGTAATTTTGGCTTTTGCATTTGATGTGGTATTCCGCCATTTATCCCTAATTTCTTTGACTGTTCTGTGTGCAACCCCTAGGGTATTTATTTTTTCTGATATTTCTAACCATATTTTGTTTTTTCTGTTGGTTTGAAACTGTGTCATTATGTTTCTCCCTTAGGACTTGCACATTTTTTTCTACCTCATCATGCATATGATTTTCTTCTGCTATTGAAATATTAGTTTTTCCCAACCTTGGTAATCTCTGTGGATGGTTTTCTGCAACTTTCTGCTTAACAGGATGTTTACATGTGCTTGGATTAGGGTATAATGGAAAATTTAATGTGCTTATCATTTGCTAATTACATGATTTAATTCTAATGCAGTGATTAGCTAACGCATTTACTTAAAATTGATTAGCAACAAAATTTTAAAGACGTGTTAGTTAATATTTTGCATTATTATTTGCGCCCTAAACTTATGTCAAATGTTACTGACCAAATATACGAAATTATGTGACTATGGCGTTTAATCGCCTTTTCATTAGCTCCTCTATGATATATACTTATCCTTAAGTCCTTCCAGATGATAAACACCACAGTTCTTAAGGAAATTCATAATCTAAACAATTATTCCTCGGTGTAAATCCTTTACTCACCGATACTAATATTGGAATTTCAAATTGGAGTTCCTAAGATTTTTCATTTATATACTTCTTTATTTTAGAAACACTCATCCTATTCCTAATGAATATATCATTAAACGATTATACTCACTTCAAAATTGTTTTAATTGCAACTAACTTTGGACTGGTTCTTCTTCTTTGATTGTGCTCCTTCTCAAATGCCAAAAACTCTGATTTGGTCCTTTCTCTTTTTGTTGTAGTCTTGTTCAAAATGTTTGTATGTATGTATAGTTGGTGGGATATTTTAAAAGATTTGGCTAACACAAAAAGAGTCTTTATTTTTTATCCAATATTAAATTGTGATAAATTATACATTTACGTTTTCTCAAAGCATATACATTCGACATGTTGAATTTAAAGCAAAATAATGCGTTCATATTACACCTACTTTTAAGTGAGCTATTGGCACCACTAGGTATCCGTCGTTAAGATTTTTTTTTAACATCATTTCTTGGTAATTTTACTCTGAATGATATCTTACCCTAAGGATTGAGGGGTCTGATCATAGCTATTGTATTCTTTGTTAATTTGTTCTCATTAACATGTATGAAATATTTGCCACTGTATGTAAAGCAAACGATCAAAATGAATGGCACTTATAAAATATATTAAAATTTAAAAATTGCAAAATATAATTCAACCGTACACATGCATTTTTTTGGCGGTTTATTCTGGCTATTCCTACATTTTGAATTTTATAGGTAAAATAGTAAAATTTTATGTAGGAGTTCCCAGAATTTTTATGTAAACAATGGGATTATGTAGGATTATGTTGTAACAACACTTAACTAATGAACAAATGTAAATCCAGGTAAATCTTCTGGAAAATAAAGAAAAAGAATAGTTCATATTTAATTACAAAATTTTATTTAATAATTTCATAGCACATTTTGTGTAAATAATATTCAAAACACAATATGAATTTATAGGCATAATGTTATTCACAACCAATTGCAATTATTAAGTGCAAACATTAATATGTACAAGTAAATAGTATGAATTGAAATATAAATGTTAAATTTTAATAATTACTCTTTGAATCAAAGCACTAAATTTTTAGTTGCACTAAACAAAGCACCAAAAAGTACACAAAATTGACATCAATCATAGCACTCGCACAGTAATACATTGAACATGCAAGATAATACTAAGTCTTAATCAATGTGCAGAAGAAGAGAAGCAACATCTCCATACTCGACTGGAGTAAGCTCATCATTCTGCAACCTTGTGTTCAGTGTTTACAGTCTGTCATCTATTTCCCTGTATTTTCTCTTTTTTAACGCATTTGACACCGGCTGTGTCCTGGGTTAGTCACATTAAGGGTGAGAGCATGGAAAGCTTCTTGTCTCAACAACTTGATCATGCTGAAGATGTTTGGGTGTGGTGCCTTTACTAACTTTTTTAGTTTACTATGCAACCTTCAAGATGGTTTGTTGGTTTAGGACATTCTGGTGCGTAGTGGTTCCATATGCTTTGGTGGTTCTCCACCCAGAAGTAGGTTTCATTGTCTGTAAAGGTAAGGGTTGGTGTATCTGTATCTGCATCATCGATGTCTTTCGGTGCGTTAAATCAGACATCTTCAAATTGTGTGGTAAAACTGACAGAACTGCAGCTCTTCGAACAAGATGGTGAATGTCGCCCTTTAACTGTATTCAGTATGCAAAACAAGCTTCTGTGTATTTTGCCAGATACACGGAGTGTTGTGGAAAAAGCACCCTTTAATTTTGATTCCTGGGAAGATCGTAGTGGCTGCGTTTCTGATGGCTATTTCGTAGTCGAGAAACATCGTGGTTGGTTGTAGTAGAATGTTGAATCTGTTACTTAGATCTTGAAGTAGAGTGGGCAGCTTTGTGTATACCGGGTAGGAAACTGTAAACCAGTTCAAAGTTACTTGGCTTGGCTTAATCTACTAGGCCAATGTATATACTTATCTATAATAATTAGTACTGTTAGCATTACTTTTGATATTATATTCATTTAAAAAAATCATAAATTATTATTATATTGAAATTAATAAATTCTTTGAGGCTGAAGTTGAAAGTGTAGGTTATTATGTATTTTCTTTTAAATACAAAAAAAACAATGTACGTTTTTTCCAGACTTTTAAATGCTTTTTCTACCTTTTTCTTTTAAATTATAATATTTTCCAGACTTCTAAATGCTTTTACTACCTTTTTTGGAAAATAATTGTTGAATGATAAGAAAAATGATTTTCAATCAGCACCTCTATCTGAAGATATAATTTTCTAATCTCTTTAGTCTAATTTGCCATTTCTCCTTTCAAATACAGTATCTGATTTTTAGCATATATTTACATGTGTAAACCTTACAACTCTTGTGGAATTTACAGACGTATTGCATGAAATTAACAGTTGCAGATAAAGTGTATGACTGTTGGACATGGAGGCTTGAAGACCATACAATTATATTATCTATATTGAAAAATTTTCATAAAGATGAAAATTGCATCATTTAAAAATGAAAAGTTGTCATTTATTTCTTAGTGGTGATTTTTACCTTTTATTTTTTCCGAGTTATGACTGCTTCTCCGTTTTCAAAGGTCGGCAGACCCCTTTTGACAGTCTTGAACCTACCACCGAGTCATTAAATATAGTGCGAAGGTTTGTGAATGGTTTCTATTATTTTGGATTATTTGTAAAATATATGTAATTGTTAATGTTACCTGTAGCTAAAAGACATCGTCACCAGTTGCTTTTCTCTTCTTTCTTTGTTGTTAAGAGTCTCTAACTCCACCACTGCAGCTGCTGGTACCGGAATATTTATAGCTGGTAGAAGTGGTAATGTCTGATGAATAGAACCAGATCCAGGTAGGGAAAGTAGATCCATAAAGATCCAAAATGGCCACCAGCGGGGGACTTAGTTTTACATAGGACCCCATGGGAAATACTAGAAATGTCTTCTTTTAGAGAAACATTGAATGGAATGAAACCTAACATTGCAAGAATGTTGCTTATGAGGTGCTCACCAACAAGGACTTTATGGGAAGTACAAAATACCCTATTTATGGATGACAATCAAGATGGTCACCACAATGAAATGGATTACAAAATATTTTCAGAAATGATCATCCTGGAGTAGAGAAAGGGAAATGCTTGGATAGGGTAAGGAAAAATCTTGTGAGAACACTAGCATAGGTTGTCTGTGAGACAATATGGGTTTCATGTTACATATCTGTTAAAATATAGTTCATTCAGAATGGCATCAGAAAGTGTTTTGCCTTCCCTCCACCATAATAACATATTCTTTCCGGTGTCCTAACATTCCCTGGAGTTGGGGTGGGTACTATGTGTGAAATATTCATGTTTGGCGTCGCCCCTTCCCCGTGTCTGGATAAGTCCGTTGCTTTTTCTTTGTGCCCAATCTCCTTTTTGCAAATTTTACTGGCCCCCTGTTGTATGGCAAGGAGGTACTAAAATACATTGACGCCTCAGTTATCCTTATGTATGGGACTTCCCGGGGATACTCGCTCTAGGATACCCCTACATTCCCCTCAATTCCCAAATCCTTGCTGTAAGACTGAGATATAGACTTAAAAGGGCTGACTTATTTACAAGTTTCGTTTTGTTTTTTGTATTTCTTTAAAATGCTTTTTATAACTGGGGATCAGTTTGATGTGTTTTAGCTTTTGATTATAGACTTTCCGTTTAGAATTTTCCTCGGAGTTCAGTATTTTTGTGATTTTAATTTTTTCTTAATATTCCCCTATTTTATCTTAAGTATCTATATCTCAATCAATTTTGAAAATATATTTTACAATTTTTTTCACGAAATTGAAGACATAATATGAACTACAGTATCGAAAGCATATACACATAAATAACATAAGTAAGCAATGCTACTTTATATAATACCTTTTCCTTTGTAAAGACATAAAGGTGCGTCTTGTCTTTGTCTTTGTCGTAATGCTGCAGTTGTTCAAAGTGCCCCACCTCTCCCTTAAAGTTGCCAAGGTTATTTTCCATGTTAATCGATTTCCCTTTGTATTTTTTCCAATTCGGAAATTATTATTTGTTTCATTTCTGCTATACTTGCGCTGGATTTGTAACATTTATTCATGTTTACAGGCCTGGCACCTGTATTGTCATGATTTGATTTCAACATTCAACATTCGTTTTCTACATTCGAATTTCAACTTTCAACATTCATTTTCGACATCCAACATTCGTTTTCAACATTCAACATTCGTTTTCAACTTTCAACATCCATTTCCGACATCTAACATTCGTTTTCAGTATTCAACATTTGTTTTCAGCATTCAACATTCGTTTTTGAACTTTCAACATTCAACATTCGTTTGTGAACTTTCAACATTCGTTTTCAACATTCAACATTCGTTTTCAACATTCAACATTCGTTTTTCAACTTTGAACATTCGTTTTCACCATTCAACATTCGTTTTTCAACTTTCAACATTAGTTTTTAAAATTCAACATTCGTTTTCAACATTTGATATTCGTTTTTAACATTCAACCATCGTTTTCAACATGCGCTATCAACATTTAACACTGTTTTTCAACTTTCAACACAATTTTTCAACTTCCAACACTTGTTTTCGACATTAAACATTCCTTTTCAATATTCAATATTTATTTTACAATTGAATTTTTATCTCTTAATATTCAACATTCGTTTTTAAGCATTCGTTTTCAACATTCAACACCCCCTTAGGGTGACTGGGGAATAGAAGTATGGTCACCATTGGTCTTCCTCCGACCGGCAGTAAAACCCGTGCTAAAGTGGGGCGTCTGTTTGGCTGTGCGGGATGTACAAATTTGCAGCCACGTCCGGTCAGAATGGGGACGTTAAATCCGATTCCTCGTGTAAAGAGATTTTCAACGTTTAACATTCTATTTTAACATGCAACATTCGTTTTCAACATTTAACATTTGTTTTCTACATTCAACAGTCGTTTTTTCAACTTTCAACACTCGTTTTTAACATTCAACATTCGGTTTCAACATGTAACATTTGTTTTCAACATTCAACAGTCGTTTTTAAACTTTCAACACTCGTTTTCAACATTCAACATTCGGTTTCAACATCCGACTTTCGTTTTCAACATCCGATATTAGCATTCAATACTATTTTTCATCTTTCAACATTATTTTCAACTTTCAACACTATTTTTCAACTATCAACACTATTTTCAACTTCCAACACTTGTTTTCGACATTAAATATTCGTTTTCAACATTCGATTGTCAGCTTACAGCATTCACCACTCGTTTATAACATGTCGTTTTCAACATTTGTTCTCAACATTTGTTTTCAACAGTAGGATAAAACTTTCATGATTTGTTTTCAACATTCAACATTCGTTTTCTACATTTGAATTACAACTTTCAACATCCTTTTTCGACATCAACATTCAACATTCGTTTTCAACACTCAATGTTCGTTTTCAACATTCAGATATCAACTTTAAGCATTCGATTTCAACATTCAACATTCGTTTTCAACTTTCAACTTTCGGTTTTTTACATATAACACTCGTTTTGAACATTCGATTATCAACTTTCAACATTTCTTCTCAACATTCAACATTCGTTTTCAACACTCAATGTTCGTTTTCAACATTCGGATATCAACTTTCAGCATTCAATTTTCAACATTTAACATTTGTTTTCAACTTTCAACATTCGTTTGTAACATTTAACATTCGTTCTCGACTTTCGATTTTCAATTTTCAACACTCGTTTTCGACATTCAACATTCATTTTCAGTATTCAACATTTGTTTAAACATTCAACATTCGTTTTCAGCATTCAACATTCGTAGTCAACATTGAACATTCGTTTTCAACTTTCGTTTTCAAAATTCGTTTTCAAGATTCGATTTTCTTCTTTCAATATTCGTTTTCAACATTCAACATTTGTTTTTTTTAATTTTCAACATTCGTTTTCACCATTCAGCATTCGTTTTTCAATTTTCAACATTCGCTTTCAAAATTCAACATTCGTTTTCAACATTCAACATTCGTTTTCAACATTCGCTATAAACATTTAACACTATTTTTCAACTTTCAACGCTTATTTTCGACACTAAACATTTGTTTTCTATATTCAACATTTTTTTTACAATTAAATTTTCATCTATTAACATTCAACATTCGTTTTTAACATTCAGCATGCGTTTTCAACATTCAACATTCGTTTTCAGCAATCAACATTCGTCTTCAACATTCAACAATTGTTTGCAACATTCGATTTTTGACTTTCAACATTCGTTTACAACATTCAACATTTGTTTTTCAACTTTCAACATTCGATTTACAACTTTCAACATTCGTTTTCAACATTCAACATTCGTTTTCCAACTTTCAACATTCGTTTTAACCATTCAACAGTCGTTTTTCAACTTTTAACATTCAATTTTCAACTTTCAACATTCGTTTTTAACAAACAACATTGGTTTTTAACATTCAACATTCGTTTTCAACATTCAACAGTTGTTTTTTAACTTTCAACATTTGTTTTCACCATACAACAGTCGTTTGTAACTGTGACCACTCGTTTTCAACACTATTTTTCAGTTTACAACACTTTTTTTCAACTTCCAACACTTGTTTTCGACATTAAACATTTGATTTCACGCTCTTTGCACGTTAAGAACCCTTGCAACAACTCTTTGAGGGGTCCGTAGGTGACCTGTTGCAAGGCTAAATTTCTGTCCTTATCCAATATACCCTCATTTCCCGTGGCAGTCTAAATTTCTCCAACCTTAATCCCTTAATCTATTACAGAACCTACCTATTGTATTTATTGTGAACTTGTTCTCGTTCTGAATATGCATGAAATATTTGCCACTGGACGTTAAGCAACCAACAATTAATCAATCAATCAACATTCGATTTTCATCTTTAAGCATTCACCATTCTTTTATAACATTCAACTGTCGTTTTTAACATTTGTTTTCAACATTAGGATAAAAACTTTCATGATTTCAACATTCAACATTCGTTTTCTACATTCTAATATTAACTTTACACATCCATTTTCGACATTCAACATTCTTTTTCAACCATCAACATTCGTTTTCTACATCCGAATTTCAACTTTCAACATCCATTTTCGACATCCAACATCCGTTTTCAACATTTTAGCATTCGATTTTCAACTTTCAACATTCGTTTTTAACATTCAACATTCGTTTTCAACATTCAACAGTCGTTTTTCAACTTTGAACACTCGTTTTCAACAGACATTCAACGTTCGATTTCAACAATCGACTTTCGTTTTCAACATCCGATATTAGCATTTAATACTATTTTTCAACTTTCAACACTATTGTTTTCTACATTCGAATTACAACTTTCACCATCCATTTTCGACATCCCACATTCGTTTTCAACATTGAACATTCGTTTTCAACTTTCGTTTTCAACATTCGTTTTCAACATTCGATTTTCTTCTTTCAACATTCGTTTTTAACATTCGATTTTCTTCTTTCAACATTCGTTTTCAACATTCGATTTTCATCTTTCAACATTCGTTTTCAACATTCAACATTCGTTTTTCAACTTTCAACATTCGTTTTCACCATTCAGCATTCGTTTTTCAATTTTCAACATTCGCTTTCAAAATTTAACATTCGTTTTCAACATCCGCTATAAACATTAAACACTATTTTTCAACTTTCAACACTATTTTTCAATTTTCAAAACTATTTTTCAACTTTTAACGCTTGTTTTCGACATTAAACATTTGTTTTCTATATTCAACATTTTTTTTACAATTAAATTTTCATCTTTAAACATTCAACATTCGTTTTTAACATTCAGCATTCGTTTTCAGCATTTAACATTCGTTTTCAACATTCAATAATTGTTTTCAACATTAGATTTTTAACTTTCAAAATTCGTTTTCAACGTTCAACATTCGTTTTTAAACTTTCAACACTATTTTTCAACTTTCAACACTATTTTTCAACTTCCAACACTTGTTTACGACATTAAACATTTGTTTTCAATATTTTTTTACAATTAAATTTTCATCTTTAAACATTCTACATTCGTTTTTAAAATTCAGCATCCGTTTTAAGCATTTAACATTCGTTTTCAACATTCAACAATTGTTTTCAACATCAGATTTTCAACTTTCGTTTTCAACTTTTGTTTTTAGCATTTAACATTCATTTTCAACGTTTTTTCAACTTTCAACATTCGTTTTCACCATTCAACATTCATTTTTCCATTTTCAACATTCGCTTTCAACATACAACTTTCGTTTTCAACATCCGCTAGAAACATTTAACACTATTTCTCAACTTTCAACACTATTTTTCAACTTTCAGCACTTTTTATTTTTCAACTTTCAATACTATTTTTCAACTATCAACACTATTTTTCAACTTTCAACACTATTTTTCAACTTCCAACACTTGTTTACGACATTAAACATTTGTTTTCAATATTCAACATTTTTTTTACAATTAGATTTTCATCTTTAAACATTCAATATTCGTTTTTAACATTGAGCATTCGTTTTCAACATTCAACATTCGTTTTTAGCATTTGACATTCGTTTTCAACATTCAACAATTGTTTTCATCATTATATTTTCAACGTTCAACATTCGTTTTCAACATTCAACATTCGTTGTTCAACTTTCAATATTCGTTTTCACTAGTCAATAGTCATTTTTCAACTTTCAACATTCGATTTTCAACTTTCAACATTCGTTTTTAACATTCAACATTCGTTTTCAACATTTAATATTCGTTTTCAACATTCAACCATCGTTTTCAACATCCGCTATAAGCATTTAAAACTATTTTTCAACTTTCAACACTATTTTTCAACTTTCAACACTTGTTTTCGACATTAAAGATTCGTTTTAAATATTCAATATTTTTTTTACAATTAAATTTTTATCTCTAAATATTCAACATTCGTTTTTAAACATTCAGCATGCGTTTTCAACATTCAACATTCGTTTTCAGCATTCAACATTCGTCTTCAACATTCAACAATTGTTTGCAACACTCGATTTTCAAATTTCAACATACGTTTTCAACATTCAACATTCGTTTTACAACTTTCAACATTCGATTTACAACTTTCAACACTCGTTTTCAACATTCAACATTCGTTTTCCAACTTTCAACATTCGTTTTAACCATTCAACAGTCGATTTACAACTTTGAACACTCGTTTTCAACATTCAACATTCGTTTTCCAACTTTCAACATTCGTTTTAACCATTCAACAGTCGTGTTTACTTTTAACATTCGATTTTCAACTTTCAACATTCGTTTTTGACAGACGACATTCGTTTTCAACATTCGTTTTTTTTAACATTCAACAGTTGTTTTTGAACTTTCAACATTTGTTTTCACCATTCAACAGTCGTTTTTCAACTTTGAACACTCGTTTTCAACATTCAACGTTCGGATTCAACAATCGACTTTTGTTTTCAACATCCGATATTAGCATTCAATACTATTTTTCAACTTTCAACACTATTTTTCAACTTTCAACACTATTTTTCAACTTACAACACTTTTTTTTAACTTCCAACACTTGTTTTCGACATTAAACATTTGATTTCAACATTCGATTTTCATCTTTAAGCATTCATCATTCTTTTATATCATTCAACTGTCGTTTTCGACATTTGTTTTCAACATTAGTATAAAAACTTTCATGATTTCAACATTCAACATTCGTTTTCTACATTCGAATTTCAACTTTACACATCCATTTTCGACATTCAACATTCTTTTTCAACCATCAACATTTGTTTTCTAAATTCGAATTTCCAACTTTCAACATCCATTTTTAACATTCAACATTCGTTTTCAACATTCAACAGTCGTTTTTCAACTTTGAACACTCGTTTTCAACAGACATTCAACATTCGTTGTTCAACTTTCAATATTCGATTTACAACGGTTTTAACATTCAACATTCGTTTTACAACTTTCAACATTTGATTTACAACTTTCAACATTCGTTTTCAACATTCAACATTCGTTTTCCAACTTTCAACATTCGTTTTAACCATTCAACAGTCGATTTACAACTTTCAACACTCGTTTTCAACATTCAACATTCGTTTTCCAACTTTCAACATTGGTTTTAACCATTCAACAGTCGTGTTTACTTTTAACATTCGATTTTCAACTTTCAACATTCGTTTTTGACAAACGACATTCGTTTTCAACATTCGTTTTCAACATTCAACATTCGTTTTTTTTTAACATTCAACAGTTGTTTTTGAACTTTCAACATTTGTTTTCACCATTCAACAGTCGTTTTTCAACTTTGAACACTCGTTTTCAACATTCAACGTTCGGATTCAACAATCGACTTTTGTTTTCAACATCCGATATTAGCATTCAATACTATTTTTCAACTTTCAACACTATTTGTCAACTTACAACACTTGTTTTCAACTTCCAACACTTGTTTTCGACATTAAACATTTGATTTCAACATTCGATTTTCATCTTTAAGCATTCATCATTCTTTTATATCATTCAACTGTCGTTTTCGACATTTGTTTTCAACATTAGTATAAAAACTTGATTTCAACATTCAACATTCGTTTTCTACATTCGAATTTCAACTTTACACATCCATTTTCGACATTCAACATTCTTTTTCAACCATCAACATTTGTTTTCTAAATTCGAATTTCCAACTTTCAACATCCATTTTTGACATCCAACATTCGTTTTCAACATTTAACATTTGTTTTCAACTTTCGTTTTCAACATTCGTTTTCAACATTCGATTTTCTTCTTTCAATATTCGTTTTCAACATTCAACATTCGTTTATCAACTTTCAACATTCGTTTTCACCATTCTGCATTCGTTTTTAAATTTTCAACATTCGCTTTCAAATTCAACATTCGTTTTCAACATTCAACATTCGTTGTCAACATCCGCTATAAACGTTTAACACTATTTTTCAACTTTCAACACTATTTTTCAATTTTTAACACTATTTTTCAACTTTTAACGCTTGTTTTCGACATTCAACATTTGTTTTCTATATTCAACATTTTTTTTACAATTAAATTTTCATCTTTAAACATTAAACATTCGTTTTTAACATTCAGCATTCGTTTTCAGCATTTAACATTCGTTTTCAACATTCAATAATTGTTTTCAACATTAGATTTTTAACTTTCAACATTCGTTTTCAACGTTCAACATTCGTTTTTAAACATTCAACACTATTTTTCAACTTTCAACACTATTTTTCAACTTCCAACACTTGTTTACGACATTAAACATTTGTCAGCAATATTTTTTTACAATTAAATTTTCATCTTTAAACATTCAACATTCGTTTTTAAAATTCAGCATTCGTTTTCAGCCATTTAATACTATTTTTCAACTTCCAACACTTGTTTACGACATTAAACATTTGTTTTCAATATTCAACATTTTTTTTACAATTAAATTTTCATCTTTAAACATTCAATATTCGTTTTTAACATTGAGCATTCGTTTTCAACATTCAACATTCGTTTTCAGCATTTAACATTCGTTTTCAACATTCAACAATTGTTTTCATCATTATATTTTCAACTTTCAACATTCGTTTTCAACATTCAACATTCGTTGTTCAACTTTCAACATTCGTTTTCACTAGTCAATAGTCATTTTTCAACTCTCAACATTCGATTTTCAACTTTCAACATTCGTTTTTAACATTCAACATTCGTTTTTAACATTCAACATTTATTTCAACATTCAACATTTGTTTTTCAACTTTCAACATTCGTTTTCACCATTCAACAGTCGTTTTTCAAGTTTCAACACTCGTTTTCAACATTCAACATTCGGTTTCATTATTCGAGTTTCGTTTTCAACATCTGATATTAGCATTCAATACTATTTTTCAACTTTCAACAATATTTTTCAAATTTCAACACTATTTTCAACTTCCAACACTTGTTTTCGACATCAAACATTCATTTTCAACATTCGAGTGTCAGCTTAAAGCATTCACCATTCGTTTATAACATACAACTGTCGTTTTCAACATTTGTTTTCAACATAAGAATAAAACGTCAACATTCAACATTCCTTTTCTACTTTCGATTTTCAACTTTCAGCATTCGTTCTCAACATTTAACATTCGTTTTCAACACTCAATGTTCGCTTTCAACATCCTGATATCAACTTTCAGCATTCGAGTTTAACATTCAACATTCGTTTTCAACTTTCAACTTTCGTTTTTTACACTTAACACTCGTTCAACCTTCAACATTCGTTTTTCAACTTTCAACATTCGTTTTTACCATTCAACATTCGCTTTCAAAATTCAACATTCGTTTTCAAAATTCAACATTCGTTTGCCACATACAATTTTCGTGTTTAACATCCGCTAAAAACCTTTAACACTATTTTTCAACTTTCAACACAATTTTCAACTTTCAACACTATTTTTCAACTTTCAACACTATTTTTCAACTTCTAACACCTGTTTTCGACATTAAACATTTGTTTTAAATATTCCACATTTTTTTTACAACTAAATTTTCATCTTTAAACATTCAAAATTCGTTTTTATCATTCACCTTTACAAACATTTGGGTAAAACTTTCCACAAATGCATAGATTCCCATCGCCAACATACATACTTAAACCTCAAGACTTGACACCGTTTTTACAGAGTCGTAATGACTAATTGCCTTTTTACTAGAAATATATATATAATTAATTAACGGTGTTTCGGGATTTTTTAGCTAAGTTCTATTTTAGCAAGGGTCCCTTCTCAAAAGTCTCCCTATTTAAAAGTCTTGTTTTTGCTAGGTGCTCTTTTAAATTTTTACTGCGTTTATAAGCAATGATAGGCATCTGTTTAAATATTGTTTTACAATATTCATCTCTTTGCAAAATTTGCCAATGTTTCTTAATAGCTCTGTTAAGATTTATAACTGTGGGGTTATATTTAGTTACTAGTGTAAGTGGAATTTCCCTTTTTCTAAAATTATCTGACAGAGTACTGCATCGTTTAATCTTGTATTTCACATCTTTTATGTTTTTTGCAGTTTCCAACTTATCATAGCCTCTATCTATAAGTTTATTCTCCAAGGTCAGAAGATGTTTGTTAAGATCAGTTTCGTTGCTATTGTTTCTTATGTGACGAATTGTTTCACCTGTTATAATACTTTTAAAAGTATGTTTAGGATGTGCACTTGTAATTGGGAGATACTGATAAGTTTCAGTTGGTTTGACATGTAACCTGATGTCAAGGACACCACTCGATTTAAAACGCTCCCCTTTGTACACCTCAGTACCTAAGTACGTCACTTCTGTATTGGAGAAATTATACGTAAACTTAAATAGAGAGTCAATGTTGTTTGCAATTGCAAAGAACTCATCAATTTGTGATTTGTTGCACTCTGTAATCATGAAACCATGGTCATGATATTGACAAATCATACTAATGCTATTTTTAAATTGAAATCTGTCTAAGATTTGTGTAAGTATTGTTGACAGATGCAGATCGGTGGCAGTGGGTGATAATATTCCACCTTGTGGCGCCCCTATAACTTGTTTATATAAAGTCCCATTAAATTGGAACTCATTGTTTTCCAATATAATTTTTGCAAAAGATATTAGATCTAATTTGTTTGGTACTTTAAACTTATACTTTGTTCGATCAATTTGATCTAAGAAATTTTTGGTTGTATCAAGTAAATTGTCAATGTTCATGTGTGTATACATTGAAGTTACATCATAGGCAATTAGTGTACAGTTATGTACACAGGTCTTTGACTCTATCCTATTGATAAAATATTTTGTGTCTTGAATGTAAAACTCTAGTTTCCCCAATAAAGGTTTAAATATTAAATCTAAAAACTTTTCAATTCTTCTAGTTGGAGAATTGCATTTATTGATTATAGGCCTGAAAGGCACAGCTAATTCTCCTCTTTTATACCCATCTATTTTGATTGCTTCTAATGAGTCTTGCCGAATTTTATGTATTTTAGGAAGAAGGAACATGTATCCATGTTTAGGATTCTTGCAGTCACTTAAGAAGTTATAAGTGTGCTCATCAATTTCTTTGTTTGCAAATAGTTTATTTACAATCTTTGAAATAGATCTAGTGATAATCTCTGTGTTTGTGTGATTTATTTTCTTGTAATGATCACTGTTTAAGTGATTAGTTCCTGCATTAATATAATCTAATGTGTTTACGACCACAGTTGTGTTGTTTTTATCTGCCTTAGATATATAGATGCTGTCATCTTTTATAAGATAATTGAAAGCTTTACGCTCTGCTAGTGTTAGGTTGTGTTTGAACTGTTTCACCTTTAATCTAGAAATTGCAAGTTTTGTATCAGTTATGTAACATTCAAGGGCATTGTTTCCGTTAGGTGGAATAGGCCCTGTTTGTAAGTATAAAGGATGGATTTCTTTAATTGTGTTCGTAGAGTAGTGGAATCTACATCTCAATTTTCTAGCTAGTTCAAGAAAATCCATCATGATTTGTTTACGTATGTAAGTACCTGAAACTTGAGGAGTAGGAATAAACTTCATCCCTTTTCCCAAGAGGAGGTATTCCTCATTTGTCAGTAGTCTACTTGACAAGTTCAACTCAAACGTTTTGCAAGATTCTTCTCGAATCTTTCTTGATTTATACTTGTTATTTAGTTTACGGGTTTTAAGTTTTTCCCGTTTTCTTTTGTTCCTATATCTACAGGAACTCTTAAGTCTTCTGCAAACCATCCTAACAGTAAGAGTAAATTGGTAAGACTGTTTGCAGAAGGAAGGGCAGCATATGGCACGCATGCGCAGTGCACAAAACACTATTATCCAATAGAAGCTTAACAAACGATAACACACAGGTGAATGAAATGATTTGATATTTCCAATGATAAGATAAACACATAATATTCTAATATTATAACAAATCCATGTGAGATAACGCACACATAACTGACAACCTAGAGATTAAAATCCTTAGAAGATTTCACTGAACTATAGTAACTAAAATCCTACACTACGCTACTAATCAAATTATTGTATGTGAAACAAAATCTTAAAATTTACTATATTTGTTTTTTGGCTTGAAACCACTGCTAAATGTTTGTTTTCTTGGTAGACTTTCTTTGTATTTAGCCAGTTTGATGGCATTTTCTTCCTTGATTTCATTAGCTGTTTTAAAGAACCTGTTTCTTTCTTCAAACTGTTCACCTTTTATGAACTGTTCATCTACCTCTTGGACGATGCTGTCCATCTATTTGCTAACTTCCGTAATGGCTTTTGCAGTAATGCCAGACAGGGAGGAAAGCATTTCCGTTTTGATTCTGGCATTTAGTTCCCGGACTTGATCTTTAACACCATCTTTTGTTTGATGTTGTAGCATTCTAGGTGTAAAGTTAACTGTTATGTTCATATATGGGGGTAAGGCCTTAGACTTTTTAGCCAGATTAAGTCCCTCCATAATCGTGTTATAGTTGAATTTAACATCACTCAGGAATTTCAGTTGTTGGAATAGAAGTCAATAACTTGCTATGTCAACGGTGATAAATATTTAACATTCGTTTTCGACATTCAACAATTATTTTCAACATTAGATTTTTAGCTTTCAACAGTCGTTTTCAACATTTAACATTCTTTTTCAACTTTGAACAGTCGTTTTTTTAACTTTCAACATTCGATTTTCAACTTTCAACATTCGTTTTCAATATTCAACATTCGTTTTCAACATTCAACATTCGTTTTCAACATTCAACATTCGTTTCAATACTCAATGTTCGTTTTCAACATTCGGATATCAATTTTCATGATTTGTTTTCAACATTCAACACTCGTTTTCTACATTCAAATTTCAACTTTCAACATCCATTTTAGACATCCAACATTCGCTTACAACTTTTTTTTTGCATTTAACATTCATTTTCAACGTTCGATTTTGAACTTTTAGCATTCGTTCTCAACTTTCAACACTAAATGTTCGTTTTCAACAATCGGATATAAACTTTCAGCATTCGATTTTCAGAATTCAATTCGTTTTCAACATTCGATGTTCAATTTTCAACACTTGTTTTCGACATTCAACATTCGTTTTCAGTATTCAACATTTGTTTTCAGCATTCAACATTCGTTCTCAACATCCAACTTTCGTTTTTACATCCGATATTAGCATTCAATACTATTGTTTTAACTTTCAACACAATTTTTTTTAACTTTCAACACTGTTTTTCAACTTTTAACACTATTTTTCAACTTCCAACACTTGTTTTTGACATTAAACATTCGTTTTCAACATTCGATTTTCATCTTTAAGCATTCACCATTCGTTCACAGCATTCAACTGTCGTTTTCAACATTCAACATTCGTATTATTTCAATATTTGTATTTAACATTAGGATAAAAACTTTCAAGATTTGTTTTCCCCTTTCAACAACCGTTTTCGAAATCCAAAATTCATTTTCAACATTCGTTTTTAACATTTAACATTTGGTTTCAACGTTCGATTTTCAACTTTAACATTCGTTCTTAACATTCAACATTCGTTTTTTCACCATTCAATATTTGTTTTCAACATTCGGATATCAACTTTCAAGATTTGATTTTTAACATTCAAGATTCGTTTTCAACTATCAACTTCCCCCAAGGGTGACTGGGGAATAGAAGTATGGTCACCATTGGTCTTCCTCCGACCGGCAGTAAAACCCGTGCTAAAGTGGGGCGTCCGTTTGGCTGTGCGGGATGTACAAATTTGCAGCCACGTCCGGTCAGAATGGGGACGTTAAATCCGATGCCTCGTGTAAAGAGAGTGCCACGCTCTTTGCACGTTAAGAACCCCTGCAACAACTCTTTGAGGGGTCCGTAGGTGACCTGTTGCAAGGCTAAATTTCTGTCCCTATCCAATATACCCTCATTTCCTGTGGCAGTCTAAATTTCTCCGACCATAATACCTTAATCTATTACAGAACCTACCTATTGTATTTATTGTGAACTTGTTCTCGTCCTGAATATGCATGAAATATTTGCCACTGGACGTTAAGCAACCAACAATCAATCAATCAATCAACTATCAACTTTCATCATTTGTATTCAACATTCAACATTTGAATTTTAACTTTCAACATTCGTTTTCAACATTCTACACTTTTTCAACAATCGATTTTCATCTTTCAACATTTGTTTCTACATTCGACAATCGTTTTCAACTTTCAACATTTGTTTCTACATTGAACAATCGTTTTCAACTTTCAACATTTGTTTTCAACATTCAACATTCGTTTTCAACATTATCATTTGTATTTAGCTTTCAACATTTGTTTTCAACGTTCAACTTCCGTTTTCAACATTCAATATTCGTTTTTCAACTTTCAACATTCGTTATCAGCATTCAAAATTCGTTTACAGCATTCATGTTTCGTTTTCAACATTCAACTCCCGTTTTCAACATCCGATATTAACATTCAACACTATTTTTCAACTTTCAACACTATTTTTCTACTTTCGTTTTCAACATTGAACATTCGTTTTCAACATTCAACTTGCAAAATTCGTTTTAAACATTCACCATTCGTTTTCAACATTCAACTTTTTTTTCAACATTCAACATTCATTTTGGTTTTTTCTACATTCAACAATCGATTTTCAACTTGCAACATTCGTTTCAATATTCAATAATCGTTTTCAACCTTCAACATTTTTTCAACATTCAATTTTCATCTTTAAACTTTTAACATTTGTTTTCAACATTATATATTCGTATTCACCATTCAATATTCGTTTTCAACATTCAACATTCAATATTCGTTTTTCAACTTTCAACATTCGTTTTCACTACTCAGCATTCGTTTTCAACATTTAACATTCGTTTACAACATTCAACTTTCGACACTATTTTTTTAGCTTCCAACACTTCGACATTAAACATTGATTTAAAACATTCAACATTTTTTTTTTCAACCAATCATTTTCATCTTTTAACATTCAACATTCATTTTCAACATTCAAATGTCGTTTTTAACATTTGTTTTCAACATTAGGATAAAAACTCTCATGATTTTTTTTCAATATTCAACATTCGTTTTCTACATTCGAATTTTATTATTCAACATTCATTTTCGACATCCAACATTCGTTTTCAACATCCAACATTCGTTTTCAACTTTTGTTTTAGCATTCGTTTTAAATTTTCGATTTTCAACTTTCAACATTCGTTCTCAACATTCAACATTTGTTTTCAACATATAATGTTCGTTCTCAACATTTGGATATCAAATTTCTGCATTCGATTTTCAACATTCAACATTCGTTTTTAACTTTCAACTTTTGTTTTTAACATTTAACGCTCGTTTTGAACATTCGATTTTCGACTGTCAACATTTGTTTTCAACATTTCGAAAGTGGAAAGTTGAAAATCGAAGGTTGAATGTTGAAATAGATGTTGAATGTCGAAAACGAATGTTGAATATTGATAACCGAATAATAGTGTTGAAAGTTATAAATCCGATGTTGAAAACGGAGGCTGAAAACGAATATTGAAAGTTGAAAGTGTAAAAACGAATGTTGAATGCTGAAAACGAATGTTGAATGTCGAAAACGAATGTTGAATGTCGAAAACGAATTTTTAAAGTTGAAAATCGAATGTTGAAAACGAATATTGATTGTTGAAAATCGTATGTTGAAAACGAATGTTGATTGTCGAAAACGAAAGTTTAAAGTTGAAAACAGTGTTGAAGGTTGAAAATAGAATATTTAGAACAAAAGTTGAAGGTTGAAAACGAAAGTTGAATGTTAAAATCCAAACGTTAAAAACAAAAAACGTGTTGAAAATTAAAAATCAGATGTTGAAAACGAATTTTTCAACTTTCTACATTCGTTTTCACCATTCAACATTCGTTTTTCAACTTTTAACATTCGTTTTTAAAATTCAGCATTCGTTTTCAACATTTAATATTCGTTTTCAACATTCAATCATCGTTTCCATATCCGCCATAAACATTTAACACTATTTTTTAACTTTCAACACTATTTTTCAACTTCCAACACTTGTTTTCGACATTAAACATTCGTTTTCAATATTCAACTTTTTTTTTACAATTAATTTTTATCTCTCAACATTCAACATTCGTTTTTAACATTCAGTATGCGTTTTCAACACTCTACATTCGTTTTCAGCATTCAACAATTGTTTTCAACATTCGATTATTAACTTTCAACATTCGATTTTTAACTTTCAACATTCGTTTTCAACATTCAACATTCGTTTTGCAACTTTCAACATTCGATTTACAACATTCAACATTCGTTTTCAACATTCAACATTCGTGTTTCAACTTTCAACATTCGTTTTTACCATTTAACAGTCGTTTTTCAACTTTTATCATTCGATTTTCAACTTTCAACATTCGATTTACAACTTTTAACATTCGTTTTCAACATTCAACATTGGTTTTCAACATTCAACAGCCCCCAAGGGTGACTGGGGGATAGAAGTATGGTCACCATTGGTCTTCCTCCGACCGGCAGTGAAACCCGTGCTAAAGTGGGGCGTCCGTTTGGCTGTGCGGGATGTACAAATTTGCAGCCACGTCCGGTCAGAATGGGGACGTTAAATCCGATGTCTCGTGTAAAGAGAGTGCCACGCTCTTTGCACGTTAAGAACCCTTGCAACAACTCTTTGAGGGGTCCGTAGGTGACCTGTTGCAAGGCTAAATTTCTGTCCCTATCCAATATACCCTCATTTCCCGTGGCAGTCTAAATTTCTCCGACCTTAATCCCTTAATCTATTACAGAACCTACCTATTGTATTTATTGTGAACTTGTTCTCGTCCTGAATATGCATGAAATATTTGCCACTGGACGTTAAGCAACTAACAATCAATCAATCAATCAATCAACATTCAACATTCGTTTTCAACATTCAACATTCGTTTTTATCATTCAACAGTCGTTTTTCAACTTTTAGCATTCGATTTTCAACTTTCAACATTCGTTTTTAACATTCAACATTCGTTTTCAACATTCAACAGTCGTTTTTCAACTGTGAATACTCGTTTTCAACATTCAACGTTCGGATTTAACAATCGACTTTCGTTTTCAACATCCGATATTAGCATTTAATACTATTTTTCAACTTTCAACACTATTTTTCAACTTACAACACTGTTTTTCAACTTCTAACACTTGTTTTTAATTTCAAACACTTGTTTTCGACATTAAACATTTGATTTCAACATTCGATTGTCAATTTTAAACATCTATTTTCGACATTCAACATTCTTTTTCAACCATCAACATTCGTTTTCTACATTCGAATTTCAACCTTCAACATCCATGTTCGACATCCAACATTCGTTTTCAACATTTTACATCCATTTTCGACATCCAACATTCGTTTTCAGTATTCAACATTCGTTTTCAACATTCAACATTCGTTTTCAACATTCAACATTCGTTTTCAACATTCGTTTTCAACATTCGATTTTTAACTTTCAACATTCGTTTTCAACATTCAACATTCATTTTTAAACTTTCTACATTCGTCTTCACCATTCAACATTCGTTTTTCAACTTTCAACATTCGTTTTTAAAATTCAACATTCGTTTTCAACATTTAATATTCGTTTTCAACATTCAACCATCGTTTTCAACATCCGCTATAATTATTTAACACTATTTTTCAACTTTCAACACTATTTTTCAACTTCCAACACTTGTTTTCGACATTAAACATTCGTTTTCAATATTCGACATTTTTTTTTTACATTTAAATTTTTATCTCTTAACATTCAACATTCGTTTTTAACATTCAGCATGCGTTTTCAACATTCAACATTCGTTTTCAGCATTCAACATTCGTCTTCAACATTCAACAATTGTTTTCGACATTCAATTTTTAACTTTCAACTTTCGTTTTCACCATTCAACATTCGTTTTTCAAATTTTAGCATTCGATTTTCAACTGTTAACATTCGTTTTTAACCTTCAACATTCGTTTTCAACATTCAACATTCGTTTTCAACATTCAACATTCATTTTCAACATATAATGTTCGTTTTCAACATTCGGATCGGATATCAACTTTCTGCATTCGATTTTCAACATTCAACATTCGTTTTTAACTTTCAACTTTCGTTTTTAACATTTAACGCTCGTTTTGAACATTCGATTTTCGACTGTCAACATTTGTTTTCAACATTTCGAAAGTGGAAAGTTGAAAATCGAAGGTTGAATGTTGAAATAGATGTTGTGTGTTAAAAACGAATGTTGAATATTGATAACCGAATAGTAGTGTTGAAAGTTATAAATCCGATGTTGAAAACGGAAGTTGAAAACGAATGTTGAAAGTTGAAAGTGAAAAATCGAATGTTGAATGTCGAAAACAAATATTTAAAGTTGAAAATCGTATGTTGAAAACGAATGTTGATTGTTGAAAATCGAATGTTGAAAACGAATGTTGATTGTTGAAAACGAAAGTTTAAAGTTGAAAACAGTGTTGAAGGTTGAAAATAGAATATTTAAAACAAAAGTTGAAGGTTGAAAACGAAAGTTGAATGTTTAAATCCAAACGTTAAAAACGAATATTGAATATCAAAAACGAATGATGAATGTTGAAAACGAATGATGAATGATGAAAACGAATGTTGGATGTTGAAACTCGAATGTTGAATATTAAAGACAAATGCTGAATGTTGAAAACTAATGTTGAATGTTGAAAACGAAAAAAACGTGCTAAAAATTAAAATCAGATGTTGAAAACGAATTTTTGAACTTTCTACATTCATTTTCACCATTCAACATTCGTTTTTAAAATTCAACATTCGTTTTCAACATTCAATATTCGTTTTCAACATTTAATATTCGTTTTCAACATTTAATATTCGTTTTCAGCATTCAACCATCGTTTCCATATCCGCTATGAACATTTAACACTATTTTTCAACATTCAACACTATTTTTCAACTTCCAACACTTGTTTTCGACATTTAACATTCGTTTTCAATATTCAACATTTTTTTTACAACTAAATTTGTATCTCTAAACATTCAACATTCGTTTTTAACATTCAGTATACATTTTCAACATTCTACATTCGTTTTCAGCATTCAACATTCGTCTTAAATATTCAACAATTGTTTTCAACATTCGATTTTTAACTTTCAACATTCGTTTTCAACATTCAAATATTCCCTTTTCAACTTTTAACATTAGATTTACAACTTTCAACATTCGTTTTCAACATTCAACATTCGTTTTCAACATTCAACATTCGTGTTTCAACTTTCAACATTCGTTTTCACCATTCAACAGTCGTTTTTCAACTATTAGCATTCGATTTTCGATTTTCAACTTTTAACATTAGATTTACAACTTTCAACATTCGTTTACAACATTCAACATTCGTTTTCAACATTCAACATTCGTGTTTCAACTTTCAACATTCGTTTTTAACATTCAAAATTCGTTTTCAACATTCAACAGTCGTTTTTCAACTGTGAATACTCGTTTTCAACATTCAACGTTCGGTTTCAACAATCGACTTTCGTTTTCAACATCCGATATTAGCATTTAATAATATTTTTCAACTTCCAACACAATTTTTTAACTTACAACACTGTTTTTCAACTTCGAACACTTGTTTTCAACTTCCAACACTTGTTTTTGACATTAAACATTTGATTTCAACATTCGATTGTCATCTTTAAGCATTCACCATTCTTTTATAACATCCAACTGTCGTTTTTAACCTTTTTTATCCACATTAGGATAAAATTTTCAGGATTTCAACATTCAACATTCGTTTTCTATATTCGAATTTCAACTTTAAACATCCATTTTTGACATTCAACATTCTTTTTCAACCATCAACATTCGTTTTCAACATTTAACATTCCTTTTCAACTTTGAACATCCATTTTCGACATCCAACAATCGTTTTCAGTATTCAACATTCGATTTCAGCATTCAACATTCGTTTTCAACATTCAACATTCGTTTTCAACTTTCAACTTTCGTTTTTTACATTCGAATTTCAACTTTAAACATTCATTTTTGACATTCGACATTCGAATTTCAACTTTAAACATTCATTTTTGACATTCAACATTCTTTTTCAACCATCAACATTGGTTTTCTACATTCGAATTTCAACTTTCAACACCTATTTTCAACATCCAACATTCGTTTTCAACATTTATCATTCGTTTTCAACTATCAACATCCATTTTCGACATCCAACATTCGTTTTAAGTATTCAACATTCGTTTTCAGCATTCAACATTCGTTTTCACCATTCACCAGTCGTTTTACAATCTCCACATTCGATTTTCAACTTTTAACATTCGTTTTCAACATTCAACATTCGCTTTTATCATTCAACATTCGTTTTTTTAACTTTTAACATTCGTTTTCACCATTGAACAGTCGTTTTTCAACTTTCAACATTCGTTTTCAACATTCAACATTCCTTTTCAACATTCAACTTTCGTTTTCAACTTTCAACATTTTTTTCAACATTCGATTTTCATCTTTAAACACTCAACATTTGTTTTCAACATTCAATATTCGTTTTAAACATTATCATTTGTTTTCAGCATTCAACATTTGTTTTCAACGTTCAACATCTGTTTTCAACATTCAATATTCGTTTTTCAACTTTCAACTTTCGTTTTCATCATTCAACATTCGTTATTCAATTTTCTTCGTTTTTCAACTTTCAACATTCGTTTTCACAATTCAACATTTGTTTTTCAACTTTCAACATTCGTTTTCACAATTCAACATTTGTTTTTCAACTTTCAACATTCGTTATCAGCATTCAAAATTCGTTTACAGCATTCAAGTTTTGTTTGCAACATTCAACTCTCGTTTTCAACATCCGATATTAACATTCAACACTATTTTTCAACTTTCAACACTATTTTTCTACTTTCGTTATCAACATTGAACATTCGTTTTCAACATTCAACCTTCAACATTCGTTATTCGTTTTTAACATTCAACTTTTTTTTCAACATTCAACATTCATTACTTTTTTTCTACATTCAACAATACATTGTCAACTTGCAACATTCGTTTTAAAGATTCACCATCGATTTTAACATTCAACTTTTTTTCAACATTCAATTTTCATCTTTAAACATTCAACATTTGTTTTCAACATTCAACAGTCGTTTTTAACATTATACATTCGTATTCACCATCCAACATTCGTTTTCAACATTCAACATTCAATATTCGTTTTTCAACTTTCAACATTCGTTTTCACTACTCAACATTCGTTTTCAACATTTAACATTCGTTTACAACATTCAACTTTCGTTTTCAACATCCGATATTAACATTCAACACTATTTTTCTACTTTCAACACTATTTTTTTAGCTTCCAACACTTCGACATTAAACATTGATTTTAAACATTCAACATTTTTTTTTTCAACCAATCATTTTCATCTTTTAACATTCAACATTCGTTTTCAACATTCAACTGTCGTTTTCAACATTGGTTTTCAACATAAGAATAAAAACTCTCATGATTTTTTTTTCAACATACAACATTCGTTTTCTACATTCGAATTTAATTTTTCAACATCCAACATTCGTTTTCAACTTTTGTTTTAGCATTTAACATTCGTTTTATATTTTCTATTTTCAGCTTTCAACATTCGTTCTCAACATTCAACATTCGTTTTCAACATATAATGTTCGTTTTCAACATTCGGATATCAACTTTCTGCGTTCGATTTCAACATTCAACATTCATTTTTAACTTCCAACTTTTGTTTTTAACATTTAACGCTCGTTTTGAACATTCGATTTTCAACTGTCAACATTTGTTTTCAACATTTCGAAAGTGAAAAGTTGAAAATCGAAGGTTGAATGTTGAAAACAAATGTTGAATGTTGAAAACGAATGTTGAATATTGATAACCGAATAGTAGTGTTGAAAGTTAAATATCCGATGTTGAAAATGAATGTTGAAAGTTGAAAGTGAAAAATCGAATGTTGAATGTTGAAAAACGAATGTTGGATGTTGAAAGTAGTGTTGAAAATTAAGAAAAAAGTGTTGAAAGTTGAAAAATAGTGTTGAAAATTAAAAAAACGAATGTCGAATGTTGAAAACAAATGTTAAAAAACGAAATAAAATGTTCAGAACTAATGTTGAAAGTTAACACTCGAATGTTGATTGTTAAAAACAAATGCTTAATGTTGAAAACGAATGCTGAATGTTGAAAACGAAAGTTGACAGTTGAAATTCGAAAGTTGAAAACACATGTTGAATGTTGAAAACAAATAATGAAAGTTATTATGTTAATGTTGAAAACGAATGTAGAATGTCGAAAACGAATTTTTAAAGTTAAAAATCGGGTGTTGAAAACGAATGTTGATTGTTGAAAATCGAATGTTGAAAACGAATGTTGATTGTTGAAAACGAAAGTTTATATATCCGAAAATATTTTGTGTGAAGTAGCAAAGACTATTTGTTATAACTATAATAATAGTTTAATGTATTCAGATAATTAAACAAATGTATTTTATCAGTTAATTTTTCTGAATATTCTCCCTGGGTATTCAGTGGTAATCAAATAGGGAAATTTGTTGAAATGCTGTATACCAAGTTTAATTGTTAGAGAGCAATATGTGCAATAAAGAATCAATTAGAGTGTTAAAAAAAAAAGAAAACGAAAATTAAAAGTTGAAAACAGTGTTGAAGGTTGAAAATAGAATATTTAAAACAAAAGTTGAAGGTTGAAAACGAAAGTTGAATGTTGAAATCCAAATGTTAAAAACGAATGTTGAATATCAAAAACGAATGATGAATGTTGAAAACGAATGGTGAATGTTGAAACTCGAATGTTGAATGTTAAAGACAAATATTGAATGTTGAAAACGAATGTTGAATGTTGAAAACGAAAAAACGTGTTGAAAGTTAAACATCGGATGTTGAAAACGAAAATTAAATGCTGAAAACGGAAGTAGAAAGTTGAAATCCAAATGTTAAAAATAAATTTTGAATACTAAAAACGAATGTTAAATGTTGAAAACGAAACAAATGTGTTGAAAGTTAAATATCAGATGTTGAAAACGAAAGTTAAATGCTGAAAACGGAAGTAGAAAGTTGAAATTCAAATGTTAAAAATAAATTTTGAATACTTAAAACGAATGTTGAATGTTGAAAGTTTAAAACGAATTTTTAAAGTTGAAAATCGAATGTTGAAAAGGAATGGTGAAAGTTGGATATTGAATGTTGAATGTTGAAAACGAATGTTGAATGTCAAAAACGAGTGTTAAAAGTTGAATATCGAATGTTGAATGTTGCAAATCGAATGCAGAAAATTGATATCCGAATGTTGAAAACGAATATTGAATATTGAAAACGAATGTTTATTTTAGGAATCGAATTGTGAAAGTTGAATAACGAATGTTGAATGTTGAAAACGAATGTTGAATGTTGAAAACGAAAAAATAGTGTTGAATATTGAAAATCGGATGCTGAAAACGAAAACGACTGTTGAATGTTGAAAACGATTGTTGAATGTTAAAAGAAGTGTTGAAAATTAAAAAAAAAGTATTGGAAGTTGAAAAATAGTGTTGAAAGTTGAAAAACGAATGTCGAATGTTAAAACGAATGTTACAAGTTGAAATAAAATGTTTAGAACGAATTTAATAAAAAAGAAAATCTCGAATGTTGAAAACGAATGTTAAAATTGATATCCAAATGTTGAAAACGAATTAGAATATTAAAAACGAATGTTAAATGTTGAAAACGAATGTTGAATGTTGAAAACGAATGTTGAAAGTTGAAAATTGAATGTTCAAAACGAGAGTTAAATGTTGAAAACAAATGGTGAAAGATGAAAACGAATGTTGAAAGTTATAAATCGACTGTTGAAAACGAATGTTGAATGTTGAATGTTGAAAATCAATTATTGTATGTGGAAAACAAATATTGAATGTCGAAAATCGAATGTTCAAAACAAGCGTTGAATGTTGAGAACGAATGTTAAAAGTTGAAATTATTGTTTAAAATTAAAAAAAAAAGTGTTGAAAGATGAAAAACGAATGTCGAATATTAAACACGAATGTTAAATGTTAAAAACAGATGTTGAAAATGAATGTTCAATGTTAAAAACGATTGTTGAATGTTGAAACGAATGATGAAAGTTGAAATTCGAAGGTTGATTATTAAGAAGGAATGTTAAATGTTAAAAACAAATGTTGAATGATGAAAAAGGAAAGTTTAAAGTTGAAATCCAAATGTTAAAATCGAAGGTTGAATATTGAAAGCGAATGTTGAATGTTAAAAAGGAATGTTGGATGTTGAAAATTTTAAAACGAATGTTGGATGTTGAAAATTTTAAAACGAATGTTGAATGTCGAAAACGAATTTTTAAAGTCGTAAATCTAATGTTGAATGTTGAAAACGAATGTTGAAAGTTGAAACCCGAATGTTGTATATATATATTAACTTTATTTCCTTCTTATCGAAGATTTTGCAAGTATAAAACAATTTTTGTACAATAATAATATTTACATATTGATCAGGACATTAGAGTGATTGAATGATTTAAATGTCACATATTAATTAGAGTGATTGAATCTGTTGAATGTCACTCTAAAGCAAATGATAATATTTCCGAAGGTAAGTTAACTGTTATAAAAAACACTGCACATTCGATGAACATGTGTAATACACATTTTTGAGAAATAAATACTGTTATCATTATCCAAATCGTATTCCGAATTACATGACAAAAGTGTTGTTGTGAATGTGGATGACATTACATTGTCTAGATACACACTGAACACAATCGGATTAATACTTAATTAAATCCTCTCAAAGCTTTGCTCTTAAGTTTAATAGACGATCGCACATACGCATGATATTTTCAATAACGTTATAGAAAAAACTGTCCACATTTGTCACAAAAGAGAGGCGACTCTTCTGTTCGGATGACGGAACATAGGTCAACAATATATTTAGCTCCTTCTCTGAAATTAGGATTATTTTTAGCAATAACCCAAGCTCTGTGTGGTACAATGTGTTTGTGAATTGTACAAATAAATGTCAAAGTCACTGTCAACTGATATTCTTTGTTGCTATCTGTTGTTTTCAGAGTTCGCTATGGAAGTGGAAATATGTCTGTTCCATACCGCCCTACTATGGAAGATGCCTGATTTCATGAAATCTTTAACAAAATTGATCAAATCATATTTAACGGCTATTCTGAATAAATCTGGTACAAAACCATCTTGCTTTTTGGAACATTTGTTTCTAAATTCTAAAAGTCGTAGTAATAGTATACGTTTTGGTAGCAAGTAATTGTCCATCCTACATAATCTTCCAAAAAATTGTAAATTACACTTGTAGATATAGCACTCCACAGGAAGTCAACCGAGTAGGCTTGTGCACTTGTCGGATCGTGTTCTTGCAGGAAGCCATTGAATTCTTTAGATATATATTTGTGAGAACGTTCTAACATTGTTAATTCAGTATTTAAAAGACCATACCAAAGCTCACAAGCAAACATTGCCTTTGGATAACACATCTGAAATACTATTTTGGAGCACGTTAATGGATTAAAGAAGAATGGGTGTATTCCGGATTTTATTACAGATAGCTCAGTTGCACGCAAAATTCGGCATGCATTTAAAGTTCTGGACATGCTCTTAAATTCGGCATTCGATATAATTCCAACATGTTTGGTTGATATTACTACTGGAATGTCCGCTCCGTAAAGTTTTAATGGTTGACTGATGGTAGCACATTTTAAAGAACAAAATTTCAGTACTTCGCTTTTTGCTGATGAGAATCTGAAGCCCCAATTTTCACTATATGTTTGGCAATGTTGAAAATGAATGTTGAATGTTGGAAACGAAAGTTGAATGTTGAAAGTAGTATTGAAAAATAAAAAAAAAAGTGTTGAAAGTTGAAAAATAGTGTTGAAAGTTGAAAAACGAATGTCGAATGTTAAAAACGAATGTTAAAAGTTGAAATAATATGTTGAGAACAAATGTGAAAAAAAACGAACGTTGAATGTTGAAAACGAATATTGAATTTTGAAAACGAGCAAATGTTAATTGTTGAAAACGAATGTTTAAAGTTGATAAAAAAATGTTGAAAACAAATTAGAATATTAAAAACGAATGTTAAATGTTGAAACCGAATGTTAAATGTTGAAAATCGAATGTTGAAAACGAATGTTGAATGTTGAGAACCAATGTTGAAAGTTGAAAATCGAATGTTGAACACGAATGTTAAATGTTAAAAACAGATGTTGAAAACGAATGTTGAAAGTTGAAAACGAAAGTTTAAAAAAGAAATCGAAATGTTGAAAACGAATTAGAATATTAAAAACGAATGTTAAATGTCGAAAACAAATGTTGAAAGTCGAAAATCGAATGTTCAAAACAAGCGTTGAATGTTGAATGTTGAGAACGAATGTTAAATGTCAAAAATCGAATGTTGAAAACGAATGTTGAATGTTGAGAACCAATGTTGAAAGTTGAAAATCGAATGTTGAACACGAATGTTAAATGTTAAAAACAGATGTTCAAAACGAATGTTGAAAGTTGAAAATCGAAGATTGAATGTTAAGAAGGAATGTTGAAAACAAATGTTGAAAGTTGAAAACGAAGTTTAAAAAAGAAATCGAAATGTTGAAAACGAATTAGAATATTGAAAACGAATGTTAAATGTCTAAAACAAATGTTGAAAGTCGAAAATCGAATGTTCAAAACAAGCGTTGACTGTTGAATGTTGAGAACGAATGTTGAAAGTTGAAAATCGAATGTTGAACACGAATGTTAAATGTTAAAAACAGATGTTGAAATTGAATGTTCAATGTTATAAACGATTTTTGAATGATTAAACGAATGTTGAAAGTTAAAAATCGAAGGTTGAATGTTAAGAAGGAATGATGAATGTTGAGAACAAAAGTTGAATGTTAAAAACAAAAGTTGAAAGTTGAAATCCAAATGTTAAAAACGAATTTTGATTATTGAAAACTAATGTTGAATGTTAAAAACGAATGTTCGGTGTTGAAAATTTTGAAACGAATGTTGAATGTCGAAAACGAATGATGAAAGTTGAAACTCGAATGTTGTATGTTAAAAACAAACGTTAAATGTTGAAAACGAATGTTGAATGTTGAAAACGAAAAAAAAGTGTTAAAAGTTGAAAATCGGATGTTGAAAACGAAAATTACAGGTTGAAAACGAATGTTTCTTGTTGATAACGAATGTTCAAAGTTGAAATAAAATATTGAGAACAAATGTGAAAAAAATCGGATGTTGAATGTTGAAAACGTATGTTGAAAGTTGAAAACGTATGTTGAATGTTGTAAACGAATGTTGAATGTTGAAAGTAGTGTTGAAAATAAAAAAAAAGTGTTGAAAGTTGAAAAATAGTGTTGAAAGTTGTAAAACGAATGTCGAATGTTGAAAACGAGTGTTAAAAGTTGAAATAAAATATTGAGAACAAATGTGAAAAAAAAACGAATGTTGAATGTTGAAAACGAATGTTGAATTTTTGAAAGCGAATGTTGAAAGTCGAAAATCGAATGTTCAAAACGAGCGTTAAATGTTGAAAACGAATGTTGAATAATGTAAACGAATGATGAAAGTTGAAAATCGATTGTTAAAAACGAATGTTGAATGTTGAAAACGAAAGTTGAAAACGAATGTTGAATGTTGAAAGTAGTAATGAAAATTATAAAAAAGCATTGAAAGTTGAAAAACAGTGTTGAAAATTGAAAACAACTAATGTCGAATGTAGAAAAAGAACGTTAAAAGTTGACATAAAATGTGTAGAACGAATGTGAAAAAAACAAATCTTGAATGTTGAAAACGAATGTTGAATTTTGAAAACGAGCAAATGTTGAATGTTCAAAACGAGCAAATGTCGAATGTTGAAAACGAATGTTAAAGTTGAGAGCCAAATGTTGAAAACGAATTAGAATATTGAAAACGAATGTTAAAGTTGATAGCCAAATGTTGAAAACGAATTAGAAAAATGAAAACGAATGTTAAATGTTGGAAACGAAATGTTGACAGTCGAAAATCGAATATTCAAAACGAGTGTTAAATGTTGAAAACGAATGATGAATGATTAAAACGAAAGTTTAAAGTTGAAATCCAAATGTTAAAAACGAATGTTGAATATTGAACATGAATGTTGAATGTTAAAAACGAAAGTTGGATTAGAGAATTCTAAAGTTGAAAATCGAAGTTGAAAACGAATTGTGAAAGTTGGAAATCGAATGTTGAATGTTGAAAACGAATGTTGAAAGTTGAAACTCGAATGTTGTATGTTAAAAACAAATATTAAATGTTGAAAACAGTGTTGAAACTAGCTCATAAACATGTCTAACCCCGCCACATTTTTGGGCCAGTCCACAGTCAGGAGCATCTGGCCTTTGTTAGTCTTGTATTATTTTTAATCTTAGTTTCTTGTGTATAATTTGGAGTTAAGTATGGCGTTCATTCTCACTGAACTAGTATACTAGTATGTATTTGTTTAGGGGCCAGTTGAAGGACGCCGCCAGGTGCGGGAATTTCTCGCTGCATTGAAGACCTATTAGTGACCTTCTGCTGTTGTCTGTTCTATGGTCGGGTTGTTGTCTCTTTGACACATTCCCCATTTCCATTCTCAATTTTATTGAAAGTTGTAAAACGAATGTCGAATGTTGAAAACGAATGTTAAAAGTTGAAATAAAATATTGAGAACAAATGTGAAAAAAAAACGAATGTTGAATGTTGAAAACGAATGTTGAATTTTTGAAAAGGAATGTTGATAGTCGAAAATCGAATGTTCAAAACGAGCGTTAAATGTTGAAAACGAATATTGAATAATGAAAACGAATGATGAAAGTTGAAAATCGACTGTTAAAAACGAATGTTGAATGTTGAATTTTGAAAGTAGTAATGAAAATTAAAAAAAAAGCGTTGAAAGTTGAAAAACAGTGTTGAAATTGAAAAAAACGAATGTCGAATGTTGAAAAAGAATGTTAAAAGTTAAAATAAAATGATGAGAACGAATGTGAAAAAAACAAATCTTGAATGTTGAAAACGAATGTTGAATTTTGAATACGAGCAAATGTTGAATGTTGAAAACGAACAAATTTCGAATGTTGAAAACGAATGTTAGAGTTGAGAGCCAAATATTGAAAACGAATTAGAATATTGAAAACGAATGTTAAAGTTGATAGCCAAAAGTTGAAAACGAATTAGAATAATGAAAACGAATGTTAAATGTTGGAAACGAAATGTTGAAAGTCGAAAATCGAATATTCAAAACGAATGTTAAATGTTGAAAACGAATGATGAATGATTGAAACGAATGTTGAATGTTATAAATCGACTGTTGAAAACGAATAATGAAACGAAATATGACAACGACTGTTGAATGTTGAAACGAAAGGTGACAACGAATGTTTAATGTTGAAAATCGAATGTTGGATGTTGAAAACGTATGTTGAAAGTTGAAACACGAAAGTTGAATATTAAAAACGAATAGTGCATGTTAAAAACGAATAATGAATGTCGGAAAACGAATGTTCAAAACAAGCGTTGAATGTTAAAAACGAATGTTGAATGGTAAGAACGAATGTTGAACAAGAATATTAAATATTAAAAACAGATGTTTAAAACGAATGTTCAATGTAGAAAACGATTGTTGAATGTTGAAACGAATGTTGAAAGTTGAAAATCGAAGGTTGAATGTTAAGAAGGAATGTTGAATGTTGAAAACAAATGTTAATTGATGAAAACGAAAGTTTAAAGTTGAAATCCAAATGTTAAAAACGAATGTTGAATATTGAACACGAATGTTGAATGTTAAACACGAATGTTGGATGTTAAAAATTTTAAAGTTGAAACTCGAAGTTGAAAACGAATGGTGAAAGTTGGAAATCGAATATTGAATGTTGAAAACGAATGTTGAAAGTTGAAACTCGAATGTTGTATGTTAAAAACAAATATTAAATGTTGAAAACAGTGTTGAAACTAGCTCATAAACATGTTTAAACCCGCCACATTTTTGCGCCTGTCCACAGTCAGGAGCATCTGGCCTTTGTTAGTCTTGTATTATTTTTAATTTTAGTTTCTTGTGTATAATTTTGAGTTAAGTATGGCGTTCATTCTCACTGAACTAGTATACTAGTATGTATTTGTTTAGGGGCCAGCTGAAAGACGCCGCCAGGTGCGGGAATTTCTCGTTGCATTGAAGACCTATTGGTGACCTTCTGCTGTTGTCTGTTCTATGGTCGGGTTTTTGTCTCTTTGACACATTCCCCATTTCCATTCTCAATTTTATTGAAAGTTGAAAATAGGATTTGAAAAACGAATGTCGAATGTTGAAAACGAATGTTAACAGTTGAAATAAAATGTTGAGAACGAATGTAGAAAAAAACGAATGTTGAATGTTGAAAACGAATTTTGAATTGCGAAAATGAGCAAATGTTTAATGTTGAAAACGAATGTTTAAAGTTGATTTCCAAATGTTGAAAACGAATTAGAATATTGAAAACTAATTTTAAGTGTTGAAAACGACTGTTGACTGTCGAAAATCGAATGTTCAAAACGAGCGTTAAATATTTTTACAATTTAAATCATATTTTTAAAATCAGACGAAAGGTCCTTCAATAAACTAAAATTCCAGACTAAAGCAAATTGATTATTTACAAATAAAAATTAACAGTAAGATAACGTGATAAAAATTAAAATCGATTTAAATATAATATTTTTTTAATATTTTATAATAAATTCCAATTTCTTTTAAGAATGCAACAATCTTTGTAAATGGAACATTATTAAATAAATCATACATATTATTGAAATTGAAATGCTTCTTACGAATATCAGCAAAGTCAATACAATTAATTAAAACATGTTTAATAGTATACTTGCAGTTGCAAGGTATACATTGCGGTTCATCTTCATTTTTTAAAAGATACTCGTGTGTTATTCTAGTATGACCAATACGACATCTAGAAATAACACACTGATCTTTTCTGCACATAAAATTATTGAAAGGTTTACCTAGATTAGGTTTAATTTCATGTAATTTGTTACCATCTCTCTTACTCCATTCATTTTTCAAAATATTAAAAACGTATTCTCTAGTATAAGATTTAAAATCGGTATATGGTATATTACAGTTAAATAAAGTGTCACCCAGGGCATTCTTTGCCTCAAGGTCTACAGCTGTGTTTCCATGGATCCAACATGACTCGGCACCCATAGAAATATTATTTCTTTAAGAAGAATTTTTAATTTCCTAATTACATATGAAATTTTGAGAATTGTTGGGTTTTTAATTTTAGTATTATGTATAGCTTGTAAGCATGAAAGTGAATCAAAACATATAATAAATTTGGATTTATCTGAAGAAGCAATAAATATCAAAACCAAAATTATTGCTTCTGCTTCAGCAGTAAAGATGGATGCATCAGATGGCTCTGTCCCTGAAGACAGCAGCAGTTGCAACTCTGTCACCATCTTTTGATCCATCAGTTAGACAGTTGAAAAATCTGAATAATTGGCTTTAATTTCAGCATAGTGTTGCTGAATTAAAAGAGGATTTGTTTTACCTTTATTGTGTTCACGGATATCAAATATCATTTTTGGTTTGGGAAGTTCCCATGGAGGACATTTGCAAGTTTCAACTTGAGCAACAGATTTTAAATCAAAAGTAGCTAAATGTGGTTTTCAACGTATACCTAACGGAGGAATTTTATTTTCGTGTTTTGCAAAAATATCTTCATAAATTGGATTAAAAACACAGCTGTAGGCAGGATTATCTGAATAGGCTTTTAGTTTGACAGCATATTGCAGTCCAAGCTTCAAACGTCTGTTAGAGAGTGAGTGCTCATTAGCCTCTACATACAGACTCTCAACTGGTGAGGCGCCAAGACAGAGACGCAAACCCTGGTGATGCACAGCATCGATAATCTGCATCGAGAATCTGTCTGCAAGGACTTCCTTGCAGAGCCATACACTATACAGCCATAATCTAGTTTAGATCTAACTAAAGATCTATATAAATTAAGTAAAATGTTGCGATCAACACCCCAGTCAGTGCTGCCGACAACTTTTAAAATATCTAATGCTTTTAAACATCTCGTTTTTAACATTTTGAGATGGTGTAGAAAGGTTAATTTTTTATCGAAAAGAAATTTGGTTTCTTTAACCATTTTAACTGGGTTTCCGTACAAAGTGAGTTCTGGATCAAGATGCAATTTCCTTTTGTTACAAAAATGCATCCCGACCGTTTTTGAAGTGGAAAATTTAAAACCATTTTCCCAGGCCTTTTTTTTCAATTCTTCCAAGACATATCTGTAGTTGTCTTTCTATGTTATTCATATTTTGCCTCTATATCATATTAAAAAGTGATCAACGTACAATGAACCTTCAATATTACTTTTTAAAACTTCAACAAGGCTGTTGATTTTAAGACTAAATAATGTAACAGATAAAATACTACCCTGAGTGACACCCATCTCTTGATCATACAGATCAGACATGATTGAATTGACTTTAACATTAAATTGTCTGTTAGAGAGAAAATTAGAAATAAAATTTGGCATATTGCCTTTCAACCCCATATCAAACAAATCTTTTAAAATGCCATACTTCCATGCCGTGTCGTAGGCCTTTTTAAGATCGAAAAAGACCGACACCAGATGTTCATTTTACGCAAACCATTACGGACAAAAGATTCGAATTGAACAAGATGATCAAGAGTACTGCGACCTTGGCGGAATCCACACTGGATATTGGCTAATAGCCATTTGATTCCTGGAACCAAACAAGGCGATCATTGACCATCCGTTCGAGTGTTTTACAGACACAACTGGAAAAGAATTTGGCCGATAATTAATAGGATCCGTGTGATCTTTACTTGGTTTTGGTATAGGCACGACGGTTGCAAACTTCCAGATTGATGGTAAATCACCAGATTCCAAGATGTTGAATGATGAAAACGAATGTTGAAAGTTGAAAATCGACTGTTGAAAACGAATGTTGAAAACGAAAGTTGCAAATGAATGTTGAATGTTGAAAACGAATTTTGAAAGTTGAAAAGCGAAAGTTGAATGTTGAAAACATATGTTCGATGTCGACAACGAATGTTGAAAGTTGAAATTCGAATGTTGCAAACAAATGTTGAATGTTGAAAACGAATGTTGAAAACGACATTTAAATGTTGAAAACAAATGTTGAAAGTTGAAAATCGAATGGTGAATTAAAAGTTGAATGCTGACAACAAATGTTGAAAACGATGTTGAAAAATAAGTGTTGACTGCTTAAAATTGAAAGTTGAAAACGAATGTTAAAAACGAAAGTTGAATGTAGAAAACGAATGTTAATAAAAAATGAAAAACGAAAGTTGAATGATGAAAGCTTAAAATCGAAGGTTAAATGTTAAGAAGGAATGAAAAATGTTAAAAACGAATGTTGAATGTCGAAAACGAATGGTGTAAGTTGCAAATCAAAAGTTGAATGTTGAAAATAAATGTTGAATGTTAAAAACGAATGTTGAAAGTTGAAAACGAAAAATAAGTGTCGAAAGCTGAAAGTCGAATGTTGAAAACGAAAGTTGAAAACGAATGTTGAATGTTGGATATCGAATGTTGAATGTTAAACACGAATGTTGAAAGTTGAAAAACGAAAGTTGAATCTATAAAACAAATAGTGTATGTTGAAAACGAATATTGAATGTCGAAAACCGAATGTTTAGAACAAGTGTTGAATGTTGAAAACGAATGTGAATGATGAAAACGAATGTTGAATGTTGAAAACAAATAATGAAAGTTTTCATCCTAATGGTGAAAACGAATGTTGAATGTTGAAAACGAATGTTGAATGTTGAAAACGAATGTTGAATATTAAAAACGAATGATAAAAACGACACTTAAATGTTGAAAAAATGTTGAAAGTTGAAAATCGAATGTTGAAAAAAAAGTTGAATGATGACAACGAATGTTGGATGTTGACAACGAATGTTGAATGTTGAAAATGAAAGTTGAAAAATAAGTGTTGAAAATTGAAAAATAGTGATGACTGCTGAAAATCGAATGTTGAAAACGAATGTTAAAAGTGGATCATGAAAAATGAAAGTTGAATGTTGAAAGTTGAAAATCGAATGTTAAATGTGAAGAAGGAATGTCGAATGTTGAAATGTCCGACGTGCCTTAGCGCGATAAATTCGGAAATTACCCAAGTTTTCCGCCGTAGGATGTTGATTGAACCGTCTTTCAGATTTTTTACGGTCACCTATGGCTTGATCACAGGCGTCATCTAACCATGGTTTGCTGTGATGTTTCGGATTTGCCGAGGTCTTAGGCATTGTCTTGTCAGCAATTGATGTGAAAACTGTATTAAAAGTTAAAATTAGATCTTCAACAGCTTCAAACAGCTTGAATGTTGAAAAAAAATGTTAAATGTTGAAAACGAATGTTGAATGTTGAAAATCGAATGTTGAATGTTGAAAGTTGAAAACGAATGTTGAATGTTGAAAATCGAAATTTGAATGTTGAAAGTTGAAAAACGAAAGTTGACTTTATAAAACGAATACTGTATGTTGAAAACGAATATTGAATGGCGATAATCGAATGTTCAAAACAATCGTAGTATGTTGAAAACGAATGTTGAATATTGAGTACGAATGTTGAAAGTTGAAAATCGAATGTTGAACACAAATGTTAAATGTTAAAAAGAGATGTTGAAAACGAATGTTCCATGTTAAAAACGATTGTTGAATGTTGATACGAATGTCGATAGTTGAAAATCGAAGGTTGAATGTTGAGTACGAATGTTAAAAGTTGAAAATCGAATGTTGAACACGAATGTTAAATGTTAAAAACAGATGTTGAAAACGAATGTTCCATGTTAAAAACGATTGTTGATTGTTGAAACGAATGTTGATAGTTGAAAATCGAAGGTTGAATGTTAAAAAGGAATGTTGGATGTTGAAAACAAATGTTGAATGTTGAAAACGACAGTTTGAAGTTGAATCCAAATTGTAAAAAACGAATGTTGAATATTTAAAACGAATGTTGAATGTTAAAAACGAATGTTGGATGTTGAAAATTTTAAAATGAATGTTGAATGTCGAAAACGAATTTTCAAAGCTGAAAATGGAAGTTGAAAACTAATGCTGCAAGTTGGAAATCGATTGTTGAAAGTTGAAACTCGAATGTTGTATGTTAAAAACAAATGTTAAATGTTGAAAACGAAAAAGATAGTGTTGAAAGTTGAAAATCGGATTTGAAAAACGAAGCTCGAATGTTGAAAACGAATGTTAAAAGTCGAAATAAAATATTGAGAGCTAATGTGAAAAAAACGAATGTTGAATATTGAAAACGAAGGTTGAATTTTGAAAACGAGCAAATGTTGAATGATGAAGTGAATGTTGAAAGTTGATCTCCAAATGTTAAAAACGAATTAAAATATTGAAAACTAATGTTAAATGTTAAAAACGAATGTTGAATTTCGAAAACTCGAATGTTCAAAACGAGCGTTAAATGTTGAAAAAGAATGTTAAATGATGAAAACGAATGTTGAAAGTTGAAATTCGACTGTTAAAAACGAATGTTGAAAACGAAAGTTGCAAACGAATGTTGAATGTTGCAAATCGAATGTTGAATGTTGAAAACGAATTTTGAAAGTTGATATACGAAAGTTGAATGTTGAAAACGAATGCTGAATGTTGAGAACGAATGTTGAAAGTTGAAAATCGAATGTTGAAAACGAATGTTAAATGTTAAAAACGAATGTTGGATGTTGAAAATCTAAAACGAATGTTGAATGTCCAAAACAGATTTTTAAAGTTGAAAATCGAAGTTGAAAACGAATGGTGAAAGTTGGAAATCGAATGTTGAATGTTGAAAACAAATGTTGAAAGTTAAAAACGAATGTTGGATGTTTAAAATTTTAAAACGAATGTTGAATGTCAAAAACGAATTTTTAAAGTTGAAAATCGAAGTTGAAAACGAATGGTGAGAGTTTGAAACTCGAATGTTGTATGTTAAAAACGAATGTTAAATGTTGAAAACGAAAAAAATAGTGTTGAAAGTTGAAAATCAGATGTTGAAAACGAATGTTAAAAACAAATGTTGAATGTCAAAATCGAATGTTGAAAACGAATGTTAAATGCTGAAAACGAAAAAAAAAATTGTGTTGAAAACGAATACAATTGTGTTGTAAGTTGAAAATCAGATGTTGAAAACGAATGTTAAAAAAAAATGTTGAATGTTAAAAACGAATGTTGGATGTTTAACATTTTAAAACGAATGTTGAATGTCGAATACGAATTTTTAAAGTTGAAAATCGAAGTTGAAAACGAATGGTGAAAGTTTGAAACTCGAATGTTGTATGTTAAAAACGAATGTTTAATGTTGAAAACGAAAAAAATAGTGTTGAAAGTTGAAAATCAAATGTTGAAAACGAATGTTAAAAACAAATGTTGAATGTTAAAAACTAATGTTGAAAACGAATGTTAAATGTTGAAAACGAAAAAAAAAGTGTTGAAAGCTGAATATCAGATGTTGAAAACGAATGTTAAAAGCAAATGTTGAATGTTAAAAACGAATGTCGGATGTTGAAAATTTTAGAACGAATGTTGAATGTCAAAAATGAATTTTTAAAGTTGAAAATCGAAGTTGAAGACGAATGGTGAAAGTTAGAAACTCGAATGTTGTATGTTAAAAACATATGTTAAATGTTGAAAACGAATGTTAAATGTTGAAAACGAAGAAAATAGTGTTGAAAGTTGAAAATCAGATGTTGAAAACTAATGTTAAAAACAAATGTTGAATGTTAAAAACGAATGTTGGATGTTGAAAATTTTAAAACGAACGTTGAAAATCAAAGTTGAAAATGAATGGTGGATGTCGAAAACAAATGTTGACAGTTGAAATTCGAATGTTGAAAACGAATGTTGAATGTCGAAAGCAAATCCTGAAGTTTTCATCCTAATGTTGAAAACGAGTTAAATGTTGAAAGTTGAAAAAAAGTTGAATGTTGACACCGAATGTTGAATGTTGGAAAACGAAAGTTGAAAAATAAGTGTTGAAAGTTGAAAAATAGTGTTGACTGCTGAAAATCGAATGTTGAAAACAAAAGTTGAATGTTGAAACGAATGTTGATAGTTGAAAATTGAAGGTTAAATGTTAAAAAGGCAATATCGAATGTTGAAAAACGAAAGTTGAATGTCAAAAATGAATGGTGAAAGTTGGAAATCAAATGTTGAATGTTGAAAACAAATGTTGAAAACGAATGTTGAAGACTTATGCTGATATTAGAAACTCGAATGTTCAAAACAAGCGTTAAATGTTGAAAACGAATGTTGAATGTTGAAAATTGAATGTTGAAAACGAATGTTGAATGTTGAAAATTGAATGTTGAAAACGAAGTTTAAAAGTTGAAAAACGAAAGTTGAATGTTGAATGTTGAAAACGAATAGTGTATGTTGAAAACGAATATTGAATGTCGAAAATCGAATGTTCAAAACAAGCGTTTAATGTTTAAAACGAATGTTGAATGTTGAGAACGAATGTTGTAAGTTGAAAATCGAATGTTGAAAACGAATGTTAAAACAGATGTTGAAAACGAATGTTAAAAACAAATGTTGAATGTTAAAATCGAACGTTGGATGTCGAACATGTTGAAACGAATGTAAAATGTCGAAAACAATTTTTAAAGTTGAAAATCGAAGTTGAAAACGAATGGTGAAAGTTGGAAATCGAATGTTGAATATTAAAAACGAATGTTGAAAGTTGAAACTCGAATGTTAAATGTTGAAAAGGAAAAAAAGTGTTGAAAGTTGAAAATCAGATGTTGAAAACTAGTGTTAAAAACAAATGTTGAATGTTAAAAACGAATTTTGGATGTTGAAAATTTTAAAAGGAATGTTGAAAATCGAAGTTGAAAACGAATGGTGGATGTCGAAAACAAATGTTGACAGTTGAAATTCGAATGTTGAAAACGAATGTTGAATGTCGAAAGCAAATACTGAAGTTTTCATCCTAATGTTGAAAACGACAGTTAAATGTTGAAAGTTGAAAAAAAAATTGAATGTTGACACCGAATGTTGAATGTTGCAAACGAAAGTTGAAAAATAGTGTTGACTGCTGAAAATCGAGTGTTGAAAACAAAAGTTGAATGTTGAAACGAATGTTGAAAGTTGAAAATCGAAGGTTAAATGTTAAGAAGGAATGTCGAATGTTGAAAAACGAAAGTTGAATGTCGAAAACGAATGGTGAAAGTTGGAAATCAAATGTTGAATGTTGAAAACAAATGTTGAAAACGAATGTTGAATGTTTAAAACTAATGTTGAATGTTGAAAGTTGAAAATCGAATGTTGAAAACGAAAGTTAAAGGTGGAAAACAAATGTTTAATGTTGAAAACGAATGTTGAAAAATGAAAGTTAAAAGTCGAATGTTGAATGTTGAAAGTAGTGTTGAAAATTAAAAAAAAAAGTGTTGAAAGTTGAAAACGAAGTTTAGAAGTTGGAATCAAATGTTGAGAACAAATGTGAAAAAAAAACGAATGTTGAATTTTGAAAACGAGGAAATATTGAATGTTGAAAACGAATGTTGAAAGTTGATATCCAAACGTTGAAAACGAATAAGAAGATTGAAAACGAATGTTGAATTTTGCAAACTAATGTTCAAAGTCGAAAATCGAATGTTGAAAACGAGCGTTAAATGTTGAAAACCAATGTTGAATGATGAAAACGAATGTTGAAAGTTGAAAATCGACTGTTGAAAAAGAATGTTGAATTTTGATTGATTGTTGGTTGCTTAACGTCAAAATATTTCATGCATGTTCAGGACGAGAACAAGTTTACAATAAATACAATAGGTAGGTCTTGTCATAATATAGGCCATTCGGGATGATTGTCGGGGAAATTTGGACTGCCAATGGAAAATGAGGGTATATTGGATAAGGACAGAAATTTTGCCTTGCAACATGCCACCTACGGCCTCCTCAAAGAGTTGTTGCAAGGGTTCTTAACGTGCAAAGAGCGTGGCACTCTCTTTACACGAGGCATCGGATTAAACGTCCCCATTCTGACCGGTCGTGACTGCGAACTTGATACATTCATCAATTAATCAATGTTAAATGTTGAAATCTTATGTTGTAAACGAACGTTGAAACATTGATATAATACGCATTATAAATATTTTATGAAGATAAATGAAGTATAATAATATATCTACTTTCAACGCTGTTTATTCGTAATAAAGTTGTTAAAAGTTGATTGCAGAGCTCCCTTTATATAACCTTTATTTGTGATATACGAGGTTTCATTTTTTCTTTATACTACTCAGACCTAAAATTTGAGTGGGAAAAAATAAGGGTTGCCATGGTAACGGAAATCTACAACATTGGAGTAAAGCGGTGTAAAATCTTTTATAGCTAAATCACTACAATTCAGAGTCTGATTTTGAATAGAATCAAATTTTCTCATGAATTTTCATATATAAGATTGACATTACTTGATTTAAGCTTCATTTCGGTAAAAGTGACGCCACGAAAAAGTCTGAACTTTGTGGTAAGGAGCATTGTTCATTATATTTTGTTGAGGAACATTAAAGTAAGAGAACGGAACCGATTTTTTCCAAAAAAATAACCAAATATTAACAGTTCCGTGATTTAATTATTTAAAGATTCATGTGATGCTCGAAAGATAATAAATCGGTACGAAGATTTTTTATCTGTTCAAGGATATTGCTTCAAATACTTTTACCAATAGCATTGCCTTGCATCTTTTATTGGACGTTGGTAACTTTAACTCATTCAAGCAGCACGATTTTATAAAGAGACAATATTCCTCTACCTTTAGACCTGTCCAGCTTGGATGATCCTATCAGGGGACAGGACTCCAGTTGGTTCGTGTAGTCACTGAGACACGCAAGCCTCCCGACCATGAGATAAATAGCGGTTGTGTGGTTATTTTTTTTTTTATATAATTAACTAACAATGATATGTCTTAAGTAGTCCTTGTTCACCAGGTCTCTCTTACCAGAGATAAGGCATTTGAGGCATAACTTGAAAATGAAATCATAACAAGATGTTACTAAGATAAACCAGTCATTATTGTGATGATTTATTAAAAAAAGGATGTTTGGTAAAAATTTTGACATTGAAATACTAACTACTCGACGGACACTTTGTATGCATGTTTTTAAATTTGTTTACAGAGCACTTCTCGGAATTATCATAGTTACATAACTTTAAATTGTAAAACAATTGTCAATTTTTGCGACAAACAAGGGTTAAAACTGGGAGTTAGCTATATGAGGCATTTTATATTGCTATTGTATGTCAGTTTGACCGATTTTCTGAGAGATCCACCGTTTTCAGGAAAAAGTTTGATCTTCAAAGTAAAATGTTCTTCGTAATCAAATCTTAAAGTTCAAACTTAATATTGTAACATTTGAGTTCATCATACTTTCTTCTAAATGCATATAAACAAATTAGATATTTGTGATGTTGCTCGTGTGAGCAGAATTTCGAACTTTGTATTTTTTTCTGTTCAGGTTTTATGAAGTGATTGTATATGTAGCTTATCTTTGTAATAATTTAAGTACAGTAGCTGTAGTTGAAATGTAGTGCGAATCATGTAAACCTTAGGTCTACTTGTAAACCTCTTTTTGTTGAACAGCCAAGTGTTCAGCTAAGGAAAAAGACATTTATGTTGATAAACAGAATATTGATTAGGAATTTTTGTTGGCGGGGAGATGAAATTTATTCAAATTTGGCTTGTTTTATGTGGGTCAACAGTCAATTTTACCTGTCCTTGGTGAAAAAAAAAATCACAAAGACAACATATTTGACACTTCCAGAGCATGTGATGTTTACCATAATGTAGATATGTTACGTTCAATAAATGAAAATGTTACACTGAGTTGTCAGAGCAATAGTCAGATTGGTGTCAAGCATAGACCATAGTTAGAAATTGGTGTTGCTCTTTGAGTACTAGATAATTTGCATCTGATGATAAGTGTAACTGACATTTTATTAAGAAATTTGAAAGATGATTGCAAAAACAAAGATGATAAAATCAAAAAGGAAATCAAAAGTGGTTGTAAGCCAGTAAATATTTACAATTTTGAAGATTGAGTACAAAGTTGTGGTATTGTATTCCATATTTGGACACCAAAGGGTAGCAATGACTTATAATGAACCAGCTTATCTGGTGGTGAAAAAAAAAATAATTGTTAAAATATTTGCCAGACAAATTGTTGAATTCAGATGTTTTGATTGATTGATTGATTGTTGGTTGCTTTACGCCGCATTAGCACAACAAGGCTATATCGCGGCGAGAGCTAATTCGAATATTTTTTACAATTTAAAGCATATTCTTAAAATCAGACAAAAGGTCCTTCAATAAACTAAAATTCTAGATTAAAGCAAATTGATTATTTACAAATAAAAATGAACATTAAGATAACGTGATAAAAATTTTAAATCGTTTTAAATATAATAACATTTTTATATTTTAGAATATATTCCAACTTCTTTTAAAAATGAAACAATATTTGTAAATGAAACATTATTAAATAAATCATACATATTATTGACATTGAAATGCTTCTTACGAATATCAGCAAAGTCAATACAATTGATTAAAACATGTTTAATAGTATACTTGCAGTTGCAAGGTATACATTGTGGTTCTACTTCATTTTTTAAAAGATATTCGTGTGTTATTCTAGTATGACCAATACGACATCTAGAAATAACACACTGATCTTTTCTGCACATAAAATTATTGAAAGGTTTACATAAATTAGGTTTAATTTCATGTAATTTATTACCATCTATTTTACTCCATTCATTTTTCAATATATTAAAAACATATTCTCTAATATTAGATTTAAAATCGGTATATGGTATATCACAGTTAGATAAAGGGTCACCCAGGGCATTCTTTGCCTCAAGGTCTACAGCTGTGTTTCCAAGGATTCCAACATGACTCGGCACCCATAGAAATAATATTTCTTTAAGGAGAATTTTTAAATTCCTCATTACATATAAAATTTTGAGAATTGTTGGGTTTTTAATTTTAGTATTTTGTATAGCTTGTAAGCATGAAAGTGAATCAGAACATATAATAAATTTGGATTTATCTGAAGAAGCAATAAATTTCAAAGCCAAAATTATTGCTTCTGCTTCAGCAGTAAAGATCGATGCATCAGATGGCAAACGGAGAGTTGCAGCTCTGTCCCTGAAGACAGCAGCAGATGCAACTCTGTCACCATCTTTTGATCCATCAGTATAGACAGTTGAAAAATCTGAATAATTGGCTTTGATTTCAGCATAGTGTTGCTGAATTAAAAGAGGATTTGTTTTATTTTTATTGTGTTCACGGAGATCAAATATCATTTTTGGTTTGGGAAGTTCCCATGGAGGACATTTGCAAGTGTCAACTTGAGCAACAGATTTTAAATCAAAAGAAGCTAAATGTGGTTTTAAACGTATACCTAACGGAGGAATTTTATTTTCATGTTTTGCAAAAATATCTTCATAAATTGGATTAAAAACACAGCTGTAGGCAGGATTATCTGAGTAGGCTTTTAGTTTGACAGCATATTGAAGTCCAAGCTTCAAACGTCTGTTAGAGAGTGAGTGCTCATCAGCCTCTACATACAGACTCTCAACTGGTGAGGTTTTAAATGCGCCAAGACAGAGACGCAAACCCTGATGATGCACAGCATCGAGAATCTGTATGTAGGACTTCCTTGCAGAGCCATACACTATAGAGCCATAATCTAGTTTAGATCTAACTAGAGATCTATATAAATTAAGTAAAATGTTGCGATCAGCACCCCAGTCGGTGCTGCCGACAACTTTTAAAATATCTAATGCTTTTAAACATTTCGATTTTAACATTTTGATATGGGGTAGAAAGGTTAACTTTTTATCGAAAATTAACCCAAGAAATTTGGTTTCATCAACCATTTTAATTGGGTTGCCGTACAAAGTGAGTTCTGGATCAAGATGCAATTTCCTTTTGTTACAAAAATGCATCCCGACCGTTTTTGAAATGGAAAATTTAAACCCATTTTCCGAGGCCCATTTTTCAATTCTTCCAAGACATAACTGTAATTGTCTTTCTATGTTATTCATATTTTTGCCTCTATAACATATTAAAAAGTCATCAACATACAATGAACCTTCAATATTACTTTTTAAAACTTCAACAAGGCTGTTGATTTTAAGACTAAATAATGTAACAGATAAAATACTGCCCTGAGGGACACCCATCTCTTGATCATACAGATCAGACATGGTTGAATTTACTCTAACATTAAATTGTCTGTTAGATAAAAAATTCGAAATAAAATTTGGCATATTGCCTTTCAACCCCATATCAAACAGATCTTTTAAAATACCATACTTCCATGTAGTATCATAGGCTTTTTCTAGATCGAAAAAGACCGACACTACATGTTCATTTTTCGCAAAACCATTACGGACAAATGATTCGAATCGAACAAGATGGTCAAGAGTACTGCGACCTTGGCGGAATCCACACTGGATATTGGCTAAAAGCCCATTGGATTCCAGGAACCAAACAAGGCGATCATTAACCATCCGTTCTAGTGTTTTACAGACACAACTGGTAAGAGCAATTGGCCGATAATTAATAGGATCCGTGTGATCTTTACGTGGTTTTGGAATAGGCACGACGGTTGCAAGCTTCCAGATTGATGGTAAATCACCAGATTCCCAGATGTTATTCATAAGCTGCAAAAGAGCTTCCAGCGAGGAATCTGGCAAGTGTTTTAACAGTTGGTAGTGAATATTATCAGGCCCACAAGCTGTATCATGGGCTTTTGATAGAGATGTTTTAAGTTCTTCAAGAGAAAAGAGTTTATTATAATTTTCACCATTTTTTGATTTAAAGTTTAATTTAATTTTTTCTTTTTGTTTTTTAACTTTTTTAAAATCTTCCCTGTAGTTGTTAGAAGAAGAAGATTTCGCAAAAGTTTCACCAAGCTTGTTGGCAATATCCTTTTCAGATGTTAATAAATCATTGCCATTTTTTAAATGTTTAACTGTGGCTTTAGAATTTTTACCTTTTATCTTTTGTATCATGTTCCATACTTTTGTCATCGGAGTGCGAGATGTTATCTCCGAGACAAATTTCTTCCAAGACGTTCGTCGTGCTTGCCTGCAAGTCCGCCGTGCCTTAGCGCGAAAAACACGGAAATTACTCAAGTTTTCTGTCGTTGGTTGTTGGTTGAACCGTTTTTCAGATTTTTTACGGTCACCTATTGCTTGATCACAAGCATCATCAAACCATGGTTTGCTGGGATGTTTCGGATTTGCCGAGGTCTTAGGAATAGTTCTGTCAGCAATTGACGTTAAAATTGTATTAAAAGTTAAAATTGGATCTTGTACAGTCTCAAACATCTTTGACTGAAGTTCCGCTTGACAGAGATTCTCAAACAAGGACCAATCCGCCTTGTCAAGTTTCAAACGTGGTACTCTCTGTTGGGCAGAAGTAAAACGATGTTCAAGTACTATTGGAAAGTGATCACTTCCACATAGATCATCATGAACACGCCATGAATAATCCAGAAGAAGAGAGGGATCGCAAATAGTGATATCAATAGCAGAATAAGACCCGTTTCCGGGATGAAGATAAGTATTAGATCCATCATTAAAAATGCATAATCCTTCTTGAGAGACAAAGTCCTCAGTGATCTTACCTTTGATATTATGAGACTTGCTTCCCCACAAGGGGTTGTGTGCATTGAAGTCGCCCATAAGTATAAATGGTGAGGGTAATTGATCAGTGAGGTTTTTGAGTTTAGCTTTATCTATAATTGAATTGGGTGGAATATATATAGAACATAATGTAATTGTTTTATCTAATGATAAACGAATTGCAACTGCCTGCAGATCCGTGGTGAGTTGGACTGTGCTATGAATGACGTTGTCCTTCACAAAAATGGATGATCCGCCTGCAGCACGTTCATCTACCTTAGAAAATGTGCTATACATGTTGTATCCTTTTAAAGATACATTGTCACTTTCTTTTAAATGAGTTTCTTGAAGACAAAATGCGGTAGGTAAAAATGACTGAACTAGAAGCGTTAACTCGAGAAGATTTATTTTAAGACCTACTTCATGGCCTACTTCAGTTGCTGCCTTGTAGTGCACACCAGAAAAAAACAAAGGATTAAAGAAAGTTACCTGCCCGAACAAATCATATTAAAAATAAATTTAACAATGCAATGATTCATGAGTAAAAATATTTAAAATACAACTTAAATTCGGCTTGCAAATATCCCTTGTAAGCAGGATATACTTGTAAAGTATTTTTATATTTTTTTTTAACATTTTATCGTTTTATCAACAGAAACAAAACTTGGCGTTTTTCTGGATGAAGTAGATGAGGAAATAGAAACATAATCAAATGAAGCATTCTTTTCAGCCATAAATGTTGTTGTCCCATTTCATCACGGAAATATTGAATTGTTTAAAAGAGCATAAGTCAAGGGACACATGGTTTATAGCATGGAATACAGTAAAGTTAAAAAAAGAAACTGCTACACAGTGTCATATTCACAGAATAGAGAAATTTACTACAGGAAAGTTCTTTTCTTTGCTGCAATAATTGATTCAGACATTAATGAAAGTACTGCGTATGCCTTTGTCAAAGGTTATATAAAGAAGGATAGAATTTAGTTGATACCTAACCACCAACTAAAAGCCCTACGGTCTTCTCGTTTTCAAGAAAGAAAGGTAATGGTATTTTGATAAAATAAATCATTAGTGGTTGCAGCTCTCAAACCGCGTTTTTGCAGATGTTTCAATCGGTTTTCTGAGTCAAATGTTTTGAAATTTTACAGTACATGAAATGGGTTCTGTGGCGCAACAGGGCGCAATTTGACACACACGCATTTCTTCTGATAAAACAAGGATGTAATGTACATGTACATTTGGCCTCAACAATAGGAACATATCCTTTGTGATCTATTTTCCAAAATATTAATGTTTTCTTATTTGCTATTTGTGTCAGGAAATTATCTCTCCATTCCATTGTTTGCAAATTAACCAGTCTTGACAAAGGCTTGTTACAGAGTGAAAACATTAACCATAGTACAGAGAAAGCATATAATAACTGTTTAGTGTCTTTAAATATCAGCTGTATTTTTTCGAGGCTAAGAAACAGGTGTAATGCGAGCTTTAGCAAGTTATTATTCCTGTTTCGAGCTGATGACAAATACAGCTGATATTTAGAGACACTAAACAGTTATGGTCTTTATCCTGCAATTAATTTTGTATATTATTTGTGCTTTGAAAGACACAAAAACACAAATTGTGCATTAATTTTAAATTTTAAAACCATTGAGGCCACGTAGTAATATTAGAATCACAGTTAGCTCAAGACGGGTTCGCATAAAATGAATCTCGATTGGTCAACAATAATACATCGCTCAAGGTGATTGATTATCTCTTTTAACATATCAACTAATTTCAACAATAAACACAAAATTTAATAACAAAACATTGTACAATTTGAAACAGAAGCGTACGAGTTGTCCTACGCTTCAGAATTTTGACCTGAACTTGACATTCACTAACATGCACGCTGAAATTGACATGTTTGATTTTGTCACACATGTACACATTCATGTTTTGAAATCGATGATTGTCGTCGTAGTTAATATTGCCGTTCATATTTTTCTGTTATCAGAAAATTGGTTGAATTCCTATTGCTCTAAAGAAGTGTTTAAAAACAAACATAACGTATCAAAAGTAATCGTAAGTTCGCATAAGGTCAATTAATACGTCATTGTTATACGACAGCAATACACATTCTAAGGTGACGCAGGTTCATATTACACTCGTCAGCAGCAATACACAAACGGCAGTATGCGGAGCTTTACATCGATATCTGTATAGTATACAGATACAGCATAGCGATATCTGTAGGGCTGTATCTGTAAGACACACAATTGCAAGATAAATGGTGATGATAATGTTAGAAAACTTGTTTACAAGACCAAATCTGAGGAATGGGAAATTTTCCGATATTGTTGCTGACAAATTTGATAAATAAAAGTTTTAGAAAGGACGGGTTTTTGAAGATACCGAGGAATATTGTATTGTGCCTTTAGCATTATTGTTTTATGGTTTCTGTCCACATGAAAGTATGGCAACACATAATTTAATGTGTGTATGTGTGTTAACATGGCATAATTAACCAATTCCAATAAAATACATCCTACGATGTTTGTTGGGCAATCGTGCCTTGAATTAAAACTGGGGAACCAAAGAACTTTGATCCGTTTTTAGATGTCCATGTTGGTGAATACATGAAGAAACAATTAACACAAGCTGCAGATATAAAAAAGGTAATTATGTAACTAGACATCTACTGTTACATTATGCTACAGACTTCACTAATTCACAAATTAACCAGAATCACGGCGACCAACACAGTGCGTCTGTAGACTTTTTCATGTTGTATCTGATGTATCAGCTGAATGCCAACTATTCAAATGCATCACATTTCTAGGAGGGACAATATGACAAAAGCTCAGATAATCTATGCTTTACTTAAGCATAAATTCAGTGGTGTCGACATTTTTCACATCGCCGACCATACCAATATACTCATAAATGGAAATTCTGGTACAAGAAACATAGTATATGTCGTCTCTCGACAAACCAGATCCACTATTTATTGTGTTATATTTGCGTTGATTTACTGTCCCAATTGTTCCAACCATCTGAAACCTCCCACTCTCTCATCTGGTCCATCCTTTAATCAATTTTTTGTTCGTCTAAATTGAAGAATTTTAAAAGTTGTCCCGTGTGATAATGATGGCAAGGAAATTTGCTTCAAGATTGTGAAAAATTGTATAACTATTAATTTAAAAAGTAGTCAATTCAAAGTTATTTAAAAGACAGTTTTATCCATTGTATCGGACCTGCACATTCTTGTACACTTCATGTCAAGTTGAACCCCAGGCATGTGTTACGTTTTTCATGACAGCATTAAATGCTGAACTTACATAATTACATATCAATTAAAAATAACATAGCAAACATTGAAAGAACCACTACTACTTCATAATAATTTGTACTGATGTACCTAAAGATAATGCGATTATTTAACTACTGAATATTGGTATCTAATGCATGTGGACATTGTTTAGTTCTAACATTAAAAATGAGATTTACATTTAAATATTCTAAGGTTAAACGCGTGTTGTTAAATAAAAAAAAACTTAACAGTGTTCTGTGCCGCGACATATTTTTTCATTTTCTTAAATTACAGATAATGAAAAATAAACTAAAAATATATGAAACTTGTCTCAATTTTATACATAGAGTTAAGTAAAATACAATTTATAGCACTAGTGGAACCCTCAGGTTGCATAACACTTGCAGGGCCTGATTAATGATCCACACGAATATGTGCTTACATGTTACAAAGCCATTGCATTTCCAATACAATTTATAAATGCCAACCATGTAACAGTAGAGTGGTCAATGTTTTGCTTGTGACATCAAAGTGTGACTGTGTTCTGTTAGAGTTGGAGAGAAAAGAACAGCATATAAACTGAGTTCAAGTTTATCTTGTGACATGCAATAGAAGTGTTATAGGTATGAGATAAGGAACATTAAAGTTCAAAGGATATTGATGTTAAAAAAATATAATAAATTAAAAATACTTACAATGTCATAACTCACAAAAAGAAGCAATTAATGTTTCGTAGTTTTAACTCAGTAACTGAAAAAAGAGATAAACGTCAGTTGAATGTATTTCATTATTATAAGAGGGTGGTTATGAGTTATTTTGGAGCAATGTTGTCGTCCCTTTCATTTCCAGTGTTCTCTAGGGTGTAATGAGTAAGTTTTGTTTTCATGCAATATTGCTGGCCCTTTCATTTCAAGTGTTTTATACCACGTTTACTCACGTTTGATGTAACGGCGTCAACAATGTTTTAGTTTGTGATTAGGTCTAGTTTATGGTGAACCACTAGTGGCACGTCAAAGATATTTGGTATGTAGTTGTACCAGTATTGGCACATCTCATTACCATGACTTTGAAACTTTTGCTGTTTTCTTGTATTAGTTTGTGATTAGGTCAGTTTATGATAATTGGTATGCAGTTGTATAAGCATTGGTATATCTCTTTTTCTTGGGAAATTATTTGGCCTTTCCACCTCAGTCCTCGTTGATTGACTTCAAATTTTTGCTTAAGTTTGTGATTAGGTCAGTAAATGGGGAACCACTACTGGTAAGTTAATGACAATTGGTATGCAGTTGTATAAGCATTGGCAAATCTTATTTCCATGGAGATTATTTGCCCCCCCTTTTTTTCAGTCATGGTCTATTGACTTTGAAAACTTTCCTTAGTTTTCATGTATAAGTTTGTGTTTAGATTTGCTTAAAGGGAACTGTTTATGATAAGTCTATGGTATTTGGTTTGCGTTGTTTTAACATTGGCACATCTCAACACATTGATTTCAACATTTGAATTATCGAAATTACTTAAAAGCGTAACATATATCTGTGATAAGAGTTTCTTCTTTTGTCCCCTCTTATTTTCCATTGCACTATTTTTTTCGAAGCACGTGTCATCATGAATCAATGAAGCATTTTGATAAGTAAAATTTTTGAATGACCAGCGATTTTTGTTAGCCAATCAAAGTAACGGATTCTCGTGAAACAAACATGTAATGCAATTATTCCAAATTGTTGGCTTTTGTTTTTATGCGCCATTTATGGGTATTATTTTTTTCGGACTGTGCGTCCGTTTGTCCATCTGTCCCGCATCTTGTTAAAATGTTAAAGATTCTGATGAAGTTGAAGCCCAATCATCTTGAAACTTAGTTCACTTGTTCCCTATGATATGATCTTTCTAATTTTAATGCCACATAACAGTTTGGACCTCGATTTCATGGTCCACTGAACATAGAAAATGATAGTGCAAGTGGGGCATCCGTCTATTATGGACACATTCTTGTTTTTGTCAAAAACTTATCTTATCAACCGGTGGAATAGACCCAAAAATGAACTATTATGTAAAAAATAACGAAAACCTCATGGTTCGCTTAAGAAGGACTCGGGATAACTTGTACAAGTTAAAATAAGCAAAACTGCACATGCACACCTATTTTTTGTACAGTGTAGTTGTCATTATATCATTAACACATAACTTTTAACTTATCTATATTGGTGGATATGTATTTATACTATCCTCGGTTTGAAATACGGATATAAACTTGGATTTGTCATTATTTTGCAGATGCAAGTGAAAGTAGAAGGCACAATTGGAACAGAATTTTGGACAGCAGTTAACAATTGTGAACATAAAATAATTGCTACGAGCTATGAGAGACAATATATAAATATAAATATATAAATAATTTACATAAAATTGTCACTTTTAGGATTTTCATATTTCAACACAGGGTTTTTAAATTGACCTGTTGCTAGATTACATGTTTGGTGTAGTAAACATATATAATAATGCATGGCAAAATCATCGAGAAACGGTAGTGAATAGAGGGCACTGAATTAGTCGAATTAGCCCAACCCATGGATAACCATCTTGCTGCCGGAAGGGTCATTCGTGTTTTTCAAACAATATTTTCAATCTGTTCTTTCGGGAACCTGCAAGACTTGATAGGAAGGTGAACTACACAACTAGAAGCGAGTAACTTAAAATTGTTAAATTGTTTCTTTTAAAATTGTAACCCGATGATGACTGCTGTACCCATATTTTGACTATTCTATTTATTTTGTCTGTTTAGTTCACGCATCATTTTAAATATAACAGAATTTGAAGAGACTGTCGTACAAAGTGAGAGGTTTTGCGCTATAAAACCAGGTTTAATCCACCATTTTCTACATTTGAAAATGCCTGTACCAAGTCAGGAATATGACAGTTGTTGTCCATTCGTTTTTGATGTGTTTTGTCATTTGATTTTGCATGATTAAGGACTTTACGATTTGATTTTCCTCTGGGTTCAGTATTTTTGTGATTTTACTTTTTGCATTGCGGCTGAAAGCATTACTCCTTTGCATCATACGTATAAAACAAGTGAAAGCCAATTTAGACCAAGCTTACATTAATATATATCGATATATTTTTTCTGTTTCAACTACCCGGTGCACATGTATGAGGCTATGAATGGGTGATAATCTGAGAGGGTATGAAGAGGGTTACAGAAGCAAAAAAGGAAATAACAGAATAAAGATGAAATGAAGTATACAGAATTGGTTGATTGACTGTTGGTTGCTTAACGTCAAGTAAACATTCTGTGGCAAATATTACATGCATGTTTAGGACGAATATAATAAAGAAGAATAAAGAATCGAGTGAAATGGTTAAATATAAAAGAAAAATATATATAGAACTATAGAGACGATGATCTCATCCCTCTTCCCCCTCCCAAAAAATAAATAAATAAACAAACCACCATTACCACCCATACTCTCATATATATAAACCTCTAAATAATAGTTTTATTTTGGTTTCATGATGGCTCTCACCCTGACATCAAGGGTCTGGATCGGCCCCTGCTAACGATTAGATTGATTGTTGGTTGCTTAACGTCCAGTGGCAAATATTTCATGCATATTCAGGACGAGAACAAGTTCACAATAAATACAATAGGTAGGTTCTGTAATAGATTAAGGGATTGAGGTCGGAGAAATTTAGACTGCCACGGGAAATGAGGGTATATTGGATAGGGACAGAAATTTAGCCTTGCAACAGGTCACCTGCGGACCTCTCAAAGAGTTGTTGCAAGGGTTCGTAACGTGCAAAGAGCGTGGCACTCTCTTTACACGAGGCATCGGATTTAACGTCCCCATTCTGACCGGACGTGGCTGCAAATTTGTACATCCCGCACAGCCAAACGGACGCCCCACTTTAGCACGGGTTTTACTGCCGGTAGGAGGAAGACCAATGGTGACCATACTTCTATTCCCCAGTCACCCTTGGGGGCGCTAACGAATAGAAGGGATGCTGTTACTTGTATATTGTTTTCATATCATGTTAAGATTGATGTTCAAAACACAAATTCCGAATTTTATGAAAAAGAACTACCATTATATGAGTAATTGAACATTATTTGGGACGTGCAGGATTTTCTGTTCGATTGACATAAGCCAACTTACATAACAACTGATTTAACAATATTTTTTTTTATTTGAAGTGATTAACAAAGACAAGTGGTGGATATGTTTTGTCCTCATTTACAAATAGTAAAAGACGCGACGGTAATGCAGTCATTTGCATTGGTTCGGGTTACCGGTTTTAGACACTAACTGGCATCAATAGCAAATTGCAAACACCAGCAGGAATTTGATGATCATGTGTGTACAGACAGACACTGTTGTAATAATATCATCAGACGATGAGGCAATAACATTTCACCAGTGGCAGGAAAGTAAAAAGGCTATATCATCAACAATATCCACAATGACTCAAAACTTTACACCCAGACCTAACATCATCAGCTCAACAAACAGATGATTTAGTTGAAACATCATTTCAACAAACAGATAATTTAGTTGAAACATCAGCTCAACAAACAGACAAAACCTGACTAGCCTCAAAGACGTATCCATCAGAAGCAGAAGACAGCTGTATCCAATGTCTCTAGACATTACTATTGTCAACGAGAAACCAACAATTCAACATCAAGACAACTTCAATGCCACAAATGAATATACATATTTAATAGACATTTTATATCATAGAACGACAACAACACAAGACAAACAAATTGCCACAAATGATGATCAAGATTCTTTAGATATTTTACTTACAACAACAAGAGACAACACCGTTGCTACAAATGATAATACGTTCCAGACTACACAACATAAATTGGACAGGATCATCAGCGTATTAGAAAAGAATTAAGAACCAAAACCTTCAGTAGATTTAATTTCTGCTTTTCTACAAAAGGAAACTCCATATGACAATGTTCAGTCATCAGAAGTTGAGAAAAACCCGGCGAACTATAGCACAGTTTTATCAATCTGTAAATGACCAACAACAGCCAACAGTTCTCGGTGAACAAACTTTTGATATAGTTACACCTAATAACCATTACAATATAATGAGGGTATATTGGATAGGGGCAGACATTTTGCCTTGCAACAGGCCACTTACGGACCCCTAAAAGAGTTGTTGCAAGGGTTCTTAACGTGCAAAGAGCGTGGCACTCTCTTTACACGAGGCATCGAATTTAACGTCCCCATTCTGACCGGACGTGACTGCGAACTTGATACATCCCGCACAGCCAAACGGACTCCCCCACTTCGGCATGCGTTTTACTGCCGGTCGGGAGAAGACCAAGTGCCCATATTTCTATTCCCCAGTCACCATTTTTTCCAGTTAAAGTATATTTTTAAAATTAGCCGAAAGGTCATTCAATTAACTAAAATTCTAGTCTAAAATAAATTGATTATTTACAAATAAAAAATCAACACTAACATATATAATCTTAAAAGTCTGGAAACAACTTTTCCATCTTTCTCTACTTCTTCAGTCATTAAATTGGGTACCTTCTGTATCAAATTTCAGACGAAACGCGTGGATCATAAATACAGGAAGACAATTAGGAAAGACAAATGGAGAATTGACAGTGACAGAACATATTAATATATGTAGTGCTCATTTCACACCGGGCGAAAATCAAAAGATCCGACGCACATACATTATGCATGAGCATATCCAAAGTAAATACATGCCTCAACGATTTACTAGGAGTAGGCGTGCAATGGAGTACGAATTTGCAATCAGCGTGGTAACTCAGGTAAAGAAAAAGATTTGCAAAGATATCTTGTGAACATTATTATTTTTCTTGAATCTAACAACACCATATATGAGACTAAAATGTCAAATAAATCATTATCATTAATTTTTTTCTTATATGAATTAAATAATATCATCAAAGTACCTTTGATAAAACTAATACACCAAAGACAAACTATTTAAAAAAAAAGACCAAGAAACACGCATGAACCTTACAAAAACTCGGGTAATTCACAGTATTCAGAAAGGGTAAGGAGATAAAATGAAGAAAAAAATCATTAATTTATCTTGGCGTTACATAAAATAATCATATCTTCATTTGTGGATGGTTCTGAATTTTGCACAGGATCAAATTTCGGACTCCCTCCTATTCCTTTTTGGCCATAGCGTTACTCGTGATACCAATGGTAATGATGAGAATGATGAGGACTACTGAAACAAGTGAACCAACAACTGTGTCGGAAACTATTCCAACAACACAAGCAGCTGTATAAACAAGTGAGTATTTTTATGGATAATGGACCTTTACCTTATAATATTTTGCGGAAATGAAAATTTACGTTCTTTATCGGCTTCAACTTCAAAGACACTTAGAATAATAACAAAATTACAATTTGTCAATATTAAAACCGTGCGCTCCTTTTACGTTAATTATGAAAGCTTAACTACGAAGATGATTATATTAACAATTCTTATATGGTAGGACATGAACTTGAAAAATCAGTAGGAATAGACCTCTAACATCTCTTACAACTACTTGTTGTAACATAAAACGTGTATGATTTGTCATACCCTAAATGTTACCAACTACCCTCCAGGATAATGCAATTTTCCATAAGGGAGCATTTTTCTTACAGTTTGAAAAGTAATTCCTGGAACGTGTGGTCAGGCGGGAAGAAGATGATAATTGATTACACCTTTTCACTAATAACGGGTGTTATTTCTGTATGTCCTTTCATATAGGATTAGACTATGTGAGCACGTTTTACTGTGAGATGCATTTATAGCTACACCAAGTGTCTGCTTTACCAAAACTGAAATAAAATTCCTCTAAAAGGTCATTCAGAACGTCCTCCCATGTTTAATCAATAGAACAATTGAATATCTTATTTTACATTAAATGTTCACTCCCTTTTACTGAAGCATTGCAGCATAATGGGATGCTTTCCACTGCCGGCCTTTTTGACATGTTTACTTTGGCAGACGTTTTTTTTTTACTGTTCTATTTCACTGAGACGTTTGCTCTTCATACATTGTACAGTAAACGCTTTTATGATCGTGACTTGAAATAAATAAAGTCCGGAACAAATCCGCGGATACGATCAAATTTTCAGGTTCGATTCCGATTTTCAAAATAAAAAAAAAAATCGGGCGGTAATTTTTTTTTATTGGGTCAGCCGGCAATGTCAAATAAAATGGAACGGACACACAGACCAGAATACACAGTCAATGGGGCATAACATTTTTTGTGCGAAGGTATTTCTAAGGAAAGGATGCAGGATATGCAAGTGGATTGGGAACAGTTATCTACATTAGAACAAGAACTAAATGCTGATTTTGACTCAATAGCATCCGCAGAGGATTTCAGTGTTACAACATGTAAAAAAAATCCAGAGAAACTTTCTCAAGATGTGTTAACCGGTTAACAACATCAGTTAGTACTTATTGCGCAAGAGTTGGAGTCTGAAACTCCTCTTTAGCCACCTGAAGATAATCAAGACATCAATAAGAACAAGATTGTTAAACAATACACTTGCTCATTTGTTGAGGTTAAATCACTCTATTTCATATCATTACCAGATAAGTCATGGGAGGATATTGTTGATAATTTAAGAACTTTGGACCTGAGAGAAGATTCGATTTGTGAACTTAAAATAGATAATATAGAACCACACATTATTTCGCATTCTTATAAAAATCCGAGCAGAAGTTTGAATTTTAATTATACGTCAGTTACATCAGACGTCAATATAGAAAATAATGTTCCTTCCACTTGAGACTGCGAAACAACTAGTTTTAGATATGTTCCCTGTGGTCATGTTATTAAAGGAGACCTCAACATCGTCGAAGACCGTGAGGTCAAATCTTTTCTAAAGAAAGGACCGAAATACCGTCCTCCATCTATAATATATTGGAAACAAGTGTCGTCAGGTCATTAAAGACGCTCTGTGTGCCTTCTGTAAAAATTGGTGCAAACGTGATAAATCTGATAAAAAAATCTCGAGTTATTTGAATAACTTATGAATACTTTTAATTTCAAATATCTTATTAGAAAACAATTCTGAAATTAATAATAGGATCCATGATATTCCAATTTCTAGAATAAAAAAAAGTACTGGCAGAGCGGTTTGTGGTCGTACCGGCAGACAAGGCGGCCAATAATGTAGTGGTGGTATGACGCATATACTACACGAAAGTTCTTCAAAACGAAATTATCAATTCCTCTACATTCAGGTCCGTACGCACCACAGAGAGTCTAATCGTTAACAAGCATATCACTGCCACTTCCAAGCATAAAGCCTCTTCCGAACATTTGAAAGTCCCGACCATGAACTGGTTACCGAAATTACGCAAAAAAAAACCATTTAAATTCCGTTTCATCTCCGCATCGAGTAAGTGTTCTACTATTAATCTATCAGTGCTTCTAACTACCTCCCTTCCTACTATCAAAGAACTGGTTATTAACTTTTGTAATAAAGCTTATGAAAATAATGGTATTAATTATTTTTGGAGTGATAAAAATTCTTTTAGAGGTTTTAGATAAAATACATGCTTTTGATGGTCCTTTAAATTCTGTTGACAGTTATGATTTTTCAATCTGTACACTACACTTCCACACAATCTTGTAAAGAAAAAGTTTTCGTATTTAATAAAATGGTTTTTCGAAAAATCTCATTGTAATTTTATTTGCTGTAACTCGTTTAAAGCCTTTTTCTGTTACGAAAAAGGAAAGTATGCTAGATACACTTACTGGAAATGTGAGGATATGATTGAAGCTTTAAATTTTCTGCTAGATAACATAAATGTACGTTTCGGCGATAAAGTGTATCGTCAGGTAGTAGGTATTCCTATGGGAACTAACTGCGCCCCTTTAATAGCAGATTTATTCCTATATTGCTATGAATCTCAGTTTATGACCAAACTCAGTAAAGACCCATCATTGTTACATTTGGTTGATACATTCAACAATACCTACCGTTATCTGGATGATATTTTTTCGTTAAATAATCCAGAGTTCTTTAACATACTTCCGAAATTTACCAAAAAAACTTACTATAACTAAATCTCACATAAATAGCAGCTGTTGCCCTTTTCTAGATTTAGACATTTCAATTTCTAAAGGGAAACTCCAGGCTAAAATTTACGACAAAAGAGACGATTTTTCATTTCCTATTGTTAAAGTGGCTGGGTGGTATAAATATCTAATATAGGAATTGGCTAATTTTTTTTAATAAATGAACTTTATTATATGTTAAGTGAAAAATAAAAATAAAAAAATGGGTTCACCGTCTAGTTAATTTTTTTTGAAGGGTTCAAGTTTATTTGTTTTCATTCAAGATTACTATAGAAATGATAGGGAAATGAATGCAAAGCTACCTTTTATGAAGAATTTCTCATGAAACCTAATATAAGATTTGTTAATGTTTGTATTTTTTCCGTTGCTTAAATAGTCTTTTTACATAATAAAAAATAAAATCAACAAGTCACCGTCTAGTTAAGACAAAAAATGTATATCATTAAAAATAGTTGGCATTTTTCCAAAAAGGGAGATAACTCTCTCTTTTACATTTTTTTCAAATTTTGAACCATATATATACATGATACAACAGACCTGTTTATAGAAACTTGTTATACCTTCCATACATGTAAGACCATATATTATATATATAACATTTTCAAACAATTGCAGTTAATTTGCATATTTGTTGCCATGGCAACCATCAGTAAAAATGGAAAATCACTAATTTTTGGCATTTTTTAATGTTCAGTTCAAATTCAAGACCATACAATTTGAAAAATGATCAGAAACTTTTAATCTTAATAAGAGATGTCAGTTAGGTAAATTAAGACTTTATATGCGACAAAAAAAACAACTTTAATTTCATTATGATTTAGTTAATAATTTTGGAATTTTCAGAAATGATTTAATCTAAATTAGAAGATAAATAAAAAAAGGTAAGGAACCGAGGTCAAAATGTATTTACGAATACGTTAAGGATATAGTGCAATAAAATTGTTAAGCTGTTAAAAGCAACCTCACTTTCACATGCGCCGGAAAGTAATCTTCATAATGTTGATGGGTTTTTTTTTTTTTAACGTAAACTATTTGTTATGAGTGAATGAAGGCAAAGATAGGTAATTTTCTGCAACATTTAACACTTTAGGAACGTATCTCTAACGATTTTCTCTAATGTTGATCGTGTTAATATATCTGACGAAATTATATACAAGTTGCTTTAAAAAAAAAAAAGACAATACGTGAACCTTTGAACTTTTTTATTCTAATTATTAATTCAACTGAATAAGAAATTATATATCAGTGTGATCTTGGCCATGTGTGTGGAGGATAATATTTTCTTTTTATTATAAATCATTACAATTTTGGCATGTTGAGAGAAGTGTTAAATTCAAAGCAAGGAGAGAAAAAAAAAAGATTCCCAGACGTATAATTTCTTAAAGAAAAATAATAATTCAAAACATGGAGGACACATGTACCTTCTTCCAAAAATTCATTAAATTAATCTAGAAATAATTAATGAGGCATTGCGAACTGGTCAGCTAGCAGGACACATTAATGTTCGTTACCGACCAATCATCAATAAGTGTAACTCTCCCGCGAGATACTTACTTGATCTAATTATAAATATAAAAAAGAAGATGTGGTATGATTGCCAATGAGACAACTCTCCACAAGAGACCAAATGACACAGAAATTAACAACTATAGGTCACCAGTACGGCCTTCAACAATGAGCAAAGCCCATACCGCATAGTCAGCTATAAAAGGCCCCGAAATGACAAATGTAAAACAATTCAAACGAGAAAACTAACGGCCTAATTTATGTACAAAAAATGAACGAAAAACAAATATGTAACATATCAACAAACGACAACCACTGAATTACAGGCTCCTGACTTGGGACAGGCACATACATACAGAATGTGGCGGGGATAAACATGTTAGCGGGATCCCAACCCTCCCTCTAACATGGGACAGTGGTGTAACAGTACAACATAAGAACGAACTATAAAAACCAGTTGAAAAAGGCTTAACTCATCAGATGGATACAAACAGAAATACTACACAGAGTGGACGTGGCCGGGTACTTGTATATCCCAACAACAAATAGACACTAAGCACAGATCTGAGAGTACTCGCAGTTACTGACAGCTATTTCAAAGCCACTAGCAACTAATTTAAAAAATCATGCATCTAAGACTAAATTATCAATTAGTACACATCCAACATCCAATTATTGAAGAGGCATAACTTTTACATTCAAGATACAAAAAAAATCATTAATAAAATAGAGTCACACGAGGTAAAAAAAGTATGCATTCTTATTGCCTATGATGTACGTCAATGTAGACAAATATGATCATTGACAATTTAGAAGAAATTGTTATCAATGCATTAGAATTTATTGACACATAGGAGAATATACGTTAAAGATGCTCAACAAAATAGATTTAATTGCATTTGTTAAATTGATTCTTAGAAACAATGAATTTGAGTTTAATGGACTGTTATACACACACATTATAGGAGCGTACCAACCAGTCCTATTAATTTGTACTCATTAAAATCTAAGATAAGTCCCAATGCAGAGAAAACATCAAATTACACTATCAATAGGGATGACGGTTTTATGGTCTTCACAGGCAAATTAGAGCAAGTTGAAGATTTCTTTAACCTTGCAAACGAAATTGACCATCTACTTAAGTTCTAATATGAGGTGTCGACATCTAGTATGGCCTATTTAGAGGGTGGTAAAGGGTTATTTTCGTGCAACGTTTTCGGCCTTTTTATTTCACGTGTTTCCGTGTTTCGACGTTTTATTTCTCGTTTTCTCGTGTTTGGTTCGATGTGCGTGCTTCGTGTTTTCCCTTAATTATTTTCCGTGTTTCGTGTCGGTACTCTTATTTTCTCGTGCTTGTCCCGCATTTGATTAAAAAGTAAACCGGGACTAATTCAAAGTCAGCCCAAATATTGTTTTAAATTATAAACTAATTAACTGGTCCCAAGATATTTATTAATAGCCTATTATATTACTATGATAAATCGGATGCAACTAACGGACGCTAAAAGGTGACCACATGCATGTCGCCATGTCCATTTATAATGACTTCATGAGCTCCAAGAACGGCTGAGTAAAAACTGTTGGTACTTTTTTCCTTAATATTTACGATTTTATTCCTTGGCTTCGTTTTTCAAGAGTGTTTTTTTTTCTCCGTGCAACGTTTTTGCGATTTGTTATTTCACGTGTTTCCGTGTTCAGACCCTCCCTTTTACCATCCTCTATTTAGATACCGAAGTGTACAAAAGTGAACGATTCCATAATAATGGAATTCTTGATGTTAAGTCACATGTATTAAAAACACAGAAACGTATCAATATTTAACAATCACTAGTGCATATCCAAAATACACATAAATTTAAGAGCATTACAGTGTGTGAATAATATAAGAAATTTCTACTTCTACCACTAAGTGACCACCGTCATTTGGTTGACTATCCTGTCACTGTTTGGTGTGCGCTTGCATACTTAACAAGTCCAAAAATGATTTTAACAGAAAGGAAATAATTTCTGCTGTACATAACATTTATACATGGTGCAAATAAAAACATGGGACTTGAAATTTAATGTGCATGCAGTAGTCTCTTGAACGAGTCAAGACTTTCTGCAGCGGTCACTGAAATAATAGTGACATCAATGAATTAAATAAACATTTAATTAACTTACAAGATAATTTAATTAATGGAGAATACTGTAAAAAGGAAACAGTAAAAGTTGTAAAAATGTATATTAACGAACAGTCTTTATTTTACTTGTTTTATTTTCTTCTGAAACAGATTTTTTTTTTATCTGATTTGTCAAAATGACAAGTGTGCATAATGATTTTATTGTTACAAATCAATTCCAAAAGCCCACTATAGCTATAACTCATTATGTAGAAACCACAGCACTTTATTTTAAAATATCTCTCTGTGAATATCTAGACACAGATGTTTGATACCATAGGTCGTTATAATTAAATCTTGACCATTTAACCGTTACTTTCACTTGTTTGTCAAAGGGTACAACTGTCAACTTTGCCCAAGTCAGTAAACCCTTGCAATGCATAAAATGTAGCTTTACAATAAATATACGTGTTTGAAAAGGATCGATAGATTGTTTATTATCATATATCAGATAAGTGAATTAGCGATCTGTGAAAATTCTTTATTGCCATGTTTTAAATATCTTAGATACACCGTATGGAGGTGCTCTTAATTGCAGGAAGCTAATACAGATAAGATAAATAGGTGTTCCGAATGAACAATAATTTAGCTTCCGAATATTCCTCCATAGACTAAATTTCTAACTAATAAATATGCGTGAACCCTAGGGGTTCACGCAATAAGACAGTAATTACCGGACATGAAGTGACAATTATTTTTTTTACGTCACACAGGTAATGGAAAAAATATTTGACGTTTACAGTATGAATAGGTGCAGCTACATGTAAATATAAGGCAGTGTCGGAAGTGTATTCTAGAAGTGTTGTGTCGCATTGTTGGAATTACCTTAGCTGTATTTGGCAAAACTTTCAGGAATTTTTGGTCCTCAATGCTCTTCAACTTCGTACTTTATTTGGCCTTTTAAACATTTTTTGTTTGAGCGTCACTAATGAGTCTTTTGTAGACGAAACGCGCGTCTGGCGTACACATAAAATGTTAATCCTGGTATCTATGATGAGTTTTTTCTCACAGCAATTACGGGAAAATTAACTAATTAGCATTAAATATTGAAAAAAAAACAATTATTGTATTTATTTTATGTATATGTACGTTTTGACTTAAACATAACGGTTTCTTGTTTCGGAAGTGTATTAAATTGGGCTACCATTGTTGGATACAGACGTCGGTTTGTGGGTCAAGGGAATGAAACTGCACGACTCCCCCTTTCTACCATTTGTTTATTACAATGATACAATCAAAGACAATTACCCCCAAGGGTGACTGGGGTATAGAAGTATGGTCACCATTGGTCTTCCTCCGACCGGCAGTAAAACCCGTGCTAAAGTGGGGCGTCCGTTTGGCTGTGCGGGATGTACAAATTTGCAGCCACGTCCGGTCAGAATGGGGACGTTAAATCCGATGCCTCGTGTAAAGAGAGTGTCACGCTCTTTGCACGTTAAGAACCCTTGCAACAACTCTTTGAGGGGTCCGTAGGTGACCTGTTGCAAGGCTAAATTTCTGTCCCTATCCAATTTACCCTCATTTCCCGTGGCAGTCTAAATTTCTCCGACCTTGATCCCTTTATCTATTACAGAACCTGCCTATTGTATTTATTGTGAACTTGTTCTCGTCCTGAATATGCATGAAATATTTGCCACTGGACGTTAAGCAACCAACAATCAATCAATCAAAGACAATTAGTTTCAATTTATTCTTGCAATTGAAACCCTCTACACTAATCATGATGATATTCAGAGTTCAGGCAGTAATACAAGATTAAGCACTAAAATTTTAACACGAATCAAAGCTGCGTTTCTTTTTTTTCCAAGGTGTTGAAATTTGAAGTAAATATAGAAATCAGGTCATGTACACAATGAGTATATGAATGTGGACGATTTTTTTTCAAATGGACAATAAGTTGACCACAAAATAACTTGAATATTATCGTGATATGTGTTTATTTCATAATAATAGCATGATGTTTAATTAATTCAACAGTTAATTACAGTTTTGATATTTTTATAACTGTATATACTTAAATTGTCTTATTCTATATTGATGAGAGAAGTATACAGGAAATCTTCATTTGGCTTGAAATGCTTCATGAGTAGAAACAGAGCAGATGTCTAATCGAAAGCTCTAAACACAAATAAAATTGTAATACAATTTATTCCTTCTCAACCAAAATGTCTTCCAAGAAGACCCCCAAGGGTGACTGGGGAATAGAAGTATGGTCACCATTGGTCTTCCTCCGACCGGCAGTAAAACCCGTGCTAAAGTGGGGCGTCCGTTTGGCTGTGCGGGATGTACAAATTTGCAGCCACGTCCGGTCAGAATGGGAACGTTAAATCCGATGCCACGTGTAAAGAGAGTGCCACGCTCTTTGCACGTTAAGAACCTTTGCAACAACTCTTTGAGGGGTCCGTAGGTGACCTGTTGCAAGGCTAAATTTCTGTCCCTATCCAATATACCCTCATTTCCCGTGGCAGTCTAAATTTCTCCGACCTTAATCCCTTAATCTATGACAGAACCTACCTATTATAGATATAAGAAGATGTGGTATGAGTGCCAATGAGACAACTCTCCATCCAAGTCAAAATTTATAAAAGTAAACCATTATAGGTCATAGTACGGTCTTCAACACGGAACCTTGGCTCACACCGAACAGTAAGCTATAAAGGGCCCCAAAAATTACTAGTGTAAAACCATTCAAACGGGAAAACCAACGGTCTAATCTATATAAAAAACGAGAAACGAGAAACACTTATGAACCACATCAACAAACGACAACTACTGAACATCAGATTCCTGACTTAGGACAGGTGCAAACAAATGCAGCGGGTTTAAACGTTTTAATGGTACCAAACCTTCACCCTTTTTCTGAAACAATAGTGTAACATCACAACATAGAAAGACATTTTATTTATTGTGAACTTGTTCTCGTCCTGAATATGCATGAAATATTTGCCACTGGACGTTAAGCAACCAACAATCAATCAATCAATGAACTGTTGCTTCGTCCTCTACAGTAATGGAAACGTCCGCATTTTCGGCCATAATCCCTCTGGCATTTCTTAAATAGTACTTATAATTCATTCACTGCGTTTGGTTGAACGAAGTTGGGTTCCTCCACCAGATATTGCGTGGCACCTTTTGGTTATAACTTGTGGAAATAAGAGACTACATTTTATTGATGTTCACTATTCAAGTTAAATATCATAACTGAACTACATGACAACACGTTCAAGAATAAAACTGTGGTAAAAGGCTGACATACTCCTATTGCACATGGTTAAAATACACAAGATACCGGATACATAAGTACTAGCGGTTAAACCGCTGGCAAGCTTTAATTATACTTCCAAAATGTCTGAATTAGTAAATAAAATTCTTTATCTTTAATCTATCAACATGTGATATATTTTTTTACATGAAATAAATTATCGTAACAAAAGGTTCGACCAACTGGGCCTTGAGTCTCCATGACGGAAGAGATCTAGACAAGTAAGTTATTATAACTTAATAAGGTCTCTCAAAATATCAACACATGTAAATTGCAATAACACTATGAAGTATCAAAGTCAACACTGTTCCCGTACAAAGAGCACTCAAATAAGTCTATCAAAATATTGCATTGTAAATTAATGTAAAAGTTCTTATAAAAACAAACGGAATTATACCGTAAACTATTAAACTGTATCGTAATCTCATTAAATATTAAATTTAAAACCCCGAAATATAAAAACTCTCTAAATCAATTATTACCAAAAACACGCTGTGGAATAAGACTATTTATTTTTAGATAAAACAGGACAAGATAAAGAAACGAAGAATCACCCTAAGGAATAAAGCATATCGGTTTTACACAAACCAAGTTGCAGTGTCTTATTCAGATATCGGGATATAATACACACGTAAGCCCTGAATAATATCCGTAAATAAATAACAACTTAAACCAACCGCGTACTTCTATTCTTACTTGTATGTAAAGGTGCACTCGATAATACTTTAATCTGATCAACTATTGATTACTACAAAGAAGAAAAGAACAACTTTTAATTATTTATATTATGTAAAACATCGAGAGTCCTTACTGATTAACCAATAAAAATCAACTTAATTTTTTAGTTTACCCGGATACGAACATGTAAGCAAAGTAATAATCATGTAAATAAAATAGAAATAGAAATCAGCCATCCTACACACGATTTTGAATTTATAAAAAAACGATTCCGCGACATTTCCCCAACTTAAAAAACAAATGTTTACATTTGAATATATAAAGAAAATTAAAGTCACATTTTAAAGTTTCAGTTAGTTAACACCAACATGCTGGTTTTTCTATCGACATCGTAGAATGTTGCCACATGATCCCGTGACGCAAGTTTGTCTGGAGTGTCCAGTTCATTTTAGTGGGATGCTTCTTCACATACTCCTCTCGTAGTCGTTGTGCCATTTCCCGGGGTGTAAGTGCCATGTAGTACACATCTTCTATTTCGTCTATTTCTTCGATGGTATCATCCTCGGAAGTCGGCGCCCCCCCCCCCCCCCCCCCCCCAAGGGTGACTGGGGAATAGAAGTATGGTCACCATTGATCTTCCTCCGACCGGCGGTAAAACCCTCGCTAAAGTGGGCGGCCGTTTGGCTGTGCGGGATGTACAAATTTGCAGTCACGTCCGGTCAGAATGGGGACGTTAAATCCGATGCCTCGGGTAAAGAGAGTGCCACGCTCTTTGCACGTTAAGAACCTTTGCAACAACTCATTGAGGGGTCCGTAGGTGACCTGTTGCAAGGCTAAATTTCTGTCCCTATCCAATATACCCTCATTTCCCGTGGCAGTCTAAATTTCTCCGACCTTAATCCCGGACGCCTCTATTACAGAACCTACCTATTGTATTTATTGTTAATTTGTTCTCGTCCTGAATATGCATGAAATATTTGCCACTGGACGTTAAGCAACCAACAATCAATCAATCAATCGAAGTCGGCGGGAGTTACACCAGTTATACATAGCCATCAATGGTCCAGTTAATTTGGTTGAGGGGCATCCTATAGGTAACCCGAAGCGATCTTTTTTTTTCTTCAAAAGTTTGTATCAAATCTTGTTGTTCTGCAGTTATTTTGGTAGTAAATAGTAGTGAAAAATTTGAAGGAGACGAACAGACATTATTCTGGATATTTTGCTTGTTAGACACATGTGGATGGCATACTTGGTGTTGGTAACACATCATCAGTTTGGTCACCAATCCCATGATCCACTTATGAGTCCTCTTACTCATCTGTTTCTATATATGACGAATCGGACATGTATCCCGTACGTATTCGTTTTTAGTTTTCCCTGAATGTAGACGAGAGAATGTAGGACAACAAATTATAGGTCAATAAGTTAGTTACTTTTTGTACGTCACACAGGAAATGGAAAATACATTTGTCTTTTCTAGTACGAAGGAGTGCAGTGCTACAGTTTCTGCATATCGTACAAGAAATTTGGGTCATTCTTAATCTTGCTGATTCACGAATGATTTCAACAAAAAACACTAAATGGAGGAAAGGCAACACTGTGCTACCTTTTGTGCCATTTGTAATGAAACAATAAACTTCGTATTACCATGCAAGATGTAAAATGCAAACCGGATTTCTACAGACAATAACAGCGAGCAGATACCAATATACGAACACATATTTTGTATGTAGATATAGGAAGATGTGGTATGAGTGCCAATGAGACAACTCTCCTTCCAAATAACAATTCACAAAAGTAAACCATTATAGGTCAAGGTACGGCCTTCAACACGGAGCCTTGGCTCACACCGAACAGCAAGCTATAAAGGGCCCCCAAAAAAAGTAATGTAAAACCATTCAAACGGGAAAACCAACGGTCTAATCTATATAAAAACGAGTAACTCGTATGAACTATTTTGTATGGTTTGTATTTAGATAGAAAACACAAAGCATACCTGTACTATTAGTCCTTTAGTAGATATCATGCTACCAACTGGAACTGTAAGTGCCTCTCTTATCGTCATGAATGTAGCTGTCGGCGTGTATATCAACTATCTGGCCTGCCTTTCCTTTTCTCTGTCTACTGACACCTCACTTGTGTTTGAAAGTTTTGATTTATTGTTGATCATTACACTACCATTTCTGACACTGTAATTCCTGATTGTATTGACTTTCCTTCAGCCATTCTTTCAGCCAAAGATAAGTCATACAGGACAGCCTTCTTTATACCGGATGTGTCAGCCATTGACATGGTCATGTATTGATTTCGAGCTTTGGATGTTATCAGCTGACTTCTGGCCACTATCTTGACTTTAATTGGCGACGTGAACGGTGCAGACCTCTCTGTCAACTTTTCCAATGTGTTCGTCTGAAAAGAAAAGGACTCCTTATTGCTTGGTATACAGTACATGTAGTGCATTATTTAAAATTATGTTCAATTGCTGTACTACTGATATCTTATTGTTAAAACATGTGCGGTGCTCACTTTAACATGTATCAGTAAACATATTTACACTTTTGGTATGCCAGTTAAATTCCGTTTACAAATGACCTTTTGACGTATTTTACAATATTTTATATTCATTGTGACGTCGTGATGCATTATTTTACAGAAACTTGAAGTAGACTACCAAGTGTCTTACAGACCACTCTATGGAACAAAATGCTGTCGGGCAGTATATAATCCAAGCAAAATTGATAATATTAATATAACATCATATGCAACTTTTCAAGTCATAATTATGTTCGATAACTCTGCATGTAACTGGTTTAATTAGGATTATGTAAATTTACTGGTTACCTATGTGATGAATGAGTTAAAGAAAATTTAAAAATGTAGTTATTTCACCTCGGTTAACATCCATTCGAGGTCTTGTTTTATAAATATAAAATTATATCGTACGATATTTCAAATATTAATGAATTTAGTAATTAGCACATATTTCCACAATTTCTCCATCTGTTTTATTTAAATCGGAGTCTTCAATCATTGTTTTGTTGGTTATTAAATGTTTTAATATATCTTCATTTTCCTCACAGAGGCTACACCACATGCCCCTTTCTTTCTCAAATTAAAGCCACTGCCGGCCAATTTTCATCCTATACTAAATAAAAAAATAAAAATGAAAATATGGGGTCAATGTGGTCACCGTTCGTTTATCTCACAATCTGCCTTTGAAAGAAGCATATATTTTTGTTGAGGTACTTTTTTTCTGTTGAACTAAAAAAAGAACTAAAGTACAGAAATCGCCTAAATTTTACAATAGTTAAGTTTAAGAACACCTTATTCGAAAAAAAGTAATAAAAAATATAGGTCACCGATGAGTTAAAAAAGATATTTTAATTTTCATGCAAAGAATGGCATTTTTCACCAAATGGAAATGACTTAGAGCTTTTTCAATGATATAAACATTTTAAAAGTGATCTGGGGCAAAAACGAATTGATTTTTTATCCCGGATTTGTTTTTTTCTCAATCGATTTATGAATTTCGAACAGCGGTATACTACTGTAGCCTTTATTTTTGTTGATTTTTGTACCAAATCCTAAAGTAACAACTAATAGTGTAAAAAATAAAATTTGTATTGGAAAATAAAATGTATGAATTTTTGCTGATTTGTTTGTACCCTCAAGCCTCCTTAAGACGTTTTTTTTACATTTTATCATTTAGATGGTGGATGTGCATTGATAGATAATTAAGTCTCAGATACGTGATTTTTTTTATTAGTCCCCCTGTCGTTATTAGATTTGAACTAGCTGTCGGTAACTCTGATCTGTAGTAAATGTCTTTTTGTTGTTTGGATGTACAATCATTCTTGTCTTTCATTTTTTCTAATGTGCTTAGTCTACCTACCTTTTTGTGTTTCTTAGATACTTATGACGTGGCTCTGTACTTATAAATCTCGTCATAATGTTATTGTGCTATTGTAAATTTTTTTATTCTTGGTTTTTCATTTTTGCTAATGGGCTTTCTCTATATGTCTTGTGCTTCTTTGTTAAAATATTTTATTGTATTATAGTGATAAAGACAACACAACGTTGACCCCCTTATTGGAAAAAAAAATATTGTGAAGGGTCGAGTGTTTAATGAAATGACATTTCGTATTTTGCATCACCTGTTCCACTTTGCTAAATACTGAACCTTCTTTCAAAGTGCACCTCCCATCCTTACAGTCTTGAATAACATGCACTGAATGCATATCTCTGGCTATTTTTATGACATCAGTCACAACTTCAGGATCATAAAGATTTCGGCGCTTTGATTTAGAACATACATTTAATATATGATGATATAATGGCGCAAAGGAGTAAATTCGTTTTCTTCACTGTAAGAAATATACATCTCGATCAAGGTTGAATGACTTCTGGTTCTGTTATTACTTTTTCAACTCTATACTTGGTTACTGGAACTTTGGTTAAAAGTTGTACACTTGTTGATATTGATGCCATAATTGACAATAACTGTTCCTTTACAATATTGTTATCAGTCTCATAAGTGAGTCCCCCCCCCCCCCGGGTGACTGGGGAATAGAAGTATGGTCACTATTGGTCTTCCTCCGACCGGCAGTAAAACCCGTGCTAAAGTGGGGTGTCCGTTTGGCTGTGCGGGATGTACAAATTTGCAGCCACGTCCGGTCAGAATGGGGACGTTAAATCCGATGCCTCGTGTATAGAGAGTGCCACGCTCTTTGCACGTTAAGAACCCTTGCAACAACTCTTTGAGGGGTCCGTAGGTGACCTGTTGCAAGGCTAAATTTCTGTCCCTATCCAATATACCCTCATTTCCCATGGTAGTCTTAATTTCTCCGAATCCCCAAGGGTGACTGGGGAATAGAAGTATGGTCACCATTGGTCTTCCTCCGACCGGCGGTAAAACCCTCGTCAAAGTGGGGACCCCCAAGGGTGACTGGGGAATAGAAGTATGGTCACCATTGGTCTTCCTCCGACCGGCAGTAAAACCCGTGCTAAAGTGGGGCGTCCGTTTGGCTGTGCGGGATGTACAAATTTGCAGCCACGTCCGGTCAGAATGGGGACGTTAAATCCGATGCCTCGTGTAAAGAGAGTGCCACGCTCTTTGCACGTTAAGAACCCTTGCAACAACTCTTTGAGGGGTCCGTAGGTGACCTGTTGCAAGGCTAAATTTCTGTCCCTATCCAATTTACCCTCATTTCCCGTGGCAGTCTAAATTTCTCCGACCTTAATCCCTTAATCTATTACAGAACCTACCTATTGTATTATTGTGAACTTGTTCTCGTCCTGAATATGCATGAAATATTTGCCACTGGACGTTAAGCAACCAACAATCAATCAATCAATAATTTCTCCGACCTTAATCCCTTAATCTATTACAGAACCTACCTATTGTATTTATTGTGAACTTGTTCTCGTCCTGAATATGCATGAAATATTTGCCACTGGACGTTAAGCAACCAACAATCAATCAATCATAAGTGAGTCAAATATCTCATCGAAGTAGTTTTCTTAGAGCCTTGATTATTTTCTGCTTTTTGTTTACCGTTCAAGATACGAGCAAGCAATATGTTACTCTGACCTGGTGCAATAGCATTTAATACAGCAGTTATTGCCTCATCTGTCATCATTTCACCATAAAATTGTGATGTTTGGCTAACAGAGTCAATAGGTGTTTTGAGATGGTACTTCAGTGGACTGATCTTCCCTTTAGTTACCAGAAGCTAACACCACACCAGCCACTCAGGTTTCAACATCCATACATCAGGCATCATTGTAACCAACATTACCACTCTCATCAAATTCCTCTTTTACAAGGGATACAATTCAGTCAACCTTTGAGGACAGGGTAACCATGAACACGTGCAGCCCAGTGTAAGGAGAACATCCTGTTTAGTCAACATGTATTATGGTATATTTTAATAAATGAAAGTATTATTATATTGTAACGGGAACGTAAACTTTAATAATATGACTTTTGACCTGAATACTTCTAAAGATTATAAGTTTTAAATGTTATCCTATCTCTTTAAACTAAAATTACCTATTTGCCATAACCGAAATGCTTCCAACCTCCGATGATTAATAGTATCTTCTGTTGGCAAATAACTGTGAACTGAGACCACTCAGAAAGTTTTCTGCAAAATGAAATATTAAGAGAAAATCTTTCTAAGGTATTAAAAAAAAGATGAGAATATTTAACTGTTTTTCATTTATTGGAGATGCACATTTTTCTATTCTAAGTTTTTATATTAATACATAATAATGAGCATAACATGAAGTAATAGAAAAACATGTATTTTATGCTTTAACCCCTTTTAGGAGTAAGTATCTGATTTAAGCCATATTGCCAAGTTTGTATGCCTAGTTATCCTTATCATGATTAAAATTGTTTGGATTTTTTTTTCAATCTATAAGTACTTTTAAGAGACTAAACAAATAAAGTACACACAATGCATTGTTATTAACGGCCAATAACTCTTTGAAGCAGTCGAACAATGATTTTGACAGGCAAAACAATGCTAAATATGATATGCTACTATCTACAACTGTACAGAATTGGCAAGAGTCATGTATATTTTTTTTTTATTATGACAATGAACCATTATCGTTTTAAACATATATTTTATTGCTTTTACCTAAATTACTGAAATATATTGTATTACTCAATAGTAATCGGACACAAATATTATGTATCAGTTTTTTTATGTTCAATGAAGGGAAACTAACCTTTTCAATGTTAATTCAACAAGATTGTCCATCTTTTTAAGGCATGTGGTCTAGTTTCAACCTGCCATGTTTCAGAAGGAAATACATCAATATGCTGCTAATATCTGTTCTGGAGGAAACACCTTAAAAGTAAAATTTACATTGTATGATATGTGCCCGTCCCTTTAAAGATGTAAATTGTGAAGATTAACCGGCAGTATTGTAAATTCCTGTTCTCAGTTCAGTTTACATTCATTTGTTTTCTTTAGATTTTCAAATATTTTGGACTCGAGCATCAGTGAAGAGACACTGATCTATTGCAGAAAATTGGCACCGTTTACTTAATTAAGACTTTAAAGACAAATAACTTTCTTCATATTCGGATTCATATTGCAATTGTGTAGTACGAACCTTTATCTCCTGGAATACTGTGGTATCGGATGTGTGATTGCGGTACAAAGCAATAGGTAAAATTCCTGCTTTGTCTTTGGTAGTCTCAGATCTGACTGAGCGTTGTCGTAATGTATTGAATAGCCCAACCAAGTCTTGCATTTAACTTTCATGGTTAAATGTTACAATTAAAGGCGGCTCCATAAACTTGCATCTTTGAAGGAGATATCGTTGAACGGTATCGGATAGTAAATTCAAACTAGAGGTACTGTGAGCAGAGCCCACAAAGCTATACCGCCCGCCTCTTGCAAGTTCATTTAAAACCCTAAAAAATAATTTAACCATGAAATAGAATAGGAGGTGCACAATGGCATTATACCGGTAACTTGAGAAATATTCTTGAAGTTATCATTAGTGGTTTAGGAAGATTTATGGATACAAAATGGGTACCCCTATATAAGAAAATGGCATAATATAAACACTTGTTCAACAGTCTGTGTGTCTTCTAATCTAATAGTCTGGACCTAAATCACTGCATTGAGTCGATAGAGGCAATATGTGTTACATCAGATTTAACTCGAATAATTCAATCCCACTCCCTGTCCGATTTTCTTCCCCGCGTATGCTGTAAATTTGCATAATGTGGCTACAATTGAGGAGTAAGACTCAAAAACGGTTCAACTGCATATCTTTAGGTCTTGCCACCTTACTAAATGGGCATCGGGCATCTTTAACTGAAAGTTTTAGTTAATTTAATAACGACAAAATATTTTTCAAGGCGAAAACACGATTACCTGTTGCAGTAATAAAATCGAAAAAATGTGTGCATTTGTCTAAATTTGACCAAACGGTTTTTTTCAACACCAGCCAGATCGAGTCGATGTGCGACACCCCCCAAGGGTGACTGGGGAATAGAAATATGGTCACCATTGGTCTTCCTCCGACCGGCGGTAAAACCCTCGCTAAAGTGGGGCGTCCGTTTGGCTGTGCGGGATGTACAAGTTCGCAGTCACGTCCGGTCAGAATGGGGACGTTAAATCCGATGCCTCGTGTAAAGAGAGTGCCACGTTCTTTGCACGTTAAGAACCCTTGCAACACCTCTTTGAACGGTCCGTAGGTGGCCTGTTGCAAGGCTAAATTTCTGTCCCTATCCAATATACCCTCATTTTCCCGTGGCAGTCCAAATTTCCCCGACCTTCATCCCGGACGACCTCTATTACAGGACCTACCTATTGTATTTATTGTTAACTTGTTCTCGTCCTGAACATGCATGAAATATTTGCCATTGGACGTTAAGCAACCAATCAATCGATGTGCGACACAGTGTGTTTGAAAACAAATTGGTGCCTGTTTGCTCTGAATCTGCACACCTCCCCCACTATTATGCTACATCATAACTGCTGCGCCGTCAGTGGCTAAAGAAACATTTCCAATCAGAATTCCTTAATTTGCTATTGTGATAGCAATTTAGATGAAGATTACAAAGAAAAGTTGTGATAGGTTCACGATACCTCACATATCGGGACACAACTAGGCAGTTTTTTCCGACGCCGTCTGTGCTTCCTTCCGACATAGTTACATAAAAAGACGATGCCTTAATATCATTGACATGGCCTTAAAATATTCATCAGGTCAAGATCTATCTGCTTATAGACGACAGAACTGATGACGTTTCAGATATTCTTTTAACCGCTAGCGTCACTACTATTGGAGGTTGCATTGTTCCAAGTGCTTTGCACTCAGAAGACCAAATATCCATGCTGTGACAAACATGCCGACATGATACATCGCGATGCAGTAACCATTAAATGCAATAACTAAAAAATTAAAGCAAAATTTTCAATACTGAAAAAAATGAGATTTAACATTAAAGCTGATGACAAGCTACATCGCCTGGTCTGTTTTCAAACTGCTATGGTGGAATTTCTGCACAATACAGACCAGAGATGGGGTAATTGAAAATATAATGGTAATTAAGTGTAATGCATTACAATTTTCCATGTAATTGAATGTAATGTGTAATTGAGCATTTTTTTATGACATGTAATGGTAATTTAATTAATTACAATGACAAAAGCATGTAATGCTAAATTACTCTTAAATTACATTTCAATTACATTTACTTTTATGGTGTTAATGATAAGAAATTGTGTTAATTTACTTATTATTTATTTTAATAGCATACAGAAATGTTTGCTAAATAGTCTTAAAAAATGTGAGAACCATATATATATTGGTGTTATTCATTTTTTAAGAAAGATCTTTATCAAAATAGATTGATAACATGTATATACATTTCATCAATGCATGTATGTATCATTAAACAAATGTGTAAATCTTTCTTAGACAGTTCATTTAGAATTTTAAAATCTCTGCACACAATCATTTTGTCAAATTAGTATACACAAAAGGATTATAGAAATAATAAAATTATCAGCTGTAAAAACAAATTGCAATTAATCAGACTAAATGAGTAATAAAACAGCCTAGGGACAATGCCACTATTACATGTATGTTATCTAATTAGCCAAAAAATGCTAATATTTAGACATAATATACATTGTTTGTACTATACGTTATTTACAATCTAGTGTCAAGCATACTTTTGAATAATTGTAAATAAAAAAAAACATGGACAAATTTTTAATTTATTTATCTATATAGTGTTTAATTAAATGGCTTCATTTCTGAGTTGTCAAAATACTCCTTAATGTATTGGCAAGTTAATAGGAACACATTCCCTCTTCTATAAACACATCTTATGATTAAGCAATACCTGCCACATCAGCTCCTATCGAAACTAAGTGTTAAGACCAGAGAGATTCAGACTAATGACAAAACATTAAAAATACTAATGATGATCAAATGCAATGCTAAGACTATGTTGTTTGCTTACATGAATATTTTACGCATGCTATATATAAATGATGTATATTGTTTAAAAGAAGTTATGATGAAATGTAATGTGTAATTTAATTAATTACTTTAATAAGTAATTGTAATTTAATTAATTACTTTAGTAAAGTAATTGTAATTTAATTAATTACTTAAGTAAAGTAATTGTAATTTAAATAATTACAATTTAAAAACTGTAATGTGTAATTAGTGTAATAGCTCATTTGTGCAATGTAATGTGTAATTTAAATAATTACATTCTAATGTAATTGACCCCAAGTCTGATACAGACTATGCTTGTGTAGGTCAGATGAAGATACAAACTGCACATTGGTATCATCAACAAGTAACGATTCACCCCATTGTAGCGTATTACAATTGTCATCAATGCCAAGAAACAGTTCAAGAGACTATGTTAGTCATCAGTGATGACTTAATGCATGATGCTCATGCGGTCTATAAGTTTGTATCGATGACAAACGAACACTTACAACAGAAAAGAATGATCAACATTCAGCATGAAATTCAGTTTTCCGATGACTGCTCAAGTCAATATAAGTCGATTAGCCCATTGTGTGATATTTCCTATTCGATCCAGGATTATGGCTTTATTATTGAGAGACATTTTTATGGATCTAGGCACGGGAAAGGGCCATGTGATGAGGCAGGGGCATTCTAAAATATATGGCAAGAATATCTAACACAGAAATTAATCCGTTGTTATATGATGCATATTGCACAACCAAACTGTTGGATGACCATGAACATATTCTTGGTTTACCTTTGTAAAAAATATAACTAATGAAAATAAATTAAAATTATCTGATATTGAAAATAATGACTTTATAAAAGAAAAATATAAAATGAATATACACATGAAAGAGATTATGCAAGAACATTATAAAAAGCTGTTCTTTAAAAAAATAAATTCATTTAACAGAAAATAATAAATATTATCTATAGTAAATTAAAAAAGAAATATGAAACATAGCCTTATTTACTAAATGAAGGGTTAGTGACCATATTTTGGAAATTGAAAGGGGCAGATACAAAAATATAATAAGAGAAGAACGTTTATGTCAACATTTGTTGTCTAAATAAAATTGATGACGAAAAACATTTTTTATTTACATGTACAAAAAAATCAAGATTTGAAATTTGCATTTTTACAGAAAGTTAAAATATCTATTCTGATATAGAAAATATAGATAATTTTCAAAAATTGGTTTTATGTCTTTCGTGTCCGTCAATTATCACTACTGGACGAAAAAACAACTGTCCATACCAGTAACAGTCGTTCTAAGACTGCTAATGTTTGTTAAAGTTGTAACAGTTGTTAAATTTCACTGCTGCAGTTATTTTGTAACTGTCCCAACTTTAAAAGTGTTTGTCTATAACATAAATCGACTGTAACAACGCTAGAAATAACTGTCACAGTCATTAAAGGACTGATACAACTATTTCAAAGTTGTAACAGTTGATTTACAACTGTCCCAACTCGAAAAACGTTGCAACAGTCATTAATAAACTGATTAAACGTCTAAAAGGTTGTCACAGTCATAATAAGACTGTTGCAACCATTTGAAAGTTGTAACAGTTATTTAATAGCTGTCCCAACAAAGAAAACGTTGAAACAGTCATAAATAAACTGTTTAAACGCTGAAAAGGTTGTTACAGTAAAAATATGATTGCTACAACCATTACATAGTCATAGCTAATTTATAAGTGTAGCAACTTCCAAACATCGATCGTTATTAGGACTTAAAAGTCACGGATACAAAATTTCTGACAGTCAGGGATAGGTTAAATTATTTGTAAAACAATTTTACCGTGTGCAATTACAACTATCACTCCCATTTAATACATTAATTTTAGATAGAAATTGGTTTAAAAAAAAAAGAATTTTGAAATATTTGCCGCTGAACATTTTGGTATTCCCTGCTTATTTAGTGAATGTGCTAAATTTATATAATTATTTAACACTCCCTCGCCTCTCATCTCATCGAACAAAATCTGAACCAGCACTAGATACCTGCAATTTCACACAGGACAGTTTTATTCGCATTTAAAACTACTTACAGATAAATCGAAAACGATTACCCAATATATTTGTAACCAAATGTATCTTTAACTGTATTAACAGTTGACAGTTTTTAATATTATCTAAATAAAAACTGTTTAATTTTTTTAAATAAGTTAGGTGTGAAATCATTCATGCATACAAGGCTGTCTTCAATACCCGTAGTTTTACGAATCGCATTACTTCATAATAACGGTCAATATACATGATATACTGTAAACCTAGCGGGAAACTCCGAATATACACACTTGTCAAACTTATCCCCATCTTAAACTGCTTAATTTTTCCCGAGGGCTTATTTCACACACTTATTTTGAGCTTTTATTTGGGGCTACATTTTTTTCTTGCAAAATTATAAATATTGCCGTATTAACCATTTTGATTTCTATACATATAAAAAAAATCAAAGCTATGATGAACATTTAACGCATCTTTTGCAGCTATGGAAAAACAAAAATACTCTTAAATCTATCTAAATCTAATTTATTTTTGAATAGTTCAATATTGACTCGACTTTGTACTGTAGATTGTAACGAGTGGCCTATTTGAAGTTCAAATGTCCTTGATAAATAGCACTTCGGCATTCATTCATTCATGATTGAGGTAAAAATATTATCACTCGAGATCATTCATATTTTCACCGGATTTTTTTCAATCAATTTACCAATAGTATTTATAAATAGATGGACGTACTGTACAAGACCGACAAAATAACTAGCGCCAGTGAAAGTTGAAATGTTCAAAACAAGAAAACTCCCATTGTTTCAGACAAGGAAATCAAATCTTCTTTTATTTATTCACATAACGGTTTAGAACTTGTTGTATTCTTTAGACTCCGGTCTTGTTAAATTCTAAAGACTGACATCAGATTCTCTTTTGTGGTTTTAGTTGATCACATGTCGTACTAACCATGCATGCTAACGTTTATCCAAAATGTTTTCCAATTTCCATTTTTAAATTCAATTTATTTAATCATATAAATGCTTGTCCAATATTGATATATTATTCAACCAGTAAAGAAAATAACAATTTTACTAGATGTATTAATGGAAATTTTAAAATGGTCACATTTAAAAATTAGGCAAATGGGTTCATTATTCTAATTATATTCATCTTCAATCAGTGATGAAAACAGTACATATGTATTACCAGCAGAACTTACTTGGGCGCCCCTTAGAAAAAAAAATCATTGATTAATTAAATCATACAATTTTTTTTTTTGACTCACTTTAATAGAAGGATGGACTGAAAATAAGTATGCTGGCCCTGGTCTGAGTAAAAAAATATATAATCTGGCTGCTTATATCATGTATATGTTGGAAATTAATATTCTGACCTTATCAAATTTGCCAATTCAGTTGCTAACTTCTATGTCATTGGGTTTTCGGTGAAAAATTGTCTAATTTGTAAACAAGTACCACATCATTTTATTTATTAAATAATGATCTTATTAAAATAAATTGTTATCACAGAGATATGTCTCGCCTTTTTGTAATTTTGATAATGCAAATGTTGAAATTAAAATAGCAATACTTTAACATGTAAGTTATGCAAATATTCAAAGTCGATGAACCATGACTGAAGGTACATGGCTAAACAATCTCCATGGAATGAGATGTGCCAATGCTAATTGCATACCAAATACCATTGACTTATTATAAGTCGTTCCCTTTAAACAAACCTAAACACAAACATTAACTTGTAAACTATGTAAAAGTTTCAAAGTCAATGAACCATGATCAGGGGTGGGGCTATATAATCTCCATGGAAACGATACTTGCAAATGCCAATACATTTGCATACCAAATATCATTGACTTAATATTAGCAGTTCATCTTAAACTGATCTAATCACAATTTAATACATGTAAACTAAGCAAAAGTTTCAAAGTCAATAGACCATGACTGAGGGGGTGGGGCCAAATATTCTTCATGGACATGAGATGTGCTAATGCTTATACAACTGAACACCAATTAACATTGGCCTACCACTAATGGTTCCCCTTGAACTGACCTAATCACAAACTAATACATGTTAACTTAGCAAAATTTTCAAAGTCTATAGACCATGACTAAGGTGATGGAGCCAAATAATCTCCATGGAAATGAGATATGCCAATGCTTATACAACTGCATACCAAATATCATTGACCTACCACTAGTGGTTCCCCATAAATTGACCTAATCACAAACTAGTACATGTAAAATATGAAAAGTTTCAAAGTCAATAGACCTTGACTGAGGGTGGGGCCAAATATCTCCATGGTAATGAGATGTGCCAATGCTAATACAACTGCATACCAAATATCATTGACCTACCACTAGTGGTTCACCATGAACTAGACCTAATCACAAACTAATACATCGTTGACGCCGCCGCCAACGCCAGAAACAGCATATCTATGTCTCGCTTTTTGACTCCGTCAAGGCAAGACAAAAATTGCAGTTCTATTTAATATTGTTGTGTCGATATTTTGAGCAATTATGATTTTAGCCGTGTATCACCATCAACATGATCAATGATCACTTGTTCTCCAATGGACGAATATGTCGTAAAGTTTTCACGTGTTTATACATATAGATATATGTTGACCTCTAGATTGTTATTTAGTTGTTGTTGGGTTGATGTCATTTAGTAGCAGTTTACTCAATTTCACCAGTTTATTATCATATGTTTTAGTCTATTTGTCATGTTTGTATTACATAGGCTTTTCACACCATGCTATATATATATGTATAATGTACAAACATAGTCAATACATTAAATCTAATTGAACAGCCACAAAAAAAATGTCCAATTCTCATCCCTTTCTTGATACCACTTTTTGTATATTTTTTTTATTATTACAGGTTGGTTTTTTTCTTTTGCTAGAAGTTTTTAAAATCATAGCAAATTAAAACCCCCAAAATATGCTTCCACATAAAAATATTATAATTTGAATTGATTTTTGGTGTTTTAACACCACTTTTAAGCACCGCTTTTGGGCTATTTCGTGGTGGCCAGTCTTTATTGGTGGAGGAAGCCGGAGTGCCCGGAGAAAACCATCGACCTTCAATAGTAAATATTATAATTAAATTATAACAAACAGCTCACTAATAGTGGATAATACATGTATGCCTTTGTAATGCTTATTGTGTATATTGAAAATGTTGCTAAACATCTTAGGATATATATTTAGAAGGCATTTATTCAACTTCAAAAGCAGATAGAATGGATTTGTAGAAAAACATGAATAAGGGCAGAAGCCTGTTAATATTGGATCACCAATAAGTCTTTGGTAAACCATAATACATTTGTCATCACTCATGTTTCAATGGGTCTGTAAACATGATAAAAATGGGAGACATCAGAAATGATCATCCAGGAACTATTTTTTAAAATTCTAAACATGCTTAACTGTAATTTTGAGGCCCTATATAGCTTGCTGTTCGGTGTGAGCCAAGGCTCTGTGTTGAAGACCGTACTTTGACCTATAATGGTTTACTTTTTCAAAATTTTTGACATGGATGCAAAGTTGTCTCATTGGCAATCATACCACATCTTCTTATATCTATTAACTGACCCAATTTTATCGCCAACTGATTGTTTGTTGCTTTTGTATATAAATCAAACATGGGTTTCTTATCTAAACTTGTTTACATTGTGTTACATCATCCAATATGGCTAGGCCTGTTTTAGGTTTTTCATTATCATTATTATGTGGTACTGATTTTGCTCATTGTTGAAGGATGTGCAGTTACTAACAATTACATCACTTGGTCTACGGTTGATGGTTGTCTCATTGAAAATCATACCACATCTTATTCTGGTTATTGTACATTCATGACATTATACATGTTATCATGGTTATACAAGACTACAATATTATCAAATGAATTATAACAATTGTTAATAGTTGTCCGACTTTTGTTAACAAAAAGCAGCTATAATCAACATGGTAGAGATGATCAATGGTGATGTAACAAGAGTGACTGTGCACATGCTGAAATGTCATGTCAGCTTTGCCTACATGTAAAATTGAATTGATGTTGAATGTAAAAAATTTAATACATGTATGAAGGTTTTACTACATGTACAAGTATCACATAAACTTTCCATTATCAATTACCTTTGAAAATGAAGTCATGGTCAAATTAACAATGCCAGACAGATGATGTACACCCTACAAACTGACATTCCATACCCAAAATTTAGTGGTTTATAGTATCTGTGAAATAGACTTAACATCCAAAACATGAAAACTAAACATTGCCCAATTAAACATGAAAATGAGGTCATGGTCAGATTTAAAACCTCCCAATCAAACTTGTACAACTTACGAAAATATCCAATACGCCAAAAATAGTGATCCTATACATGTCATGCATGTACATGTACATGTAGTTTATAGCATCTGAAAAACATTAGGAAATAGACCAAACCACAAAAACTAAACATTGTTCAATGAACCATGACATTTTCATTGAGGTCAAAGTCTGATGCAAGTCTTGCAGTCAGATATATTCACCTTACAATCATTTCATACACCAAATATAGTTGACCTACCATTCTTACTGCTTGTAGTATCTGAGAAACAAACTTGACAAAGTAACTGAAATAACCTTAATCAATGATCCATGAAATGAAGTCAATGTCAGGTTAACCCTGCCTGACAGACAATGAGACATGTAGACCTTTCAAGATACCTTTATATATATACCATATAAATTTATCCAATTACTCATTATACATGTTATACATGTAAGAGAGTATTTCACTGTATGACTCTTCAAACAGTAATATTTTTTTTCAAACAGACGGTGAACCATGAAAAGAAGGTAAAGTGCAACGGACAAGCTACTAACAGAAACCTTCATAACATAAAGAAGTATCAGGTCTTTGAGCTTCTAAAATGTACCTAGTGAAGCTTTATACAAATTGGTTACGCTGTAGCCGCTGCCAGATTGTAATACCTATTTCTTGCATATTTCAACTTTTGTTGCAGGCAGGACAATAAAATTATACTTTGAAGTACATGGATTTTTTGTTTAATATGCTTGGGCACTAATTTAGATTTTTATTTAATTCTAATTCAGACTTAAAGTACAGCAAGCAGTCATTTGACACTAAACAATTGTGACGGACTACAAGAGACCCTCATGGGTGGTTAAGGTCTTTTTACACACCCTCGTGGTCGTTAACAATTGCAATGCCAACATAAACTTCAGATGCGATATACATGCACTGTTTTGTAAATTTCACTGAAACTAGAAATTCACATTATCCAAATTGTTATTATATTAAAATGACTGATTATCCACTAAAGTATTCATAAATTCAGATATGATGTACTATTATTATTAATATTCACTGAAACTATGAATTTTCATTATTCCAAATGGCTATTTCAAATCAATAATTATCCAAGGTATTCATGGAATTCAGATACAATGTATGATTGCACTATTAATATGCACTGAAACTATGAAATCTTGTTATTCCAAATTCATTATTGATATACCAAATGAATAATTATCATGATTATCCAAGTTATTTAGTCATCCAGTACTGTGGTCCTCCTTTAATACAATTTGTAAGTTTCCTATTTGTACAATGCACAATTTTTTTCTTGTCCAATTTAATCCTAACATCACAAGTCATCATCATCATGGAATAATGCTGCAAGTGCTATTCATTATTTCCAAAAACAATAAATAACTAGCACAAAATAATGAATTAATCCACCTGTTTCACAATTTGCAGCTATAAGAGTGACTCAGTGACATCTATATTTCCTATGTATCAAAGTGCACATGTAGCAGGCATCATATTCTAAGTGGGAATCATGCTCAAGCCAATATGAAGCTACAAAAAAAAATATACATTGAGACTAAAGTACAGTAAAATTTTAACTAACATAATACTATATACATTGTACGGTACTTAGAAGAAAGTCAATTACAATAACTGTATTTACCTAGATGAAAACTAGCAATCCTCATTTGATTGACAAAAAATTTCTAGGACTTATACAATTATATTTTTAAGTCCCAATTTTAAACAAGAAGAATAAATCTTTTTAGGGGGTCTAAATTCTATATATGGTGTTGTCTTTTTTCCTACATTAATGATTTTTTATGTGTGACTGTGTACTTTCATTGATGGGTTACTGTCTTATTGAGGCTCACACCATACCCTCCCTGTTAATGTTTTAAATCCTTGAGTTTAATTTTACATCTTTTGTGTTACCCGGTATACTTTTTACTTATTACAGCTTGTATTAAATAATGTTTTGCAGCTCAGACAACACTTTCTTTATTTTATTTTAGTTATTTACCCAATTCTATTTTGATAAATCAATACTCAGATAACTTTTAAAATATGCATTTTTTGTATCCAAAATAATATTATATCCTGCTGTTTCATATTGTTCTTAAATTATAATTTATTTTGAAAAATTTGTCAAAATTTTGAAGAGGACAATTATAATTTGTGAACATCATTATAAAATCATCTTCAATATATACCCATGACAGTTTAAAATTCCTCCCCAAGGCAATAAACTATTGTGTGTCTTAATCTGTATATTAGCTATAGCATTATATAAGAATTCTTGATTATTACCTATCCAGTGTTAACATCCTGATTATTACCTATTTTAATGTCACATTTGCATGGTCATGAATTCATGTTCAGTTAATACATATATTTTAATTATTTATTTTGAATTTGAATAAAAGGTATTTTTAAACTAAATTGTTAGACATACAATGCATCATTGATATATAAGTAAATTTTATAACAACTTACTTGATTATTACAATATCTATAAAAAATACTTTGAGCTTCATAAAATACTTTAAAAAAGTTTATACCATGTTTAGATAAAAAAAAAAAATGCTTACAGATAGATTTTTTTGTTATGTTTTCCCCACATATTGAATGTTAAACACAAAATAAATATGTAGAAAAGGCAAAAAATCTGCAGTCAGATGTGAATGCACATGATGAAAGGAGATGTGGGATATAATTATATATCAATGATGCATCAACCCAACAGTAAGGCAACAATAAAGTAACCAAAACACAATTTAACACACACATTTGACTCATGAATAGAAAGTCCTTTAATCATTTTAATTGTGGAATAAATAAAAAGACCCTTGAATGTTACTACTAGATAACATTTATGGCATAAATGAATTTTGACTAACCATGCTACAGGGCACAATTTATATAAAAATTTCACATGAAAATATATAGTTTAGGTTCAAATATTTACAAATGTATAGTGATTTAATATTCTATGTTAGATCTAAAAAGAATATAATTATGATGCTAACTTTGCTCTTTTAATATGTTTTTTATTTCTTTTTAACTTAAAACTATGTACATGTAGCAATAAACATGATGACATATTTATAGATATTTTATTCATTGTAATTATTCATTTTGAGAAAAGATGCAACAACCTCCACAACCCTTTATTATGAATCCTTAAGTACATGATGAAACAATTACTAATTTAATTAGCACATTTTGTTTAATCAACTGTGTTTAAATGGCAACTGTTATGACTCTGTGCATGGTTTCAGGAACATTAATTTAATAACATTGTTTTATTTTGATGATTAATGTTATTTTGAACAATCTAATACACATTCACTTTCAATGCCTTATATTATCAAATATATTCATTTTTTTGTGTGCATGATTTGGGAATTATTTAAAAATTGAATGAAAATGCATACTTGCTAAATAAGTCACTAAAATTAATAATTTTCATAAAATTTTATGGTCAGATCATATGTTTTCGTACACCGTCATATTAATTTGTACTAATACTACTATGCATGTTTTTTCAATGGAAATTGTGATGTCACAATGCATTCTTAATAGAACGAAAACTATCAGCTGATAAAGCAAAACCAGAGAAACACTTGTAATCCAATATTAGTAACACAATTATATGGATATGTACATGTAAAGATTAGTTGGTTGTTTGTTATAAAAAGTCTAGTGACAAGTATTTCAGGCAAATTTAAGACCAGAGAGTTAACAATATATAAACATACAATATGTACATGATGTATAGGTACTGTAAAAGGCCATCCCGCACAACAAAAGTTAACCAATGCCCCACATGTTAGAGTTTAACAGTAAGGAGATGAAGATCAAGAGTTACCTTTGTTTATTCCCTTGACCTTGTCACCCTTGGGGTGAAGAATGCAAAGTAAATAAGAGATTAAATGACATACACATGATAAAAGGGGGAGAGGGAATGACCAGTGTCATACATGAATTTCAATGATGCACAACTTTTCCAAGCACAAATCCTAACTTTGCCTTGGAACATGCAACTATGCACGAGTGTGGTGATATAGATCGATTCATAGCCTGTCTGTAGGAAGAACAAATGTGCATTTTCCCTTCAAAATCTTGGATCCATGATTATTCGATAGACATGCTTTAAAATATTGTTCATTTCTACTCACCGATTGTAATTTCCAGCTCAGCTTATATTGTACACGTGGTCTAACATCTGTAGTTTCCTGTGTAAAATATAGTTTGCCGACCTGCAGGTCCAGTTTGCCGAAAGAAAATAAAGAGGGTAAATCGTCCACGGTGAAGAATTGTTTTCCGTTTTTAATGAAACTTGACAGATTTAATTAATTATTTTTTTTATCATCGGAAATATCCCTCATGGAGAGTAATTCAAATTAAAACTGTTTTATTATGCTGTACAATATTGGTAACTTAGTCATATTCTTTAAATTTACTTCAGGTACACCGACGGTACATTTTCTATTCCTCAGAATTTAAAAACTTTTTCAAATATAAATTTGAATGAATTCAATCAGCATCTTCTGCAATAATATTAAAACTTCTTTTTTAAACGAAGGCTTCTGGTATGTAAAACCAGTTATGAACGAATCTGAATAGATAAAATAAAAAGTAAAGATACCTAAAGGAAAGTCAAACATTACATATCAAAAATGAACGGACAATGCTATGGCAATAAACGGAAAACGACAAAAGACAAACAACGATCGCAAAATAAATAAATGAAAAACAAAACAAGTCAACAACCGCACAATAGATGATAATAGTATAAATTATGGGCTATTTCACAACAATATCAAATCTTGAGAGCCGGGTGAAACGTAGTTTTTTTTTTTATACTGAGTTGCTACCGTGACGTTTAAATATTTGTCGACTGCAACAACCTATGAAATGTTTGTTTTAAACATTTAACGACTGTAGCAACCTTTTAAAATTTGTAATAAACATTTTATGACTGTAACAACCTTTAAAAAGTTGTAACAAACATTTTACAACTGTCCCAACTCTAAAAACGTTGTAACAAACATTTTTTGACTGCATCAACGTCTGAAAAGTTGACACAAACAAATTTCAACTGTCCCAACTATTAAAAGGTTGGGACAAACATTATACAACTGCCACAACTTTTGGAAAGACTGTAATAAATAGTATTTGACTGTGACAACCCCGTAAACCACTGCAATAGTCCTTAAATGACTGTTGATAACATTTTTTGATTTTCACAACCCATAAAAGTGTTGGGACAGACATTAATCAACTGTATCAGTTTCTTTGACAGTCATCTTCAGTTTTCCACAGACTAAGACAGTCGTACAACAACTGTTACTGGTATGGACAGTTGGTTTTTCGTCCAGTAGTGTATGCAGTTTGCTGCTCCATTTGTTAAAAAGTCATGGTCCCTGAGGAGGGTGGACTCAACTGCATGATAGATACATGTATATAATGTTTTGTTCTTTTATTGTTTTTATGATGTATTATATTAATTTGTTTATTATGTATGCCTTCAACCCCATTGGGGTGTAAATGTGCATCATTCAAAATTCTATAATTTCAAACGCTAGACGTCAAAAGTCAAAGTTTATTACTGAAGTTAAATCCAGAAAGAAAGATCTGTTTGATAAGAATCTGGAAACAATAAGACAGAGGCAAATCAATGTGTCAAACAGGCAAGCAAAGCAGTCTGAGGAGATGTAGAAAGCACTTAAAATTAGAAAAAATAATAAAAAAGGACAAAATATCGACACTGAAAGGGCAAATATCAATAAGCAAAGAAATATTTCCCGTGGATTCCACTCAGAAACATCTATTACAATTTAGTAGTAAGGGATACAATTTGATGTCACTCAACTTAGCAAAAATGTTCATCCAAAACTAGCAAATTATTCCGTCACCATCAACTCAGAGTAGCAAAACAAAAATAGACATTTTCGAACAACCAGAGTCACTAGTTGGGAAAATTTTTAAACACATTTTGACAGACAACGGAAAAGATTAAATGTGGCATGGAACAATTCATTCCTGTAACTCAGGGATATTTGAGATTATAAAAATTAATAAAGTTAATGACAGTTCATTACTGGATGACTAATAATTATGTTAAAACTAAGATATTTTACTGCATTTTCTTTTTTATCTGAAACCTTTTCAACTTTTACTTTGACCTATTCAACTAATCAGTCGTACTTTTGGCCACTTTTTCGACATTTAACTTATCTCTTTCCATGAAAATTCTACTTGAGCGTCACTGATGAGTCTTTTGTAGACGAAACGCGCGTCTGGCGTAACTACAAATTTTTATCCTGGTATCTATCATTAGTTTGGGGTTTTTTTTCACCCAATTAACTCAATTTTGACACATTTTGAGGACTAGTATGTTTGCCCAAAATATTCATTATAACCTAAGTAGTGTGTGCTAAACCAAGTCCACATGCACTTGTCTCAGAAATTTGTTTTCCTATATACTAGGCCCCAAGGGTGACTGGGGAATAGAAGTATGGTCACCATTGGTCTTCCTCCGACCGGCAGTAAAACCCTTGCTAAAGTGGGGCGTCCGTTTGGCTGTGCGGGATGTACAAAATTGCAGCCAAGTCCGGAAAGGCTAAATTTCTGTCCCTATCCAATATACCCTCATTTCCCGAGGCAGTCTAAATTTCTCCGACCTTAATCCCGGACGCCCCCATTACAGAACCTACCTGTTGTATTTATTGTTAATTTGTTCTCGTCCTGAATATGCATGAAATATTTGCCACTGGACGTTAAGCAACCAACAATCAATCAATCAATCCTATATACTAGTACCTTAATATAACACAAGGTACTTAACTCGCATTTTTGAAAAATTGTCAGTCGGTCACGAAATTCCGTTATATGCCGACTTCTCGGTTGTCCACCCTACTAAAACTTGTTATGTTGTAAATCTAAATTGATTTATCTACACAATGGTATATAACACGCCTACTTGTGTTGTCGGAATCATCCCGTAATATGTCAATCGTAATTATTTCGTCTACTCACTAGTAATTTTACTGAACAACTTACCTAGACATTTATACCAGACCAAACAACCGGTGAGCTAAAAACCTAAAGGCACCACAATCAGTTTATTAAGTATGCACTATATTATCACATGTATTCTTCACATTCATGTTCAGTTTACCAGTATTTTTCGTGAAAAACGTAATTAACTATTAATAACCCGTCAGCCTTTCAAATTGAGCAATCAATCCAACCTTTGTTAGACGTTCTAGTGGTTCATCTTTTTTAAGTCTGGAAAATTCTAAAATCGCTTCAGTATCTGCGGTTTCTATCTTTAAATGATAGGGATTAAACATTTCCCCACTAGGGAGCAATTAGGCTTCAACACATGAGCCATCGCTAAAGTTAAAGTAGTATTGAAAATTACAAAAACATTAACAAAAGCAATTAAAGATCGTGCTATGCGGACTGTCTTAGCCGTAAATTAAGGATACAACTAACTTGTACATTTGAAGACACATTTAACAAAAACATATTGCTCTTAAACTCTTTAATGAACTAAACCAATTTCATTTTCCTTATTTTTTCCATTACCTCGACAATGACACAAAATACGGCAACTACCTCTCCCGAGATATATTCAACCAAACATATCTTAAATTATCTTCATTAAAAAGCTGCATACAAAACTTCCAAGCTTACTTGACAGTTCTAAATACGCGTTGTAAACGGGTTTTTAAAAATATTGTTTTCTTCATTTTTTTTCAACATTTTAAATTTAGTTTCAACACTCAACATTTGGTTTCCACATTCAACATTCGTTTTCAACTTTCAACATTGCAAACACATGTGTCCATGTCCTCTCATTTCATTGTTTCTATTTTTCAATAACTGCTCTTGACTGTGATGTGTTGGACCCAGCTGATGATCTTGTTGATTGAAATAAAATATTTCTATCAAAATGATGATAAATTTTTTATATGTTTTGTATTTTACACAGTAATGGGTTGCAAACATTTTTTTTATAACTTCAACATTTCATAAGATATCTTTAATTTTATAGATGCATCAGAAAGATCCTTTCTAAATTCGAAAACCGGATATCTCTTATAACGTAATAGAAATTAAGAAAACCGGACTGTCATAATTATAAATGTCCGATATTTATTTAACGGAGAAAAACACAAATTTACAATATTGACAGCATCAAATTGTGATAAAACTTTCTTATATTAACACCTACATATATTCTTTTTATTTAAATGTATTCAGATTGGTCTACTTCATCTGAATGGAAAGCATGAAAATAAGTTTAGTTGTGGAATTATGATTTTTTTTAAATGTACCGGTAGTACAAATTGAATACAATAAAATTGAGAATGGAAATGGGGAATTTGTCAAAGAGACAACAACCCGACCATAGAACAGAACAGCAAAAGGTCACCAATAGGTCTTCAATGCAGCGAGAAACTCCCGCACCTGGAGGCGTCCTTCAGCTGGCCCCTGGATAAATATCTATACTAATAACTTATAATAAATAAACTCGGTACTTCGGCTCAGGGAATACAAACTCTTAAGTCAGGAATGTCATGTCTTAAAGCCTGAAGAACGTAATATTCATAATGGAGGTATATATTCTGTTCTCATTAGAGAATATGCAAAAGTGGCTGTTGTAAGAAGACTGAGAACATTAAACATGGTCTATTTAAAGATCAGAAAATGTGGTATAATTTGCCATTCCAGATACCAAATGATGTAAAATTATTGTAAGTAAACGTCACGTCACCGGTGAGCCGTCTACAACTAGTAATATTACTCATGCCATATAGCTTGCCATACAATATTATTTAATTTATCTTCCCTCAGAGGAAGATCCCGATCTTAAGATTGATTGGTGGTTGCTTAACGTCCAGTGCCCCCCGGTGGATCGCTATCCTTGCCGTGGTCGGGGGGCTTGCGTGTCTCAGTGACCCCAAGAGCTATGCCAGTTGGAGCTTCGTCTCCTGGTAGGGTTACCCATGCTGGACAGGTCGAAGGGTAGAGACCAGACTAAAGTGATCCGAACATCGTACGAGTTGCCCGATGTTTTGAAAAAATAGGCTCTCCAACCCGTTGGCCGTGGGTTGCTACCCGTGTCGGTGGTTGACGAGATCCTTGCGGATGAGGGCTGTAGCCAGACTCCTTACGGTCAGAAAATACCCGGACGGACAAGACTATAGTTCAATAAGCTGCTTTGGCTCCAATATCATCTAAACGGGAGGTCGGATGGACCCGGTTCGATCAATCGGCTGGTCATGTCGAGCCCTTCAGTTAATCCTCAACAATAAGCTTTCTTTTAACAATTTTCATGATATACACATGTGTTTTAAATAAAGCTATTTATATTTCGGATAACTGAAGAAGGCGATGGCTCATGGGTCAATCAAGTGGTACGCTTTCTATTTCGCTTGATGGATACGCTCTGCTTGAGTATACCATTCTTGGAACATCTGGTGCTTTCCGCAGTGGATCTTGGGTGCTAATTTTGGGGACCAGCTACGTTATACATGTTATACTTAGAGCTCGTTTTCAGCATTAGCACTTGACCCCGGCTCGCCACGGAAACACAGCATCGCCCTTGTAGGCACTCCGAGGTGGGTGGATGACAAGAATGGTGAATCTTTCTCATTTCCTATGGCACAACAAAACCAACCCTCTAAATCAGCTTTAATACATAAAAAAAGAAAATGTGATGATTCAGTGCCCTGTCAGGAAGATGACAGTTGGCCCAGATTTATTGTAATAAAAGGAACAGATGAAAAACCAATTTCCAAAATATCTCCCTTTGTGATTCACAAACAAATTCAAAGCGTTGCTGGTACTGTAAAAAAAGTTTCAAAAATGAGATCAGGCAATTTGTTGGTTGAATGTTCCAACAAAAGTCAATCAACAAATTTGCTTACACTGACAACAATTACAAACTTTCCTGTTTCTGCCTCTCCTCACAACAGTTTGAATAGCTGTAAGGGAATCATTCGAGACAGAAGTCAATACCTTGGTGACCTTACCGTGGAAGAAATCTGTGAGGAACTTTCAAGCCAAGGTGTAACTGATGTTGTTAGATTTCAAATAAAAAAGAATGGAAATATAATCAAATTAAATACATATCTTTTGACATTTAGAACTCCAACTCCTCCTCCATCTATTACTTTAGGTTGCTTCGGAATCAGAGTTGACAGGTTTATCCCTAACCCAATTCGATGCTTCACTTGTCAAAAGTTTGGTCATGGAAGCAAACAATGTCGTGGTACGCAGAGATGCTTCAAGTGTTCTGACGAAGGACACGAGGGAACAACCTGTAGCTCTGAATCTTCTAAATGCGTAAACTGTGTTGAATCCCATTTTTCATCATCTAGGGACTGCCCTGTTTACCTTAAAGAAAAAAATATTATCAAAATTAAAACAGAAAGAAACATCAGTTACCCAGAAGCTAAACAGATAGCTTCTGTTTCGAATGATCTCCTTGTTTCGAACAGACCATCGTACGCCAGCAAAGTTGTCCGCTCATTCAGTCACGAGCATACACAAACTCGCATGACCTGGCCAATTGATGCTGAGACATTTACAATGCTGCCTGTTGAAACAGAACCTAACGATAAAATATTAATTCCAAGAAAACCAACACCTTCTAAAACCAGTACCCAGTCAACTCAATCTTCCTTACAGAGCTCAATGTCATCATCTAAAAAAAATGAAAAAAAGAAATCAAATAAAAAAGATACAGTTAAATCAGACAGTTGGGGCGGTGAATCTGTCTGGGATCTTCCCAGTGACATTGATGATTCTTCCATCTCCAATAGTCCTCCTTCATCTGCATCTAATAAAACTAGTTTATCTTCTGCATCTAGTACAAAGTCTTCTAAAGCCCCGTCTCCTCTTCGTTCTCCAGAACAGAAGGATGTCCCAAAGAAGCCAGCAAATACATCCTCTCAGAAGTCTTCTGATTCGAGGTCGCGGGGTAGGGGTCGAGGCGGAGTAAAACCAGCTGCGCATGGTCCTGGAGATCGACGACTCTCCTCACACAACAGATTTTCAACACTTAACGACGAATCAGAAATGGAAATCGAAAGTGTTCCGCCACCCGAAAGATTACAATCTCAGGGTGAGCGAAATAAGAATGCTGGCAAACTCGATAGCATTCGCCCGTCTATTAACAAAACATGACTAATATCATCCAATGGAATTGCCGAGGTCTTAAAATAAATCTTCTCGAGTTAACGCTTCTAGTTCAGTCTTTTTTACCTACTGCATTTTGTCTTCAAGAAACTCATTTAAAAGAAAGTGACAATGTATCTTTAAAAGGATACAACATGTATAGCACATTTTCTAAGGTAGATGAACGTGCTGCAGGCGGATCATCCATTTTTGTGAAGGACAACGTCATTCATAGCACAGTCCAACTCACCACGGATCTGCAGGCAGTTGCAATTCGTTTATCATTAGATAAAACAATTACATTATGTTCTATATATATTCCACCCAATTCAATTATCGATAAAGCTAAACTCAAAAACCTCACTGATCAATTACCCTCACCATTTATACTTATGGGCGACTTCAATGCACACAACCCCTTGTGGGGAAGCAAGTCTCATAATATCAAAGGTAAGATCATTGAGGACTTTGTCTCTCAAGAAGGATTATGCATTTTTAATGATGGATCTAATACTTATCTTCATCCTGGAAACGGGTCTTATTCTGCTATTGATATCACTATTTGCGATCCCTCTCTTCTTCTGGATTATTCATGGCGTGTTCATGATGATCTATGTGGAAGTGATCACTTTCCAATAGTACTTGAACATCTTTTTACTTCTGCCCAACAGAGAGTACCACATTGGAAACTTGACAAGGCGGACTGGTCCTTGTTTGAGAATCTCTGTCAAGCGGAACTTCAGTCAAAGATGTTTGAGACTGTACAAGATCCAATTTTAACTTTTAATACAGTTTTAACGTCAATTGCTGACAGAACTATTCCTAAGACCTCGGCAAATCCGAAACATCCCAGCAAACCATGGTTTGATGATGCTTGTGATCAAGCAATAGGTGACCGTAAAAAATCTGAAAGACGGTTCAATCAACAACCAACGACGGAAAACTTGAGTAATTTCCGTGTTTTTCGCGCTAAGGCACGGCGGACTTGCAGGCAAGCACGACGAACGTCTTGGAAGAAATTTGTCTCGGAGATAACATCTCGCACTCCGATGACAAAAGTATGGAACATGATACAAAAGATAAAAGGTAAAAATTCTAAAGCCACAGTTAAACATTTAAAAAATGGCAATGATTTATTAACATCTGAAAAGGATATTGCCAACAAGCTTGGTGAAACTTTTGCGAAATCTTCTTCTTCTAACAACTACAGGGAAGATTTTAAAAAAGTTAAAAAACAAAAAGAAAAAATTAAATTAAACTTTAAATCAAAAAATGGTGAAAATTATAATAAACTCTTTTCTCTTGAAGAACTTAAAACATCTCTATCAAAAGCCCATGATACAGCTTGTGGGCCTGATAATATTCACTACCAACTGTTAAAACACTTGCCAGATTCCTCGCTGGAAGCTCTTTTGCAGCTTATGAATAACATCTGGGAATCTGGTGATTTACCATCAATCTGGAAGCTTGCAACCGTCGTGCCTATTCCAAAACCAAGTAAAGATCACACGGATCCTATTAATTATCGGCCAATTGCTCTTACCAGTTGTGTCTGTAAAACACTAGAACGGATGGTCAATGATCGCCTTGTTTGGTTCCTGGAATCCAATGGGCTTTTAGCCAATATCCAGTGTGGATTCCGCCAAGGTCGCAGTACTCTTGACCATCTTGTTCGATTCGAATCATTTGTCCGTAATGGTTTTGCGAAAAATGAACATGTAGTGTCGGTCTTTTTCGATCTAGAAAAAGCCTATGATACTGCATGGAAGTATGGTATTTTAAAAGATCTCTTTGATATGGGGTTGAAAGGCAATATGCCAAATTTTATTTCGAATTTTCTATCTAACAGACAATTTAATGTTAGAGTAAATTCAACCATGTCTGATCTGTATGATCAAGAGATGGGTGTCCCTCAGGGCAGTATTTTATCTGTTACATTATTTAGTCTTAAAATCAACAGCCTTGTTGAAGTTTTAAAAAGTAATATTGAAGGTTCATTGTATGTTGATGACTTTTTAATATGTTATAGAGGCAAAAATATGAATAACATAGAAAGACAATTACAGTTATGTCTTGGAAGAATTGAAAAATGGGCCTCGGAAAATGGGTTTAAATTTTCCACTTCAAAAACGGTCGGGATGCATTTTTGTAACAAAAGGAAATTGCATCTTGATCCAGAACTCACTTTGTACGGCAACCCAATTAAAATGGTTGATGAAACCAAATTTCTTGGGTTAATTTTCGATAAAAAGTTAACCTTTCTACCCCATATCAAAATGTTAAAATCGAAATGTTTAAAAGCATTAGATATTTTAAAAGTTGTCGGCAGCACCGACTGGGGTGCTGATCGCAACATTTTACTTAATTTATATAGATCTCTAGTTAGATCTAAACTAGATTATGGCTCTATAGTGTATGGCTCTGCAAGGAAGTCCTACATACAGATTCTCGATGCTGTGCATCATCAGGGTTTGCGTCTCTGTCTTGGCGCATTTAAAACCTCACCAGTTGAGAGTCTGTATGTAGAGGCTGATGAGCACTCACTCTCTAACAGACGTTTGAAGCTTGGACTTCAATATGCTGTCAAACTAAAAGCCTACTCAGATAATCCTGCCTACAGCTGTGTTTTTAATCCAATTTATGAAGATATTTTTGCAAAACATGAAAATAAAATTCCTCCGTTAGGTATACGTTTAAAATCACATTTAGCTTCTTTTGATTTAAAATCTGTTGCTCAAGTTGAAACTTGCAAATGTCCTCCATGGGAACTTCCCAAACCAAAAATGATATTTGATCTCCGTGAACACAATAAAAATAAAACAAATCCTCTTTTAATTCAGCAACACTATGCTGAAATCAAAGCCAATTATTCAGATTTTTCAACTGTCTATACTGATGGATCAAAAGATGGTGACAGAGTTGCATCTGCTGCTGTCTTCAGGGACAGAGCTGCAACTCTCCGTTTGCCATCTGATGCATCGATCTTTACTGCTGAAGCAGAAGCAATAATTTTGGCTTTGAAATTTATTGCTTCTTCAGATAAATCCAAATTTATTATATGTTCTGATTCACTTTCATGCTTACAAGCTATACAAAATACTAAAATTAAAAACCCAACAATTCTCAAAATTTTATATGTAATGAGGAATTTAAAAATTCTTCTTAAAGAAATATTATTTCTATGGGTGCCGAGTCATGTTGGAATCCTTGGAAACACAGCTGTAGACCTTGAGGCAAAGAATGCCCTGGGTGACCCTTTATCTAACTGTGATATACCATATACCGATTTTAAATCTAATATTAGAGAATATGTTTTTAATATATTGAAAAATGAATGGAGTAAAAAAGATGGTAATAAATTACATGAAATTGAACCTAATTTATGTAAACCTTTCAATAATTTTATGCCCCCCGGTGGATCGCTATCCTTGCCGTGGTCGGGGGGCTTGCGTGTCTCAGTGACCCCAAGAGCTATGCCAGTTGGAGCTTCGTCTCCTGGTAGGGTTACCCATGCTGGACAGGTCGAAGGGTAGAGACCAGACTAAAGTGATCCGAACATCGTACGAGTTGCCCGATGTTTTGAATAAAATAGGCTCTCCAACCCGTTGGCCGTGGGTTGCTACCCGTGTCGGTGGTTGACGAGATCCTTGCGGATGAGGGCTGTAGCCAGACTTCTTACGGTCAGAAAAATACCCGGACGGACGAGACTATAGTTCAATAAGCTGCTTTGGCTCCAATATCATCTAAACGGGAGGTCGGATGGACCCGGTTCGATCAATCGGCTGGTCATGTCGAGCCCTTCAGTTAATCCTCAACAATAAGCTTTCTTGTAACAATTTTCATAATATACACATGTGTTTTAAATTAAGCTATTTATATTTCGGATAACTGAAGAAGGCGATGGCTCATGGGTCAATCAAGTGGTACGCTTTCTATTTCGCTTGATGGATACGCTCTGCTTGAGTATACTATTCTTGGAACATCTGGTGCTTTCCGCAGTGGATCTTGGGTGCTAATTTTGGGGACCAGCTACGTTATACATGTTATACTTAGAGCTCGTTTTCAGCATTAGCACTTGACCCCGGCTCGCCACGGAAACACAGCATCGCCCTTGTAGGCACTCCGAGGTGGGTGGATGACAAGAATGGTGAATCTTTCTCATTTCCTATGGCACAACAAAACCAACCCTCTAAATCAGCTTTAATACATAAAAAAAGAAAATGTGATGATTCAGTGCCCTGTCAGGAAGATGACAGTTGGCCCAGATTTATTGTAATAAAAGGAACAGATGAAAAACCAATTTCCAAAATATCTCCCTTTGTGATTCACAAACAAATTCAAAGCGTTGCTGGTACTGTAAAAAAAGTTTCAAAAATGAGATCAGGCAATTTGTTGGTTGAATGTTCCAACAAAAGTCAGTCAACAAATTTGCTTACACTGACAACAATTACAAACTTTCCTGTTTCTGCCTCTCCTCACAACAGTTTGAACAGCTGTAAGGGGATCATTCGAGACAGAAGTCAATACCTTGGTGACCTTACCGTGGAAGAAATCTGTGAGGAACTTTCAAGCCAAGGTGTAACTGATGTTGTTAGATTTCAAATAAAAAAGAATGGAAATATAATCAAATTAAATACATATCTTTTGACATTTAAAACTCCAACTCCTCCTCCATCTATTACTTTAGGTTGCTTCGGAATCAGAGTTGACAGGTTTATCCCTAACCCAATTCGATGCTTCACTTGTCAAAAGTTTGGTCATGGAAGCAAACAATGTCGTGGTACGCAGAGATGCTTCAAGTGTTCTGACGAAGGACACGAGGGAACAACCTGTAGCTCTGAATCTTCTAAATGCGTAAACTGTGGTGAATCCCATTTTTCATCATCTAGGGACTGCCCTGTTTACCTTAAAGAAAAAAATATTATCAAAATTAAAACAGAAAGAAACATCAGTTACCCAGAAGCTAAACAGATAGCTTCTGTTTCGAATGATCTCCTTGTTTCGAACAGACCATCGTACGCCAGCAAAGTTGTCCGCTCATTCAGTCACGAGCATACACAAACTCGCATGACCTGGCCAATTGATGCTGAGACATTTACAATGCTGCCTGTTGAAACAGAACCTAACGATAAAATATTAGTTCCAAGAAAACAAACACCTTCTAAAACCAGTACTCAGTCAACTCAATCTTCCTTACAGAGCTCAATGTCATCATCTAAAAATAATGAAAAAAAGAAATCAAATAAAAAAGATACAGTTAAATCAGACAGTTGGGGCGGTGAATCTGTCTGGGATCTTCCCAGTGACATAGATGATTCTTCCATCTCCAATAGTCCTCCTTCATCTGCATCTAATAAAACTAGTTTATCTTCTGCACCTAGGACAAAGTCTTCTAAAGCCCCGTCTCCTCTTCGTTCTCCAGAACAGAAGGATGTCCCAAAGAAGCCAGCAAATACATCCTCTCAGAAGTCTTCTGATTCGAGGTCGCGGGGTAGGGGTCGAGGCGGAGTAAAACCAGCTGCGCATGGTCCTGGAGATCGACGACTCTCCTCACACAACAGATTTTCAACACTTAACGACGAATCAGAAATGGAAATCGAAAGTGTTCCGCCACCCGAAAGATTACAATCTCAGGGTGAGCGAAATAAGAATGCTGGCAAACTCGATAGCATTCGCCCGTCTATTAACAAATCATGACTAATATCATCCAATGGAATTGCCGAGGTCTTAAAATAAATCTTCTCGAGTTAACGCTTCTAGTTCAGTCATTTTTACCTACTGCATTTTGTCTTCAAGAAACTCATTTAAAAGAAAGTGACAATGTATCTTTAAAAGGATACAACATGTATAGCACATTTTCTAAGGTAGATGAACGTGCTGCAGGCGGATCATCCATTTTTGTGAAGGACAACGTCATTCATAGCACAGTCCAACTCACCACGGATCTGCAGGCAGTTGCAATTCGTTTATCATTAGATAAAACAATTACATTATGTTCTATATATATTCCACCCAATTCAATTATAGATAAAGCTAAACTCAAAAACCTCACTGATCAATTACCCTCACCATTTATACTTATGGGCGACTTCAATGCACACAACCCCTTGTGGGGAAGCAAGTCTCATAATATCAAAGGTAAGATCATTGAGGACTTTGTCTCTCAAGAAGGATTATGCATTTTTAATAATGGATCTAATACTTATCTTCATCCTGGAAACGGGTCTTATTCTGCTATTGATATCACTATTTGCGATCCCTCTCTTCTTCTGGATTATTCATGGCGTGTTCATGATGATCTATGTGGAAGTGATCACTTTCCAATAGTACTTGAACATCTTTTTACTTCTGCCCAACAGAGAGTACCACGTTGGAAACTTGACAAGGCGGACTGGTCCTTGTTTGAGAATCTCTGTCAAGCGGAACTTCAGTCAAAGATGTTTGAGACTGTACAAGATCCAATTTTAACTTTTAATACAGTTTTAACGTCAATTGCTGACAGAACTATTCCTAAGACCTCGGCAAATCCGAAACATCCCAGCAAACCATGGTTTGATGATGCTTGTGATCAAGCAATAGGTGACCGTAAAAAATCTGAAAGACGGTTCAACCAACAACCAACGACAGAAAACTTGAGTAATTTCCGTGTTTTTCGCGCTAAGGCACGGCGGACTTGCAGGCAAGCACGACGAACGTCTTGGAAGAAATTTGTCTCGGAGATAACATCTCGCACTCCGATGACAAAAGTATGGAACATGATACAAAAGATAAAAGGTAAAAATTCTAAAGCCACAGTTAAACATTTAAAAAATGGCAATGATTTATTAACATCTGAAAAGGATATTGCCAACAAGCTTGGTGAAACTTTTGCGAAATCTTCTTCTTCTAACAACTACAGGGAAGATTTTAAAAAAGTTAAAAAACAAAAAGAAAAAATTAAATTAAACTTTAAATCAAAAAATGGTGAAAATTATAATAAACTCTTTTCTCTTGAAGAACTTAAAACATCTCTGTCAAAAGCCCATGATACAGCTTGTGGGCCTGATAATATTCACTACCAACTGTTAAAACACTTGCCAGATTCCTCGCTGGAAGCTCTTTTGCAGCTTATGAATAACATCTGGGAATCTGGTGATTTACCATCAATCTGGAAGCTTGCAACCGTCGTGCCTATTCCAAAACCAAGTAAAGATCACACGGATCCTATTAATTATCGGCCAATTGCTCTTACCAGTTGTGTCTGTAAAACACTAGAACGGATGGTTAATGATCGCCTTGTTTGGTTCCTGGAATCCAATGGGCTTTTAGCCAATATCCAGTGTGGATTCCGCCAAGGTCGCAGTACTCTTGACCATCTTGTTCGATTCGAATCATTTGTCCGTAATGGTTTTGCGAAAAATGAACATGTAGTGTCGGTCTTTTTCGATCTAGAAAAAGCCTATGATACTACATGGAAGTATGGTATTTTAAAAGATCTGTTTGATATGGGGTTGAAAGGCAATATGCCAAATTTTATTTCGAATTTTTTATCTAACAGACAATTTAATGTTAGAGTAAATTCAACCATGTCTGATCTGTATGATCAAGAGATGGGTGTCCCTCAGGGCAGTATTTTATCTGTTACATTATTTAGTCTTAAAATCAACAGCCTTGTTGAAGTTTTAAAAAGTAATATTGAAGGTTCATTGTATGTTGATGATTTTTTAATATGTTATAGAGGCAAAAATATGAATAACATAGAAAGACAATTACAGTTATGTCTTGGAAGAATTGAAAAATGGGCCTCGGAAAATGGGTTTAAATTTTCCATTTCAAAAACGGTCGGGATGCATTTTTGTAACAAAAGGAAATTGCATCTTGATCCAGAACTCACTTTGTACGGCAACCCAATTAAAATGGTTGATGAAACCAAATTTCTTGGGTTAATTTTCGATAAAAAGTTAACCTTTCTACCCCATATCAAAATGTTAAAATCGAAATGTTTAAAAGCATTAGATATTTTAAAAGTTGTCGGCAGCACCGACTGGGGTGCTGATCGCAACATTTTACTTAATTTATATAGATCTCTAGTTAGATCTAAACTAGATTATGGCTCTATAGTGTATGGCTCTGCAAGGAAGTCCTACATACAGATTCTCGATGCTGTGCATCATCAGGGTTTGCGTCTCTGTCTTGGCGCATTCAAAACCTCACCAGTTGAGAGTCTGTATGTAGAGGCTGATGAGCACTCACTCTCTAACAGACGTTTGAAGCTTGGACTTCAATATGCTGTCAAACTAAAAGCCTACTCAGATAATCCTGCCTACAGCTGTGTTTTTAATCCAATTTATGAAGATATTTTTGCAAAACATGAAAATAAAATTCCTCCGTTAGGTATACGTTTAAAATCACATTTAGCTTCTTTTGATTTAAAATCTGTTGCTCAAGTTGAAACTTGCAAATGTCCTCCATGGGAACTTCCCAAACCAAAAATGATATTTGATCTCCGTGAACACAATAAAAATAAAACAAATCCTCTTTTAATTCAGCAACACTATGCTGAAATCAAAGCCAATTATTCAGATTTTTCAACTGTCTATACTGATGGATCAAAAGATGGTGACAGAGTTGCATCTGCTGCTGTCTTCAGGGACAGAGCTGCAACTCTCCGTTTGCCATCTGATGCATCGATCTTTACTGCTGAAGCAGAAGCAATAATTTTGGCTTTGAAATTTATTGCTTCTTCAGATAAATCCAAATTTATTATATGTTCTGATTCACTTTCATGCTTACAAGCTATACAAAATACTAAAATTAAAAACCCAACAATTCTCAAAATTTTATATGTAATGAGGAATTTAAAAATTCTTCTTAAAGAAATATTATTTCTATGGGTGCCGAGTCATGTTGGAATCCTTGGAAACACAGCTGTAGACCTAGAGGCAAAGAATGCCCTGGGTGACCCTTTATCTAACTGTGATATACCATATACCGATTTTAAATCTAATATTAGAGAATATGTTTTTAATATATTGAAAAATGAATGGAGTAAAAAAGATGGTAATAAATTACATGAAATTAAACCTAATTTATGTAAACCTTTCAATAATTTTATGTGCAGAAAAGATCAGTGTGTTATTTCTAGATGTCGTATTGGTCATACTAGAATAACACACGAATATCTTTTAAAAAATGAAGTAGAACCACAATGTATACCTTGTAACTGCAAGTATACTATTAAACATGTTTTAATCAATTGTATTGACTTTGCTGATATTCGGAAGAAGCATTTCAATGTCAATAATATGTATGATTTATTTAATAATATTCCATTTACAAATATTGTTTCATTCTTAAAAGAAATTGGAATATATTATAAAATATAAAATGTTGTTATATTTACAACGATTTTAATTTTTATCACGTTATCTTAGTGTTCATTTTTATTTGTAAATAATCAATTTGCTTTAGTCTAGAATTTTAGTTTATTGAAAGACCTTTTGTCTGATTTTAAAAATATACCTTAAATTGTTATAATATTCGAATTAGCTCTCGCCGCGATATAGCCTTTCTCTGCTAATGCGGCGTAAAGCAAACAACAATCAATCAATCAATAATTTTATGTGCAGAAAAGATCAGTGTGTTATTTCTAGATGTCGTATTGGTCATACTAGAATAACACACGAATATCTTTTAAAAAATGAAGTAGAACCACAATGTATACCTTGTAACTGCAAGTATACTATTAAACATGTTTTAATCAATTGTATTGACTTTGCTGATATTCGGAAGAAGCATTTCAATGTCAATAATATGTATGATTTATTTAATAATATTCCATTTACAAATATTGTTTCATTCTTAAAAGAAATTGGAATATATTATAAAATATAAAAATGTTGTTATATTTAAAACGATTTTAATTTTTATCACGTTATCTTAGTGTTGATTTTTATTTGTAAATAATCAATTTGCTTTAGTCTAGAATTTTAGTTTATTGAAAGACCTTTTGTCTGATTTTAAAAATATACCTTAAATTGTTATAATATTCGAATTAGCTCTCGCCGCGATATAGCCTTTCTGTGCTAATGCGGCGTAAAGCAAACAACAATCAATCAATCAATCAATTAACGTCCAGTGGCAATTATTGTATGCATTTCAAGACGAGAACAAGTTAACAATAAATACAAAAGGTAGGTCGTGTAATAGAGGAGGCCGTCCGGGATGATGGTCGGGGAAATTTTGACTGCCACTGGAAAATGAGGGTATAGTGGACAGGGACAGACATATTGCCTTGCAACAGGCCACCTACGGACCACTCAAAGAGTTCTGAACGTGCAAAGAGCGTGGCACTCTCTTTACACGTCCCCGTTCTGACCGGACGTGGCTGCAAAATTGATACATCCCGCACAGCCAAACGAACGCCCCACTTTGGCAAGCGTTTTACTGCCGGTCGGAAGAAGACCAAGTGACTTCTATTCCCCAGTCACCCTTTGGGGCCCCGATTTTAAGAAGAGTTTATGACATCAAGCAAGAACCTGGCCTCATCTGAAAGTCTTGTTATTCCTTTGGTTACTGTAAATTTGTAAAATTTCGGAAACAGTTTAAAAAGATAATTGATTTAGCACAAACTATTTCAATGCCATCAGAAAAAATAATGGTTTGGATAAAGTTAAATCAATTAGAATTGCAATGGAATATCCTCAACAACCATCACATTATGAAGATCTCATTGAGGATAATACTCTTTCTGATCTAATTGACGAGCTGGATTTCAGTGACACATCACATACATTTGATGATAATGAGAAATTACCAGATGAAAACAACAATGACTCAACATGATAGTATGGGGCAACAGTTAGATGTATCTGGCACAATCATCCACCGAAGTCCCAACAACTGATCACATAGAAACAGTCAATAACCAAAATAACATCGTTATATGAAGACATAGCAATCATTATATCTTTGAGGAAAATATATTTTTATGTGAACGGAGAGGATAAGGCATATGTGGTATTTGACTGCAAAGTTTGTGTCTGTTTCTTTCGATTTTTGAACCTTTGAAAATTTGGTCGAATTAGGTCGGGCTTTTCTTTGGCTGAATGTATCCAGATGACCTTTCCACCACGCAAGATGTTGCTGCGTAAACCTTAAATGAGAAACATGGATTTAAGTACTTGAATTTGGTAAGTAAATATTATTCTGAAACATTAAATAAGATTGTCACTGACAGATTATTTCTTTCTCTGAGTATTGCTATTATTTACTGCTCCATATCTACAAAATAGAGCCCTTCAGTAAATCCTCAACAATAAGATTTCATACGAAATATGTACATTATATACATTATAGGTATTTAAAAGAGGGGTGAAATATACCAGAAGGACAGTCAAACTCATAAATCGAAAATGAACGGTCATCGCCATGGCTAAAAATGAATAAGACAAACAGACAAATAGTAAACAAGAAACAACATAGAAAACTAAAGACTGAGCAAATTTAAATTAAGCTATTCATATTTAAGAAAACTAAAAATGCCATGGCTCATAGTTCAGTCAAGTGGTATGAAATATTAATTAAATTAACTCTCATTGAGTTTGTATATCTTCTTTCCTGTCCTCTTAATTCGAAATTTTCGTTTTGCGGTTTTTCTTTCCTCCTTTAATAAAATCGACATTTAGTTCAATCACCGATTATCGTATTGATGTTTCTTGTATATTTATAGTCTGTTTGTTTATTTATTGTCGCATATCTGTTTCTGACTAAATGTTCAAACCGTTCCATGCTATTTATTTTCATAACACTCATCAATTATATTTCATTTCTTGAGTATTTGTGACAGTCTTATCGTACGTTCTTCAAATTGATACTACAACGAAATTGTGGCGAGCTGAAGCTAAGATCAGTTTGAAGAGGTTGGTTCGCTACAAGGAAATCAGCAGGAGTTGTCGGAGGACAAATGTATACATTGTTAATGTAAATGTAATATATCACATGTGAATTTTTGGTTATGAATTTTAATTTGCAATATTTGTTAAAGTTGTTCACACTCTAATATTGTTTGCAGACTTTTGTTTCTGGTTAATTTTTAGACAGCCAAACAGACATTAACACAGTAATTATCTCCCCAAACAATTATCAACTAAAAACTTACTCTCACACATCACTAAAACAACCCAGCCATTTCAGACTGAAACTCAATTTTTAAAGGATTAATTCAAAAAATGTTTATTCATCAAACCAATCATAGATTATTTTTTTTATATATTTTTTTTATTTTCAGGACACATACAAAGTTCTGTTTTTCTCCAAAAGTGCAAGGAGTGTTGGAACATTATCTCACATTCGCAACACATATCGACACATTAATGTTAAAGCTGATGTACAACACTACTGAATTGCTGAGATTTTCCATAACCAGTTATTAGCTTGCTAGTACTTTATCACATATGGAATGCACAACATACTCCGACATGCCAGAAGACTTCCCAACTGACCAAGCACAGCTTGAAATTTGTTTCATGATGTTGCTCGTCATATTGTAGATATGTGCTACAAACCACCTAACACAGCACTTGTCATCAATGAAAGCACAACAAACAAAGAAACATATAAATACTGTGTTTGAAAAGTTGACATCGATGAAGGCATGAGCAGTTGTGACAACAAAAAATTCAATAAAGGAAAGTGGTTCCATTTTTCTTGTATGGGCATGACTGAACAAGAAGCAGAAGATCTAGAAAATGAAGGAAGAATGTGGTTCTGCTGTGAGGGCTGCCGAGGTACGTCCAAAAGGAGTATAACAGTTAGTAAAATTGATTCCATATTTGAATATACATGTTTACTTCTACTTAGAGGACTTAAAGAAATTGCTCATCACAATGCAATTAGAAATAATCATGGTTCAAATATGAAAGACTTTTGGAAAAATGATTTATTTGACTTTTACGAAAGGCATCACACCAAATATTATTTAAGTGCTCATCATTTGATCACGGATGTCAGTGGAGGTGTATCTGAAAGACTAGGCCATCAATTAGTGTGGAATAGAACAGTGAATTTGAAAGGTGACAACAACACCAACATTGAAATAGACCTTCAAATGGAATTCTTCATCAGAGAATTTTAAGGTAATACATGTATTATAAAAAAGTGTATGTATATTATATTATGAATAACCATATAAAACCGCTGAACACAAATATATAGATTATAGTACAATCTGAATAATATGGTGAAAATTCAAATAAAATAACTTAGCTAGTTACAATAACAAGTAAATTAATAACATGATAAAATGCACGTTGTCATTCAAATTTATTCATTAACGTGAACAGCATGTTATTAACACTTTAATGCATTCAGTACATGTATACTGCACATTATCATAAATATAAGAAGATATGATAGGAGTGTCAATGAGACAACTCTTCATCCAAGTCACAGTTTATAAAAAGTAACCATTGTAGGTCAAATTATGGCCTACAACACATACTTACAATATAACAATTCAATCCAAAAAGCGAAAAGGTTTCAAAACTATTTGCTTTAGTATGTTATGTAAATGCAAGAAACCTTATTTGTAAATAATTTAGGTCAATTAATTAGGTAAATACTTTTTTTTGTAATTTTGAAGATTTTAACTATGTTATAAATGATTGAATTATCTCCCCTTTATATTCTCAAACTTGTACATTTTATTTTATCAAAAATGTTTTAATTTTCAAATTTTTGATAACAAAGCCAGTCTAAATAACTGTTGTGTAGTTTGCTAATACATTTTTAGAATAAAGTTCAACATTTTATCTCAACCCCACCCAAGTCATGCAAGGTTTAAAATTATACAAGAAAAGGGAAATGCCACTCCCTCCTCTGAAAGTATTACAGAAGATAAAGATTGCAAAAGATCAGTCAGACCTGCAGACAAGTGCAGTAGAGTTTCTGCTAAAAAAAAGATAATGTATGCTAACCCGATACAATTTTTTACTCTACCACAAGCAATGGAATGGTATAATAATACATCACATCGAGTGTCTGTCCGTCAACATGTTTTTTAATCAATTGAGTAGTATTGCATATTAATCTGATGTTCATGTGTTGGATGTTTAAAACAATCAGGAGATAACCGATTTGTATTTTAAGCTTCGACGGCATCAATTGGTGTTTTAGCGCACATACCCGTTTGCGTCTCTGTCTTGGGGACTTTAAAACCCCACCAGTTGAAAGTCTGTATGTAGAGGCTGATTAAACGGCAAAATTTCAACTCAAACACATCAAATGAATGGAAACAACTGTCGTATTCCTGATTGTTAAAAACACTTTCTTACATAGGATTGATTGATTCTTTGATGTTTAACGTCCAGTGGCTAAAACTATTATAAGTTCAGAAATTATTGCGATGTTTTCATTATTGCGAAAAAGCGACTGGGTTATAATCGCAATAAGTAAAAATCGCATTTTGAATTTCTTTATATGAATTAAACAGGATTTTCTCAATATCTCAAAAATGAAAAAAATCGCAATATTAAAAGGACGCAATAATTTCTGATTTACAGTATTGCATGCGTAGTCAGAACGAGAAACAAATAACAAAAAGTACATTTAGGGAGGTTTTGTAATGGAGGGGTCCAGAATCAAAGTTGACGAAATTTAGTGTATCGCAGGATACGAGGGTAGATTGAATAAGGAAAGAAATTTCGAACTAAAAAGTAAAATCACAAAAATACTGAATTTCGAGGAAAATTCAAAATGAAAAGTCCCTAATCAAATGGTAAAATCAGTAAAAGTAATATTAATAAGGACAAATACAAGAACAATAGAATACGCACGTTGTTAAGATGATTAACAAAGCCAGTACGCAGAATATATACATCAAGACCATCATGTATTATTTGTGAAGTTGATACGGAATATTTATCAACAAAGTCTTGGTACCTTCCGATGAACATGTCACCTACGGACACCTCAAAACGAGTTTTTGCAAGGATTCTGAAAGTCCAAAGAGCGTGCAACTCTCTTTACACGAGGCTTCGGAATGTATGTCCCCATTCTGACCGAACGTGGCTACAAATTTGTACTTCCTGCACAGCCAAACAGACGTCAAACTTTGGCGAGGATTTTACTGCCGGTCAGAGGAATCCAATGGTGACTATACTTCTTTTCCCCAGTCACCATTGGGGGCAAACCATGTTTAATATATTGACTTACTTTTTGGCTGATTTTGAAAACTAACCTTGTTATAATATTTGGACTAGCTCTTGTCGCGATCTAACCTTTTAGCCCTGATGTGGCGGAAAGCAAGCACCATTCAATCCACATTTCGTATGCATTGTGTCATCTTATAAATTCAACACCTTGTGCACAAAAAAATACTATCCTAACTTCAAGTATATACAACATCACAAGAGCATCGGAGCCCATTAAATGTTTTTGTGCATGTTCCGTTGTTCAAGCAAGGCATATTTGTTGTACATTCATCTATATCTGAAATATCATTTATAACATAAACGGATTTTGTTATTCTTAATCATTCGAAGAATACCATTTTTTTTTTGATTTTGATAATAAAGTCTCACCACGAATTCAAATGTTCTACCAAATTGCAAAATATCTTCAAACCAAGAAAATAAATGAATCCATAATAAACAAAATGTGAATTGGAAAAGAATATTACCATATTCTGACTATCGTCGACATTACATAAATTTAAACCACCATTACCCATCTCACTATTGGTTGCATGATGACAGTATCTAACTTTCAAATTTTAGAACCATTGGTGGATGTTTAATGTAGGTCCTTTTGCAGTCTTATGCCCTCAAAACTTTTGATATAATTTTAATATATGAAATATATTGACCTCGAGTGACCTGATGAATATCTTGAATACGTTCAGATTTTGATACACATAATTAGCTTACTGAACGTTCAACTTAAACTAGCGTCTAACAAGTTTCTGCACTTGCCTATTTCATATACAAGTTTATCTCCAAAATAACCATCATTCTATTCTGTCATAACACTTCCAGTATTATATGAGATAGTATTGCACAACTGCATCCTGAAAGTGTCCTGGTTTGGCCACGAACAGACGTGGTTTGACTCGATGCGCAACTTCTAACGAAGATTTTCTTAAAGTTGTAATTAGTCAGATTGATTGATTGATTGATTGTTGGTTGCTTTACGTCAAGTGGCAAATATTTCATGCATGTTCAGGACGAGAACAAGTTAACAATAAATACAATAGGTAGGTCTTCTCATAAAAGAGGCCATCCGGGATGGGGAAATTTGGATTGCCACTGGCAAATGAGGGTATATTGGATAGGGACTGAAATTTTGCCTTGCAACAGGCCACCTACGGACCCCTCAAAGAGTTGTTGCAAGGGTTCTTAACGTGTAAAGAGCGTGACACTCTCTTAACACGAGGCATTGGATTTAACGTCCCCATTCTGACCGGACGCGACTGCGAACTTGGTACATCCCGCACAGCCAAACAGACGCCCAACTTCGGCAAGCGTTTTACTGCCAGTCGGGAGAAGACCAAGTGACCATATTTCGTTTCCCCAGTCACCCTTGGGAGTAAATTAGTCAAAGTGATTGAATTATATATAAAATGTATAAATAACTAAATATATTTTTTATTTATGAATAGAATTTCACGCAAGAAAAGATTTTATAATTTCGTATTTCAAACGAGATTATTGTTTGACAAAGATGGCTAAACAAGGCACAAGTAGAAGATTTGATTTTTGGTGTTTTTTCGCCACTTTTAAGCACCGCATTTAGGCTATTTCGTGGCGGTCAGTTTTCATTGGTGGAGGAAGCCGGAGTGCCCGGAGAAAACCACCAACCTTCGATAAGAAAACTAACAATCCTAGTCAATTAAGATTGGAGTCGAGTGCACCCGCACGAGCCGGATTAGAACTCTCAACCTCAGTGTGGACTGGCTAGTGTTTACATTAGTAACTACTTAGTAGCCTCTTCATTTGAAGATGATTTACTCCTGTTTAATAAAGTTGAACTAGCATAGAATGAAAGGGTAACGGACCCGATAAAAGAAAATGCTCAAAAACTAGTGTATGATATTTGTCACCAGTTACTGAAATATCAGTGAAAGATTTAACTTTAAAACAACTTGTGATGTTAATCGCATTGAAGAATGGTACTAGAGCACATATTATTCATTTATTAAAACTCAGCAATGTGTAATAAACAAGTTTTTTAAATGATGTTGATCAAATGTACCATGAGTCACCGATTTCCTCGTGCATATTTAGGGACCGTGAATTGCCGACAAAATCAATCACCAGATACTTTGACCTCAGCAAGTTGTATTGTTAATATTTCAATTTGAATATGACTTATCTAGTCGAGCTGTACATCATTAAAACTTATTCAATTTCCATTCGTTGATACATTTCTGCACTATGATGCAAAATGTTGTTCTTGGCACTAAACGCATTACCTTATTTGTTGCATTCCTATTTCCTCTGTTTTGTTGTGTACTAGGGCTGTAGCTTGGTGTAGCTCCAATATGGATTGATGCGGTAGATGTCAAAGATTCGGACATTTAGAAATTTTCTGCATCTTGTACATACATCTCCTTTGATAAAGCTTCACGCAGCGATAGTATATCCCAGCTATTTTCCATGTTCCCATGTTCAGTTTTTCCTCAATTCTGCGGGTAGTGTCCCGAAAGTTGTGGGTACAAGAAGGAACCCATAAGTATCTTGCGTCTGACCTAGAAATTCAAGTCCCCTAATGTTGGCTACTAATCTGTCGTAAACTGACTTAATACAACTGAGGGCAAATGAAGGTCTTGGTAAATCAAGAAGATTTTGCATGTGTGCGTTGACAATTTTCTGTTGCTGACCATAACGCTACTTTAGTAAATTAAATGCCTGGACATAGTTTGCGTTGGTGATGGCTAACCCTGCGATACACTGTGCTGCTTCGTAATGGAGATGCGAATTTAAATAACTAAACTTTTGTATGTTGGTAAGAGCAGGGTTCTGTTGTACGATTGATTCAAACGAATCCCAAAATGTCTGCCAATGTAAAATATCTCCCGAAAATGAAGGCAAGTCTAACTTTGGTAGTCTGTAATAGAAATTCGGAGAAGGGTTAGAAGTAGCGTTTGCTCCGTGATTTACATATTTAAATATAGGTATAAAACTGTTGGAACAACAGGGTAGCACTTAGGTAAAGTTTAACAGAAAACACTCACTGCAAAAGTGAGAGATGTGGAACGCAAAACCTTAGCACTAGCCCTGATTAGACAACTTGTACGGAACCAAAACTTTTTTTTATCTCTATCCTCTCAGCAGGTTTCAAACACTCAACTTTGTTTGACTAATCCTGCTACTCGTCTTAAACAATTATCTGTCCTACCTTTCTACTCTACTTTTTGCAACGTCTCCGGTACAAATGGCAACTTAAACTGAATAGCTACCCACTATTTATACTTCGAACGCGGACCTCGAAGAGAGCACCCTACCAACACCTGTACAGGTAAAGCGTCTTAAAGCAACCAAGGATAAAGGGATGATTTTCGATGCCGTTTTCAACGATAAAAAGATCAAAAGGGAAAATTCATAGAGATATCGGAAAATATATAACTAGAAATATTATAACATTCTTAAACTGTAAATTCGTAACATTAGTCTCGTGACGGCGTTTCTGTGTCCACCACGAATTGCTCTCAACTTCTCCTTAGGTTCGTGTTGCTTCGACTTTAGTTTTCTATGTTGTGTCTTCTGTACTATTATTTGTCTGTTTGTCTTTCTATTTTTAGCCATGGAGTTGTCAGTTTATTTTCAATCTTTCAGTTTGACTGTACCTCTGGTATCGTTCGTCCCTCTTTTACGGCACCATGCTTGGTTGCATAAGTTAGTGTCTCTGTATTGCGGCTAATTCGTAGTAATGGTTGCCTCTGTATGGTTGGCACGTGTCCTTTGACAAAATTTTTAAAGAAAAAAAATACCTCACAAATATCTTAAGAGACATTGATTTCCGAGTGGTCTTAGAAAATGAAATATGGTTACACTAGCATATCAACAATGAGAGTGAGTTCGAAGCCTGCACAGGGCAGGGACTTTTGACTTCAATCATAATAAACTCCAGCAATAGTGACAGAGATTTATGACCGAAAAAAGCCGACACAAGAAAGATGTCCCTTGTGTCCAAGCTCATGATTCATCATTTTACCATCTTTCTCAGACCATCGACTACTTAGTGCTATTGCACCAAAATCAGTTTTTTTCACTTCCGTTTCTGTACCAATATAATAATGCTACCTTCAGTAAAGAAATCAGAACCCACATATAAGTTTCCAAAACCATACTAGCCCTAATCAGCCTGATGATTCTCCAAATGCAGACTTCATTAATGAAACTTATAATAAGTACGCCGTCACAGAAACTCAGGCCTTTCACCTTGACCAAGCTTTCTGTTGCGGTCTCCCTATTCAGCATCTGTTTATGCTTATTATTCATCCAGGCAAAATGGGAATATCACAAGGTTATCGAATTACACATTGTTTAACCGTAGCTAGCACATAACAAACAAAGATGATAATGGTAATTTAGAGATTGATATCATCAATGTGGATGTGCCTATAGAATGTGGTGTTGCACTTGAGGTTACCTATGCAGGGATATTGCCAAAGGGTATTAACTTTTTATACATTCACACTAAGATCATGCGAGATCGCTTGATCAGAAAGAGCCAAGAGAAAAATCTTTTTGATGTAGTATACAGGACATAAAAATATAGTTTTCCATTGTTTTTTCTTACATTGCTAACCAATATTCACTTAGTTGTTTACTTTAAGGTTGGAAGGGAAGACAAGGATTATATTAAAAAAGTATTGTCTATACTACGATAATGGAATCCAATATAACAGACTATTCCAATGAGGAAACTAATCAAGTATACGAGACATTTGTGAGTACTATAATGTCAGCTACATGTGATCTTGCTACATATCATTGTATTTTCCCTGAACTTGTCCATACTAGGAAACCATTTTATGAAAACAAAAACGAAAACTTAAAAGAACGATATAACACCACGTCACATCCTTTTTGTATTTCTTCAATAGCACACATTTAGAAATGCGGAAAAACAGGGAAGATGATGAGACATTTGTGTTTTAATTGATGTTTTTCAAACGCGCTGTTCTACGTCAGCATTAATGTTAACCTAATCATGTACCTGGCATGGTTAGTTGTATTGTATAAAAACTATGAAAATAAATGTTAATGAAGTTATTGATTTTCGTTTGAAGACGAATAACATCATTCTTACTACTGAAGTGCCTCATATTATTTATTAAACTTTCAGTTGATTCTAGAGGGACAGTTGAGTGACATGTCTTCTTGGGGGAATATTTTGATGGGATAGACTTTAATTTGAGAGAACAAAGCAAATCAGTTGCTACTACTAATATAATTTCGGAAAGAGACTTTGCATATTAAGATAGACTTCAAAGGGAAAACCAAAATGCTAATTCGATTGCACTTGAAGGTATAATTGTGTTTACTCACAACAAAACAGTTCATTGGTTGAATAGTTTAGTACGTGGAAAAAATCTGAATACTTTATAATAGCTACACCTTACACCAAAGATCATTAAAGCAGTTGAAAGAAAGAGTGAAATAAAAAATCAAAATGCATTATTGCTTAAGAAGAAAGAGTCTGCTATGTCGGACTCTTGTAAGCTTGCACTATTGATTTGGGTGAATGATATTCAGGTTACCGGAAATGTGCTTTATTTGTCAAACACAGTTTAACCGAGAAAACACTACAACGAGTACAGAGTAGGAGATGTGGTGATGGCAAAGAGTCCGGGATATGGACTGAACAAAGCCGCCATTGGCATAATTAATAGTAAGATTACTTAAAAATAGTCATTTATAAATGTCTAAGTTATATAATAATATACTAAGGAGGAAGTGAGCAAATATCGCTTGAGAGAAGGGATCTGATAACAATATGGTATTTTGATAATACAGCGTGCTACAGATCTATCGCAAGTAGATTTGGACTGTGTGAATCTACAGTAACGAAGACAGTAGATGATATTCTGTTAGCTCTTCCCCAAGATGAAAACAGATTTTATTACTTGGCTAATAAGAGACTAGTTGGATGCCCTGAAAACCGCATTTAGATCATGTCAGGGTAATGAGGTTCATATTTACAAAATAAAGTTAAGAGTTCGTTAGAACTTGCCAAGACAACTGACATGGAGAGGAAAAAGAAAAGAAAAAATACATTGATAATGTAAATAACAGGAGGTCAACGTATTCCAGGAGAATGAGAATTTCTAATTTGTTGATTGGGCACCCTACTATAAATGAATACCTTTTCCTTACATAGAGTAATAGACTGTATTGAAACAAAGAGAGATGTTATAAATGTTGGAGTAGACGATGGAAAATGGTGTAAAAGACAGTGAAAGTCTGCAATCCACGTCAAACTCGCAAGTCCCTCCTATAGTAGGGTGGAAAAATTTTCCATCAACCGATCTCCAAAATCACTTCAATGAAAGGCATATTCATCATTACACCATTGAGAGTGTTCAGTTTGTAGGACAAAAACGGACCTCAAAAGAAGAAGACGAAAGCGATAGTGAAGACTATCACCCATCAAAACCACTACAAAAAGGGAGGTATTTTAAAAGTGGACATGTACAAAGCATGAAAGATTGTAAAACTGAAAATTTCTATTTTCTTAACTCAACAGTTATGGCATCCTATAGAATTGACACTTTATACAATGAAACTGTAACAGTGTCATCGGCCACAGGATTTGTGAAAGATGCATCTTGTGACTGTGTAGGTTCGTCTATGGGGAGGTGTAGTCATGTAACAGTAGTTTTTTTTTGCACTTTTATACAAAACACAGCAGTTTGGTACAGATCCAGCTTCTTGCGCATCCAGAAGGTGCGAAAAGAATGTATGAAGAAAGAAAAAGAAAGACCTCAAAAAGGTGACTGAATCTACATATATTGGGGAAAAGAAAAAGAAAGTAGACAAAATTATTGAATTCGACCCACGTCCTCGCTATGACTTATGGAATCGTGCATTAGAATGATTAGATGCTTTAAAAAATTATCAATGAAGCAAATACAATCTCCTTTGCTAGAAGTTGCACAATTTGGTTTATTGGTAAATCCGAAATACACAGCGCACGCATGTAGTCCAGATGGATTAGTGAGGAATGTTTCTGATAATGGAGAACAGGATTTTGATTTGGTGGAAATTAAATGTCCATTTATGCTTGAAAAGTGTTCCGTAAAAGACTTTGAGAGAAGTCTATCAAAATCTCAAGTAGCAAATTTTTGCCCTGAACGCTTATCCAGCGACCAGATAAGGTTAAAAAGAAATCATGAATACTATTTTCAAATTCAAATGCAATTAGGAACAATTGGACTGCAGTGGTGTGATCGTTTTGTTTGGTCTGAATCAATGATTTTGTACATAAATCAGGTAGTTAGTTTTCTCGTTAGATTGGTGTTGCATCTGTCATTTCAAGTCTTTTATAGCCAACTATGCGGTATAGGTTTTACACATTGTTGAAGGCCGTACGGTGACCTATGGTTGTTAATTTCTCTGCATGTGTTTTTTTTTGTCCCTTGTGGAGAATTGTCTCATTGGCAGTCATATCTTCTTTCTTTGTTATACTGGATGATCGACTCTTTCAAAAATTAAGTTACCAAGAGAAAGTGGCCTGAATTAAGTTTTTACGCTTCATACAGTGCCGGAGCTTTATTGATATTCTTGTGATAACAAAATATACGTCAAGCATAGAAAATTATATATTTGAGAAATTTCTAACTAACCACATTACAATCCTTAGATTCCAGATACCAGAAGCAGGTCTACCACACCTGAAGTTCTTCTGTTTGAGAAAGACCCATTCGTGGTAGGGGTAATAGAAGTCGGACAGCGCGAGGGAGAAATAGGGAGAGATGTGGCAGAGGCAGAAGAGGCCATAACAGAGCCTCACAAGGACTGCCAGAACCAGTAAATAGGGCCGAAGTAGCGGCACAGACCAGAGTAGAAAGAGACTGTCAGATGCAGGTAAACTATCAAACATTTACTGATGCATCTATAAATCGACAAACTTAATTTTTTCATACCAGTTACACTATTTTCTTCATTCCATGCAACATTGTAAATCATAATGAATATATAGCAATAAACTGGCAAATTAACCACCGACCTCAAGGGCTAATAAATTGGTGATCTTGATTGAATTACGTAAATGTGTATGCGACATGTGGCAAAAAATACATCAAAGACTTAGAACATGTTCAAATGGCTTTTATTTTTCAATTTTATTGAATTTTAAAAATGTAATAATGATATGTAGTATTATTGCCGATAAGATATTTATCTTTTCAGAGGTTGTAGGCATGTGGGAATCCTTCGACTTCAACTTATACAAGTTAATAGGTGTGTCAACTGATTCTGTAATGGTAGGTTGTCCGAGTGTTACTTTCGCTAGGCTTAGGAAGGCAGGTTTATAAGTAGCACAATGTATAGCTCACAGTTTATCTCCGGGCACTCTGGCTGTTGCAGACAAAATTAGATATTTGGAAAAATTCTAAGAGATCGTGGATATTGTGTACTTTGCATTATCCTCCCGAAACATGTCCCCTCTCCAAGCTATTCAGGGTATATAACAGTCCACCCTAAACCGTCTGCAGCAAGTGCTTCATACAAGGTGACTTAGTTTTGATGGTAGTGTACAGGCATACGTTGACAAGTTCCCTGCCCGTGTTAGTGTTTTTCTGAAAAGAAAACTCTGCTAATGCACTGGCTATGCGAAACGAAAAAAAATAAATAAAAACAAAAGATCGGCGAAAACAGTTGCAAGGTTATGCAGGTCGAGGTTCAGAGGGCGTCAACATGATCGTGACTTTTCTGCACGCAAATGACTATTAACTTTGTTTTTTTTTTATTAAATTGATTAGAATGTGGTTTGTCTACTGTTGATAATCACGGGCATTAAATTAAAAAAAATGACTCTATCTTCAACAAAATTTGAACACGTTACATTTTTTTCCACTAATTTCTAAGTTATAATAACTACCCTTTTCTATGTTTAGGTTATATGAGCTTCCACTACATTAAGTTAACAACTTGTTTTTCTTTTCTAGTATCACAACTTAAATATTTTTCTAATTAAGGTCTTTCCTTTCTTAATGGAAAGACCTTACTGTTTTTCGTTTGTTTATTATTATTATTATTCTTTTTCCTCGTCCGATTTCAAAGTCAAAAGTCAAAAAAAGTACGCGACAGATCCAAATGATCTTTTGTATTAAGTATGGGGTTAATAAATTCTATCTTGTATTAGGGGAACCAAAGTGTACTATTTACCTTATAGGAGTTATCTCCCCAATTACAAAAAACATTGTTATCGCTACTCTTCATAAACTATAAGAGTTAGCGGCAAATGGTTTTTTTTTAAATGTTCCTTGTCAATTGTCGCAACTTTAAATAATTTGAACCGAAGCGATCCAGTGACTTCTTATAGGAGTTATTTCCCCTCGAATATTTGACTTTTCGGTATGCATAGGAATCTCATAAACCATAAGTTGTAAAGACCTAGGGTCTTTTGAATTGAGATCATTGGACCATAACTTGAAAATATAGGTCAAGGTCAAAGGTCAAGGTCATATTTTAGATTTTGATATGTCTTTGATTTCCCGATAATTCTCGAATGGTTATAGATACAGTAAATTTAAATAGTGATAAATGTTTGGTACTTCAAGGGGCAACTTTGTTATATTATAATTGTATTGATTTTACCATTATATAAGGGACATAACTCCCATTGACGGTTTGCTTAGACATTATTAGTCAAATCTATTTAACAAAAGGTCCTAGACCCATACGGTCTTTTGCAATGACATTGTGGACCAATGACCTTGACCAAGGTCACAAGTTCAAAGGTCAAGGTCGTGTCAAAAAAGGCAAACTATGTGTTTTTGACCATATTGAAAGAGTTTTATGTGTGTTTTAATGCTCAGTTGTAGGTTTACACTGACCTTTGACCTTTGACCTTAATACTTGTTAAGGGATATCTCAAGAATCGTGAATAGTGAAAAGTGGATCATTAAGGCGCAACTTTGTTATATTTGGACTGAAAAAATTTAAGAGATAATTGAAATTCAATTTAATCGAGCATTTTTCGCCACCTATTCTTTCCGTCAAAATCTCGAGATATTTTTGTTAAAATTAAAGTGATTTCCACCTCTCGAACTTTTATTGGATGAAATCGTAAACAAAAGGTCTTAGACCCATAAGGTCTTTTGCAGTGACATTGTTGACCAATGACCTTGACCAAGGTCACAAGGTCAAGGGTCAAGGTCATGTTATAAAGCAAACTAAGTGTTTTTGACCATATTAGAAGAGTTTTGTGTGTTTTAATGCTTTTGTAGGTTGACACTGACCTTTGATCTTTGACCTTAATACTTGTTAAGGGATATCTCAGGAATCGTGAATAGTGAAAAGTAAATCATTAAGGCGCAACTTTGTTACATTTGGATCGAAAAAAATAAAGAGATAATTGAAATTCAATTTAATCGAGCATTTTTCGCCACCTATTCTTTCCGTCAAAATATCGAGATATTTTTGTTAAAATTAAAGTGATTTCCTCCTCCCGAACTTTTATTGGATAAAATCAAGCATGATCCCATTTGCACTTCTGATGGATTATATTGGTTACAATTGCACAATTCTTCTCATTGCATTTTCTATATCCGGGGTACCTTGTTTATTTGAATCATAATAATAATTAAAAAAATGTATATATATATTGCAAAGAAATTTAAGTCATTAATGAAGGTGTATATCATTCCGACAAAATCAGATAATACCGAAATGTCTTAACATATAGTAGAAGTTGAACCTATTACGACAGTTCCTGGATACGGTAGTTAGTTGAAATACCACTATGTGACCGAAATGTTGGCATCGTCACTTCCAACACATGTTGAGAGAACGGGTGAAACATGTTGATCTTATACTGCACAAAATGTTTGGGAAAATCTAATCAGTTGCATGGTCACCTTCCCATCAGTCGTACGGGAATTAAAATTACGTACTTACGGAAGATAAATCACTTCTAGACTACTCTGCAGAAGGACGATTCTAAAAATGGTTGAAACTTTAATAGAGCAGGGATACAGGTGCGCCTTCTATCTGAAAAATGACGTTATAAGGCGTGCTGAATTGGCGATCTTTTCCGGTTAAAGACATGTTTAGAGAAATAGCCTATTTCAGCCATCGATGAAGGTGTGTGTCATTATGACAAAACCAGAGGACCCAGAAAGGTCTATGAAATAGAAAGTAGAATAGAGCGTTTTCAAATCCTTACAGACAAAGCGTGGTCATAGGATCTGTGTATCAATCAATAAAACAAAAATATATGGATTATATATTTAGATAGTTTTTCAGTCAAGGCCGATTTCGTGGATTGGATATAATTCTATAGTTCTAATTTACCTTTGCGGTATTTATCATTATATTGTACTGTATTCTTTTATAAAATTTAATATCCTTTTTAATGTGTTGATAATGAAATTTGTGCTTTTTTTATTCCAATAACAAAATCAGTAAGAAATTCAACGCACTTAGTTGGCTCTCTTCGTTTTCAACATACTGATAGGTTAATCACAACCTCGCGGAGACTAATTGACAGTTCTCTGTTTTATGATTCTATTTGTATCCTTGATTCCACAGTTGAAAAACGAAAATTATGGTGAACCACTTATGCTAGTTTTATCTACTGATAACGGGGACAATGTTACCAACCAGCCATATACCACAGCTTGGAGATTTCACTATTATAGGACTTATGGTGTAACAAATACATTGATATGTAACCGGAAGTGATTTCCTGAAAACCGGAAACTGTTACTGTTTACTATTTCATACTTAAAATATCTGCCAACAATAGTTTATTGTTATCAACTACAGTGATTTGTTATTGGCGGTAATCCTTATGTTGAAAGAAAACGATTGTGACAAAATGATTGGACATAGACAGTACATTTATTTATTAAAGTGACACAAATTGATTGCAATAAAAAAAACCCAATTTCATACACACTATTCATACATAACATGATGATAATAAAAGAACCAATATCCAGCAAAACATCTTGCTTACGAGACACTATATATGAAATATTATTTACAAATTAGAACAATGTAACAATAAATATATAAATATGGTTTTAAAAAAGGACAAACCTAAAAATAAATTGTCTTATAATAAGTTATGTAATTATCTAAGCATTTCACATTGAGGAGAGTTAAGTATAAATTTATATCTTCAAACGCACCATCAAGTCGAATTAATAAAGATCTATTTCTGTATTAATATTAAAATCATCAAAAAATGACATATTTTAACAACAGTTTGATAAGTCAAACATTTAAATAATCTTTCACACCACTGAAGGCCTTTGATTTGATCTGAAATGGAAAACAAATTAATTGAGATCGTTTTTGGTGGAGTTCGTGTTGATCAGCCTTATTTTCCTTGTTGTGTTTTGTGTACTTTTGTTTGTCTTTTTATTTTTTACCATGACGTTGTCAGTTTATTTTCGACTTATAGTTTTGAATGCCCTTTTGGTGTTTCGCCTCTTTTTTAAAAGTATTCAAACAAAATTGATCACTTATATATACATTTAAGATACAATCTGAATCTGATAGAAAACTAGTTCTGTTGAATAAAAAGCACTCTTAAAACTAGGTATATAACACATTGATATGACATTATGTATATATTAAACTTGGAGGGGGGTGTGTGCATGTGAGGGTACAGGGGGTGGGAGAAAAGGATATGATTTCATTATGATTTTTTTTCGTTTCAATCTGATTTATTTTGTCCCCTTCTGCCTGATAAAATTAATCATTTCGTCAAACTTTGGAATCTGAATAGTTAAAAGAGAAAAGCCATTAGACCCCCCTCCCTTTCCCCCCATCCCCTCCCCACCCCCCTGAAAGTTAAATAGTCGTTTTCCTTTTATGTAGCTTTTTGTAGCAACATTCTGGCAACACCTGCGTATGGTGAGTTTCGTCTGTTGTCTGCTATACTTGCAGTGTCATTTACAGGTCCCCAACATATTCACCTATTCAAAGTAATATTTATGTCCACATTTCTGTTAACCAACAGACTACTCTTGCAATAAATAGCTAACAGAATAGATGGTAAATATTTTAGGAATGGATTTTTTACTACATATTTAATACCCATACCTTCAATCTATACATAAAACATTCTACAAAATAAATTAAAAAAAAAAACATACAGTAATGAAAATAATGTAAATCATATTGAAGTTGATGCTGAAAAGAATAAAGAAAGGTAGTCATTTTCAAAACCAAATACAACGGTAGATGGAGAATATCCAGGATTGTATGCGGAATAAAACTTGATATTATATGTAAATATCTGATATACGACATGAGAAAATACATTATCACTATGGCATGGTATTGGTTGCAAAAATTTGATATTTTTCATTTAAATGCAATATTTCTTTTTTAATTAGTATATTTCTTCATTTAAATGCAATATTTTTTTATTTGAATGGTATATTTTTTCATTTAAATGCAATATTTTTTATTCAGATGGTATAATTTTTCATTCAAATGGTATAATTTTTCATTCAAATGGTATAATTTTTCATTCAAATGGTATAATTTTCGTTCAAATACAATATTTTTTATTCAATTATTCATTTGACTGTTATGTATATACTGTTAGGTCTGAGGTTACTTTATAAAGTATATAGCTGTTACTTATCGGTTACCTTTAAGCATTACGGATATAGCATCATGATAACTGTAGTAAGTTGGAATGACTTTTACTTCTACTTCTGAGCAACCTTTGACATATACATGGTCAATCAATGTACCACCTTCTGTTGTTGCCTCTACCACTAGCTGTTGAAATCCTTTTGCAGTCATATAGTCCAGTATGGATCTTTCTCTCTTTAATATGTCTTGATTAAAGTCACCTAAAACAATGATATTGTTTGAAAGTTCAGTCAATTTGTTTACAAAAGAAATAAATTTTCTAAGAAATATTCCAATTTGATATTTCTGAGTTCTATATATTGTTGCCACAAGAACATTCATGGTGGGAATCCGGAAAATCATACATTCTAGATTTTCGATGGTAAAGTTAACATTTTCATACCCAGAATCTGTTTTTACATATACTCCAACTCCTCCGTGGCCCATAGCTTGCAAAGACGCAAACACAGAATTAGTCGGTGTGTAAGCTGCAGATCTTGGTTGATGATAAAAATCATAGTTAGGAAGATGAACATCATCAGAGCAAGATTCAAGCCATGTTTCAGTCAGACAGACATAATCTGCATCTTTACAGTCTGAATTGACCATTAAATCATTTTTATGAGCTCTTAGTCCTTGAATATTGTGATAAACAATAGTTACAAGTGTTTCTTCAGTTGATGCTTTTACATTTTCAGTCAGATAATTTTTCATTGATTTGATGCCCTTTGTGATATCAGGATCACAGTATATTTTTTGACCAAGTTTTTTATCATCAATTGGTAATATATGAAGCCCTTCTTTTGTAGTAACTCTACTCAATGCAACATATGCCTGGCCATAAGTGAAGCATTTATTTAAATCCACAACTGCTTGTGAAACTGTCAAACCCTGAACTTTATGAACAGTACATGCCCATGCTAACTGCAAAGGAAACTGTTTTCTCGTTCCATTTTTGAATGACATGTCCTCTGTAGATGGTTCCAATCCAACGCATCTTTTCCCATTTATTGTTTTTTGAATCTTGGCGTTTTTTCCTACTCTCTCATTGTCAAAATTGATAAAAATAACATTCGGCAAAGACCCTTCTACAAATTCTGCAATGCTGACAATAGTGCCCATTACCCCATTTACCAAGCCATCATTGACAGCTTCATTTTTTTTCAGCATTACTCGGGCTCCTTCAGCTAAAAGAATTGAAGTTGGGAGACAAATATCAGTTTGTGTAAAATGTGCTTTTTTCTTTCTTAGTTTTCCTGTAGATTTATCTTTTTCAAAATCTTGTGCTTCAATTAACTTAGGTTCACCTGACAGTTTAATAACCATGTCATTTTTGTAAACATTAATCTCATTATTAGTAGCACAGAAGTGCAAAGCTTTATCTGTCCCACTACCTATACACTGCTTTAACATTTTTAAATCTGAAGATTCTAAAGGAGATTTTTTTTCTTTTATCCTAAGTCTATTTAATAACTGTGCAAACAAACCATCTTCTCGTTGTCTCATGACTTCATCTAATTCTACAATAGTGAAGAGATCATTCCACAGATAGTTCAAAGGATTTGATGGATCATCTACATAGAGTTTATCAGTTTTTCGGCATTTTACTGGTGGTAACTGAAAAAAATCTCCAACAGCTATCACTGAAACGCCACCAAAAGGATCTTTTTCAGGTCTTTTCTTGATCTGACGCAACCGTTCATGAATAAAGAATAACAACCTCTTGTTGAGCATTGAGACTTCGTCTATGATTAAAATTTGTAAATTTTCTAATGTTGACCTTAAAGTGTTAAGCTTATCTTCACCAAGCATCGCGTTCTCAACAGTAAGAGTTTTGAAAATAGAAAGAGCATGGTGAATCGTCAATCCATTTATATTGAAAGCTGCAGTGCCAGTTGGTGCAGTCAATAAAACTGTCAAATCGTCTGGACTAGGGGAGCAGCGAGCAAGAATTCTTCTGGTTTCATAATGTAAGCATTTAATCAGATGGCTTTTTCCTGTTCCAGCACCGCCTGTTACAAAGACGTGAAAAGGAGGTGGATTTTTACCAAATTCAGGACTATCGACTTCTTGGACAGTTGAGGATTTGTCTACTTCAATACATTCACGTCTGTCACTCTCTGTTTCTGGACATAAGTCGGCCCAAGCATCTTCTTGGTAATCATTTTCTTCAAGGTTTTTTTCTGCAGTTTCTAGCTCTTTGCCATTTTTCACAAAGTTGGACATGTGAGTATTAACTATTTGTTTAACTGAAACAAGAACCTCTTTCTGATTAAACCTGACCAATCCTGATTTGAAAAAATTTTCATAGGTCAAAAATTGTGGCGGCTTCAACTGTTCCTCTGATCTGTAAGGTAAATATAACTGTAAAATACTTTGGTAGTACTGTTCAGGCGATGTTTCAATAGAAAATCGTGCATATTTGATAATAGCAGGCTGAGTTCTTGTTCGCTTTCTAATATATCCCATATCATTTTTAAGTTTGAATGTGGTATCTTCATTTATTTTTTTTGGAATCTGTGATTCTGCTAAAACTGAAAACTCGGAGCAAAATGAAGCTAAACACATCTGATTAAATAATTCAAGTTCTGGTCTACTTTTATATCCATCAGTAATGCTTTTCATCCATAGATCGTCATCATCACCACCATCAGTGTCATCATCATCGATTTCCTTTGAAGGCTTTTTTGTATTTGCGCTTTTTGATTTGGTTAAAAGTTCTTTTAGAGGAATGGTCATTCTACATGGATTTTCTCCAACTGGAATGAATTGAACTTTTCTTGAACATTCCTTCAAACGTAAGCCGATCACTCTAAAAACAGCCTCTTGGGCACTCAACTCTCGAAAATGAAAGTATGCAGTTCCTTCTTTTTTCATTGTTTGTTGTGCATCCAAATTTCCATCAACGGCCTCATGTTTTGTTTGTTGTAGCAACAATCCAAGTTCACGTTCTGATTTACTGATGTAACTTATATATAAACAACACAAGAATAAGCATCTAATATGTATTGTATATCCATATTTGCATTCCATGCTTTCAAGAGATGCGGGTTGTACTGATTGATAAACATTTCATCTTTGTTTCTTTTTAACACCACAGTATTTCTATATGTAACTGATCTAAAGCATTCTTGAAAATCTTCCTGAGATAGTCCTGCCCTTATGAATAACTCAGTAGTAGTCAAATTTTCCTTTTCACAGTCTTTTATTACACCCCATAGAGATTCTAATATCTTTTTAGCGTCTAATGAACTAATTCCTGATTTTGGTTTTTCAACAACATCATCATCAGCATCTTCATCAGTGTCATCAGCAACACTACATTCTTCCTCATCATCCTTAGGTGGGCGTGATATAAATGTTTTTTCAGAAGGTGGTCTTGGGAAATTAAAACGACACACAGTTCCCTTTTTTCTACAACTTTTTGAATGTTTTTTGCTGTGTTGTTGTACAGTTGTGACAATGTCTAATAGCTCTGAGTCATCGCTTTCCAGCGGTAATGCACATGTTATATATTTGTCAACAAACTCAGTAACAGTATCATCTTCATCTTCATCAAACTTTGGGGCATCTTCTATCCAGAACAAACAGTGCGTGTGTGGAGAACCTCTCTGTTGAAATTCAACTCTGTAAAAGTAGTCTATCACATGGCCAATAGGTTCAGCATCTGACATTATAACGTCTTTTAGAAATTTTTTAAATCTACGATCAAACATTCTTGCAGCTGTAACAGGGTTTCTACAAAGGACTTTGCACTTTTCATCCCTACTAAGTTCTTCAAAATTACGAATATCTCCTTGTTGCTTCAATATTATTTCTATGATTTCTTTCCATCTGAAGTCTGCAGAAGAAAACGAAGCAAAGAATGTGTGAATACCTAATTGGCGAATCATTGCAAAAATATTCTTTTGTTCAGCTTGTGTTCCTCTTACAGGTTTCATATACTTTATTGCCTCATCTTTTCGGAATAAACCATTTAATGCCTCTTTATCACATATCATTTTGCTTGTTACTTTTTTTCCATTTGAAAACACCGATCCTTTCCTTAATGAAATTTGAACATTTGACATAACTCTATCTAGTTCAGACATATATTGACAAAAGAATATATAAGAAGTAGCTCTTGCAAATCTGTTTTCTACACTCATTAATCTCAGATTGAAATATCTCAATAAAGATAACTTTTCTTCTCTTTCTTCATTCAATGTGTTCTTACCTGTAGGATAATGTACTGGAAACGTTTGAGCTTCAATACCCTTTTCTCTCAAAAGACTTACTGGGTTATTTACCTCTGCAGGTGATAAATTGAATTCCTTATCAAACAATGTATCTAAAGCTTCCTGTGCAATATCAGTAGGCTGTAAACATGTGTCCAACTGAACGCCCTGTAAGGTATCATCTAAGTATGTATCCGCTTCATTTTTCTGTTCTTCTGTATCTGACTGATCTTGCAAGTTATCATTTAGCGTGTCATTTGTTGTTGTTGAAGTGTCCATGTACTCTATTTCAGGGCAACATTCATTATCTTGTAAAGGAATAGGGTTTAACCACTTTTCATTGATTACTACATTTGAATACCACTCAGTTTTTCCTTTTAAAAATAGCAATGCTTCTTCTAAATGTTTAGTATCAACAAATTGATATTCCTCATAACCCTTATACTGTAATTTCCTTTTGAGCTTCACTTTAACTAAACAATTGTCATCTTCAGATCTAGGCAAAGTAGTAGTTACATTTAAAATATCTGACGGTACACAAACACATGGTCCATGTACTGCCTTTTGGCCACCTTTAGGTAGAGCAATTATCTTCATGAAAGGAATATTAAGAGAAATTAAATGTTGTTCTAGCTGATTTAATCTGCTAAGTTCATTAGGAACATCATCTAATGATAAGTTGTTAAAAAACGATTCAGCAGGCACTTTTCCTCTCTGGATCTTTCTGTGACATGTGTAACAAATCCAAAGGGATTGTCTACTAGTTCCTTGATGCTTACATTCATCTTCGCATCCCTCTAAACATCTATGTAAATACTTATCAGAAATGCAAGTGTCTGCTACATCTTTTACACAATCCTTTTGATACAATTCCTTCTTAAATTCCATTACTTGATTTTGAAAACAAAGTCTAAAACAGCAAGCACAAATATATTCAGGTCCTTCACATACATCTTTCTTAAATTTTTCAATAACTTTTGTAATGTCTTTTCCTTCCTCTTTAGAAATAATTCTTTTAGACAAAGTCTGAGATTTAACATTCCTTTGGTGTTCATCATCAGTAGCATATTTGTGAATACTTGCCTGCTTCACCTTATTTTGATGTTCATCATCAGTAGCATACTTGTGGATGCTTGCTTGTTTAATTTTAATTTTGTGTTCATCATCAGTAGCATATTTGTGGATGCTTGTTTGTTTAATTTTAATTTTGTGTTCATCATCAGTAGCATATTTGTGAATGCTTGCCTCTTTCACTTTATTTCTGTATATATCATTATTTTTATATTTTTTAATGCTTTCATTTTTCTTTTTTTCTTTGTGTTTTTCGTCTGCCACATACTTATCTTTTGAAGCTTTTTTAGTATCTAATTTATATTTGTAATCATTCTGATATTTCTCCTTTCCTTTTATCATTTTTTGAGCTTTGTACGACTCATCGTTCGAATACTTTTTCCTTTGTGCTGATAATGTGTTGTACCTTGATTGAGAATCAGTGTGATACTTTAATTTTTGTTTTTCAGTTTTTGATAAGTATTGTACTTCATTTATATCTTTGCCTGAATGATTTCCTTTATGTGACGATTGAACAGAAGAATTGTTTTCATTATTTAAACTACTCATCCGTTGATCTTGTTTTCTGTGTTTCTTTGAAACAAATAAATCATTTTGCTCACATTTCCTCTTCATTGCAACTCCATTATTTTCAAGTGGTTTATGCATCTCTGGTATAACTGATAATACAACCTCATAGTGTTGTAAGTCTCTGATGTGTTGAAGATAGATTGCTCTGTCATTTATTTCACTGTTTGGATGAATTTGAGACGATGAATACTTTATCCATACTCCATTATAAAACGTATAAATATCCGTTTTTAGAAGGTCTGCTGCAGCGATTATTTCCAATGCAGTTCCCCATGAATTGTTCTCTCTCATTTTTCGACCACTAATATGTTCTTCAACTGTACCATATTGATTTTCTAATAGACTGGTCAAATGATTTGAAATGCTCAAGCTATGCTTAATAATATCTTGTCTAACCTTTGTATGGAATATTTGTCTTTGTGAAACAGCATAGGATATTGCTCTAAAGAGACAGTTTCCATCTGCTATGATGGACTTTGTTTCAAAGGGATGGCCAATATTACACGATTCTGAACTGCACATGTTCTTATTCACTTCTTTTGAAGATATTTTCAATATTCCACAGAGTTTCCTTTTAGAACAGAAATCTAATGGCTTAAAGGAAAAATTGGATCTACAATCAGACATCATTTCTATATCAGAAACTTCATTTTCTTTAATAAATGTACATGGTGACCCTACCTTTGAAAAATCTACTGATTCCATGTCATCTGATATGTCCATTAATCTGTCGGATTCAATGTCATTTGAAAGGTCAGATACACGTCTTGTGGTATTTTTTAACAATCCTCCCTTTAAATTATCGGTTGTTTCTTCATAAATCTCATTTTCTTCAATACTGTCTTTACTATCTAAATAAGCTAGTATTGGTACACTATCTTTAATTTCAATATGTTGCACATTATCTTGCAATGTCATATCTACGTTACTGTCAATTGTTTCTTGTATTGCAACAGTTATTCCTGTAACATCAAAAGGTACAGATTGATCATCCTGAACAAAATTACAGAAGTGTTGATAAACAGCTTGAATGTCAGGAAGCTCAAAAACAATACTAGAACCATAACTATCTACTAAACCAAAATGATTTCTTGCATGAGAATCAAACATATAAATTTTGTTATTCTGCTTTATTACTAATGATGTTGTTGCTCTTACAGTAACAAAGCATCCATCTGAGTCTATTAATGCATATTGCAGGGCTTGGTCTAAAGGTAAAACGCCATCAAAATCTGGGTCAACGTCATGTACAAATGCACAAATGGAACGTTTCTTGTGACAATGAATAATGCGATTTCTTAGATCTACAAATTCTGGAAGGTCTTCCACACAGAGATAATTATTATTACCGTGCACAGATGTATAAATGTTGCTACCTTCAATTAGTATATTGTCAAGATATAATTTGTTCCATTCACAAACTGGTTTCAGTTTACTGTGCACTATTGCGGATAAACAATTACCAACACATGGTTTCCCAGCATTTGCACCAAACCTGGTATTTCCTTGATGGAAACTACCCTGAATGACTAGATTATTTTGTTCTGGTATTACTTGTGATCTTGATAAATCATTAAAAACGATCGGATTTTCAAACCTGATATTTGCATGCATACCTGTTTTCTGTTCACCTTTCCATAAAAAGGAATGCACAGATTCGTCTGCTTTGTTATCAATGTCATTTTTTTTTATTTCTACCCAGACACGCTTGCTTGTTTTCTAACTGATTGTTGATTGAATCTGAACGACTTTTTAGTTTACTCAATTCTGAATAATTCAAATTAGTCTTAACTAAATGTATCTTGCAGTCAACAGAAGGAACAGTCAATTCATTAACAGTGTGATAGTGTTCAGTGGTATTGGCAACAGTATGCTCAGTTAAATCATGAACAGTGTGATTGCTTTCAATTTTATTGACAACAAAAGGAACAGTCAATTCATAAACAGTGTAATCATGGTGATACTGTTCAGTGGTATTGGCAAAAGTATGCCCAGTTAAATCATTAACAGTGTGATTGCATTCAGTTTTATTGACAACAGAAGGAACAGTCAATTCATTAACAGTGTGATAGTGTTCAGTGGTATTGGGAACAGTTTGCCCAGTTAAATCATTAACAGTGTGATTTCTTTCAATTTTATTGACAACAGAAGGAACAGTCAATTCATTAACAGTGTGATAGTGTTCATTGGTATTGGCAACAGTTTGCCCAGTTAAATCATTAACAGTGTGATTGCTTTCAATTTTATTGACAACAGAAGGAACAGGCATTTCATTAACAGTGTGAAAGTGTTCAGTGGTATTGGCAACAGTTTGTCCAGTTAAATCATTAACAGTGTGATTGATTTCAATTTTATTGACAACAGAAGGAACAGTCATTTCATTAACAGTGTGATTTCTTTCAATTTTATTGACAACAGAATGATCAGTCAATTCATTAACAGTGTGATACTGTTCAGTGGTATTGGCAACAGTATGCCCAGTTTGATTGCGTTCAGTTTTATTGACAACAGAAGGAACAGTCAATTCATTAACAGTGTGATAGTGTTCAGTGGTATTGGCAACAGTATGCCCAGTTGAATCATAAACAGTATGATTGCTTTCTATTTTATTAACAACAAAAGGAACAGTCAATTTAGAAACAGAGAGATATTTTTCATTATCATTGGCAACAGAAAAATCAATGTTATCAGTATCTTCTCTTTCAGGACAACCATTCTCAGTGCTGACACCTTCAATGTAATCAATACCAGTAGACTGTTGCAAAGCCTCCTCTGCCAATCTTTTTTTTCTCATTCTTAGTTTTTGTTCTTGGGCTTTGGAGGCTTTACTCTTTTTTGATTTACGTGGCATCACCTTAAATAAAAAATATGGTATAAAAATATTGTTATGACAATTTCCATTTTTGTAAAAGATTTTTTTACATCGAAGAATCAGACAATCACTTACTATTATCAGTACCATACTTACCTCCAACTTTGTTTTTAAAGGTTGAAATGCAAAAAAAAATTAGAAATATAAATAAAAATTTAAAATCATTTCAATACACTGACTGATTAACCTGTTTGTTTCAAGGATGTAACTTTTAAAACACATATATATTTTTTTTTACACTTTATGAAACTGTACATTTGAACAAAAGTTTTTATTCTATACAGTCCGCCAAAAGTTAAGCACCACCTAAATATAACTGGCAATATTTGTTTAACTATTGCGAAAAAAATATTTATGTTTGGTGTTATGAATTGCCTATAACATACACTAAGAAAATTCATTACGACCAAAAAACTCCGATAAACTCGCCAAGCAACTTTTTATTAAAGGTCATCTGCACTTTTACAAATTCACTGTTTGGATGCATTTAAATCATCTTCCTACTGTCCCGAGTACAGTTGAAATTTGACCTTCACCAAGTTACTGTGAAATATGGCAAGGCGTAAGTTATCTATGACTGAACGTTTACAAGCAATTGACATGTCATTTGCCAGTAGGAGCACTAGGAGCATAGGTAACCATTTCAATGTTAATCACACCGTCATTGTCATGTTGACACAGGAACTGTAAATGATAGACCAAGGTCTGGAAGACCCCGTTTAACTACCTATCGTAATGACAGACTGTTTATTGGTCGTGCTTAAGCCAACCCATTTAATCCTGCCCCACAGCTTAGACACCACTGGCCTCCAGGTGGTCGTGTTAGTGTTTGAACATTGGTCCGTCGACTTTATAGAGGCTACCTAAGAGCACGTCGTGTTGTCAGAAGACCTGCCCTAATGACTACCAACGCTGGAACATGAGAAGCTGGCAAAATGTTCATTGGTCAGATGAGAGTATGTTTCTGTTACGACCAATATACGGCAGAATACAAGTTTGGCAAGGAAATAAAACTGCCTATGACCAATACAACATTTGCCCAATGACTGTATTCGTTGCTGGTGGTGTTACAGTATGGGGTTTCTTCTCATACTGTTGTTAGCTTGGTATGCATATTTTGCAGGGTAACATGAACAGACAGACATACTGGGATTTGGTGCTTAGAAACATTAAAGTCCCTCATTTTGATAATCCTTCACTTGCGTCAAGACCCTTGTACATGGACGACATTGCTAGACCACACAGGGCAAGGATTGTAACAGAGTATAAAGAGCAAGAAGCCATAGACACTATCTTTTGGCCTTCCATGTCTCCAGACATGAACCCTTACGAACATGTCTGGGATGCCATTGGCAGAAATCTCAATCGCAGAGATCCACCTTTGCAAAATCTTGGCTATATAAGAGGGACAATTGTTGATGAATGAAATAAATTTGGTCATCTAAAGTTCACAGAGCTCCAGATAAGCTGCGTATTTGTGTGATCATGCAATAAAAATAATTGAAAACCCAATGCAAGGCCCATTGCAGCGTTCTAAAACCCAATTCATGCAAAGGAAACCCCAATAATTTGTCAAAACCATGAGTTCTTAACGCTTCTAGTCGCTATCGTGTGCGCTATTTACCCTTATCTATTACATAGTCGTCGCGTAAATCTATTTTTGTAATATTGAAAATTGGAAATGTCCTTTTGTACTAAAAATAGAGCGTTGAAAGGGTCCCTGTTGAAATTTTCCTTTGCTTAAAGGTACACGTGGTGATGAAAACATTTCGATCTTCTCTGTCTTTATCCAATTAGCATTAGTCATGTCGTCATAATTCTTTTGGTATTGCTCGGGATTTAACATTACACGTAGCAATGAATTAAAACGAAAGTAGATTTCCGGTAAAAATATTGAAAAGAAGCATGCTTTTAGCTTCTTTTTGAGAGTTGAGGAATTCTGATGAAAACAAGACCCAGCTAGTGTTATTACAATGGCGTGTTTGCGTGCCTTAACGAGAACAGGGTTAGAACTCGTCAGAACTAAATCAGTTGGAACATGAAAGGCCAAATCACTTATATGAAGTCAGCATCGGAAACCAAAAGTTCTAATAAGGGACAAGTAAACCCAGATTTATGTAAATAAAATTAAACGAAAAAATTGCTAATTTTTAGTTTAAGTGTATATATAATACATATTTCATTTTAGTTGATGAGTGAACACACATATTAGTTTTAATGTAAATGTAGCTTGCCACTATCTTTGTTTTTGGTCTATTGTTCTGTATGCGTAAGATACATGTAGTTGTCTTATTGGCAAGTGCAGTACACCATTGTCATTTATTTATTTGATGTTGCAGGATTATTTGTAAATTGAATGTGGTCTCAGTCATTAAACCACCCTATAAACCTGGTCAAGGATCTTAAATCTGGGAGCTACTTATTTTTTTTTAATATGTCTGAAAAACAGGTGATAGGGACTGGCAACACTATCTTACATCACTTAATGTTCACAAATATTACATAAAAATCTGAAAACTATTAGCCCCACCTACCCTAAATAAACTGAATGGTGATCATATGTGCTCTAGAACGGTAATTAGGTACTGTCCTATTAGTGCCACCACTAAATATAAGTTATGGAAAATACAAAACTCTGTGTTGAAACCGGACACAGAATAAACATACAATTGCTCGTCAGTGTATAAACCAAATAAAATAGCTATCACATTCAAAAGAAACATATTTTATTAATAAGATGGATGAACATCTCTGTTTGATAGAATGTGATTATAACATGCCTAAATTCAATATTGTGTTGATGAAAAAACCCAATACGTTAAGGAGCTTGGTGGTGAAGAACCCAATTTGATATTTGCTTGAGGGGTGAATTGGAATTAATAATGCAATTGAAAAACTATTTCACTCAATTAAATAAAAAATGGTGGGTAAAAGCCCCAATTTGTGAACTCTTATCTGGAGCTCTGAGTTCAGAAGGCTTGTACAGAGTATGAGACGACATGTTATGGAACTGTACTGGAAGAGAGGTTGTTACACATCCTATTGACTCAAATATTGACATTAAATTTGCCGAACATACCAAAGATTATTTGAAGAGACTTTTAATGATACTGGGTAATAAATTGTTGTAAAAAAAACAGTGAAACTTAAATTCCGTTTCTGATTTGTGTAATTTTCACTTTCTATGAATGTAAAATTCAAATGCATAGAACCTGCATAAGTGACCAAACTTAAGTTTATGGTTTGTTTATGGTATATGTTAGCAAAATTGCTACATGAATATTTTCTCTTTTTCGAGGATTAACTGATTTGTTTAAATGAAAAAATTTCGATGCAATAAAAATAGGTGGTGCTTAACTTTTGGCGGACTGTATAGTTGAGAAGCTTATGAAAAATTTAATATATACAAATTAAGAACTCCGCAAGGAACACAAAATATACATCTAAATGCATATTGAAAAAGTTTCAAGCATTAAATAAATCTATAGAAAAAATGCATGAACATACATGTATCCATATTCATAAGATTTATAAGTGCTTGAAAGCATTGAAGGAAAAAGAATGCTATGTTAACTTAAAATAAACATTGTATTGCATTTATCAAATATTTTAAATTTGAGTTATCTTTCTTTTATCCTATAAATTGCACATTTGTGGTTGAATCTATTTATATGATAGATTGATACACCATGCAAAACTTATGTTATTTTTGATTAAATGGTTTTCTTGACAAGTCTGGTTCTTTTGTGAACTTTAATTGATGAGTATAAGAATATAAATAATAAATTGCATGAATGGCATGGATAGAATGAAAAGAATGTTCACTTCTCTGCACTAAAGGGTTGGCAAAGTATTGTATAGGCAGGATAACCCAGGTGGACAAACTTTTATAGGGTGGGCAATACTCCCAGAAATGGGAAATATTGGGCAATACCATTTGTTAAGCTTTTTTTATAAGTATGCTAAAAAAATGTCAACTCTTACAATAGTCATGAACAAAAAAGTGTTTAATAGTTATTTTCCATATATATACTTGTGATTAAATATTTTAAAAAAAATTAATAGTTCCATGTTAAGAGAGACCCCAAAAAAATATCAGTTTAGACCATTTTTACATTTTTTAGGAGGATTCACTATACATCTAATTTAGAGAATGTCATAAGTCTATGTGTGCTCCTATATGTATCAAGAGTTGCTGCACAAATACTTTCTTAAATTCATAATCTATATTATCTATCTTTTATGTATTTCATTTTTAGCATAAATGTAGACATTGCATTACATGTATTAAGACAATAAGTATTCTTGTGCAGGGTTATCTTACTTTTACTTACTCTATTGGTAATGTATAGATACCAGCTATGGATGTGAACCAACTAGGCTTAAATTCCACAATATAATACTGAAAAATAAAAAAAAAAAAAATCAGTGATATTAAAAGCTTTATCATAGTATGAACGAAGATATAACATATGTTGATGTTAAAAGTATTCAAACTACCTCTTTGACTCGGGCAACAATTGATTAATGCTTTTTCCCTCAATCTTCATTTACATTCATCATTACATTTTTATCAACAGTAGATTTAACATGTTTAAACATTCAATTATAATAAATGTTGAAATAGATGTGAAAAAAAAACATATTATAAAAGCATTGCATACATGTTCTGAACCCCAAGGGTGACTGGGGTATAGAAGTATGGTCACCATTGGTCTTCCTCCGACCGGCAGTAAAACCCGTGCTAAAGTGGGGCGTCCGTTTGGCTGTGCGGGATGTACAAATTTGCAGCCACGTCCGGTCAGAATGGGGACGTTAAATCCGATGCCTCGTGTAAAGAGAGTGCCACGCTCTTTGCACGTTAAGAACCCTTGCAACAACTCTTTGAGGGGTCCGTAGGTGACCTGTTACAAGGCTAAATTTCTGTCCCTATCCAATATACCCTCATTTCCCGTGGCAGTCTAAATTTCTCCGACCTTAATCCCTTAATCTATTACAGATCCTACCTATTGTATTTATTGTGAACTTGTTCTCGTCCTGAATATGCATGAAATATTTGCCACTGGACGTTAAGCAACCAACAATCAATCAATCATACATGTTCTGCTGAAGTAGCTGAATAAGTGTAAAATCAAGAATGAACGTCATTTTATGCTTGTACCCAACAGGCTATAAGACTACTTAAAGTCACAAGAAAGAGGTACAAATTATGAACCAAATGCAAAATTAACTATTGATACAGAGAAATATCCCACCTTTATGTTAATTTCAAAGTTTAATGCAGATACTGATATCAAAATGGCAATACTATAACATGATTGATTGCTGCTTACTGGTTACTTAACGTCCAGTGGCAAATATTTCATGCATGTTCAGGACGATAAAATACTATAACAAGTATAGTAAGTGTAGTATGAAAATACTCTAAGTCAAAGTCATGTTTTTTAAACCATGACAGAATGTGTTTTTATAATTTTAGTTCATTTATATGTTTTGGATTTTAGTATGACATCCATTTTCACTGAACTAGTACACATTTTTAGTTAGGGGCCAGCTGATTTTCTGGCTGTGTTGAAGACCCATTGGCGGCCTTCGGCTGTTATCTGCTCTTTGGTCGGGTTGTTGTCTCTTTGACATATTCCCCATTTACAATAAACCCTGTGTGAATAAACTCATCAACATCATCATAGATAAAAGAATTACATTTTGTGTGCCACACACGTCATGCACGTTTTGTCTGAAAACAACTCATCAGTTTCTCTTGAAAGCAAAAAAAAAAATCTAGAAGGCCAAGTAAGGTATGAAGTTAAAGGACCCTTGATTCTGAAACGTTATGCCAAATAAAGCTAAGGTAGCTAGTCAGTCTATTCCTGGGATATAACTAAATGACAAATGACAAATACAATTTTTTTTTTTAATGATCTTTGTTATGACTTTAGGTAAATGTACTTCAGAATAAGGTCAGGAATCAGAGCAGGATATTCATGATATAAGCTTCTTCTCTTTTCCAGTAACAGTATTTCATGTATATGTAGGTGACCTCTCTTGATTATACTTACTGCTTTGACAATGTCTGATACACATGTAAATCAAACAACAATATGTATTCTGTAAAGCTTTAAAATATCTTCCACAGTAATTGTACAACTTCTTCAAAAATCTGCAAAAGAAAAATCCACTAAAATTATATCACCATTTAACAACCTTTCTAAATACATATGCAACATTTATCATTTATAATAAAAAAAAAAATTCTTCCACAATTGATGATAAAAGACTGAAAAAATAATAATCAGAAAGTTAAAAAAAAAAAACTCTTTTATATTTGATATTATAGTCCAAGTTACATGATTTTTTTTATTAGTTGGTATTGGCCTTGAATGAATACTCTCAGATCTGTACTTAGTGCCTTTTTGATTTTGGGATGTATAAGTACCCCTCCATGTCCACTCTGTGTTTTTGTTCATGTATTTCTATTTGTATCTATCTGTTGAGTTAAGCCTTTTTCAACTGATTTTTATAGTTTCTTCTTATGTTGTTCTGTTACACCATTGTCCCAGGTTAGGGGAGGGTTGAGTGCTCGCAAACATGTTGAAATCCGCCACATTTTGTTTTATGGGCCAGTTCCAAGCCTGTAGTTGTTGTTGTTTCATGTCTATCATATTTACTTTTTTGTTAATAGTTTTGTTATAAATTAGGCCCTTACTTTTCTCAATTCAATTGTTTCATATTTCTCATGTTGGGGGCCTTTTATAGCCGACCATAGGCATACAGTATGGGTTTTTCTCATTTTTTGAGGGCCGTACAGTTGCCTATAATTGCTAACATCTACTTCATTTGAACTTTGTGACCTACCGAATTCAGACTATTTACAAGGTTTGTAATAACATGAGCATCTTGACAGTACCATTTGTGGAGCAGGATCTGCTTACCCTTTTGGGGCACCTGAGATCACCCCCATTTTTTGTTGGGGTTCGTGTTGCTTAGTCTTTAGTTTTCTATGTTGTGTCTCATTATTTGTCTGTTTGTCTTTTTTTTTTTAGCCATGACGTTGTCAGTTTATTTTCTATTAATGAGTTTGAATGTCCATCTGGTATCTTTTGCCCCTCTTTTGTCTCATTGCCAATCATATCACATCTCCTTATTTTTATATTGTTTATACAGATCAACAATTAAAATTCATATCTAATTACCATTAACAAGATTGAACTACAATGAACAATTATATGTATTTTAAAAAGATTGAGATGTATTCAACCATTTTAAACCAAAATCACACTCAAGAGCACTAATCTTTCATGTTTTGTTGGAGTATTTTGAAGTTTATGAATAAATTGGTTGATTATAAATTTCTAGAGAAAAAAATCTAATGGAACTGAAAAAATCCTATTTGGAGTAAGAAAAAATAGTTCAACACTCAGTTTCAAAAATTATTTCTTTAAATATTACTCCTGTATGCTTCAAAAAAGGTTTTTGAAAATAAAAAAAGTTTGTCCTGAGAAAATGAACTGTTGACACAGAGATATGTCTTGTCCGTAAGTTATTTGGAAACTACATGTATTTTAAGCAAATGTAAAAAATTAAAACAGCAATATTTTAACATGTAGAATATGCAACTTAATAAAAGTCAATAAACCATGCATAAAGGGGCAAGGCCAAATCATTTCATTTGAAATGTAATTCATATATTCAAATGCTAATTTTACAACAGCATACCAAATATAACTTTCATAAGCAGTTCCTTAAACTGACCTAATCACAAATTCAAACATGTAAACTATGCAAAAGTTCCAAAGTGGAAGAAAAATTATTAAGGGGGTGGGGCAATATAATATCCACGGAAATGAGACATCTTAATGCTTTAGTGTAATACAACTTCATACACTACAAAGTGCCTCAAGTCTGAGAAAATCCTATTTTGTGCTCCACTAGTATAATACATCACAGATTTTACTTGACATGACAAAATTTTGAGGGATTGTGTCCATAAGACAACGATGATGTCCCTGCTGGCATAAAACGTATTAAGAGACATAACTCAAATAAATAGCTGTGCCATGACCGTATGATAAGCCTGACACATTTTCAAATAATAAAGTTCAATTTCTTCTCAATGTCATATTAGAAATTTATGAAAATCAAAAGGGAGCTTACATCATATACATCAATAGATATAAACATTTTTACAGTTATTGTGTAAAAAACTGGAAAATCCCCCCTTTTTAATGAATAAAACCCCATAACTCGGAAATGTAAAATCTAAAATTTATAAAATTCTTAAGGGAGCTTACATCAATAGATATAAACAATTCACCAAAGTTTCATGACTGAGAACTGCTGAAAGCATTTTTGAGTTATTGTCCAAAAACTGGAGAAACCCCTTTTTTATGAATAAAACCCTGTAACTCGGAAACGTAAAATGTAAAATTTATAAAAATCAAAAGGGAGCTCATGACAATAGATGTAAACAATTCACCAAAATTTCTTGGAAGTTGGTGAAAGCATTCTTGAGTTAATGTCCAACATGTTGACGACAGACAACAGTATACCATAATATGTCCCGTAAACGGGCTTATAAAAACTGTAAAAGTGACGCTACCCAAATTTAGCAATTTTTTCATTTGTAAAGGGTCATAACTCTACAATGGTAAAGTGACACCACCACCATTCAAACTTGATCTGTGTTTTGTGGTAATAAGTATTGTGCATAAGTTTCATAATATTTGGTTGAGGCAAACTTAAGTTAGAGAACGGAAATGAAAAACTTAGCAATTTATCCATTTGTAAAGGGGCATAACTTTAAAATGATAAAATTGATGCCCCAAAAATTGAATCTTGATGCATGTTTTGTGGTTATAAGTATTGTGTATAAGTTTCATAACATTTGGTTGAGGCAAACTAAAGTTAGAAAACTGAAATGTAAAATTCAGTAACTTTTCCATTTGTAAAGGGACATAACTCTAGAACAGTAAAAGTGTAGCCACCCAAATTCATACTTGATCTGTGCTTTGTGTATAAGTTTCATAACATTTTGTTGAGGCAAACTAAAGTTAGAGAATGGAAACCAATTTTGGGATGTAAGGGTTGTACAGTGATCGGGAAGGACGTGCGCCATGCGCCAATTGCCCTTATCGACCAGAAATGGTGCATACAGTGACAAATGTAAGCGCCCATGTGGCGCACAATATTTTTCACTTTGTTTTGAAACGTTTAGATATCATCAAATGGATTTCCGATCGTGTTTCGTGTCACTGTGTGTGTACACAACTGTGAAGTGTTCCCTCCAATGATAGGAGCACCTATATTTTTTTGGGGACGTCTCAGGTGTTTTCCTATGGTAATAATAGCAACATGCGGTATAACTGATTACCTAAAAAACATAATTAACCATCATTCATGATATAAATTTTTATAAACAACATTAAATTTCTGAAATTTGGCTAGTACAGACGAGAATTTTTCTCTTATTATAATCTTTTAAGTAAGCTTGCTAATATTTCTGTTATTGTATATTCATTGAAATTGAAATTACAAAATCGCAAGGAACAATATCCATGATATCAATTAGAATCATACAGGTTACTACCACTACCGCTTTGCTGAAAAATACATTTTCTTTTACTTTTTTTTTTATTGTAAACGAATGGCCCACTCATTTGACAACATGGCCCATTAACTCTAAAAATGGCCCATTGAATTTATTTTTGGGTGGCCCTGGGCCCATAGAGAAAAAATCGTTCCAGATCACTGGTTGTAGGAAGTACATACTGTGTAATACATGTATATACCGAGGGAAAAGGGTAAACTTAATGGCCCCTCCGCTATGTCGGGGGCATAACAATTAAGCATGTACACCTTACAACCATTTAATACACCAAATATAGTTGACCTATTGATAATAGTTTCTAAGACACAGACTTAACCATAAAAACTAAAAATTGACCTATGAACCATGAAAATGAGGTCAAAATCATATGAACCATGCCAGACAGACATGTACACTTTACAATCATTCTATGGATTAAATATAGTTGATCATATGACCTACATGTATTGCTTATAATATCTGAGAAAAAAACTCTACCATGAGAACTTAACATTGACCAGTGAATCATGAAAATGGGGTCAAGGTCAGATGATACCTGCCAAACAGACATATACACCTTACAATCCTTCCATACAACACATATAGTTGACCTATTGCTTATAGTTTGAAAAAAAACAGACCATAACACAAAAACTGAGCAATGAACCGTTAAAATGAGGTTGAGGTCAAATAAAACCTGCGAGACTGACATATACGTCATAAAATATTTCCATAAACCAAATATAGTTGACCTATTGCATATAGTATAAGAAAAAAAGATCAAAACTCAAAAACTTCACTTTGACCACTGCACCATGAAAATGAAGTCAAGGTCAGATGACACCTGCCAGTTAGACATGTACACCCTACACTCATTCCATACACCAAATATAGTTGACCTATTGCTTATAGTATTAGAAAAACAGACCAAAACACAAAAACTTAACATTGACCAATGAACCGTGAAAATGAGGTCAAGGTCAGATGAAGCCTGCCAGACTGACATGTACACCTTACAATCATTCCATACACCACATATAGCTGACCTACTGCTTATAGTATCTGAGAAACAGACCTAATCACGTAACTTTAACCTTGATCACTGATCCATGAAATGAGGTGGAGGTCAGGTGAACCCTGTCTGACGGACATGTAGACGTTGCAAGGAACCCATATAACAAATATAGTGAGAAATTCACATAACAAAAAAACTATAATTTTTTTTCAAGCAGTCGTTGAACCATGAAAATGAGGTCAAGGACAATGACATATGACAGACGGAAACTTGTTAACATAAGGTACAAAATGTATCTGCATACAAAGTATGAAGACTAGGTCTTCTACCTTCTGAAATATAAAGCTTTATACAAATAGTTTACGCCGCCGCCGGATAGTAATACCTATGTCTCACTCTGCGACTTTCGTTGCAGGCGAGACAAAAATGATATTATAGGTTTCATAACGAGTGAGAATTAGATATCGCTTGATATCAACTTGGGTTATTTAATTTCAATATAATAATAATAAACGAGTGTTCAGAGAGTTTATTATTACTATTTAAATTAAATAAAGAGAGTTGATATTAAGCGATATCCCAGTCTTCGAATTTAGCCACAAGACCAACGGTCCTGCCAGTAAAATCGGCCGCGGACTTGTCAATTTTGTTCTTCAGAAGCCAGACGGACTTGTAGATTTTTTGGTAGTTGGTGCACTCTTTTTGTCTTTGGTAATTAGTGACACCAAATATTCCTATTCTATTGAGCGCTTTTTCACATGGTTTAAACGTATTGCTATTATCACTGGATCGAGACATTGATTTTAACGACAGGCAAAAATGTTCCTCGGCCTTGTACTGTTGGAGCCCATCCGGGGAAGGCGTTTAACCCACCGGCACTTGTTTCTGTCAATGGGGGATTTACTATCCCCACTTAAGTGTGGATAGTAAACCCCCCATTGGCACTTGTTTCTGTCAATGGGGGATTTACTATCCCCACTTAAGTCTGGATAGTAAACCCCCCATTGACAGAAACAAGTGCCTGTGGTTTAAGCCCTCTGCTGACGAAAATGCACGAAAATGAAAATATGATGCAACACGGTTGCGACAGTTTCTAAACAGTAGGCCGTGGTTGTTTGATGACGAGTTCAAACACAAAAAGTTCTGTTCCTGGTGCATCGATAATAAAATGACAGAAAAAGAGATATACAGCTTCTTTTTTAATCTTTTTAGAGAATAAAATTAATATAACAGCTACTTTTAACTTTTTTCTCCAATGATCAATGTTATTCTTATTAAATTTATATATTAGGTATCTTCAAAACATGACACTCAAAGCTCTCAGAATGCAGGATTTTGCATCTAATTTTTCAAAGTTTTTTTTAGGGGGGCATACCCCCAAACCCCCCTAGTCAATTCGCAGTGCTTTGCGCTGCTCACCAGTGGTAGTAATTTGTGTGGACTTGTAGATTTTTCAAGGGACTTGTAAAATCTTATCAACCACAAGTCCAACTGGCTTGTAGGTTTAAAAATTAAGTGTGAGGACTGATATCCAATTCTCAAGAGTTGTTAAACCTATTTCTCATTGTGTGCATTGTGTTAAATTAAGAATTCCATGAATCATTGAACTAGTCTTTTGCACATTCCAGTATGACGTCACATGTCCTGTTCTGGCGTCAAACTTTGACTTCAGTCGTTTTAAAATTTTTGTACGCTTCAAAATGTAATAAAATTTGACAAAAAGAAGATTTTCTGATGAAAAGTGTGAGTGTTTTATATATTGTTGAAGAAATCACATACGTCCGTTGCCATGGACAAAATGTATATCGTTATAACCTTTGGAAGTCATCAATGACCTAATGAACAGCCAATTGAAATGTCATAAAATTGTCTCATGATTCTCGATAAGCCAATCAAATTAAAGCAGTTTTTGAATCATTATTTTTATATCACACTCCATGCAGATTGATACGAGAATTATCACTTCATGCAAGAATAGATAACATGCCACAACCATAAGACAATTACATTTTTGCTTTTTCAACAAGTTAAATTCTGTTCAGAAGGTAACAAGAAGTGGATTTGTTGAGGTTTAATTGTGTATTTAATTATTTTCCAAGAATGTGACTTATTGTACAGTTATTTGGTAATTTTTTTGTAACTTTTACAAGCATTGTCATTATTATGTAAATTCATCAGTTTGATATAATAAGTCATAATATGTAAATGTATGTTATAAAGGATCAATTAGTTAATTTAATTTATATATGTTGTTATTTAATATGATATTTTATTACAGGGTTTCGTTTCTGCTTCCAATCAATAAACTAACCTACATGGTCTCAACTATTTATTGCCCCAACGATTATGGGACTATCTTGGGGGATGGCACTTACGAAGCCGGAATGGTATGGAAGAACAGCTGGAAATTATCACTTTTTCAAGCTTCGTGATATATGATTAATAGCGGCAAGAAATTATAAAAAGATTAAAAGTGCCCTGTAGACCTACTTGATAATTCAGAGGTCACGTGAATCTAACCTTTTAAGTTACCTTTTTTCAAATAGTATTATGATTTATATCATGGTCTTGTGTCACGCTACGAACATCATAGTTAGATAAGCGCTTTAATTTTTCATATGGATTCAGGACAAATCGTCCAAATACTAGAAAAACAACTCGCCCTCTACAGTTTTTCTTACCTCTATTGAGACATCGTTATTAGGTATAATATTAAATATTATATGTCTCTGAAGTTACTAACATTCCATTGCATTTTGTATTTTGTTTTTATATCTTTATTTAGAAAAACTTAATGATGCACGATTTTTTTTATTAGTTGTTATTGGCTTTGAACTGTATTAAACTGCGAGTACTCTCAGATCTGTACTTAGTGTCTTTTTCTTGTGGGGATGGATAAGTACCCTGCCACATCCACATGTGTTTTTGTTAGATGTATTTCTGTTTTGTATCCATCTGATGAGCCTTTATCAACTGATTTTTATAGTTTGTTTTTATGTTGTACTGTTACACCACTGTCCCAGGTTAGGGGAGGGTTGGCGCCTTCAAATTAGTTTAACCCCGCCAAATTCTGTATGTGCCTGTCAAGAACCTGTAATTCAGTGGTTGTCGTGTGTTGCTGCATATCATACTTGTTTTTCGTTCATTCAAGATTTTGTACCGATAAATCAGCCCGTTAGTTTTCTCGTTTGAATTGTTTTACATTTGTCATTTCGGGGCCTTTTGTAGCTAACTATGCGGTATGGGTTTTACTCACTGTTGAAGGCCGTACAGTGACCTATAAGTGTTAATTTATGTGTCATTTGGTCTCTTGTGGAGAGTTGTCTCATTGGCAATCATACCACTTATTTTTTATAAATTATACTAGAACACACCCGCGACATCGCGGGTCACTGACTGAATTAAAGTACCTACGCCTCATTTGTAGCCTGGATTTTTAGTATTCGTATTGTCATCTGATAAAGTCATGCTGATTATAAGGTGCACAGTTTTCTCTGCTTTCAAAATCTTTCTGTTTGAACCCGTCCTGGTTTTCTTGCTACAACCGGAAACTACGTGTGACATATACTATTAGACTTTTAAATTAAGAATGCTGTACATTGCGTTTTCTTATAGGTAGTGTTTACATGTGTATATAACTGTGTTGCTGTAAAGACTATATTCTACTGTGTAGTTGCGAAGACATATTACACTTAGGCCCGCACATGCAGAAGAAGTTTTATAATACGCATATTTTTTTTTAAATCAGTTGCTCTGTTACACAGATATCCTGTGGTGCTCCAGATAGTGGAGGAATTTACTGCACAGAAATAAAAGAAAGAAAAATTGGTATCGGTATCGGATTCGACCCGGAACTTGTTAATTATTGGTAATATTAATTATGTGGAAAACAAAAGGGCCTGGAATGGTGTAATTTTTAATCAACACCATTGTCTTATAAAAGTTATATATATAGTTGAATCCTTTGATTCTTCGTGTTTACATCATGCCGGCTAACAAATTGGACCTCGTTATTTTAGTAGTAAAGATGTGTTTCTGATCTCTTTTGTATTAGGTAATAAAACAACGTATATTAAGGATTTTTGATATTTTATTGAAAGAATAATCATCAATTCGTAAAAATATATGACCAGTATACTTTTCGTGAATGTCATACAATATATGAAGAACATATTTAATGATAATTGAAGTAGAGTTACTTCAAATATACACGAAAATACTGAATATAGCACATTTTGAAATCTTATTCACATTGGAAAGTGTTGATCGCTTCACAATAAATTAAGATGAGCTCTGCCAGTCTGCCTGACATGTATACCTTTCAATAAGTATATACAGACCGATATGTAGTTGAAGTTCAAAGAAATTGAATTCTTTATTAGAGAAGATAAAAATGGCCAAGTCGGTTTATTTGAATTGTTTACATCTGTTTCTATGGGCTTTAAAATTTTAATGAAGGTGCATTTTTCTTTTGTATCTTCTTGTATGTCTTTATACTTACATTATAATAATGGAGCTTCGAGATATAGTTATGGTAGGTGCAAATACACACGTGGATCTTTAATATGCATAACCTCGACTGTTTTGTCTTGAAAACGTATAAAGCATAAACTGTTGTCACATAGACATGTCTCGCCTGTCGGCATAAAATCCAGAAAAAGAAAATCTGATCGACATCAACATTGCTTATCAATTCAAAGTCGCTGGACCATGATCTTGTGGACAGGGCCTAGACATGGTCGACAAACAGATGTAACTTTATAGAAAATACCGTTGTCTATTGCAAGTAGTTTCTATCAATCTTACTTAAGCAGAAGACTTAACATTGAAAATTACTAATCCATTCAAAGTCACTGGACCAGGGTCTCAAAATAGTCGTCGAACTGATATGTACTGATAGTAATGCAACTTTATAAAAATATCATTGACCTATCACAATTAGTTGCTATCAAACTGACTTAAACAGAAAACTTAACATTAAAAATTGCTTATTAATTGAAAAAGGCTGGACCACTACCTAGGGGTCAGGGCCTCGAAATAGTCCTCGAACTGATATGAACTGACATACAAAATATCGTTGATTTATCACAGGTAGATCCCATCAAACTAACTTAAGCAGAAAACTTAACATTAAAAATTGCTAATTTAATTCAGTCACTAGACCATGTCCTAGCGGCAGGGTCTCAAAATAGTCGTCAAACTGATATGTATTGATAGTAATGCGACTTCATACAAAATATCATTGATCTATCACAAGTAAATTCTATCAAACTAACTTATGCAGAAAACTTAACATTGAAAATTGCTAATTAATTCAAAGTCACTGGACCATGACAGGCGAGACAAAAACTATTTGATACATCATCTCGCTTCAGATTCCATTGCTTTTATATATTTCGGCTACATTTTGATATAACATTAAAAATCCACATAAATCAAGAAATATAGAATAAAGGTAAAGTGATTGATTGATTGTTGTTTGCTTTACGCCGCATTAGCACAGAAAGGCTATATCGCGGCGAGAACTAATTCGAATATTATAACAATTTAAGGTATATTTTTAAAATCAGACAAAAGGTCTTTCAATAAACTAAAATTCTAGACTAAAGCAAATTGATTATTTACAAATAAAAATCAACACTAAGATAACGTGATAAAAATTAAAATCGTTTTAAATATAACAACATTTTTATATTTTATAATATATTCCAATTTCTTTTAAGAATGAAACAATATTTGTAAATGGAATATTATTAAATAAATCATACATATTATTGACATTGAAATGCTTCTTTCGAATATCAGCAAAGTCAATACAATTGATTAAAACATGTTTAATAGTATACTTGCAGTTACAAGGTATACATTGTGGTTCTACTTCATTTTTTAAAAGATATTCGTGTGTTATTCTAGTATGACCAATACGACATCTAGAAATAACACACTGATCTTTTCTGCACATAAAATTATTGAAAGGTTTACATAAATTAGGTTTAATTTCATGTAATTTATTACCATCTTTTTTACTCCATTCATTTTTCAATATATTAAAAACATATTCTCTAATATTAGATTTAAAATCGGTATATGGTATATCACAGTTAGATAAAGGGTCACCCAGGGCATTCTTTGCCTCAAGGTCTACAGCTGTGTTTCCAAGGATTCCAACATGACTCGGCACCCATAGAAATAATATTTCTTTAAGAAGAATTTTTAAATTCCTCATTACATATAAAATTTTGAGAATTGTTGGGTTTTTAATTTTAGTATTTTGTATAGCTTGTAAGCATGAAAGTGAATCAGAACATATAATAAATTTGGATTTATCTGAAGAAGCAATAAATTTCAAAGCCAAAATTATTGCTTCTGCTTCAGCAGTAAAGATCGATGCATCAGATGGCAAACAGAGAGTTGCAGCTCTGTCCCTGAAGACAGCAGCAGATGCAACTCTGTCACCATCTTTTGATCCATCAGTATAGACAGTTGAAAAATCTGAATAATTGGCTTTGATTTCAGCATAGTGTTGCTGAATTAAAAGAGGATTTGTTTTATTTTTATTGTGTTCACGGAGATCAAATATCATTTTTGGTTTGGGAAGTTCCCATGGAGGACATTTGCAAGTTTCAACTTGAGCAACAGATTTTAAATCAAAAGAAGCTAAATGTGGTTTTAAACGTATACCTAACGGAGGAATTTTATTTTCATGTTTTGCAAAAATATCTTCATAAATTGGATTAAAAACACAGCTGTAGGCAGGATTATCTGAGTAGGCTTTTAGTTTGACAGCATATTGAAGTCCAAGCTTCAAACGTCTGTTAGAGAGTGAGTGCTCATCAGCCTCTACATACAGACTCTCAACTGGTGAGGTTTTAAATGCGCCAAGACAGAGACGCAAACCCTGATGATGCACAGCATCGAGAATCTGTATGTAGGACTTCCTTGCAGAGCCATACACTATAGAGCCATAATCTAGTTTAGATCTAACTAGAGATCTATATAAATTAAGTAAAATGTTGCGATCAGCACCCCAGTCGGTGCTGCCGACAACTTTTAAAATATCTAATGCTTTTAAACATTTCGATTTTAACATTTTGATATGGGGTAGAAAGGTTAACTTTTTATCGAAAATTAACCCAAGAAATTTGGTTTCATCAACCATTTTAATTGGGTTGCCGTACAAAGTGAGTTCTGGATCAAGATGCAATTTCCTTTTGTTACAAAAATGCATCCCGACCGTTTTTGAAATGGAAAATTTAAACCCATTTTCCGAGGCCCATTTTTCAATTCTTCCAAGACATAACTGTAATTGTCTTTCTATGTTATTCATATTTTTGCCTCTATAACATATTAAAAAGTCATCAACATACAATGAACCTTCAATATTACTTTTTAAAACTTCAACAAGGCTGTTGATTTTAAGACTAAATAATGTAACAGATAAAATACTGCCCTGAGGGACACCCATCTCTTGATCATACAGATCAGACATGGTTGAATTTACTCTAACATTAAATTGTCTGTTAGATAAAAAATTCGAAATAAAATTTGGCATATTGCCTTTCAACCCCATATCAAACAGATCTTTTAAAATACCATACTTCCATGTAGTATCATAGGCTTTTTCTAGATCGAAAAAGACCGACACTACATGTTCATTTTTCGCAAAACCATTACGGACAAATGATTCGAATCGAACAAGATGGTCAAGAGTACTGCGACCTTGGCGGAATCCACACTGGATATTGGCTAAAAGCCCATTGGATTCCAGGAACCAAACAAGGCGATCATTAACCATCCGTTCTAGTGTTTTACAGACACAACTGGTAAGAGCAATTGGCCGATAATTAATAGGATCCGTGTGATCTTTACTTGGTTTTGGAATAGGCACGACGGTTGCAAGCTTCCAGATTGATGGTAAATCACCAGATTCCCAGATGTTATTCATAAGCTGCAAAAGAGCTTCCAGCGAGGAATCTGGCAAGTGTTTTAGCAGTTGGTAGTGAATATTATCAGGCCCACAAGCTGTATCATGGGCTTTTGATAGAGATGTTTTAAGTTCTTCAAGAGAAAAGAGTTTATTATAATTTTCACCATTTTTTGATTTAAAGTTTAATTTAATTTTTTCTTTTTGTTTTTTAACTTTTTTAAAATCTTCCCTGTAGTTGTTAGAAGAAGAAGATTTCGCAAAAGTTTCACCAAGCTTGTTGGCAATATCCTTTTCAGATGTTAATAAATCATTGCCATTTTTTAAATGTTTAACTGTGGCTTTATAATTTTTACCTTTTATCTTTTGTATCATGTTCCATACTTTTGTCATCGGAGTGCGAGATGTTATCTCCGAGACAAATTTCTTCCAAGACGTTCGTCGTGCTTGCCTGCAAGTCCGCCGTGCCTTAGCGCGAAAAACACGGAAATTACTCAAGTTTTCTGTCGTTGGTTGTTGGTTGAACCGTTTTTCAGATTTTTTACGGTCACCTATTGCTTTATCACAAGCATCATCAAACCATGGTTTGCTGGGATGTTTCGGATTTGCCGAGGTCTTAGGAATAGTTCTGTCAGCAATTGACGTTAAAATTGTATTAAAAGTTAAAATTGGATCTTGTACAGTCTCAAACATCTTTGACTGAAGTTCCGCTTGACAGAGATTCTCAAACAAGGACCAATCCGCCTTGTCAAGTTTCAAACGTGGTACTCTCTGTTGGGCAGAAGTAAAACGATGTTCAAGTACTATTGGAAAGTGATCACTTCCACATAGATCATCATGAACACGCCATGAATAATCCAGAAGAAGAGAGGGATCGCAAATAGTGATATCAATAGCAGAATAAGACCCGTTTCCAGGATGAAGATAAGTATTAGATCCATCATTAAAAATGCATAATCCTTCTTGAGAGACAAAGTCCTCAATGATCTTACCTTTGATATTATGAGACTTGCTTCCCCACAAGGGGTTGTGTGCATTGAAGTCGCCCATAAGTATAAATGGTGAGGGTAATTGATCAGTGAGGTTTTTGAGTTTAGCTTTATCTATAATTGAATTGGGTGGAATATATATAGAACATAATGTAATTGTTTTATCTAATGATAAACGAATTGCAACTGCCTGCAGATCCGTGGTGAGTTGGACTGTGCTATGAATGACGTTGTCCTTCACAAAAATGGATGATCCGCCTGCAGCACGTTCATCTACCTTAGAAAATGTGCTATACATGTTGTATCCTTTTAAAGATACATTGTCACTTTCTTTTAAATGAGTTTCTTGAAGACAAAATGCGGTAGGTAAAAATGACTGAACTAGAAGCGTTAACTCGAGAAGATTTATTTTAAGACCTACTTCATGGCCTACTTCAGTTGCTGCCTTGTAGTGCACACCAGAAAAAAACAAAGGATTAAAGAAAGTTACCTGCCCGAACAAATCTTATTAAAAATAAATTTAACAATGCAATGATTCATGAGTAAAAATATTTAAAAACAACTTAAATTCGGCTTGCAAATATCCCTTGTAAGCAGGATATACTTGTAAAGTATTTTTATATTTTTTTTAACATTTTATCGTTTTATCAACAGAAACAAAACTTGGCGTTTTTCTGGATGAAGTAGATGAGGAAATAGAAACATAATCAAATGAAGCATTCTTTTCAGCCATAAATGTTGTTGTCCCATTTCATCACGGAAATATTGAATTGTTTAAAAGAGCATAAGTCAAGGGACACATGGTTTATAGCATGGAATACAGTAAAGTTAAAAAAAGAAACTGCTACACAGTGTCATATTCACAGAATAGAGAAATTTACTACAGGAAAGTTCTTTTCTTTGCTGCAATAATTGATTCAGACATTAATGAAAGTACTGCGTATGCCTTTGTCAAAGGTTATATAAAGAAGGATAGAATTTAGTTGATACCTAACCACCAACTAAAAGCCCTACGGTCTTCTCGTTTTCAAGAAAGAAAGGTAATGGTATTTTGATAAAATAAATCATTAGTGGTTGCAGCTCTCAAACCGCGTTTTTGCAGATGTTTCAATCGGTTTTCTGAGTCAAATGTTTTGAAATTTTACAGTACGTGAAATGGGTTCTGTGGCGCAACAGGGCGCAATTTGACACACACGCATTTCTTCTGATAAAACAAGGATGTAATGTACATGTACATTTGGCCTCAACAATAGGAACATATCCTTTGTGATCTATTTTCCAAAATATTAATGTTTTCTTATTTGCTATTTGTGTCAGGAAATTATCTCTCCATTCCATTGTTTGCAAATTAACCAGTCTTGACAAAGGCTTGTTACAGAGTGAAAACATTAACCATAGTACAGAGAAAGCATATAATAACTGTTTAGTGTCTTTAAATATCAGCTGTATTTTTTCGAGGCTAAGAAACAGGTGTAATGCGAGCTTTAGCAAGTTATTATTCCTGTTTCGAGCTGATGACAAATACAGCTGATATTTAGAGACACTAAACAGTTATGGTCTTTATCCTGCAATTAATTTTGTATATTATTTGTGCTTTGAAAGACACAAAAACACAAATTGTGCATTAATTTTAAATTTTAAATCCATTGAGGCCACGTAGTAATATTAGAATCACAGTTAGCTCAAGACGGGTTCGCATAAAATGAATCTCGATTGGTCAACAATAATACATCGCTCAAGGTGATTGATTATCTCTTTTAACATATCAACTAATTTCAACAATAAACACAAAATTTAATAACAAAACATTGTACAATTTGAAACAGAAGCGTACGAGTTGTCCTACGCTTCAGAATTTTGACCTGAACTTGACATTCACTAACATGCATGCTGAAATTGACATGTTTGATTTTGTCACACATGTACACATTCATGTTTTGAAATCGATGATTGTCGTCGTAGTTAATATTGCCGTTCATATTTTTCTGTTATCAGAAAATTGGTTGAATTCCTATTGCTCTAAAGAAGTGTTTAAAAACAAACATAACGTATCAAAAGTAATCGTAAGTTCGCATAAGGTCAATTAATACGTCATTGTTATACGACAGCAATACACATTCTAAGGTGACGCAGGTTCATACTACACTCGTCAGCAGCAATACACAAACGGCAGTATGCGGAGCTTTACATCGATATCTGTATAGTATACAGATACAGCATAGCGATATCTGTAGGGCTGTATCTGTAAGACACACAATTGCAAGATAAATGGTGATGATAATGTTAGAAAACTTGTTTACAAGACCAAATCTGAGGAATGGGAAATTTTCCGATATTGTTGCTGACAAATTTGATAAATAAAAGTTTTAGAAAGGACGGGTTTTTGAAGATACCGAGGAATATTGTATTGTGCCTTTAGCATTATTGTTTTATGGTTTCTGTCCACATGAAAGTATGGCAACACATAATTTAATGTGTGTATGTGTGTTAACATGGCATAATTAACCAATTCCAATAAAATACATCCTACGATGTTTGTTGGGCAATCGTGCCTTGAATTAAAACTGGGGAACCAAAGAACTTTGATCCGTTTTTAGATGTCCATGTTGGTGAATACATGAAGAAACAATTAACACAAGCTGCAGATATAAAAAAGGTAATTATGTAACTAGACATCTACTGTTACATTATGCTACAGACTTCACTAATTCACAAATTAACCAGAATCACGGCGACCAACACAGTGCGTCTGTAGACTTTTTCATGTTGTATCTGATGTATCAGCTGAATGCCAACTATTCAAATGCATCACATTTCTAGGAGGGACAATATGACAAAAGCTCAGATAATCTATGCTTTACTTAAGCATAAATTCAGTGGTGTCGACATTTTTCACATCGCCGACCATACCAATATACTCATAAATGGAAATTCTGGTACAAGAAACATAGTATATGTCGTCTCTCGACAAACCAGATCCACTATTTATTGTGTTATATTTGCGTTGATTTACTGTCCCAATTGTTCCAACCATCTGAAACCTCCCACTCTCTCATCTGGTCCATCCTTTAATCAATTTTTTGTTCGTCTAAATTGAAGAATTTTAAAAGTTGTCCCGTGTGATAATGATGGCAAGGAAATTTGCTTCAAGATTGTGAAAAATTGTATAACTATTAATTAAAAAAGTAGTCAATTCAAAGTTATTTAAAAGACAGTTTTATCCATTGTATCGGACCTGCACATTCTTGTACACTTCATGTCAAGTTGAACCCCAGGCATGTGTTACGTTTTTCATGACAGCATTAAATGCTGAACTTACATAATTACATATCAATTAAAAATAACATAGCAAACATTGAAAGAACCACTACTACTTCATAATAATTTGTACTGATGTACCTAAAGATAAAGCGATTATTTAACTACTGAATATTGGTATCTAATGCATGTGGACATTGTTTAGTTCTAACATTAAAAATGAGATTTACATTTAAATATTCTAAGGTTAAACGCGTGTTGTTAAATAAAAAAAAACTTAACAGTGTTCTGTGCCGCGACATATTTTTTCATTTTCTTAAATTACAGATAATGAAAAATAAACTAAAAATATATGAAACTTGTCTCAATTTTATACATAGAGTTAAGTAAAATACAATTTATAGCACTAGTGGAACCCTCAGGTTGCATAACACTTGCAGGGCCTGATTAATGATCCACACGAATATGTGCTTACATGTTACAAAGCCATTGCATTTCCAATACAATTTATAAATGCCAACCATGTAACAGTAGAGTGGTCAATGTTTTGCTTGTGACATCAAAGTGTGACTGTGTTCTGTTAGAGTTGGAGAGAAAAGAACAGCATATAAACTGAGTTCAAGTTTATCTTGTGACATGCAATAGAAGTGTTATAGGTATGAGATAAGGAACATTAAAGTTCAAAGGATATTGATGTTAAAAAAATATAATAAATTAAAAATACTTACAATGTTATAACTCACAAAAACAAGCAATTAATGTTTCGTAGTTTTAACTCAGTAACTGAAAAAAGAGATAAACGTCAGTTGAATGTATTTCATTATTATAAGAGGGTGGTTATGAGTTATTTTGGAGCAATGTTGTCGTCCCTTTCATTTCCAGTGTTCTCTAGGGTGTAATGAGTAAGTTTTGTTTTCATGCAATATTGCTGGCCCTTTCATTTCAAGTGTTTTATACCACGTTTACTCACGTTTGATGTAACGGCGTCAACAATGTTTTAGTTTGTGATTAGGTCTAGTTTATGGTGAACCACTAGTGGCACGTCAAAGATATTTGGTATGTAGTTGTACCAGTATTGGCACATCTCATTACCATGACTTTGAAACTTTTGCTGTTTTCTTGTATTAGTTTGTGATTAGGTCAGTTTATGATAATTGGTATGCAGTTGTATAAGCATTGGTATATCTCTTTTTCTTGGGAAATTATTTGGCCTTTCCACCTCAGTCCTCGTTGATTGACTTCAAATTTTTGCTTAAGTTTGTGATTAGGTCAGTAAATGGGGAACCACTACTGGTAAGTTAATGACAATTGGTATGCAGTTGTATAAGCATTGGCAAATCTTATTTCCATGGAGATTATTTGCCCCCCCTTTTTTTCAGTCATGGTCTATTGACTTTGAAAACTTTCCTTAGTTTTCATGTATAAGTTTGTGTTTAGATTTGCTTAAAGGGAACTGTTTATGATAAGTCTATGGTATTTGGTTTGCGTTGTTTTAACATTGGCACATCTCAACACATTGATTTCAACATTTGAATTATCGAAATTACTTAAAAGCGTAACATATATCTGTGATAAGAGTTTCTTCTTTTGTCCCCTCTTATTTTCCATTGCACAATTTTTTTCGAAGCACGTGTCATCATGAATCAATGAAGCATTTTGATAAGTAAAATTTTTGAATGACCAGCGATTTTTGTTAGCCAATCAAAGTAACGGATTCTCGTGAAACAAACATGTAATGCAATTATTCCAAATTGTTGGCTTTTGTTTTTATGCGCCATTTATGGGTATTATTTTTTTCGGACTGTGCGTCCGTTTGTCCATCTGTCCCGCATCTTGTTAAAATGTTAAAGATTCTGATGAAGTTGAAGCCCAATCATCTTGAAACTTAGTTCACTTGTTCCCTATGATATGATCTTTCTAATTTTAATGCCACATAACAGTTTTGACCTCGATTTCATGGTCCACTGAACATAGAAAATGATAGTGCAAGTGGGGCATCCGTCTATTATGGACACATTCTTGTTTTTGTCAAAAACTTATCTTATCAACCGGTGGAATAGACCCAAAAATGAACTATTATGTAAAAATAACGAAAACCTCATGGTTCGCTTAAGAAGGACTCGGGATAACTTGTACAAGTTAAAATAAGCAAAACTGCACATGCACACCTATTTTTTGTACAGTGTAGTTGTCATTATATCATTAACACATAACTTTTAACTTATCTATATTGGTGGATATGTATTTATACTATCCTCGGTTTGAAATACGGATATAAACTTGGATTTGTCATTATTTTGCAGATGCAAGTGAAAGTAGAAGGCACAATTGGAACAGAATTTTGGACAGCAGTTAACAATTGTGAACATAAAATAATTGCTACGAGCTATGAGAGACAATATATAAATATAAATATATAAATAATTTACATAAAATTGTCACTTTTAGGATTTTCATATTTCAACACAGGGTTTTTAAATTGACCTGTTGCTAGATTACATGTTTGGTGTAGTAAACATATATAATAATGCATGGCAAAATCATCGAGAAACGGTAGTGAATAGAGGGCACTGAATTAGTCGAATTAGCCCAACCCATGGATAACCATCTTGCTGCCGGAAGGGTCATTCGTGTTTTTCAAACAATATTTTCAATCTGTTCTTTCGGGAACCTGCAAGACTTGATAGGAAGGTGAACTACACAACTAGAAGCGAGTAACTTAAAATTGTTAAATTGTTTCTTTTAAAATTGTAACCCGATGATGACTGCTGTACCCATATTTTGACTATTCTATTTATTTTGTCTGTTTAGTTCACGCATCATTTTAAATATAACAGAATTTGAAGAGACTGTCGTACAAAGTGAGAGGTTTTGCGCTATAAAACCAGGTTTAATCCACCATTTTCTACATTTGAAAATGCCTGTACCAAGTCAGGAATATGACAGTTGTTGTCCATTCGTTTTTGATGTGTTTTGTCATTTGATTTTGCATGATTAAGGACTTTACGATTTGATTTTCCTCTGGGTTCAGTATTTTTGTGATTTTACTTTTTGCATTGCGGCTGAAAGCATTACTCCTTTGCATCATACGTATAAAACAAGTGAAAGCCAATTTAGACCAAGCTTACATTAATATATATCGATATATTTTTTCTGTTTCAACTACCCGGTGCACATGTATGAGGCTATGAATGGGTGATAATCTGAGAGGGTATGAAGAGGGTTACAGAAGCAAAAAAGGAAATAACAGAATAAAGATGAAATGAAGTATACAGAATTGGTTGATTGACTGTTGGTTGCTTAACGTCAAGTAAACATTCTGTGGCAAATATTACATGCATGTTTAGGACGAATATAATAAAGAAGAATAAAGAATCGAGTGAAATGGTTAAATATAAAAGAAAAATATATATAGAACTATAGAGACGATGATCTCATCCCTCTTCCCCCTCCCAAAAAATAAATAAATAAACAAACCACCATTACCACCCATACTCTCATATATATAAACCTCTAAATAATAGTTTTATTTTGGTTTCATGATGGCTCTCACCCTGACATCAAGGGTCTGGATCGGCCCCTGCTAACGATTAGATTGATTGTTGGTTGCTTAACGTCCAGTGGCAAATATTTCATGCATATTCAGGACGAGAACAAGTTCACAATAAATACAATAGGTAGGTTCTGTAATAGATTAAGGGATTGAGGTCGGAGAAATTTAGACTGCCACGGGAAATGAGGGTATATTGGATAGGGACAGAAATTTAGCCTTGCAACAGGTCACCTACGGACCTCTCAAAGAGTTGTTGCAAGGGTTCGTAACGTGCAAAGAGCGTGGCACTCTCTTTACACGAGGCATCGGATTTAACGTCCCCATTCTGACCGGACGTGGCTGCAAATTTGTACATCCCGCACAGCCAAACGGACGCCCCACTTTAGCACGGGTTTTACTGCCGGTCGGAGGAAGACCAATGGTGACCATACTTCTATTCCCCAGTCACCCTTGGGGGCGCTAACGAATAGAAGGGATGCTGTTACTTGTATATTGTTTTCATATCATGTTAAGATTGATGTTCAAAACACAAATTCCGAATTTTATGAAAAAGAACTACCATTATATGAGTAATTGAACATTATTTGGGACGTGCAGAATTTTCTGTTCGATTGACATAAGCCAACTTACATAACAACTGATTTAACAATATTTTTTTTTATTTGAAGTGATTAACAAAGACAAGTGGTGGATATGTATAAACAAAAGTTTTGTCCTCATTTACAAATAGTAAAAGACAAATCATTTTGCCTTTGTTTTAATTCTCTTTCCTAGTGGAAGTGGTCCAAGGTAATCAGCTGACAAATGTTCTCACGGTCGCGACGGTAATGCAGTCATTTGCATTGGTTCGGGTTACCGGTTTTAGACACTAACTGGCATCAATAGCAAATTGCAAACACCAGCAGGAATTTGATGATCATGTTTGTACAGACAGACACTGTTGTAATAATATCATCAGACGATGAGGCAATAACATTTCACCAGTGGCAGGAAAGTAAAAAGGCTATATCATCAACAATATCCACAATGACTCAAAACTTTACACCCAGACCTAACATCATCAGCTCAACAAACAGATGATTTAGTTGAAACATCATTTCAACAAACAGATAATTTAGTTGAAACATCAGCTCAACAAACAGACAAAACCTGACTAGCCTCAAAGACGTATCCATCAGAAGCAGAAGACAGCTGTATCCAATGTCTCTAGACATTACTATTGTCAACGAGAAACCAACAATTCAACATCAAGACAACTTCAATGCCACAAATGAATATACATATTTAATAGACATTTTATATCATAGAACGACAACAACACAAGACAAACAAATTGCCACAAATGATGATCAAGATTCTTTAGATATTTTACTTACAACAACAAGAGACAACACCGTTGCTACAAATGATAATACGTTCCAGACTACACAACATAAATTGGACAGGATCATCAGCTTATTAGAAAAGAATTAAGAACCAAAACCTTCAGTAGATTTAATTTCTGCTTTTCTACAAAAGGAAACTCCATATGACAATGTTCAGTCATCAGAAGTTGAGAAAAACCCGGCGAACTATAGCACAGTTTTATCAATCTGTAAATGACCAACAACAGCCAACAGTTCTCGGTGAACAAACTTTTGATATAGTTACACCTAATAACCATTACAATATAATGAGGGTATATTGGATAGGGGCAGACATTTTGCCTTGCAACAGGCCACTTACGGACCCCTAAAAGAGTTGTTGCAAGGGTTCTTAACGTGCAAAGAGCGTGGCACTCTCTTTACACGAGGCATCGAATTTAACGTCCCCATTCTGACCGGACGTGACTGCGAACTTGATACATCCCGCACAGCCAAACGGACTCCCCCACTTCGGCATGCGTTTTACTGCCGGTCGGGAGAAGACCAAGTGCCCATATTTCTATTCCCCAGTCACCATTTTTTCCAGTTAAAGTATATTTTTAAAATTAGCCGAAAGGTCATTCAATTAACTAAAATTCTAGTCTAAAATAAATTGATTATTTACAAATAAAAAAATCAACACTAACATATATAATCTTAAAAGTCTGGAAACAACTTTTCCATCTTTCTCTACTTCTTCAGTCATTAAATTGGGTACCTTCTGTATCAAATTTCAGACGAAACGCGTGGATCATAAATACAGGAAGACAATTAGGAAAGACAAATGGAGAATTGACAGTGACAGAACATATTAATATATGTAGTGCTCATTTCACACCGGGCGAAAATCAAAAGATCCGACGCACATACATTATGCATGAGCATATCCAAAGTAAATACATGCCTCAACGATTTACTAGGAGTAGGCGTGCAATGGAGTACGAATTTGCAATCAGCGTGGTAACTCAGGTAAAGAAAAAGATTTGCAAAGATATCTTGTGAACATTATTATTTTTCTTGAATCTAACAACACCATATATGAGACTAAAATGTCAAATAAATCATTATCATTAATTTTTTTCTTATATGAATTAAATAATATCATCAAAGTACCTTTGATAAAACTAATACACCAAAGACAAACTATTTAAAAAAAAAGACCAAGAAACACGCATGAACCTTACAAAAACTCGGGTAATTCACAGTATTCAGAAAGGGTAAGGAGATAAAATGAAGAAAAAAATCATTAATTTATCTTGGCGTTACATAAAATAATCATATCTTCATTTGTGGATGGTTCTGAATTTTGCACAGGATCAAATTTCGGACTCCCTCCTATTCCTTTTTGGCCATAGCGTTACTCGTGATACCAATGGTAATGATGAGAATGATGAGGACTACTGAAACAAGTGAACCAACAACTGTGTCGGAAACTATTCCAACAACACAAGCAGCTGTATAAACAAGTGAGTATTTTTATGGATAATGGACCTTTACCTTATAATATTTTGCGGAAATGAAAATTTACGTTCTTTATCGGCTTCAACTTCAAAGACACTTAGAATAATAACAAAATTACAATTTGTCAATATTAAAACCGTGCGCTCCTTTTACGTTAATTATGAAAGCTTAACTACGAAGATGATTATATTAACAATTCTTATATGGTAGGACATGAACTTGAAAAATCAGTAGGAATAGACCTCTAACTTCTCTTACAACTACTTGTTGTAACATAAAACGTGTATGATTTGTCATACCCTAAATGTTACCAACTACCCTCCAGGATAATGCAATTTTCCATAAGGGAGCATTTTTCTTAAAGTTTGAAAAGTAATTCCTGGAACGTGTGGTCAGGCGGGAAGAAGATGATAATTGATTACACCTTTTCACTAATAACGGGTGTTATTTCTGTATGTCCTTTCATATAGGATTAGACTATGTGAGCACGTTTTACTGTGAGATGCATTTATAGCTACACCAAGTGTCTGCTTTACCAAAACTGAAATAAAATTCCTCTAAAAGGTCATTCAGAACGTCCTCCCATGTTTAATCAATAGAACAATTGAATATCTTATTTTACATTAAATGTTCACTCCCTTTTACTGAAGCATTGCAGCATAATGGGATGCTTTCCACTGCCGGCCTTTTTGACATGTTTACTTTGGCAGACGTTTTTTTTTACTGTTCTATTTCACTGAGACGTTTGCTCTTCATACATTGTACAGTAAACGCTTTTATGATCGTGACTTGAAATAAATAAAGTCCGGAACAAATCCGCGGATACGATCAAATTTTCAGGTTCGATTCCGATTTTCAAAATAAAAAAAAAAATCGGGCGGTAATTTTTTTTTATTGGGTCAGCCGGCAATGTCAAATAAAATGGAACGGACACACAGACCAGAATACACAGTCAATGGGGCATAACATTTTTTGTGCGAAGGTATTTCTAAGGAAAGGATGCAGGATATGCAAGTGGATTGGGAACAGTTATCTACATTAGAACAAGAACTAAATGCTGATTTTGACTCAATAGCATCCGCAGAGGATTTCAGTGTTACAACATGTAAAAAAAATCCAGAGAAACTTTCTCAAGATGTGTTAACCGGTTAACAACATCAGTTAGTACTTATTGCGCAAGAGTTGGAGTCTGAAACTCCTCTTTAGCCACCTGAAGATAATCAAGACATCAATAAGAACAAGATTGTTAAACAATACACTTGCTCATTTGTTGAGGTTAAATCACTCTATTTCATATCATTACCAGATAAGTCATGGGAGGATATTGTTGATAATTTAAGAACTTTGGACCTGAGAGAAGATTCGATTTGTGAACTTAAAATAGATAATATAGAACCACACATTATTTCGCATTCTTATAAAAATCCGAGCAGAAGTTTGAATTTTAATTATACGTCAGTTACATCAGACGTCAATATAGAAAATAATGTTCCTTCCACTTGAGACTGCGAAACAACTAGTTTTAGATATGTTCCCTGTGGTCATGTTATTAAAGGAGACCTCAACATCGTCGAAGACCGTGAGGTCAAATCTTTTCTAAAGAAAGGACCGAAATACCGTCCTCCATCTATAATATATTGGAAACAAGTGTCGTCAGGTCATTAAAGACGCTCTGTGTGCCTTCTGTAAAAATTGGTGCAAACGTGATAAATCTGATAAAAAAATCTCGAGTTATTTGAATAACTTATGAATACTTTTAATTTCAAATATCTTATTAGAAAACAATTCTGAAATTAATAATAGGATCCATGATATTCCAATTTCTAGAATAAAAAAAAGTACTGGCAGAGCGGTTTGTGGTCGTACCGGCAGACAAGGCGGCCAATAATGTAGTGGTGGTATGACGCATATACTACACGAAAGTTCTTCAAAACGAAATTATCAATTCCTCTACATTCAGGTCCGTACGCACCACAGAGAGTCTAATCGTTAACAAGCATATCACTGCCACTTCCAAGCATAAAGCCTCTTCCGAACATTTGAAAGTCCCGACCATGAACTGGTTACCGAAATTACGCAAAAAAAACCCATTTAAATTCCGTTTCATCTCCGCATCGAGTAAGTGTTCTACTATTAATCTATCAGTGCTTCTAACTACCTCCCTTCCTACTATCAAAGAACTGGTTATTAACTTTTGTAATAAAGCTTATGAAAATAATGGTATTAATTATTTTTGGAGTGATAAAAATTCTTTTAGAGGTTTTAGATAAAATACATGCTTTTGATGGTCCTTTAAATTCTGTTGACAGTTATGATTTTTCAATCTGTACACTACACTTCCACACAATCTTGTAAAGAAAAAGTTTTCGTATTTAATAAAATGGTTTTTCGAAAAATCTCATTGTAATTTTATTTGCTGTAACTCGTTTAAAGCCTTTTTCTGTTACGAAAAAGGAAAGTATGCTAGATACACTTACTGGAAATGTGAGGATATGATTGAAGCTTTAAATTTTCTGCTAGATAACATAAATGTACGTTTCGGCGATAAAGTGTATCGTCAGGTAGTAGGTATTCCTATGGGAACTAACTGCGCCCCTTTAATAGCAGATTTATTCCTATATTGCTATGAATCTCAGTTTATGACCAAACTCAGTAAAGACCCATCATTGTTACATTTGGTTGATACATTCAACAATACCTACCGTTATCTGGATGATATTTTTTCGTTAAATAATCCAGAGTGTGAAATACCTTTCTATTGAGTCATAATGCCAGAGTAGTTCGTGTTTGAATAATAAAAAAAAAACTTCGTGCCACTACAAATGTTAAATTTAAGGTATATTCCTTACTTGTATTCTATTTTATGTGTATTTTCACGATTGAAATCATTAGGTGCCGTAATGGCGAAGTTACTAATGACGAAATAGGATCCTGACTGTATATTCCAAATTAAGTTGTCTTATTACTTATTTCGCTGAGTAATATCACGCAATAAAAAAATCATGTAAGCCGCAAGTGAAGTTTAAAAAGGAGGTTTAGAATACCGGACATTTTATTGTAGCCAACCAGATAAGGCATCAGTTGACAGTGACAAAACAAAATGAACCATGTCATTCAAACTTTCCTTTAAACCTAATATAGTTAACATATTGCAGGTGGACATCCAGTTGAAATTAAACAATATAGAAATGCAATTCTGTATCAAAGAATGTAAAAACGAAGACGTTGGCATTTCAAGATAATTTACACCTGTTCGAAACTTCCTATGGTCATTCAAATTTAATGCAGTTATATAATACAAGACTTATTTGTACACAAATTGGAGTAGAACAGTCATGATCTACTTAATTCGTCAAAACTATTTCCCCATTACGTTACTAATTTTTTTTAATTGTGAAAATGGAAGTCATTGTAGGTATGACGCGCTGTCAATTTAGATCTTGGTTGATTGATTGTTGGTTGCTTAACGTCCAGTGGCAAATATTGCATCCATGTTCAGGACGATTTAGTTCTTAATTGAAAACCGATAAGTGTATCTACATGGCGTCATTGCGATCCTTATTGCACGACAGTCGTATTTTAAGACAAGTAAATCTACTAGCTATTAAGAATCATTAAATGTTCTTTTGGGCCTTTTGGTAACTTTACATTATTGTCGGATTGATTCTCAGGGGGAATTTTGAAAAGAAAAAATATCGATTTAAATATTTCGTGGAAGGGCAAATCAAAAATTTTAGGCGATCAAGACTAATTGGCCTACCTAACACATACTTTTTTTCTTCAAATTATGCATTTTTAAATCACAAATAAAAGTATGTCATCCAGGGCTTTAAGTAATGAATTAAAGGGGTATTAGTGAACGGTGTGTCCCGACTTTTTTTTTCATAGTACATTTTACGAATAAATAATTAATTTACCTAAATTTTAATTGAAAAAGAGTAAAAACATAAGTAACAAATACACCGCAAGTTTTAACATTTGCAAAAGCACGAAGCTTTTATTGTAATTCAAACACACCTAATCGATTGATATGACTCATTCGAAAGGTATTTCACTTGACCCATATATTGGAATTTTTGGTACTGTAAAGTTTTAATGTTAGTATATCAATATATAGCCTAAATATATAAAAATAATGGAATCTGAAGCGAGATAATGCATCAAATACTTAACGTTGTACGCTTTCCGGACAAAACATGACTGACCATGCATTAAAAAGTGTACCCGACTTTCTCTTATCGATAAGATTATTGCCCATCTTATGGATATTTTCCTTAAATACAGCCGAAAGAGGTAAATATGCCAATGAATGATTCTAAATCATCAATCTTTTGTGTTTCTGTGGAATTTTATTCGATGGAGTATATTCTTATGCATATTAAAGATTCAAAACTATTGGGACATACAATTAACGACCATTTCTGAAAATTTTTCATTAATTCACAAGTTTACAACTCTTCAAGCTCCATAGTATTATTTGGGTATACAGGTATATAAGATGCAACAAATCTTAAATAATGAACCTACATTAAACTTTTGAAAGGCCATAAAACGGATGTAAACAATTCAAAAATACCAACTTGTCTATTTTTACCTTATGTAATAAAGGGTTCCTGTTATTTTGAACTGGATATAAACTTCGGAGTTAAAAGAATGACTCTTTCTCATTAAACAATAGACATAAAACAATTTTTGGTAACCGCAAATCATCTTTAGAGCATATATAAATAATTTAGTAAATTCTAATTGAAAGGTAAACTATTGATCCATTAAAAGCATTAATTTGCAAATCTTTCCCAACCAACAGTATTTTAAAGAAAAAATCATCTAAAAGGGTAACAACATTATCGTGGAGAGGTCTGGTACACAGTTTTACATTTATTAAAGCGTATTCGAAGCCACTGCTTTGTCGTTTATAAAATATAAATTTTGTAGATTCCAATTGAAAACTAAAAGATTGATCTATAAAAAGCATTAATTTGCAACTCTTTCCAGCAACAGTGTTTCGAAGAAAATATAATCTAAAAGGATAACAACGTTGTCGTGAAGAGAAAGTCGGGTACACATTTTACATTTATTAAAGCTTGTTCGAGTCCACTGCTTTGTCGTTTCAATGTATAAAACAAAAACAAATGATAAATCTTAATGCTTCAGATCCATTTCTATAATATATTTAAGCTAAATGTTGATATAACATTCAAAATTCACAAAAGAAAACCAAATATATAGGGCAAGTGAAATACTTTTCTAACGAGTCCCCATAATAGAGTTGGTGTGCTTGAATATCAAAATAACCTTGTGCTTTTCAAATTGGTGAACATTTCAGTGCATTTCTTACTCGTTAATTTATCTGATTTTTTTTAGGCATCTTTAGAATAAAATTTAGGCATACTAATTATCGTATTCATAAAAATCAACTAAACTCGGACTAAAAGTTCACCGACAACCCCTTTAAATTCTGCTAAACACCAATAACGATAGTCTTTACTTTTGGGTCTTGAAAATGAACAAGTTCAGAAAAATTCCCAACTTCTGAACATTCCTAGTCCGCCCTTTTAACCAGGCACCCAATAATTGTATGTACTATAAATACAACTATATCAAACTTAGAAACATTTGTTTTACAAATATCAAGTATGGATCGTAATGATGCAATATGAATAAGTAAATACTAACCAAGAGCTAACAAGACAACCCCATCTCTATAATGGTTCCCAATTTGTTCATTGAAAAATCTGCCTGTTGGTTGTACTATCTAAGGAATTGACCTTATCTTAACAATGACCATCGAACCATGAAAATGAAGTCACTCGTGTGAACTCTAAAAACGGATATGTAGTACAACATGTGTTATGTTTGATTAATCCAGCTAACACTAAAGGACTACGGACAAGCACAACTTGGACATTCCATACAACAAACATTATGGAATTATTGAAATATTGTTCAACTTATACTTGCAATATGCAGGTAAAACTCTAATGACGAAAACTTTTTAAAAAAGTTCATTGTGAAGCCGTGAAAATGGCTATAGTATTTAAAATTTAAAAAAAACCGTGAAAATAGGTATAAAAAAAACGCTATCGGATAACAAAAGTCGGGTACACCTTTAACATTTAAGCGTGCGTCTGCGTAGTCATAAATGTTGAAAACAAAATCGAATCATATACCATCTCGCTTCAGATTCAATTACTTTCACATTTTAAAGCTTAATGTTGATACAACATCCAAAATGCATACAAGCAAACCAAATATATATAGGTCAAGTGAAATACCTTTGTAATGAGTCATCATAATATAGAAGGTGGGTTTGAATAACAAAATAAAACGTACGCATTGAAATTATCTTATAAAAAAAAACTACTGGTAGTCGGTCTAGAAATTATCCGATACCCTTTAAAATTCCGCTTTACACCCTTAACGATAAGACTTTTTTTTTATCTTGAAAATGAAAAACTTCAGAAAAAATTCTTCCAAATACTTTATAAGTGTTTTAGTGAACTTCCCAAATTTCGCCCTTTTAATCTATCACTCAATAATTTGAAATATTATAATAACACGTAACTATATCAAACGGTGCTCTTTTTTTGTTTTTCTTAGAAGAAACATGTACTTCCAAATACAATTATCCAGTAAGGTTCGTTATAAAGCAATCAAGAGTTATCAATACAACGCACCATCTTTACAATGCCATCCAGACCATCGATTTCCTCCTCGAAATAAATCAATACATTATATTAACGCTAATCATTGAACCATGGAATGAGGCCGCCAAGTTGAACACTTAGACTTGACATGTAGTACACCATTCAAGTAGTCTTTTAAATTACACCATATTTGAATGAAAATTAGCCAATCATGCCAATAGTAATCGAGAAACGGGACATTTTCAGGAAAACTTAACGTGAACATACAAGATGGACAACTACACATATACAATCATTATACACTATAATTATAAGTGACATATACGAGAAATACACCTTAAAAAACTGACACGAAACTTACAATAATTTTATACACCAAATATAGTTATAGCTATTAATTGCTTTTGAACGGCAATAGAGAAAATCGTCAATTTGGACTTCAACCTCCGTGTTGTCATCCATAACATCATCTTTAAATTTGAAAAGCATTGGTAAAACGGTTAACGCTATTGAACAGATGGAGCCACCCCAAACCAAATCATTGGATAGTCGGGTTCAAACTTTAGTTCAACACCATTTGTTCTATATTTTGCAACGATGGTCATTCAGTTATTAAACGAGATACCCGAAGGACCCTTCACACAAAATTTCGTTCAAAAACGCTTTGTGGGTTTGAGATAAGATCATTGAACGACAAACACTACGTATTGCTAACAGCTCATAAGGAGTTTGCGATGGACCTAAATAGGCGACGCAAGCGTAACTTTATCAAAATTTGCTAGTTTGAAGAAATTATACAAAAAAATACCGGTGTAGGTGATCACATTAATTTGGCCAGGTGAGCCATGTGAGCCAAACAATTTTGCAAGACTACCAAGGTCAATGCCGCGAAAAATAACAAAACGAACACACCCAAGTGTCGACATATGGGGACCTTCAACTTTCATTAACCATTTATACGTGTAAATTATTACAAGAGCATCCCCAATAAAAACAGTATTTCATTTAGATTGTTTTCCAATACCCAAGTATACATTATGCAATACACAATACGGTAAAAAATAAAAGAATAAACCTCAACAGACCCCAATAAGTTATGTTACGCCCATTTGAGACCATGGCTTACTGAAAAGAAACCCTGTATCAGCATGAATTACCCGTTCTCCACGTTTTCGATCGGACTATACAAGAAAAATTTCCTCCTCAAACCACACTTCCACACCACCATGCCACCAAAAAGACAAAACAGTGTAGTCTCGCCAGCACATTGGAAAGCCCCACAAGAAAAGAGAGTGAAACGTGTAAGTCTTTTACAATTTTTTCAGTATAAAATGTTAAGTTAATGATAAAGAATGCAATTACTGCTCTAAAATGTTTCTTTGAAACTTAACAAATGTTCGTTACTAAACTTTAAATTAAATATCGCCACTGCATGCTGTAATAATGGTCAATGGTTCATGTGCAGTTTTCATGAATATTCGGGCAGAGTACAATGAATATTATCTCCTGCTTATTTTTTTAAGTTCCGGTCGTACATGTATGTCGAATGAATTTTAAGTTTTCTATGTTCTGTTAGTCTTTGGTGAAGGTAGTTTTTCGTTGCGAAAATATTTTTTTTATTCTACCGGAAAACGAATTTTCAACAATATACCCCTCTAAAAATATAAAAATTTGATAGTCTTTAACAAGAGTGAAAAGTTGTAAAATCTAGATTTAGCAGAAAACATGGGAAATATAATTTGGCAGTGTGAAAATAAACTGAAATTAAAAAGAACCAACGTGTAGGCCATACTAAACTTAAGAACGTTGCAACAAATCTCGAATTATGATATCTGCCCCCGTTTTACCCTTTGTTCTTAATTTAGCCCTTTAATAATATATATAAATAAGATGAGGTATGAGTGCCAATGAGAAAACTCTCCATCCAAGTCATAATGATATAATAATATACCTGTTTTTCTGCCTGGGTGCATTTACCAATAATGATTATTGAATAGACATTACGTAAACTGTTCCGATTTGCAAACGATAAAATACATTTATTTCACATTTATTGGCATATCAAAGCTGTATACAAACCCGAAATATCAACAAAAGCCTTAATGGCACATTTTGGGAGACGCATAAACAATTAAGTCTGATGTAAGCAAAGCAATTCACTTTCTTAGGTTATCAATTCTCGTAAATTGACTCATTCTGAAGGTGTTTTCGACTATTTTACAATCTATAGGCATTTTGTTTCCTTAAGGGTCAAAGAGGCAAACAAAATTTGAAATGGAAAATCTTCTTTGAAATTGCAAATTCTACTTATCGATTTTTATTGTCCTAAAAAACAAAGCGGTTCCTTAAACCAACTACGTTTTTACCAGAATTTTGAATTGGGTAATCTAAATATTAAATTTCGTTGATTATCCTTCCACAAAAATGATGTCTCAAGATTTGAAGCGTGAAATTTATAGCGTGTTTTCATTAATTTCCATCGAAAGTGATTTTTTTATCCAAAGGATCGATTTAAATGTTCATTTAATTCCACCTGTAAAAAGATGCATCCCATTAAAAACTAGAGATAAACCAGTTTTGTATTACCTGCAATAAATTTCATAAATCTAAGACAAGAAATTTTTATATATCCCATTAGATATACTACCAAAAGTTTCATCATGTTCATTCCATGGTTTCTCTATTTTCAAATCTCCTCAAGTGAAACCACTTCCTTACCTTCTACCCGTTTTTCCATTTTATATTTAATATTTTCATTGAAATAGATTAATGCCTGAAAGAAGTTATACTAACAATATCAGCAAATTAAAGTACTTTATTATCAATATAAAAAAATCACATTTACAATAAATGTCAATACTTGATATTTTTACAATAATTTGCCCACTTGTATGATCCAAACCATAATTTGGTATATAATTTTAAATTGTCATCATAATGTGTATTAAATTTCAAGTTGATATTACCACAACTTCTAAATCAAAAAATGTAATCTGAGAATATACTTGTCATTTCCACATTCAATAAAATCGGTGAAATCTGTTATTTGGTTTACAATTTAAAAAGTGCACATCATAATTAACATCTGCATTTGGTTTTAAGCAGATGGGATCACAACTCCAATATATAAACTGCCATACATTAGTTACAATTTTTTTTATAACTGGATGAATAAATTAAGAACAGAAAATATAATACTCCTCTAATATTGTAAGCAATTGTAATACCACTTATCCACATACATTAAAAAAAATTTGGACAATTAAAATAAAATATAAGGAATACATGCTTAATTTCAAATTTAAAAAAATACAATATCCATATATATGCCTGCATTATATATTGATGGTGAAATCAGTTAACAAAACAGCATTTACGATGTGAATTTAAAGAAATTTATTAAACAGGGGGTGGGGATAATAATTCCCTGCAAAGTTGACACAAACATTTGGTAACCTAAAGTTACTCAATTGCATGCTTATTACACTTTGATTTGCCATATGCCCACCATATTTGACTTGTAATATTTTTATCAGGCTGGTTAGAATTAATATTTCTATTGCATGTCAAGAGAATCTTTTCTAAATTAAAAAAAAAAATTAGCATCAGGTCTGTAGCTGCTAAAAGTTTATCTTGAAGTCTGATATAAGCATAAGGATTCACTTTCAATTTCACAACAAAATTTCTGTAAGTGAAAAAGATCTTCTAAAAATTGAATGTCAGAACCTTCACCAAAGTTTAATCATATTTTATACCAAGTTCATTGCATTATGATGGCTACATGATAAAGTTTCTAAACTAAAAGCCCAAAAGTCTACATCCCCAACCTGCCATTTTTGGAAAAATTTATATAAAGCATTGAAATGTGCTGAATTAAAACTGGACCAACATTTTGTCTTTTGCTAATAATCTTTACTTATCCAAGTTTCTATATATCCATTACAGTTTTTAAGGATGTATTCTTCTTCTGTTTCAGTCTCGTTCAGGAATTATTTCCAAAACGTGATACAAGTAGAAAATATCAATGAATTATAAATATTATAATCAAACTAAACTCTGTGAATTTTTGTATTTACAATAAGTAGTTTGAGTAATGAAATTTTCAAATTTTATAACCAATCCGGTCAGTGTCATCAGCCAAAATATTGAGAAAATGGGTGAGGGGTACAAAGAAATGATTTTACTAAAAATATGTACATCCCATAACAATTTTTTCTTTTCAAAATTCTTAGATATGTATTTTTTCAATCATTTATAAAAAAGAAGTTGAAATAATACGCATTTTGTTCTAAAAAAAAAGAAGAAGAAATGCTGTCAATTTGACACGAAAAAGCAACAAAATTTCATAAAACTTTCTAATATTAACACCAACCCATAGTTTTTTTAAGTTAAATTTATTTAGATTGGTCCACTTCATCTTTAGTGAAAGTATGAAAAAAAGTTTTAATTGTGAAACTGTTTTTTTTTTTCATGATAATAGCCCAAAAATGGGTAAAAATTGATGAAAAATGGGAAAATCATTAAAAATGGGGTACTTTCAAATGGCTGTAGCAAAAAAAGAAGTGCACCACCATATTATTTTTTCTTCATCAAGTCATATAAACCCAAAAATCAGGTTTTAAGAAAAAAGTTTAATTCTAGAAATGTTTGGCTCCTCAGAGTTGTACATCCTTAAGATAATGATTATGAAATTTTGAGAATTGCAAAATGTTATAAATTGAAAATAAAAAAAACTAATACTTTAAACTTTGACGGCATTTTTCGATTCAGCCTTTTTCTGAAATCGAAATAACACATGCACAATTATTTCCCTCTGAATTTAAAAAACAAACAAAAATGAATGAGATGGGTTATTGGTAAAATGGCAAAAATGAAGGAAACAGATTGATATTGGTATTAAAAGGGCAACAACTCGGACAATTTCATTCATATTCACTTATTTGGAGATTTTGTGTAGCCAATCATTTTTACTTTTCAAAGTTTTAATCTAAACTACACATATACCTTTCAAAACATTGGTTGAAAACGAAGACGCCAAATAAAAAATTACTTGTTTCTGATTATCTACCATTATTTCTAATGAAAATCCCTAAAGATCATTGTCAGTTTGAACAAACACGACTTTTCTCCTAGTTTAAAACTTAAAAAAATACCCTTTTACTAAAAATTTTTTCACCAAGTCGGTGGAAACCCAGGTATTTTATTATAAGCCCTACAAATTGGTCAAATATAATCAATTAAACATGAGAAATAGTAAATGAAACTTTCAAAATTATGTCTGTCCAATAATAATATCAGTCATTCAAGGGCTACTTGGGAGTCAACCAAAATATTCAGATTAAAGATCAAATTTGCTACATAAACAGTTTCTACCTACAATTGTTTCTGTTGATTATTTTAAAGAAAAATCATTTAGAAAATTTAAGGCAAAAAATATACGAAAGGACAACTGTAAAAATTGAGTTCAAAAAGAAACTTGCATAGTACTACATTTAAAACATAACTTTTTTGAAAAAAGTAAAAATAAAATGTCTCCAAACTTCTGTTGGCACCTAAAAAATTAATAAACAACTTATTTTATGTCTTTTAATGTTTCAGGAACTTGATGTTATGCACGTTTTTGCATTATTAGAAGAGGAGTGTAGGGGGCATTACAAGGTAAATTTCATCCTGACAGAAAGTGGGAGAATCATGGAGCTCCAATACGACACCAAGTTTACCATTAACAGACGTGAATTTAAACTGCTGAAGAAGTTCAGATTGAACGAAGAAAAGTTGTCATTACCGTCTCATGGTCTGGTAAGTATATGACTTAAATATTAAGACAGGCATTCCTTTACCTTTATGGCAAAATAAATAAAACATAAAATGAGTGTCATTACTGTCTCGTGGTCTGGTTAATATGTCATTTACAATGTAAATATTAAGAGGAAATCCTTTTCCTAGATATAAATAAAAAACTTTTTTGGGGCATTATAAATTAGAGGCTCTCAAGTCTGTATCGCACACCTAAATCACGGTTTCGAGTCTTGTGACCCTATCATACATGTAATACTTCATGACTTATAATATTACCAGATCAGTATTAAATTTTAAAAAATACTGGATATTCCTCATCCAAACATTTTGAACATGCTACACAAAAATAAAAACATCAACCTGCACCAGAGATGGGAGTACTTTAAAATGCATAGATGTCTCCCATCTCTGGTGCAGGTTGATGTTTTATTTATTTTACGTTATCAGGATGTTGTTCATCCACAAAAATTTTTACAATAAAATAAATTGATAAATTATAAAAAAAATTTTTTTAAACCAGTTAAGAAGTGAAAAATATATATATTGTAAATAAAAGAAACCCAATCAAGTAATCTTTAAGAACAATTTGTTCCTGTACATAAGAAAAATAACATCAATTGAAAAAAAAAATCATAAGAAAAGATAAATACCATGTGTTCCTGCACATAAATGTTAAAATATAGATAAAATATCATGTGAAAAAATAAAATAAAAAAAATTTACATTACATCTTAAGTAATTCATTCTTTTTATTTAGTGCTTTGATTCAGCACCATTTGCTATCAACCAATACCAGGATGTAATAGACAACTTTCTCAGTCCACCAGTGGTTGAGGCCAGCAATGTATGCACCATACCGGTTGGAACTAGGCTCTCTGTTAGAGGAGAAATTTAAAGAGTAAGTTTTTTTCCTACTTATTCCACTTACAAACTTTAAAGATTGCAATGAATGAATTCATTAGTATTTTTAAACAGATACAAGTCACAACATAGTATCATTAGTATTTTTTGAAATGTTCATGTATAAGCTTGTAATAAATGCAGTTTTTTTAATTTTATTTCAAAAGTGGTGATGAACTGTGGAATATCGATTATGATAAGTCAACCCCATAAGGGTTTTGATTGCATAAAGCAATCTACCCCATGTAACCCCCCCCCCCCCCCCTTTACACAAAAAAAAAAAAAAAACATGGACCATTTTGTTGATCTTCTCTTTATCTAGTGTTAATCTACCTATAGACATTTTTGACCTACGAATAAATAAATGAAAAGCCTATGCATCTATATCTTTGGAAAATTTTATTACCCATTTATAGGTTTAAATCTCTCCAAATATTAAGACTGGAGTTTGAAATCTTGCTTTGTGACCACTGAAGTGTAAAAAACGCATTGACAGTGGGAAGTAAATATTTTGAAATTGAGATCGACCGGTGTCCATAATTGTAGTTAATTCAACGGCAATTATGTACACAGAAAGACAGTTCAACGGCAATTATGTACAAAGAATGACAACTCCAAAAATAATAAACTTCCACTGACAGCCACCTAGACAAAAGTTGTTCTGTTAAGATGGCTTCTCTAGTTGGGTATTGTAACACAAGTGGGAGAACTTCATATAAATATCAATTCAAAACTATGGTTATCATGGTTATTTATGTCTATTGTTTTATTTGTTTCAAGTAATTTTTATTGAAAACATTAAATCTGCTCATTTTCAACATTAAAATCTATAAAATTCACAAAATTTGTTTTTGATGCCCTTCACTTTTAAAGGTCTTGGTACATCCATGGACAAATTATATATTTATGGACAAAATAAATAAGGAAACAAATGTTTCATTAATGTACTTATTTTCTTTAAGGACTGTGCTTCTGACATGCAAATGCATCAGCAAGTCCTAATAAAGAACTGTGCCATCAGCGCATGATACGCCTGTCCCTTTTTCAAAGAATAAAGTTCCGTAACTCCTCAATGTCATATCAGAAATTTATAAAAAAAAAACTAAAGGGAGTTTAATTTAATAGATATAAACCAGTCACCAAAGTTTCATGAAAACTACTCAAAGTTCTTTCGATTTATTGTCCGAAAACTCTAAAATCCCTCCTTTTTTATGAATAAAATCCCATAACTTGATAACGTAAAATCTAAAATTTATAAAAATGGAAAGAGAGCTTACGTCAATATAGACGATTTACCAAAGTTTCATGAAAACGGCTCAAAGCATTTTCGAGTTATTCTCCGAAAACTGGAAAATCCCCTTTTTTTAATGAATAAAACCCCACAACTCAGAAACGTAAAATCTAAAATTTATAAAAAAAAAAGGGAGCTCATGTCAATAGATATAAACAATTCACCACAATTCACCACACCAAAGTTTCATGCAAATTGGTTTAAGCGTTTTTGAGTTATTGTCCAACATGTTGACAACGGACAGACAGACAGATGGACAACAGTATACCATAATACGTCCTGTAAATGGGCTTATGAAAAGGCTGTCAGACCAATTTTGGACTATAGTCTGACTGTCAACACTGAACTAACATGTTCAACCACACTTGTGATAGGTGTGTCCATCTTTGATAAAAAATCTACATAGATTTTCAATGGCAGTTTTCATCCTGAATGATAGAAATTTTCCATTCTCCAGATTAAATCATTAAAAAGTCATTGGTATGATAGCTCAAAGTGCTTAACTTGACATTAAAACTAATAACAAGTCTATTATTATTCAACCTAAAGAGTTTATAAATTTCTAAAAGATATAAAATGTACTAAAACGCCTAATATTATTACGGCTGTTCCAGAAAATACCATGTGCCCTACACCCCAGTTGTCGTATTTGAAAGTAAATGAACAATAGAGGTGGTGCCCCAGAGTAGGAACTTTCTATAACCGCCCTTTCATTGGTTGCAATAGAATACTAAACTTGTGACCAACACTGCAGTCATTGGTTAAATATTTTTTTATATTTGAAATCTTCAATTATTTTATAAATAATACAAGATAGACATGCATATAAAACTTACATTGTTTATTTATCATAAAATAGATTCCATAAGAGGTTGAACCATCGGATGCTACGACTGAGAACACTTATAGAGCTCTGAGGGTCTCAAACACCATCCTGAGACCCAGGTCTCTGAAGATAAAACTTTGGCGGGAGAAGGCAAACCTCACCAATGCATTCACAGTGGCTGACAAGGTTGTCGTAAAAAACATCAAGATAGCTGAATACAGAGGATCCATCTTCCTCAATTCCATGTGTGATACTAACATTATGGTGAGCTTGATTTTTTAAGATTTCCACTCCTACAAAATGTATAGAAAAAACAAACATTTTATAATAAATGTAATATTTTTCAAATGATCAAAAAATTTCACTTACCAAGTATATATATTTTAAGAACAAATTACTTTTTACTGATGTTTAAAATGATAAATATCTACAAAAATACTACTTTGCATCTTTAAAAAAAAGATCAAGATGCTAAAGGGATAGTCATTGACATAACACTGTATAGAAATAAAACTCGGAAAAACTAACCCCACAAAAAACTGGGGGGATCTTGGTTACATTCTACTTCAGAAGTTTGAGCAGATCCTGTCTACATGTGGCATGGTCATATTGCTCAAGACTCAAGACTGTTCAGATTTGGTAACCCAAGACTTATTTGAAGTTGAAATTATAACTTTCAATCATTTGCACATTTTATTTCAATCGTTAAAAATGCAATGAATGTAAAGAAAAAACAACATTTGTCTCCCAGGGGCACACAACCTGAATCAATATGAATGATTAATACACATACTTAACATATTTTCAGCTAAAATTTAATAGCATTAAGCCATTTGGCTAAATATATATAATGGATCTCTGCTTTTAATTACAAATGTTAACTTAATTAAACTAAACCAAACACTGAAGATAAAGACAGAAAAAATGTTTTCAATTCAATTTTAATTTTGAAATTTATATGAAGGTTTATACTAGATCACAAATATATGTGGAGGCTTATTACCACAGGCCGAGGTGTTATTGGTCAATCCAAATTAAATTCAATTATATTGCAGAATGACACAGAATTTGAGGAGACGGTAGAAGGGAGAATTATTGGGGCTTCCTTCTTAAGGTAATTATTACATTAAACCAAAACACTTTCCCGTCTGTTTTCCAGCTGGTACAGAAAAATAGGGTTGGTAAAATGTATTTGTAAACAAATATTTTTAAATGTACTGGACATCTAGGTAGTAAAGCTATGATAATTATACATAATCTATTTTTATCTTAAATATAATATCTCCTATTTGTATCTTTAATATTAAATACAATGTAGATTAATGAGATGTCCACAATGTTAGGTCTCAGAGACATAACCCAACGTTCATATCTCCTAAAAAAGTTTATAAATGCCTTACTGAAAAGAGGTCCAGAAAAAAAAATAAGATTAAAGACATGTTGTAAGAAGTCTTGTTACTTTTTTTCAGCGGTGACCAATCAATATATATAGAAGATGGAGGCATATACACCCTATCTGAGGACACATTGAGACGGCTTTTCCCAACAAATTTTACTGAGGGGACACTCATCAAATGCCGGGTCAACAATGGTGAAGTCACACACATTGTAAGTTTACTTTCGAAGTCATTTTATGTCCTTTACGGTTTCAAGTTCTAATCATGGTGCTGAAGCCAAATCTGTTTGCTCTCGTAAAGTCGGTCACATTTAGGTTGCACTATCCACATTTTAGTTCCTAAAAATTTTCAACATAATTTGTTCAATCAATTAAAATTCTTATTAGATAGGGCAAAAAGTCTCTTCTAAATTTTTCAAGGACATTAGATATAAAAGATTTGGCAACCAACATCCTCGAGGGAGCCAACTCTCTCGTTTCCTGGAGCTTTGGAAAAGGGTAGGGTAATATTTTTCAGAGGGCACTCTTAAAGTGATTGGCTACACTTTAAGGGCACCCTTTGCATACATGTATATATAAAAGCACTGTTATGGATAGAGATTTAATAAAAATATACATTATGCATCGTTTCCAGGGTTGGCATAGTATTACCCGGGCGGGAAAACCCGGGTGGGAATTCCCAATTTTCCCGGGCTGGGCAATACGCAATACCCCAGAAATGGGTAATACTTGGCAATATGATTTTTTTAGCTTATTTTCACACAAAATAGTAAATATATATTGTAGTTTCATAGTATTATTGCTAAATAGATACATTTTATACAAATAAACATTGAGAGTCCTTTTCAGAGGATAAAAAATTCAATTTCCTCGTCTATAATAATTCTATATAAGCAGAATACAATTAAGTTTTGTCCATTTCTGGATACCTTGTTTATTTCCAAGCTTTGTTTGAATGAATCCAAAGTTTGAAAAAATGCATTTTTGTGAAGTGTATTAGTGAATTGAAAATTTAATTGCTTTAAATTCATACTGCTAAATAAACACCCTAAGGCAACATGTCACCCACACTTGTAAGAGATGAAAAGGTTAAATATTGTAATATAAACAAATCTGTGTTATAATCTGAATAATTATTAATTAGTGATGTACTTGTAAGTAAGCTGAAATTGTCAATTTGTGTAAACACTTTTTAGCAATGAACAAAAATTGTTGAATAGTGATTTTCCTTACATATAATTAATTTATTCTCTTAACATAATAAATATTAAAAAAACAAACAAATCAAATTATTTGGTTTCATGTTATAAGCAGTAAGACCAATTTAGACAGAATGGCAATTTGATAAATATTTAGGATTATTAAGATCATCCTATAAATCTTATTGAGAAAACTTTTCAAATTTGTCTGTGTGTTCATTGAAAAATAAGGTGATATAGTATGATTGCCAATTAGACAACTATCCCCAAAATCCAAATGAGGTGGATGTAAGCAAGTATAGACCACCATACAGCCTTTGTCAATGAGAAAAACATGTGTGTATTGAGTTGCTTGACCAAAACTTTCTCAAATTTATACACTTTATAATTAGTCTCAAACAAGTGAACTTATAAACTAAATATTATGTCAAATAATATCTTTTATATATTGCATTTGTAATTAATCATTGATCAATCATTTTAAAGATTCAGGCCAGTATTTCTTATTACCCAGTATTGCCCAGTAAAACCCAGTAAAACCCGGGTTTTCCCAGTATTTCCCACTGGGCTGGGCAATACTCATAACACCCAGGTTTTTGCCAACCCTGATCGTTTCATATTTACTGTCAAGAAATAAAAATATGTGAAACACATGCAGGATACTAATTTAATTCTTTTTTTTTTGTAATAAAAGATCACTTCTTGATACAGCCAATAGAATATTGACAGTGCAACTGCCTCATTTAAAGCAATAACTCCAGTTAAAAACTTTTAATACTGGATCCCAGATTCTCTAAAAAGGATGTGTTGTGAAAGAATCGAGACTTGCATGAACAAGAACATATGCAATACTTTTTAGCTGCACAAAAGTTTAAAAGTGCCAAATACCTTTTTGAACCGACATGTTTATCAATTATAGGTACCATTACCTTGGTTCATAACTACTTAACTTCTTGGACCATTCATCTTTTTTTCCAGTTTTTCCATCTTTGGTCCTAAAAACCTCATCAGTTGACCTGTAATTGACAAATTATCTTTCATGAATTTTTGATCTAAATTATCACCCTTAATAAGCAATTGGTCAGTTCGTCTGGGAATACCAAACGACATTTTTGAATAATTACAGTAACACAGCCAATGTAAATTGACACCCAAATCGACATCTCGACCAACCGCATAGTTCATAGTGGTCATACTTAAAATGAAAAAATAAACAAACAGCCGATTGTCAATGCAATGTTCATCATAATTAAAGGGGCATTAGCAACCAAGTTGACCTCGAAATATGATTTTTTGTTTTGTTTTAAACATTTAGAAAGCAAAAATTTTACTCCATTCATTTTTCAATATATTAAAAACATATTCTCTAATATTAGATTTAAAATCGGTATATGGTATATCACAGTTAGATTAAGGGTCACCCAGGGCATTCTTTGCCTCAAGGTCTACAGCTGTGTTTCCAAGGATTCCAACATGACTCGGCACCCATAGAAATAATATTTCTTTAAGATTGATTGATTGATTGATTGTTGTTTGCTTTACGCCGCATTAGCACAGAAAGGCTATATCGCGGCGAGAGCTAATTCGAATATTATAACAATTTAAGGTAAATTTTTTAAAATCAGACAAAAGGTCTTTCAATAAACTAAAATTCTAGACTAAAGCAAATTGATTATTTACAAATAAAAATCAACACTAAGATAACGTGATAAAAACTAAAATCGTTTTAAATATAACAACATTTTTATATTTTATAATATATTCCAATTTCTTTTAAGAATGAAACAATATTTGTAAATGGAATATTATTAAATAAATCATACATATTATTGACATTGAAATGCTTCTTCCGAATATCAGCAAAGTCAATACAATTGATTAAATCATGTTTAATAGTATACTTGCAGTTACAAGGTATACATTGTGGTTCTACTTCATTTTTTAAAAGATATTCGTGTGTTATTCTAGTATGACCAATACGACATCTAGAAATAACACACTGATCTTTTCTGCACATAAAATTATTGAAAGGTTTACATAAATTAGGTTTAATTTCATGTAATTTATTACCATCTTTTTTACTCCATTCATTTTTCAATATATTAAAAACATATTCTCTAATATTAGATTTAAAATCGGTATATGGTATATCACAGTTAGATAAAGGGTCACCCAGGGCATTCTTTGCCTCAAGGTCTACAGCTGTGTTTCCAAGGATTCCAACATGACTCGGCACCCATAGAAATAATATTTCTTTAAGAAGAATTTTTAAATTCCTCATTACATATAAAATTTTGAGAATTGTTGGGTTTTTAATTTTAGTATTTTGTATAGCTTGTAAGCATGAAAGTGAATCAGAACATATAATAAATTTGGATTTATCTGAAGAAGCAATAAATTTCAAAGCCAAAATTATTGCTTCTGCTTCAGCAGTAAAGATCGATGCTTCAGATGGCAAACGGAGAGTTGCAGCTCTGTCCCTGAAGACAGCAGCAGATGCAACTCTGTCACCATCTTTTGATCCATCAGTATAGACAGTTGAAAAATCTGAATAATTGGCTTTGATTTCAGCATAGTGTTGCTGAATTAAAAGAGGATTTGTTTTATTTTTATTGTGTTCACGGAGATCAAATATCATTTTTGGTTTGGGAAGTTCCCATGGAGGACATTTGCAAGTTTCAACTTGAGCAACAGATTTTAAATCAAAAGAAGCTAAATGTGATTTTAAACGTATACCTAACGGAGGAATTTTATTTTCATGTTTTGCAAAAATATCTTCATAAATTGGATTAAAAACACAGCTGTAGGCAGGATTATCTGAGTAGGCTTTTAGTTTGACAGCATATTGAAGTCCAAGCTTCAAACGTCTGTTAGAGAGTGAGTGCGCATCAGCCTCTACATACAGACTCTCAACTGGTGAGGTTTTAAATGCGCCAAGACAGAGACGCAAACCCTGATGATGCACAGCATCGAGAATCTGTATGTAGGACTTCCTCGCAGAGCCATACACTATAGAGCCATAATCTAGTTTAGATCTAACTAGAGATCTATATAAATTAAGTAAAATGTTGCGATCAGCACCCCAGTCGGTGCTGCCGACAACTTTTAAAATATCTAATGCTTTTAAACATTTCGATTTTAACATTTTGATATGGGGTAGAAAGGTTAACTTTTTATCGAAAATTAACCCAAGAAATTTGGTTTCATCAACCATTTTAATTGGGTTGCCGTACAAAGTGAGTTCTGGATCAAGATGCAATTGCCTTTTGTTACAAAAATGCATCCCGATCGTTTTTGAAGTGGAAAATTTAAACCCATTTTCCGAGGCCCATTTTTCAATTCTTCCAAGACATAACTGTAATTGTCTTTCTATGTTATTCATATTTTTGCCTCTATAACATATTAAAAAGTCATCAACATACAATGAACCTTCAATATTACTTTTTAAAACTTCAACAAGGCTGTTGATTTTAAGACTAAATAATGTAACAGATAAAATACTGCCCTGAGGGACACCCATCTCTTGATCATACAGATCAGACATGGTTGAATTTACTCTAACATTAACTTGTCTGTTAGATAGAAAATTCGAAATAAAATTTGGCATATTGCCTTTCAACCCCATATCAAAGAGATCTTTTAAAATACCATACTTCCATGCAGTATCATAGGCTTTTTCTTGATCGAAAAAGACCGACACTACATGTTCATTTTTCGCAAAACCATTACGGACAAATGATTCGAATCGAACAAGATGGTCAAGAGTACTGCGACCTTGGCGGAATCCACACTGGATATTGGCTAAAAGCCCATTTGATTCCAGGAACCAAACAAGGCGATCATTGACCATCCGTTCTAGTGTTTTACAGACACAACTGGTAAGAGCAATTGGCCGATAATTAATAGGATCCGTGTGATCTTTACTTGGTTTTGGAATAGGCACGACGGTTGCAAGCTTCCAGATTGATGGTAAATCACCAGATTCCCAGATGTTATTCATAAGCTGCAAAAGAGCTTCCAGCGAGGAATCTGGCAAGTGTTTTAACAGTTGGTAGTGAATATTATCAGGCCCACAAGCTGTATCATGGGCTTTTGACAGAGATGTTTTAAGTTCTTCAAGAGAAAAGAGTTTATTATAATTTTCACCATTTTTTGATTTAAAGTTTAATTTAATTTTTTCTTTTTGTTTTTTAACTTTTTTAAAATCTTCCCTGTAGTTGTTAGAAGAAGAAGATTTCGCAAAAGTTTCACCAAGCTTGTTGGCAATATCCTTTTCAGATGTTAATAAATCATTGCCATTTTTTAAATGTTTAACTGTGGCTTTAGAATTTTTACCTTTTATCTTTTGTATCATGTTCCATACTTTTGTCATCGGAGTGCGAGATGTTATCTCCGAGACAAATTTCTTCTAAGACGTTCGTCGTGCTTGCCTGCAAGTCCGCCGTGCCTTAGCGCGAAAAACACGGAAATTACTCAAGTTTTCCGTCGTTGGTTGTTGATTGAACCGTCTTTCAGATTTTTTACGGTCACCTTTTGCTTGATCACAAGCATCATCAAACCATGGTTTGCTGGGATGTTTCGGATTTGCCGAGGTCTTAGGAATAGTTCTGTCAGCAATTGACGTTAAAACTGTATTAAAAGTTAAAATGGGATCTTGTACAGTCTCAAACATCTTTGACTGAAGTTCCGCTTGACAGAGATTCTCAAACAAGGACCAGTCCGCCTTGTCAAGTTTCCAACGTGGTACTCTCTGTTGGGCAGAAGTAAAAAGATGTTCAAGTACTATTGGAAAGTGATCACTTCCACATAGATCATCATGAACACGCCATGAATAATCCAGAAGAAGAGAGGGATCGCAAATAGTGATATCAATAGCAGAATAAGACCCGTTTCCAGGATGAAGATAAGTATTAGATCCATCATTAAAAAATGCATAATCCTTCTTGAGAGACAAAGTCCTCAATGATCTTACCTTTGATATTATGAGACTTGCTTCCCCACAAGGGGTTGTGTGCATTGAAGTCGCCCATAAGTATAAATGGTGAGGGTAATTGATCAGTGAGGTTTTTGAGTTTAGCTTTATCGATAATTGAATTGGGTGGAATATATATAGAACATAATGTAATTGTTTTATCTAATGATAAACGAATTGCAACTGCCTGCAGATCCGTGGTGAGTTGGACTGTGCTATGAATGACGCTGTCCTTCACAAAAATGGATGATCCGCCTGCAGCACGTTCATCTACCTTAGAAAATGTGCTATACATGTTGTATCCTTTTAAAGATACATTGTCACTTTCTTTTAAATGAGTTTCTTGAAGACAAAATGCAGTAGGTAAAAAAGACTGAACTAGAAGCGTTAACTCGAGAAGATTTATTTTAAGACCTCGGCAATTCCATTGGATGATAGTAGTCATGTTTTGTTAATAGACGTGCGAATGCTATCGAGTTTGCCAGCATTCTTATTTCGCTCACCGAGATTGTAATCTTTCGGGTGGCGGAACACTTTCGATTTCCATTTCTGATTCGTCGTTAAGTGTTGAAAATCTGTTGTGTGAGGAGAGTCGTCGATCTCCAGGACCATGCGCAGCTGGTTTTACTCCGCCTCGACCCCTACCCCGCGACCTCGAATCAGAAGACTTCTGAGAGGATGTATTTGCTGGCTTCTTTGGGACATCCTTCTGTTCTGGAGAACGAAGAGGAGACGGGGCTTTAGAAGACTTTGTACTAGATGCAGAAGATAAACTAGTTTTATTAGATGCAGATGAAGGAGGACTATTGGAGATGGAAGAATCAAATATGTCACTGGGAAGATCCCAGACAGATTCACCGCCCCAACTGTCTGATTTAACTGTATCCTTTTTATTTGATTTCTTTTTTTCATTTTTTTTAGATGATGACATTGAGCTCTGTAAGGAAGATTGAGTTGACTGAGTACTGGTTTTAGAAGGTGTTGGTTTTCTTGGAATTAATATTTTATCGTTAGGTTCTGTTTCAACAGGCAGCATTGTAAATGTCTCAGCATCAATTGGCCAGGTCATGCGAGTTTGTGTATGCTCGTGACTGAATGAGCGGACAACTTTGCTGGCGTACGATGGTCTGTTCGAAACAAGGAGATCATTCGAAACAGAAGCTATCTGTTTAGCTTCTGGGTAACTGATGTTTCTTTCTGTTTTAATTTTGATAATATTTTTTTCTTTAAGGTAAACAGGGCAGTCCCTAGATGATGAAAAATGGGATTCACCACAGTTTACGCATTTAGAAGATTCAGAGCTACAGGTTGATCCCTCGTGTCCTTCGTCAGAACACTTGAAGCATCTCTGCGTACCACGACATTGTTTGCTTCCATGACCAAACTTTTGACAAGTGAAGCATCGAATTGGGTTAGGGATAAACCTGTCAACTCTGATTCCGAAGCAACCTAAAGTAATAGATGGAGGAGGAGTTGGAGTTCTAAATGTCAAAAGATATGTATTTAATTTGATTATATTTCCATTCTTTTTTATTTGAAATCTAACAACATCAGTTACACCTTGGCTTGAAAGTTCCTCACAGATTTCTTCCACGGTAAGGTCACCAAGGTATTGACTTCTGTCTCGAATGATCCCCTTACAGCTGTTCAAACTGTTGTGAGGAGAGGCAGAAACAGGAAAGTTTGTAATTGTTGTCAGTGTAAGCAAATTTGTCGATTGACTTTTGTTGGAACATTCAACCAACAAATTGCCTGATCTCATTTTGAAACTTTTTTTACAGTACCAGCAACGCTTTGAATTTGTTTGTGAATCACAAAGGGAGATATTTTGGAAATTGGTTTTTCATCTGTTCCTTTTATTACAATAAATCTGGGCCAACTGTCATCTTCCTGACAGGGCACTGAATCATCACATTTTCTTTTTTTATGTATTAAAGCTGATTTAGAGGGTTGGTTTTGTTGTGCCATAGGAAATGAGAAAGATTCACCATTCTTGTCATCCACCCACCTCGGAGTGCCTACAAGGGCGATGCTGTGTTTCCGTGGCGAGCCGGGGTCAAGTGCTAATGCTGAAAACGAGCTCCAAGTATAACATGTACAACGTAGCTGGTCCCCAAAATTAGCTCCCAAGATCCACTGCGGAAAGCACCAGATGTTCCAAGAATGGTATACTCAAGCAGAGCGTATCCATCAAGCGAAATAGAAAGCGTACCACTTGATTGACCCATGAGCCATCGCCTTCTTCAGTTATCCGAAATATAAATAGCTTTATTTAAAACACATGTGTATATCATGAAAATTGTTACAAGAAAGCTTATTGTTGAGGATTAACTGAAGGGCTCGACATGACCAGCCGATTGATCGAACCGGGTCCATCCGACCTCCCGTTTAGATGATATTGGAGCCAAAGGAGCTTATTGAACTATAGTCTTGTCCGTCCGGGTATTTTCTGACCGTAAGGAGTCTGGCTACAGCCCTCATCCGCAAGGATCTCGTCAACCACCGACACGGGTAGCAACCCACGGCCAACGGGTTGGAGAGCCTATTTTATTCAAAACATCGGGCAACTCGTACGATGTTCGGATCACTTTAGTCTGGTCTCTACCCTTCGACCTGTCCAGCATGGGTAACCCTATCAGGAGACGAAGCTCCAACTGGCATAGCTCTTGGGGTCACTGAGACACGCAAGCCCCCCGACCACGGCAAGGATAGCGATCCACCGGGGGGCATATTTTTATGTTAAATGATGAGAAATGGGGCGACCTTTCATTATTGCCCATGTACGACCATGGAATATTCACAGCAAAGCCAGAGCTGACAATTCTCTTTTTACCCCCCCTTTTTTCGTCATTTTTACAAAATTGCGTCCTTAATGTAGCTGCGTATGTTCTACTTTATATCTGACATGTGTGGTAGGATAAATCAGCTAAGTAATTCGCTCCAAAACGGGACAAAGTATTTAATAATACATCGTTCATTCATACCACAAACATGTGAATTTCTTTTGAAGTCTACACTTTTCAACCCGTGCAGAAACCTGACGAGCCTCTATATTTTAAAAGTTCACACGTGGTATAAGTCAATGGACTTAAACACATCGGTCATTTTTTGGAGATAACTTTAACAAACATAACCTTATATCGGTCATTTTCTTCATTACTTTTTAAGATGAAGTCAACAAATATGTATTGATAGTTGTATTAGATGTAACCTTAAATCGCCCATCTTTTATAGATAATTAAATAAAATGTCACAGTCAAACCTGCTGCTGCTTTATTGACGATTTGACTACATTTTTCATACATCTTTATACCTTTTAATCTTTATAAAGATATAGGAAGATGTGGTATGAGTGCCAATGAGACAACTACCCATCCAAATAACAATTTATAAAACTAAACCATTATAGGTCAATGTAAGGCCTTCAACACGGAGCCTTAGTTCACACCGAACAACAAGCTATAAAGGGCCCCAAAATTACTAGTGTAAAACCATTCAAACGGGAAAACCAACGGTCAAATCTATATAAAACAAAATACATATTATAATCAGTAAGCTAAGCGTACGCCGGGTTTTAAATCTGCAACACAGAAGCGTAAATCGGAGGCAGTTTCTGAAGCTCAAATAAGACGATTGGACAGGGAGACATCAAAATTTGACACATTATTTGTTCAGGACCACCCGAACGCTGCTGTTTCTAGGCAGACATATTCGGATATAGCAAACTGTGTTAATGAAGAGATAATTGAAATTCATGGTAGTAACGTACCAGCAGTTTTTTTCAGAATGGAGAGCAGGTCGTAAACCGTAGACCATTTATATCATTAATGTGTATATTTAAATGAATATTAAGTAAAACAGAGATTTTATATATACAAAGGGACAGTGACTCAAGTCACAAAAGGTTCACATCAAAGTCTTTATTTTTTAAGCAACGTTCATAACATAAATTATTTTATGCTTTTTTCCATGCAAGCACCCCCTTTACCACAATTTACTCCTGCACTATTTTTATTAAAAAACAACTACCTTAAAAGCTTGGTAATATCATGTTTACAAGTCAGGTAATACATGTATGTATCAGTGTCATTAAATAAAATGGAGGTTGGGGTATATTTACCATCCATATTGCAGATAATAAATAGTTAATTCAGAGTACTCGTACTACATTGTAGTACAGAAGTGAAATTTTAAAATCATACACAATATCTCTAACACTTGGTACAAAATAAAAAAAAAAGAAAAGACAATATTGATCATATTATAGACATGATATATATCATGTAAATACATGTATATCAAAATAAGTAAACATTGAATTACTGATATGCATTACAAACACATGTTTTGATGTTGATATATGTGAATCGGAGTTGTATGAAAATGGAATGAGGTATAGCGTGGAAAGCCCACGACTGACCAATTATGATTGCAGTTCTAGTTATATGTTGATCAATGGAGAGATTATCTAAAGAAATTTGCCAATTGTATATAGTAGGTTCAAGTATATATATGTATATATATATAATTCTTAAATAACTATAAGATGACAATCACTCTAGGTACACAGCCCCTCCAATAGCATTATTTAGTGTACATATATGTGCGGTATTATGTAAGGAAAACGGCTCTTGTTCAAATGTCTCGGGAAAAATTTAATGAATGTGCATGAATACGATGAAGAGTTTTCAAAAGTATTTAAAGATGGCGGTCAATGGTAGGACGACAAATGCCAAGCAGGGTAGAAAAAGGTTGAAAGGTTGACTGGAAGTTGGTGTTAGTCGGGAAACTGTCTATCTGGGTTATAACATGTACAGCGCGGACTATAAATATTTAGTGCAAGTGTTCACTAAACCAGGTGCTGCCTCACGTTCACTTATATGGAACTCCATGTATTCTACAATCTGACAATGGAAAAGTATTTCGGAACTCGCATCTTGAAGAAGTTGTTACAATATATACAATTTGACACAGTCCAAATGCATGGTAGACCATACCACCATCAAAGCCAGGGTAAATAAAAACGTTTAAATCGCACACGAGTATTTTAGAATTTAAATGTCAGAACGTTAAGACTCCTGTGAATTTTATTACGCAAATGACAACAGATTAAACAAGACCACAAAGACTCCATATCAGCTATTTTTTAGTCGACTAAATTTTGCTGTGCCGCTTTATGATGAGGTATTTACTTTACTTCACTATTTTATTTAAGTTATTATTTCTTAATTTAAAAATTAATTGAATACTTAGTTTTCGTGTTATAAAAAACACTTAAAGAGCAATTAAGGGTCATTACATTCTTTAAATAGCAAATGAAGATGAAGACTTATTAGAAGCACTAGAGCTTGTCGCATTTCAAAATGACACACACCAAGACCCTGAAGAGGTTAATACTATGACAACTGAAAGGTTTCCTGTAATCAATACAGAAGAGAAAGACAACATGGTTGATGACGCCAACAGCTAGGAAACGAAGAAACAGACATGATATGGAGTGAATATTTTACGACGTAAGATTTCAAAAATATAGAATAAATAAATAAGCAGTGGTTGTATTAGCTTTCATCTTAAATCAGCCCCTTTCTTTATTAATAATTCTTTAATTTTTACAAGAATTGGCCACGTTTTATAGATAATTTTATCTCAAATTCGGCACTTGGTTTATTGCTTATGGCACTTTTTGTAATTGATTACTATATTTTACAAAAAATCGGCCACTTTTCTTGATTGTTGTCTTAGATGAAACCCTAAATTAGAAACTTTTTTTTGATAATTGTACCAGACGTCACCTTAAATTATACAATCTTTATATATAATATAGTCCAAATTTCAATGATGGTCGGGAAAATTTAAACTGCCACTGGAAAATGAGGGTATATTGGATAGGGATAGGAACAGAAATTTTACCTGTAACCACCACCACGACCTATCCAGAATCATCCCAGAAACCAGAGACATCAATGACAACTTCGTCGAGTCCTGATCAAGATCCATACTCGCTTGAAATTTCATCTACAGTGCAGTATATCGTTGATCAGGATCTCAGAATAGGAAATGTACTCTACAAAAATCGTATAACAGTACCACACCAAGACAGAGAAGAAAATGTTTGAAATAGTTTGTCACTTGGTTACCTGAAAATTCTGTTTTGGACATTACGTTAAATATTTCGATGCAAAATTGTCATTAAAGCTATGACAGATGAAAACTTGATTAAAGATTTCAAAGCCAAGTGCAACGGATTCGTTGATACATTACATGTTTTAGAGCTGCATACCCCGAAGGAAAGTGAGAGAAAACGCTTCAAGCAGGGAGAACTGGTTAAGGATTTCCTCGGCGAAAACTTCACTTTCGATGCACATAACGCATTTGGAGATGTCTTAGCTTTACATGAACGATTCAGAAAGGCAGGATTTTCTCGTGTTCGTGTACAACCCCATACTATTTTACTGATTTTGCTTGTCAGACTTTGATAAATGTTAAAATGTCCAATAGGAACTATGAATTGCTGAAATTGCTGCCGATCTCAGCGGGTATGACTACAAAGATGACTAGATGTGGACTTACCATTCAGCATTTAAAACTGGCTTTTAGACAAGGGGGAGTAGATGGTGTACACAATGTTCATGTTAAGCTCCAACGTTATGATTGCTATCATTTTCCAGTTGGAACTGAAAATTAAACATTGCATTATATTAGGCATATGAAGGCAGTTAAATGAATTGGGCAGTCGATTATGATATCATCAATAAATCTACAATTTTACAGAAATGGAGCGATTTTAAAATTTAAATATTTTCACAACAAAGGACACAGATGGATTCATGACAAAATTGTGTTTTGGTATTGGTGATGTGTTTGTAGATCCTACTTTACTGAACATTCTTGCTGCTTACAATTATCCCTACCTATAATGAACTTGGCCCAGTAGTTACAGTGGAAAATATTTTGTAAAAATTTACAAAAATTTACAAAATTTATGAAAATTGACTATAAAGGGCAATAACTCCTTAAGGGGTCAATTGACAATTTTGGTCATGTTGACTTATTTGTAGATCTTACTTTGCTGTACATTATTGCTGTTTACAGTTATATCTCTATCTATAATAATATTCAAGATAATAACCAAAAGCTGCAAAATTTTCTTAAAATTACCAATTCAGGGGCAGCAACCCAACAACGTGTTGCCTGATTGGTCTGAAAATTTTAGGGCAGATAGATCATGACCTAATGAACAGTTTTATCCTGTCAGATTTGCTCTAAATGCTTAGGTTTCAGAGATATGAGCCAAAAAATGCATTTTACCCTATGTACTATTTTTTAGCCATGTCGGCCATCTTGGTTCGCGGGCGGGGTCATCGGACACATTTTTTAAACTAGATACCCTAATGATGATTGTGGACAAGTTTGGTTAAATTTGTCTGGTAGTTTCAGAGAAGAAGATTTTTGTAAAAGATTACAAAAATTTACGAAAAATGGTTAAAAATTGACTATAAACTTTAATTCAAATGTGGGTGTGTTGATATAAAACAATTTCAATGTGGGTTTTTAAATAATTACAAATTTTGATTCCTAAATCTTATAAATTAAATGATTCAAACCAATCATACTGTAGACATATTTCATTCTACATTCATAATATTCAATGTTGATATGGTAAATAATTATTATACCAAAATGTGGTTTATATAAATAGCACATTATGATGATATACAAATCATTCATTTAACAGAGGAAAAATTTGTGTAATGTCATCTGTTGGAATATATTAAGTATTACACATGGACAGGATGTTCCTTATAAAATTAAGGTATTCCACACCCCAGAGTACACGCAACTGTCAAATAGAAGTCATTGCTTTACCTGTAATCAGCCATACAACTTATCAGTTGACCGACCATGCCACTACAATTTAAAAAGTTTGTTGATAGATGAAAATGAAAATCATAATTTTGATGAAAAAAAATTGAATTGAAATGGATTTTCTTCATCAAAATTATGAAGTTAATTATTTTAACATAAAAACAAATTGAATAATTCCCAAAGATTAAAAGAAAATTATTATCTGCTCCAGGAATAATAAAAAAAAATGTATTTATAATGGGTCCCATCAATGATTTCTATAGAAATCATCGGTCTTATGAAATGGTTCTCAAACAGACATGCATAATATAGATCTAAATTTTTTTTCTTTTCAGGAAGGAGTTATCACAAATATTTTTTTTTTATAAAAAATTATAAAATTCAACACTCAAATTTGAATAAAAAATGTTTTTGGGTTGTTCTAAAAAATGAATAAGGTTTTTGAATCAAGATGGGAACAAATTCTTTGACCTAAACGAAAGCCCCCCCCCCCTCTTTTTTTAGCCACACAAACCCAAAAGATGAATTGTGGGGTCCAAAAGAGATACAAGACACCTATTTCAGTAAAGCAAATTTGACTGGCAGTTTTGCGATCGGCAAAAATCTAAATGCTGTTTGTCAATACCTTCGACTTATATTCCAAGTGAAAACAATTACTTAAATGTTTAATAAAAATAAATCAAAATTAAACTACATGGGGGATTATTCAGGGTATTCCAACTTAGTTGCACAAAAAGGGTATCTTACTATACCAAATTAATCCTTGATTCTTCAAAGTTTAGTTTAGCCATAATAAAAAGGAGTATACAACAGCAATAGAATGTCATAAACAGTGCAGAATAAGTCTGTTCACATTTCAGGCGAAATTTATACTGTTGAGATAGTGTCAAGACATATTTAAGACTGTCAAGAATGTGTCGAGACATATTCAGACATTATTTAGAATGTCAAGAATATGTCGAGACATATTCAGACATTATTAAGAATGTCGAGAATATGTCAAGACAGATCGACACAAATTTAAGGCAGTCAAGAATTGGCCGAGACTTATCCAGACTCTTATCAGATGATACAGGAAGTGTCGAGAAATTTTAAGACAATGTTCATATTGTCAAGACATTTGTCAAGAAAAATCAAGAACCTTATTAGACAAATTCATACTATGTCAAGAATTTTTTAAAATTATTCAGACAAATTAAGAATGTCGAGTAAAAATTCATGCAAATTCAGACAAAAACTGATCTTTTCAGACTTTTTGACTTTTGTAGTGCTTGGGCCAGGTGAGCTAAAACCAATATCCTCAGTAAACATGGCAATGCTGTTGAAATAAAGGAAACAATATTTACCTGATGTTTTCCATGCATTGTCCTCAATGTCCAAGGCTTAGAAAAATGATTGTCTGCCAGGTAATCGTATCCTGTTGGGTAAACAAGGTTTTTAGCTCTTGTATCTGCCACCTTCAAACCAGGCTTGTCCACTTTCCATGGTGCCTTTGGTAACTCTTCACTTATCTCTGTTTGCAGTTTTTGCTTTTTCTGATTGGCATTGCTTTGGTTGTCATTTTTTTCTTTTTCTGGTAACTTCTGAACATGGTTCAGCATCTTCGTCATCTCTTTTAATCCAGGTTTCTTTAAATTGATTAAAATCTTCTTCACCATTTCGCACTTTCTTGTTGTCATCTTTTCCTGTTACCATTCCCAATACATTCCCTATGACATCTGCAATGGTATGCATACCATCAGGCTGCATTTGTTCTTTCCTGTTGTGGTATGGCAGTCTCATAAAACTATAAGTACTCTTTAACCCGGTTTGTTTTTTAAGAATGGATTTTTGATTTTGATTGGGTAAACCATCATACCGACTTCTTATTTCCAGTTCTTCTTCCTTAGTAAAGGATACAGGTTTTGATGACATTTCTTTTCCCTTTAAGGCAAATTCTTTTTCATTGTTTCTAAGGTCATGTTGTAATGGCAGAAATGGTCTGTTATGCAAATGCACCACCTTGTGCAACGACTTGCAGTATTGTCCTTCTTACAATAAGGACATCCACGTAAGGCTGCCTGGCTGGACACATGTAACACTTTGCTAAATGCAGGAACATCACAAAGATATTGTAACAGGGCAACTTTTACAGTTATTAGAGCTCCTTTGTAAGCATCATACATGGTACATGTTGACAATTCCAACAGTTCATCAACTAGGACATCTAAATAAGGATCCAAGTTCTTTGGTTCCTCAGTTTTTGTTCCAGGTACAATTCCAACAAGCATCATTGGTCCTAGGATGTACCTTACTGGAATAGATAAATTAAGCCACGTTAACATCAAGGGCCACATTGACTTCTGTGTTGCCATACTTTTATGTGGATTGAGACCATCACAAAATAATGCTAATGGCACAGTGCAACGTTCTTCTGTATCTTCAAATACACCTCCTCTCTGAAACCATGACTTATAAAGATTGCCATCAGCAATATCAGACAGCTTTCCATTACTCAAATCTGGTTTTGAAAACATCAGTTTGCAAATATTGTCATCACCGTATATCCTGACTAACCGTGGTCCAAGAGGCATATATGTGTAGGTTTTTCTAGCAGAAGGTGAATGGTCGCTATATCTTGCTTCACCACATTTACCACATTCAACATCCATAGAATAGTCCGAGGCATTTGTTTTCCGGAATAGCTGACAATCATTGACACAAGCATCATATGTTGTAGTTTTAATCAGCAATGGTTTTAACAGTTTATAGGCATCTTTGTAGGAGCCTGGAAGACAGTTAGGCTGTGGCAACACTTTTTTTTCATTTCTAAGGCACATGTCTAGAGCTTTCTTAGACATACCATTATTGCTGCTAAAGTTCACAAAATGTCGAAATAATGTATCTAGTGAAGTTGTTTGCTTTCTCTGTACAATGGTTGATTAAGGTTTTCACCCTTATACAATTCTTTGTCAAGACTGCTAATAAATTGTGGCTGAAGATATGGTGATTCCTTAATCTTACTGTCAATGAACTTATTGAAGAATAACTTCTGATGTCTTCTCTGTGTAGACTGACTTTTACTGACATCTGAAAGAATTAATAAAGAAACCATGAAATCATGTTAAAGAACCAAATGTTGTTTATTTTCATGACAAAGCATTGTAATGTCATGAATGTATGAGGTCCAGATTATTTATTTTTTGGGGGGTGGGTGCCTGTTCATTTCTTTCATTTATCTATTTTTCTTTATCAATTTGGCTAATATTCAATACTCCTTTAATATTTTTGCACGACATCATGCTCTATTCAATATTTTAGGGCCTAGTTTTCTATATAAAATTTTTTTGTTATAGTTTGTACACTTCTTGTCCAGTCATGCCAGTATTCTCTATTCTGTAAACCCAATGCATTTAGACCTATACTTGCCATAAGTGAATCATAATTTTAAAGTCTTTAATATTTAGGATTACTACAAATATGAAGTTAATTTTTTTTCAGTAGTTTCTGAGAAATTTGTGCACCCAATTAAATTTTTTTTTCAACATGATCAAATAAACAGCTGCGACATGATTGATGAAACACCCTTTTTTTTTCTTCATAGAACAAAGTTCAATAACTTCTCAATGTTATATCAGAAATTTATAAAAAAAATGTGGATAGTGTCAACATGTGGACACAGATGATGCCCCCGCTTCTATATCATAGAGTTTAAGGGACATAACTGAAGAACGGTAAAAGTGACGCTACCCAAATTTGAACTTGATCTGAGTTTTGTGGTAATAAGCATTGTGTGTAAGTCTCATAACATTTGGTTGAGGCTAACTTAAGTAGAGAACAGAAACTCAAAATTCAGCAATTTTTCTATTTGTTAACACGCATAACTCTAGAACGGTTGTGTATAAGTTTTATAACATTTGGTTGAGACAAACTAAAGTTAGAGAACGGAAACGAAATATTCAGCAATTTTTATGTTTATAAAGGGACATAACTCAAGAATGGTAAAAGTGTTGCCACCAAATTTCGTACTTAATCTGTATTATGGGCAGACTTAAGTTAGAGAATGGAAACTAAACATTTTGCAATCTTTCGATTTATAAAGGGGCATAACTCAATAATGGTTAAAGTGACACTACCCAAATTCAACTTGATCTGTGTTTTATCAGTGAAAGTCAAAATTAAACATTGCATTGTATAAAGCATTGATTGTAGTTGATTTAACTATAATCATGGACAAAGGAAGATAACTCCTAATTAAAAAATTACGTGATATTTCGAAGAAAATAAAAATTTAGCATTTTTTCCATTTCTAAAGGTGCATACATGTAACTCTAGAACGGTTAAAGTGACGCCACCAAAATTCAAACTTGATCTGTGTTTTGAGGTAATAAGCATTGTGTATATGCTTGAAGCAAACTAAAATTAGAGAACGGAAACGAAAAATCAGCAATTTTTCCATTTGTAAAGGGGCATAACTCTAGAACGGTAAAAGTAACGCCACCAAAATTCAAACTTGATCTGTTTTTTGTGGTAATAAGCATTGAGTGTAAGTTTCATGACATTTGGTTGAGGCAAACTAAAGTTAGAGAACGGAAACGAAAAATTCAGCAATTTTTCCATTTGTAAAGGGGCATAACTCTTAAACGGTAATAGTCACGCTATCCAAAATTCAAACTTGATCGGTGTTTTGTGGTAATAAGCATTGTGTATAAGTTTCATAACATTTGGTTGAGGCAAACTAAAGTTAGAGAACGGAAACCAATTTGGGGACGTACGTACAGAAGGACAAGGGTAAAACTTAATGCCTTCGCTACGGCGGGGGCATAAAAATACATAACATGGAAAACTACCCACAGCTCTGCCGAGTTATTGTCTGATAACTGGAAAATTACCGTTTTTTATACGCCCCTTTACGCTGAAACCAATTTGCATGAAACTTTGGTGAATTGTTCGTATCTATTGAAGTGAGCTCCATTTCGTTTTTTATAAATTTTAAAATGGCACTACATGTAGCTGTCAAATTCATGTTCACCTATTTGACTCAAATTCTCATATTTGTTATATATAACAATGTAAAACATTTATCCAAATTATAAAAAATCTAAAATAAACAATTTACAATTTAAGTTTAAGCTTTCTTTTGATTTTTATAAATTTTAGATGTTTATAATGTTTTGGAGTTGTGTGATTTTATTCATAAATAAACTGTTATCACAGAGATATGTCTCGGTTTTTGGTAGTCATTTCGATAATGCAAATGTTGAAATTAAAATAGCAACACTTTAACATGTAAGATTTGCATATATTCAAAGTCAACGAGAAGGGGCCCATGCTAACACAATGCAAACCAAATACCATTGACTTATCATAAGTTGTTTACTTTAAACAAACCTCAAAAATTTACTTGTATACATGTCAGTAAAATGTTTTTACAATCCAAAGTTTTGAGATGTAAAAACATGTAAGGACCAAATATTCTCCATGGAAATGAGATGTGCTAATGCTTATACAACTGCATACCAATTATCATTGACCTACCACTTACGGTTCCCCTTAAACTGACCTAATCACAAACTAATACATGAAAACTAAGCAAAAGTTTCAAAGTCAATAGACCATGAATGAGGGGGTGGTGCCAAATAATCTCCATGGAAATGAGATATGCCAATGCTTATACAACTGCATACCAAATATCATTGACCTACCACTAGTGCTTCCCCATAAACTGACCTAATTACAAACTAAAACATGTAAACTAAGCAAAGTTTCAGAGTCAATTGACCTTGACTGAGGGGGCAGGGCCAAATAATCTCCATGGTAATGAGATGTGTCAATGCTAATACAACTACATACCAAATATTGACCTACCACTAGTGGTTCAGCATGAACTACACCTAATCACATAATAATACATGAATAAAACCCCATTTCTCTGAAACGTAAAATCTAAAATTTATGAAAAACGAAAGGGAGCTTTTGTCAATAGATATATACATGCAATTCACCAAAGCTTTATGCAAATTAGGAAAAGCGTTTTTGAGTTAATGTCCTATATGTTGACGACGGTCAACGGTATACCATAATATGTCCCGTAAACGGGCGTATAAAAACTTTAAGAGATAGGTTGACTAGCAGCATATCATTTGTCTAACAGATTGAAGTCAAGACAAGGGGAAAACTATATGCCTTCTGACTTTCCCTCTGATTTTCATTACATAATTACTTCAAGGATTTCCTTGGTAGATACAGTTAAGCATTGTGATAATGTTTCCAAATGATTGATTGATTGTTGGTTGCTTAACGTCCAGTGGCAAATATTTCATGCATATTCAGGACGAGAACAAGTTCACAATAAATACAATAGGTAGGTACTGTAATAGATTAAGGGATTAAGGTCGGAGAAATTTAGACTGCCACGGGAAATGAGGGTATATTGGATAGGGACAGAAATTTAGCCTTGCAACAGGTCACCTACGGACCCCTCAAAGAGTTGTTGCAAGGGTTCTTAACGTGCAAAGAGCGTGGCACTCTCTTTACACGAGGCATCGGATTTAACGTCCCCATTCTGACCGGACGTGGCTGCAAATTTGTACATCCCGCACAGCCAAACGGACGCCCCACTTTGACGAGGGTTTTACCGCCGGTCGGAGAAAGACCAATGGTGACCATACTTCTATTCCCCAGTCACCCTTGGGGAGTGTTTCCAAATGTTGCATGTATAAAAGAACAATAGCAGTAATAGATCATATTTTTTCAGAGAGCTGTCAGAAGTTTGAGCACTGTTTCAGAAAACAGACATGCAACAATTGGAATTCTGCGAGAAATGTTTCCAGAAATCAGCTCATCCCCAAGAACTAACAGAAAACTACATAGTGCCATCAGAAGAGCAAATGATAATAAGCAATATTATAGAAATCTAAAGTAAGTGGTTACTGTCACCATTTTTGTTATATTACTAATAAGGTGTAATTGACAGATCTTTGTTAATCTGCAACTGATTATTTAAGTGAAATTTCTAAGTCCAAGGACCATAGCTTTGCACAAAATCATCAGGCAACAAAATTCAAACTTGAACTGTATAAACTTGTCTTGATAAAAATATATACCAATTATTAAATCAAAAACTATATACCAATTATTAAATCAATGTCTTCAAGAATGACAAAAAAAAAACCCTGCGGAAAACTGATTATTTTACTGAATTTCTAAGTCCATGGACCATAACTCTGCACAAAATCATCAGACCATAAAAAAATTTGAACTTGATCATGATAAAACAATACACCAAATATCAAATCAATATCTTCAATCTCGATAAAACAATACATCAAACATCAAATCAATATCTTCAATCATGACGAAAAAAGTGTGGGAATCTGATTTGCCGGACTGATGGATTGACAGACAGACGGAGTGCAAATCTAAAGTCCCCTTTGACTTTGTGGGTAGGGGACTAATAACAAATATATGTATATTCATGTTAGTTTCTATACTCTAGGATGATGCCTTTTCAATGCACATGAAATACAGTATTTTTTCAAAACACAAACCAATTATAGTTCACAAATCACTAACAATACTTCACTTTTTTTTCAGTGCAAGAGCACAACAGCAAGGAAAGACAGTTAGAGAAATGCTGAATAGAAACAGAAGGTATAAAAATCTGATGTTTGGCACAATAATTTATACTTCTGACTATTGTCACGAGACATCATGGACATAACATTGGTTAACTTGTTCATAGGTCACCAAGGTTATTTTATGCTTATTTGGTTGTTATAAATCAAAATGTGTCTTTGTATGCTGATGACAACATGATAGGATTATACGAATGCAAACAAATTTTTTGCAAAATGCTTGTTTTTGGTCCTTTTTTGCCCCCAATTCCTGCATGTTCATGATGTCATAAATTCCAAATTTATAGACAAAAAACCATCTCTGAAAGAAGGAAACAAAAAGTGTTTAGGTCTAAAATAATAAAAAAAAAGTTTAATTGCTGTTGCCGACCCACTAAAATCGTTGCAACTCAAGAATTTATATTTACATTTTACATTACAAATTAGACATTTACCTAGGAAGCATTGGAATGAAAAACCATTCAGTTAAGGAACAAAATGATTGACCACAGAATGAAATCCCTCAAGTTCTGATGTCTGTTGTCTAGATGACAGAATGGAAATATCATTCTTCATCTGTCTGTCGTTGATTCTATCTTGCAGTTTTTCATTAACTTTACAACCTGAAAATTAATGATACTGAGATGTTCAATTCTTTAAAGTAATTATAATAAATTTGAAGAAAGTTATACGAAAGAAGAATAACAGGAAAAGATAAGGGAAATGGCTGAATAAATACATCTGCAACTGTTATTTTGTAAAGTATTTTCCTAAATCTTTATGAGGAAACAATAAATACATCAATACAAATATCGATCAAGTAGACTAGCAAAAAAAAATGCAAAACAGCAATGAAAATAGAATAAGAGGGCTAACTTTTATATGGTAGGTGCATGGAGCCTAATGGTCATTTGGCTTACTTAGAACTCCGGATTTAAAAAAGATCTGAATGTTGTTTTGACAGACTTCATTTGTCTCTCTCAATCCCTCTCACACTCGGATAACGAACTGGAAATCAAAATCAGTAAGACAAGATATTTATTTTCCATAAATGATATTTAAACCTTTTGCCTTTATAATACTCCAAAAACTAATTAATTTTAGTGCAAAAAAAGTAAAATCACAAAAATACTGAACTCCGAGGAAAATTCAAAACGGAAAGTCCCTAATCAAATGGCAAAATCAAATGATAAAACACATCAAACGAATGGACAACTGTCATATTCCTGACTTGGTACAGGCATTGTCAAATGTAGAAAATGGTGGATTGAACCTGGTTTTATAGCGCTAAACCTCTCACTTGTAGGACAGTCGCATCAAATTCCATTATATTTACAACGATGCGTGAACAAAAACAGACATAATAGGTAACATTGTCAAAATACCGGTACAGCAGTCATCACTGTGTCACAATCTCAATACAAACAAACATTTAACAAAGAAGCACATAAAGCAACTATCAAATTTAACAATGTTTGACGCAAAAAAATGTAAACGTCACATAGAAAGAAATATATAATAATTTTGTCGTTCAAAGTATTTTCAAAATTAGAATTTCACATGGGGAATGGTGGGTTGAAAATCAAAAGTTTTTTTTAGAACTTATTTCAGAAAAAGACCGAAATTTAAAATCATCCAGAAGTTCTTTAGAATTTTTAAGAATCCACATATGGCAAAGCTATAACCTTAATTTGATTTTTGGTGTTCTAACGCCACTTTTAAGCACCGCTTTTGGGCTTTTTCGTAAGTGTGTGCGTGTGTATTAATCAACAATACGACAGCAAGACAACATCACAACAGTGATAAAAATCAACCAAATTCTGACAATTTCAAAATGTCCACAGACATGCTTTCTTCGAGTTTCTAAGCCTTGCATGAAGTTTATTTGTACAAATAAATTTTATATTTTGAGACAATGTATGGTTATTATATATTGTTGTGATCCCGAGTAAATAAATGAACTTACCCAAGACGCTGAGCAACTTCTTGGCGTTGATCACTTAGATGGCTTTCTGGTATAATATTTGGTGACTGTCGTCTTGATTAGGTTTACCGGAAAGAGAGAGCGAAGGCATCATGGGATCGCTGCAACTTCCGGCAGGGTCTGGCTTAGTACCAACGAATACCACAATATATATAAAATATATATGTAAATGTAAATGTGCAGTTTTGAAAAAATATAACACTTTAAACGTTGACGTGTAAATGTCTATCCTTTTATTTTAAGGCTTCAAGATTTTCCAAGTGTGATGTTTGTATAATATTAAAGATGGAAATAGCCGAAACAAAATTTAAAGAAACACGAAAAAAACTTTTTTATCAGAGGAGACAACATCTGGACAAACAAAGGTATTCTATGATCTCTGCATGCTTATGTGAAAATAAGATGATGTTGTATGATTGTCAATGAGACAACTTTTCCATCCAAGACCAAAAATGTTGTTGATGTAAGCCTTTAAAGGTTACTGTACAGCCTTCAACATGGATCCTTAGCCAACACTGCAAAGTAAGCTGAAGATTACCAGTATGAAAAATATTCAGACAAGAAAACCAATGGCCAGGTTTATATGCCAAACAAGGAACAAAATACAACTGTGAAATACTGGTTTCACAGGACATTCAGTAAATTTACAGCCCCCCTCTAAGACAATATTCTTACAGCACAATATATGAGCAAACAATAAAACTCTGTTTAAAAAGGCTTCCAGATCAATACCATATAAAATATAAAGATCTCAATAAACAAATAAACAGGTCTGATGGCACACAGCATGATTATAATAAATTATAAATCTTTGTTGTTAATTAGTATGTAGTTCAATTGATCGAAGCTTTTGATTTATGATTCATTATTTTCTATGAGTTTTGCCCCATTGAAATAATATATTGCCCTAAATGATAACAGTGATACAATTGCATCTAATCTAAAACAATACAACAGAATTTCATGAAGCTAATAAATAATAAGAACATACAAATGTGCACATTAACAAGATTTTTTATTAGTTGACTTTTGTTGGTGTTAAGAGTCTTTGAAATAGGAATCTGGTAATATTTTGAATGCCAGAGGACAATTTGGAGACGTGGGGTATGTTAGCTTGCTAACAAAGGATCTTTTATTAATAACATCAGTTATATCAATGTTGTTTTTTTTTTATCTTTTCAGCCAAGAGAGAAGAAAGTATTACAAACATTGTGCTAAGAGTAGAAAAGACCCAAACAAATACATGTCCATTATAATAGATGGAATGGACCAGCAGAAGACATTTATTTCAAATTTTGTTCTTTTGAGGAAATTTATGTCAGGAATGTGGCGCTTGAGAACACACTTAGTCGGTACCATTGTTCATGGTGTAGGGGTTTATGGCTTTTTTGACCAATTTCAATGGCAACTTTAACAATCCTGGTTAATGTATTTTTTCTTTTAAAGGATTCAGTTCCAGACGTTAAATACCTACAAATGAACAATTGTGCAAGAGACAATAAAAACCGGTAAGTTGTACAGTGTAAAATGAAAAATAAGGGTTTTATTCCAACTTTTACTTTGACAAAAGCTTTATCAATAGTGCCTGGTAAGTCACTTAAAGAGCACACATTGAATTACTAGATCTTTCATAACTGCAAAAATATACATCCACAGAAAATTGTTAATAATTCTGGTTGTATCTTAGAAGCTTGTTCAAGTACAATTACATTACTTTTCTCAATTTATAATTACAGGCTAGTTACATTTTTTTTATAATGTAATAGAAGTGGTACAAGTTCAGTATAATTTAAAACTCAAATAAGAAGTTAGATATCAAGACTCTTATATTTAATTTGAATAGTAATAATAACTTGTCACAGGCTCGTTTATTATTATATTGATATTAAATAACTTCCAGACACAAGTTATTTCCTTTTTTCGATATCAACATTTTGAAAAAATATTTTAAGTCCAAACTGAATCAAAACTGAATAAGCAAAAAGAAACAGAATAAGGAAATGAAATTTGAATTAGGAAATAGAAACCGAATAAATAAATTCAGAAAAAATTCGAAGAAAAAAAATTTAAGGGAAAAATTTTGAGCAAAATTTTAGATGAAATTGTTTTTTAGTTTGGACTTTGCATATATTTGAATTCTGTTAATCGAATTTGGAAGTGGAATTCGAATTTGGAAATGGAATTCAAATAAGGAAATGAAAATCCAATAAGGAAAAAGAAACCAAATAAGGATATGAAGATCCGATAAGGAAATTGAAACTGAATAAGGAAATAGAAACCGAATAAGGAAATGACAATTGAATAAGGAAATAGAAACCGAATAAGGAAATGAAAATCGAATAAGGAAAACGAAACCGAATAAGGAAATAGAAACTGAATATGGAAATGAAACTCAAATAAGGAAATAGAAACCGAATTAGGAAATGGAAACAAATTTGAGAAAAAAATTTTGAGGAAAAAAAGTGTTTGTGAAAAAAAAGAAAACAACTTGTGACTGGTTCGATAACTAGAGCTGCTATCAAGCGTTATTTCATATCGGTTAAGAATTAGCTTCTCTTGTTGGATAAAAAAGGGCCACATGACATTCTTTATTCTTCAGTAATAAATTCCATCGGTCATTAACAGAACAAACCGGACCAGAAAACCGGTCGTTAACGGACTTGTACATGTTAATATTATTAATTCATATAATTTAACTAATTTGATTCGTTCAGGAATAGTCACATGTTAAACTATATTTTCGACGGTAGATAGAAAACGGCGGATAGCAAAAAGCATATTGCACGGTTATTTTTAGAATATCTAAAAACCTATATACTTTGTGACGTCATGTAATGAATTTCGTAATATTGTTAAAAGTTTAAAAAAAAAAATATTTCTGATCGATTATTTGAAGAAAAAAATCTTCAATTACATAAGATGTACACAAAAAAAACATAACAAATAATTGAAATAACGTCTAATAAGTCGTTATTGTCTAGTTTTATTCGAATTGGTTAAAGCGTTTTTGAGTTATTGTCCGACATGTTGACGACGGACGAACAGACGGACAACGGTATACCATAATACGTTTATTTGTCTGTTGCTGCATCATCTTAGCATCATCTTTAAAATGTTCAGATTTTAAACAGGCTTCTACATAAAGCTAGATTACAGTCATTGTACTAGTAATCAGCAAATTTTGCCCCCTCAAGTGTATGGTGTATATAGGGTCCTTTACCCTCAAGGTTCGCTCCTTGTACCCGATAAGGATCCTTTTCAGACCTGGCTCTCTTTCCCCTTTCAAGCGTCAGAAATCTCCCGCTAAAAAGCCATAGGATCTTCTTGACTAGAGTTGGCTGTCACTTGAGCTGATGTGGCTGCAAATGTCCGTGGAGTCTCGTGGAGTACTTGGGCGTGAGTTGACTCTCTGAACAGAAGATAATTTGGTAGAGAATCAATGTTGTCTGCTGTCATATCTGTATCAATGGTGACTTTAGGTCCATTAGGTGTAGCAACAATTTTATCCTGAATCTTGACCACAACTGTTCTTTGGAAGTTCTGTTCTTCAAAAAAAAAAAAAAACAGGGTTGAAACGAGCTGATGTTAACATTCTTTGCTGACTGTGAATATCTCTTTGTTGGCTAGTCTAGTATAAAGGCTGCGAATCATGTCTTTGAAGTCTATATCTAATTATAAACTGATTATGCATGATCTTTCCTTTGAAGTCTCCATAATGTGTTGAGGTGTACACATAACCATTACTCTAATGACCAGAAAACATAATGCCCATCTACTATCGTAGGTGGGACATACAAATGTTGATGTATGATATTCTGCTTAATATGCGACAAAAACTTTTCATCACACACGAAAATACAAAGCAACATATAGTGATCCCTAACTTGGTTTACCATACCTTTTCTATTGTGTGTAAATATAAGTTAGGCTTATCTCTACCATATTCTATCAACTGTGTGAAGGCTGCCTCTTCGCCCCTATAGTTACCCTGGAAATACTCAATCCTGTTGAGTTCTCCTTTAAAGTTTTGTCCATGCGGAAAACAAATTTGCACCATCTCCTGGAGAACTTGGCTTTGGGTCAAACATTTATTCATCTGAACTGGTGTAGGTCCAATGTTGAATAATTCAATATCTGTAATCAGTGGTCACCATATATTCAACCTGGGTCATAAAAGGGGCTGTCTTGTTGCCTAACCGGGATGTACACATAACCAATACTCTAATGCCTTTCAATTACTGGATCTTTTCTCATTAACTTAGGTAGGTCACATCCATCTGGTAGTAAGAACTTCCTGTTTTTGTTTTGTCTTTTGCATGTGTGGTCTCGTAAGGTATGTACACTAGCAAGAGCTGCCTGCAGTCTGTCTGGTATAACAATTGTTGGTATGGTCTTGAAAGTCATCACCTGAGTTGTGAACTGTCTATTCGGGCATATTTAAACTGTGTCTTTGTAATACGTTTTGCAAAATTAATACGATGATCAATCACCTAACTGCATTAAAGTAGTGGATAGAAAGCATACATAAAAAGTAATCTAATAAAAGTATAAGCATAACAATTAAACGGATTTCGTTATCAAACAATGGGAAAGGACCCAAAATAAACAGAATCAAAATTCAAGATTCCGTCAAGGAACAGAAAAATAAACTGTCTCTAAAAACTTCAATCCCGTAATCACTCCCCTCAAATATCAAATACTTGTTCCTTTAAGGGTTACCACCCAGGAAGCATATATACATTAAGACCATCAGCACCGGAATCTAGGAAATCAATAAACAGTGACTTCGAGCTAATTTTGACTACCGACTGTGAATCGGCTCCTGACATGGGGAAGCAGGAAGTAGCAACGAAGAAACCGTATTTCTCATACTCGTTTTAGAGGGCTAAAGTGTATCCCTATTGCTCAACCTGGTGTTCTCTCATCTAGAGACAGATTGTCCATGTCAGAAACTGAGACGATATTATATACTACATATTTGTATGCCACTATTGCCATTTATTCGACTATTTTGTTTCCTTTTTAGCGGATCTCTGCTTAAAAATGTCGTCATCCTAATATGAATCTGATGTTTTGCTGTAGTTTCGTTTCTCGCGATCGCAGTTCTCTGATGTCAAGTGTTCTATGCGTTTGCGAACTTGAAGGGCGTCAAGGGTTGCATCTCATTTGTTTGTCCAGGAGTGATGGATTATTTTAATATCATCGTTGATTTTATCAACACCTTGACCACTGAATTTCTCCAGTCTTCCGTATTTCTGTGTTAGGAATGTGACATGGTTTACAAGACAATACTTATAAAAGGGTAACGCTGTCCTAAACATCTCCTCTCAAGTGTTCCTAAATTCAAGATCTGACCCACTTCTTACATTTTTCTAAGACATCCACAATGTTGGAAAACTGGTGAACTTCTATAGTTAAAAGTGGATCTAACGAAGAGTTTTTATTAAATAAGAAATTATTGTCTTATATTTTCATATCATAATTGAGAAGTTTGATTTGATGTTTTTACCATCACATGCCAGATTTTGATTACAACACATGGTCTTCACTTTCACTTCAAATACGAGGCCTGTTGTTATGTGATATTCAAGTTCTGTGTTCACTTTATATCAGTGTTGTAATTGATTGCATATTCCCAAAGAGCTTCAAGCAATGTATTCTTCTCTTTTTGAGGACAAATAATAGTCTCTTCTAGAAACTTCTTCTTTTTTAAACTTTATTTCCTAAAAAAATACAGTTGTTGTTGTTATTGGTTGTGGTAGACGGCTCACTTATGTAGTAATTGCGCCTTAAATTCGTGTTACATAAATATTATGTATATATACGTTCAGTCCTTAATTTATTTTTAGTATTACATTTTGGCGAGAAATTATATGAAACTGTGACGAACATTGTTGACTGTGTTACAATAAAGTATTTATATGTAGAGAAAAAAAAAAACATAACAAAAGGTAATAGGGAAATGAAAAAAAAGGAAATGATAGTTCCTAATGAAATGTAAATTATTAACTGATAGGTATCATTACATTATTTAGACATTTTATCTGGTTGTTCACCGTTGTGTTGTCTGTGATATACCTATAAAACGATATATTTAGAAACATGGAACAAGACATGTGCTAAATTCAGGACATGATGAAAACATCATGAATTTGTGTATGGCAACTAGTGTTCCAGTTCAAGAATATGGTGATTGGAGCTGAATCATTGAGAGCACAATAGTTTCCTCTTGCTCAAGGTAAAACAAAGACCGAGTGTTATAAGGCTCCAATCGAATCTAGTGGAACATCATTAATAAAACTAACTGTTCTGGTTTTAGTAAATGTCTTTGTTACTGTTCTCTGTCTCTTAACATGTGATTCTCTTATAATCTTTCAAATAACGTCTCTTCCATACAGAAATCTTGTATTGAAAGTACTTGCATACTGATCGTGATTTCCACTTGTTGGAGATACAGTTACTGAGAAAGCACTTGATACCTGTAAAGCCAAGTTAGACCTATTTAATATCTGTCTGGCCTGATCATTTAAAGAATTATAATCGGGTATTATCTAGCTTAAATTCGGGGATGAGTAACCTATATACTACAACATAGGCTAACATTGATTATGTGCCTTCATGGTCGACACCAGTTTCTTTAAAGGATATGATATGGGAGTATCAAATGCAATTCTCAAAACAAATGTGGTTGAAGCCCAGCATTATTATAATTCTCTGAGTCAATTCTTGCTTTAAATAAAGAGAGACAAAAGAAACATAATGATTTAAACTCTGTAAATCAATAATAAAGAATCATTGCAGTCTGAGCTCTGAGAGTTGTTGCAAGGGTACTTACCGTGCAAAGAGCGTGGCACTCTCTTTACACGAGGCATCGGATTTAACTTCCACATTCTGATCGGACGTGACTACAAACTTGATACATCCCGCACAGCCAACGGACGCCACATTTTCCAAGCGTTTTACTGCCGGTCGGAAGAAGACCTAGTGATCATTTCTCGTTTCCCCAGTCACCCTTTGGGAAGAACGGAAACCAAATCTGGTACGTGCGTATGTACGTACGGACAAAGGTAAATCTTAATGTTTTCTTCCACTACGACGGGGGCACAACAAGATTATATTCACGGTTTTAAAAAGTTAAAGAAGTCTCATACATGGGTATTTTTATGACTATCGTATTGTTATGCGTGTTTCAAAAAATGAGGATCAAATACAAGGAGAGTTGTCATTTTTCACAGACTTAGTTTAATAATGTAGACTTACTATTTAAGGTAGCACAAACTAAAAGCAACTAAATTTTATCAAAATTTCATTTTCAGCTGTTAATGAGTTTTGATGATAATTAGTTTTATAAACTAATGCACGTGTCTCACTGATACAAGATAAGAACATGTGGGCAGTACTTTGTGGTTAATCAATAGAATCATTTGATAGCTTTATGACCACTGACTAGCAATAAACATAACAGTTATGAAAAAGAAGTGGATTAGGGATTTATGGAAAAATGAAGATAATGAATTCCAAATAAAAATACATTTCTGTATTAAAGCTGCCAGGAGAAAAAAAAACAAAAAAACTACTATTTGGAGATATATAGGGAATCAAAATATGATGTATAGATATTAAACAAATATAATTTTACAACAATTTCAAATGTTGCTGATGTTTATACTAGAATTTCTTGAGGAGAAAGTTTAAACATGAATTCTTTTTAAAAGCAAATACAAATTAAATATTTCATTTTCAAACTGCAAAAATGAAAAAAATCTGCTTTGTGTAAAACACCATATTGCCATTGTATACAATTATAATTGTAGAAATCCCCCATAAGGATCCTCTAGACTGACCAACTGATCATTTTGTGTACACATGCATAACTTACTTTTTGTAACAATGCAAAACACCAAATATATTATTTTATGTCCGAAAAGAATAAAATTCATATTGAAAAAAGTAAACGCAATATGTAAACTTCTGAGATCATTTATAGTAAAGTTTTATCATGGTGGGCTGAGTTTTGACCATATCAGTAGCAACTGACTTACAGCAAGGTCAATAATGATATAACATCTCCCGCCAGATGTGATTTTTGATTCATAGGGTGTGCATTTTCTTTATATATTTAGAATTGCTGAATTGGAATGCTTTCTTACAGGTCAAAACCTAATTGATTTATGATTAAAGCCAATCCCGAAGTATCCCCATGGTACATGTGTGAATTATAGTGAAGTTAATTGGGTACAAGTAGGAAAATCCTTATTTATTGAATTGTGACACATTCATTTTCATTATGAAAATGAAGTTTTAAATGAAATTAGCTCCTAGATGGGTTCCCCTCTATGCATGATTTTCACACATGTTGTTCCTTGACCAGTTATCTTCAAAAGCGTGTCTCAGATTTCCAAAAACATCAATAGAAAAAATGTTATACCCAATTAAATTTAGTGATCTCTTATGAATTGAGGTTGCAAACTTCATTGAAGGTTTATGAGAATGAAATACCATAGGAAAAAATCTGAGACACCCTTTTGATTGATTGATTGATTGTTGGTTGCTTAACGTCCAGTGGCAAATATTTCATGCATATTCAGGACGAGAACAAATTAACAATAAATACAATAGGTAGGTTCTGTAATATAGGCGTCTGGGATTGAGGTCGGAGAAATTTAGACTGCCACGGGAAATGAGGGTATATTGGATAGGGACAGAAATTTAGCCTTGCAACAGGTCACCTACGGACCCCTCTAAGAGTTGTTGCAAGGGTTCTTAACGTGCAAAGAGCGTGGCACTCTCTGTACACGAGGCATCGGATTTAACGTCCCCATTCTGACCGGACGTGGCTGCAAATTTGTACATCCCGCACAGCCAAACGGACGCCCCACTTTAGCACGGGTTTTACTGCCGGTCGGAGGAAGACCAATGGTGACCATACTTCTATTCCCCAGTCACCCTTGGGGTCACCCTTTTGAAGGTCAAACTGTGTTGTACAAGAATCTATAGAATATTTGGTTGACAATGACAGCATTTAGACAGCATTGATGGAAGAAGTTGGCATGTATGAAGACCAGTATTGACATTATGACTGATGCCCGCCATGGCTGGAGGAAAAAACCCTAAGGATACAAGTGTTGCAGCCATAGGAGCGAAAATGCACAAAGTACTGAAATGTGAACATATCACTAAAGCAGACGACTTTGTATCACAGAAACACGAAATTTAATCTATACAAAAAACGAGAAACTCTTATGCCAGTTTCTGTGAAGTTTCAGTGCATTTGAATCATTTTTGAAATTTTTGCTTCAATGTCATGGCATCATAGTCATGGTAGTAGTTCCGATGATTATCAAAATCATTGATTGATTGTTGGTTGCTTAACGTCCAGTGGCAAATATTTCATGCATATTCAGGAAGAGAACAAGTTCACAATAAATACAATAGGTAGGTTCTGTAATAGGGGCGTCCGGGATTAAGGTCGGAGAAATTTAGACTGCCACGGGAAATGAGGGTATATTGGATAGGGACAGAAATTTAGCCTTGCAACAGGTCACCTTCGGACCCCTCAAAGAGTTGTTGCAAGGGTTCTTAACGTGCAAAGAGCGTGGCACTCTCTTTACACGAGGCATCGGATTTAACGTCCCCATTCTGACCGGACGTGGCTGCAAATTTGTACATCCTGCACAGCCAAACGGACGCCCCACTTTAGCACGGGTTTTACTGCCGGTCGGAGGAAGACCAATGGTGACCATACTTCTATTCCCCAGTCACCCTTGGGGGTCAAAATCATTGAAAAGCTGTACATTGTTGACATCTACATTGGAGAAGAATTTAGTGATTTTAAGATCAGGTATACTCAAATTATTCACCAAACCGAAAATTTTATTTTTCAGTATTTTGTTATTTGTTCAACGGTACGTTGTATATTATATAATACTTTTGTATTGGGAAATTGAATATGCAGTGCAACACATGGTCTTTCTCATTAGCATTACTGTCAAATGATTTCAGAATGATGAAATAATCCCATTGATAGATATTGATTTTTAAAATGAGAAATAACAAGGACGCCATCATCACAGCCAGAGTCATCACCACCAACACATCTAGATTCACCACCAACACTTCCAGATTCATCACCATTACCCCAGTTTAGACAACCAACCCTACCAAAGTCGCCACAAATAGAGTCAACATCATCCAATTGCAGCCAGCAGTGGTAAGTGATTAATATTTTCAAACTTAATGAATTAATTTGTTCTAGTAATACTTCAAATAATACCAAGCAGTTGTTTTAAAGTTTTCTGTTCTGCTTTGCGTCTTTAAACATATGAAGTTTTTTTACAATGTCACATAAAATAGTCTCAACCAATTAAATATTAATTCCAATGTCAATATTTATAAAAGTGGAATAATAATGATAGTTGATCAGTAGTATGATTGGTGACATTCGATGTTAATAAATATTTTGTGTTTAATTTTGAGATAGCCATAATAGAGAAAGTGTATTTTGGGTACAGTATTACAAGCAAAAGAAACAACTGTGGTCACTTGAAAATGAAAAGTACATAACATTAAAGAAGGAATTAGTAAAGGTTTCAGACCCCCTGACATACTGCCACAGGGAGGATCTAGATTTGGGTTCGTGTTCAAAGATCTGCATGATCTGTGATATTTATTACTCGTGATCTGTGATATTTATGATTCAAATGGCTGTCCATGCTTGCTTGTTACAAAGATTAATGTTCAAGATTTTCATGTTTAGATTTATACAGATGTTGTGTCACACCACTCCTAGCTTTTAAATTCAAACATTTTCTTTTATCAAACGATTTATGTTTTTGAGAAGTACTTAATTTGTTCAGTTGATTTATTTTTAAAATGAAAAAATGCCAAATCGATTCCTATCCTTTCATCATGTTTATCGAACATTCAACTTTCAGTAATAATGGTTTACTATTTAACATACATAAATAAAATTCATAAAATAAGAAAGCAATGAATGAGGTTGTTAATTATAGTATGTATGTACTTTTTGAGCTTCTTTGTTAAATATTTGAGTGTTTTATATTGTGATTAAGATACTGGTTGAACTTGTAAGTCCTGTCATCATTATTTATGATATTCTCGTCTCATTTTTGCTAATCTGCTTTGTCTATATGCGTTTTGGTGTTACTACGATACATATAGCGTGGCTCTGTACTTATACATCACGTTATTGTACTATTGTAAAACATGTTTGTCGCTAGTCTTTTATTTTTGCTATGTGCTTTGTCTATATGCTTTTTTATGTTTCTTTGTTACATGTATGACGTGGCTCTCTTTTTTTACATCCCGTCATTGTGGTACTATGGTAAATTTGTGTATTCTTGTCTTCAATTTTAGGTAATATGCTTGGTCTATGTGCCATTTTGTACTTCTTTGTTACCTATTTGTTAGTTTTTTTAGTGATTAGATTATAACACAATGTTGACTGCTGTATTTTTGACATTTTAACCTATTGTGTCTGTTTGTTTTGTTCACGCATTGTTGTCAATATAATTGAATTTGATGCGACTGTCATACAGGTGATAGGTTTAGCTTGCTGTAAAACCAGGTTCAATCCACAATTTTCTACTCAAGAAAATGCCTGTACCATGTCAGGAATATGACAGTTGTTATCCATTCGTTCGATGTGTTTGAGCATTTGATTTTGCCATTTGATTACGTACTTTCCGTTATGAATTTTCCTCGGAGTTCAGTATATTTGTGATTTTACTTATCATTAATAAAGCCAATAGTGACAAAACATGAAATGTCTAATAATTTTGCACAGATCCAGGTAACCAAAATATCGGGTATGTGATTCAGCCTTGCAAATTAACATTACTTACATACAGTACTACTTGAATTGATTTATCATTCCTTTTTGGATTATTTATACGAGTCATGTACTGTTAATCGATTTATTTTACGTTTATATAACTCTGCGGGTGAGTGACAGGGATGTGGCCTGTCCAGTACCAGAGTGCCCTGTCATCACCAGTTACCTAAGAGAACATGCTCTAGCTGACCACTTGTCACCCATGTTCGAGACTAAATTCTCGAGAGAGGTCATGCATGATTTTTAAATTAAAACATACATTTCATATTGTAGGTTCATAGTATTTTGGAAGAGCTACTAAAGCAAACATGCAGAGAGGAGCAGAATTTAGTGCTAAAAATATTCCTGCCAGAGGTAAATACTTATAGTATTTAACCTATAAGTATTCTAATTAGAAAAAATTAATACAAATGACAGTCTTGGTGCCTTTAAAACCTCACTAGTTGATAGTCTGTATGTAGAGGCTGATGAGCATTCACTTTTTGACAGACGTTTGAAGCTTGGACTTCAATATGCTGTCAAACTAAAAGCCTATTCAGATAATCCTGCCTACAGCTGTGTTTTTAATCAAATTTATGAAGATATTTTTGCAAAACATGAAAACAAAATTCCTCCGTTAGGTATACGTTTAAAACCACATTTAGCTACTTTTGATTTAAAATCTGTTGCTCAAGTTGAAACTTGCAAATGTCCTCCATGGGAACTTCCAAAACCAAAAATGATATTTGATCTCCGTAAACACAATAAAAATGAAACAAATCCTCTTTTAATTCACCAACACTATGCTGAAATTAAAGCCAATTATTCAGATTTTTCAACTGTCTATACTGATGGATCAAAAGATGGTGACAGAGTTGCATCTGCTGCTGTCTTCAGAAACAGAGCTGCAACTCTCCGTTTGCCATCTGCTGCATCCATCTTTACTGCTGAAGCAGAAGCAATAATTTTGGATTTGAAATTTATTGCTTCTTCAGATAAATCCAAATTTATTATATGTTCTGATTCACTTTCATGCTTACAAGCTATACAAAATACTAAAATTAAAAACCCAACAATTCTTAAACTTTTATATGTAATGAGGAATTTAAACATTCTTCTTAAAGAAATAATATTTCTATGGGTGCCGAGTCATGTTGGAATCCATGGAAACACAGCTGTAGACCTTGAGGCAAAGAATGCCCTGGGTGACACTTTATCTAACTGTGATATACCATATACCGATTTTAAATCTAATATTAGAGAATATGTTTTTAATATTTTGAAAAATGAATGGAGTAGGAGAGATGGTAACAAATTACATGAAATTAAACCTAACTTAGGTAAACCTTTTAATAATTTAATGTGCAGAAAAGATCAGTGTGTTATTTCTAGATGCCGAATTGGTCATACTAGAGTGACACACGAGTATCTTTTAAAAAATGAAGATGAACCACAATGTGTACCTTGCAACTGCAAGTATACTATTAAACATGTTTTAATTAATTGTATTGACTTTGCTGATATTCGGAAGAAGCATTTCAATGTCAATAATATGTATGATTTATTTAATAATGATCCATTTACAAATATTGTTTCATTCTTAAAAGAAATTGGAATATATTATAAATTATATAAAAAATGTTGTTATATTTAAAACGATTTTTATCACGTTATCTTAGTGTTGGTTTTTATTTGTAAATATTCAATTTGCTTTAGTCTAGAATTTTAGTTTATTGAAAGACCTTTTGTCTGATTTTAAAAATAGACCTTAAATTGTTATAATATTCGAATTAGCTCTCGCCGCGATATAGCCTTTCTGTGCTAATGCGGCGTAAAGCAAACAACAATCAATCAATCAAAATAAGAGGATGGGCCTGACATCTGGAAAAAGGATTGTTAGCATTGGAAGTTGGACAAATGTTTTTAGCATTTTTAACACGTACTCCGGAAGTTTAACCCCACTCACCCAAGCAAAGGATTTAGCCATATATATGGATTTGATTCGACATATTCAAAAGAATGGTAGAGATTGGTATTGTTCGATGTTAATTTTAGACAACCAATGCAAAATAATGACACACTTTCTTTGCGTTATGTAAATCAATTTTTACATACGAGGTCCCTTAATAGATTTATTCACAAAAAAAAGTAAATTCACAAAAATACTGAACTACGAGATAACAATCCAAACCCGATAAAAAAAAAACACAGTATTTTACTTGATCATATTGAAAAAGTCTTCATAACAAGACTCTCATCAAGTATTGTACTTATAGAAGAATAACTTATCTATTATTATCACTCGACACATTTTTTTATATGCAGCGGCTTCTACCTGCTAAAAATTTAGTCGAATGTATTTTGTAGTATGACATTTAAAATTATTTCTCGTTGCATTTATTTTTCAACCTTGCTATTCCAAAAAAAAAGTAAAAAAGATGATAATAAATTACATGAAATTAAACCTAATTTAGATAAACCTTTCACTAATTGTATGTGCAGTCAAGGAATATACTGAAATTTCACAAATTAGAGTATCTCCATCTCTCTGATCTTACTGGTTCATCAGAAATAAAATCGTCTGATCTTTCCGGTCGATCAGGGATTGATTGATTGATTGATTATTGTTTGCTTTACGCCGCATAAGCACAAAAAGGCTATATCGCGGCGAGAGCTAATTCAAATATTTTTACAATTTAAGGTATATTTTTAAAATCAGACAAAAGGTCCTTCAATAAACTAAAATTCTAGACTAAAGGGAATTAGTTATTTACAAATAAAAATCAATACTTAGATAACGTGATAAAAATTAAAATCGTTTTAAATGTATACAACATTTTTATATTTTATAATATATTTCAACTTCTTTTAAGAATGAAACAATATTTGTAATTGGAAAACTATTTAATAAATCATACATATTATTGACATTGAAATGCTTCCTACGAATATCAGCGAAGTCAATACAATTTATTAAAACATGTTTAATAGTATACTTGCAGTTGGTATATCCTTCTTGAGAGACAAAGTCCTCAATCATCTTACCTTTGGCATTATGAGACCTGCTTTCCCATAAGGAATCATGGGCATTAAAAAGAAGTCTAAACATTTGACCAACTCGTACACGTCTACTTTTAGTTTCATGTTATTGTTTTTTGTAAATTGAAGTCACTTTTCTCAAATTTACAGATTACTGAATGTCAAATATCTGTAACAATTTAACTGTTCATCTATTTTGCTATTAAATGTTAGTGTTAGTGACTAGCCAGTATTTCTTACAGGTCTGTTCAACTTGTTATATATGTTTATATTGTACTTTTTATTAGGTAATAATCCTCTAAATTTTGAATTGTTTTAATAACAAACAAATTTCTGCTTTTTCAGAAGATGTTAACAATTTCAAAGTAAAAAGAACCGTCATCCAATACTACAGAGTACCAATTAGGGTACAGACAGTAAGTGTTGGTACAACCAACACATACATCAGAGACGGTCAGAAGAAGTCTGCCACAACAATGGGTTTCGCAGACCAGAATGGTGCAATAAAAGGGCAGTGCTTTGACAGTAGCAAATTAACAACCATCAAAGAAAACTGCTGTGTCATGATCAGAAACTACATCTTCCGGAACAATACGATCATTATAACGTCAGCAACTGAAGTAAATGTTACTAGTGGAGTTGGAGACATTGCCCTGATCCACCGGAGCCAATCTGCTGAACTATCCAGACCACCACCTCCACCAGCAGTTGTTTCTATTGAGAAAGCCAAGAAAACAACAGCATATACACGTGTATCAGAGAGACATGTAATTTAGTAGTTTCCACGTGATTAGAAAAAAAAATTCCTGTACATCAAAACTGTCCAGTTAGAACCTTATTGAACTTGATAAACAGATAAAATGCCTAATGATTTCCAATCCACACAGAGGAAGTTAACACAAATAATTAAAGTTACATAAATTCAAACAAGCATGCAGAAGACACCATCGTTCGCAGTACACACTTCCTGTCAACTTACTAACCGATATGATAATGTTTCAGCTAAATCCACATAATTACTGTCAATTTCATCTCATTACTTCACCCTGCAGAATCAAGGGTGGTTTTAGAAGTATAGACCTTCGATGATAATGATTTTGCAAGAATACATTGATGTTGCTAATTAAAGTTTTCTTAATTCTAATTGATAAATGAAATAAGACATATACAGTAACCATCATTTTTGAATACTGTGGATTCATTATTATTCGTTGGATACCAATTTTCGTGGCTTTCGTGGGTACTAGTGAATCATGCAATTAAATGTTCGACGAATAACAAATGTTCTATAGGCGTGTATGCAGACGTTGGCAAAACCACGAAATTAAATATTCACGAACATTGGTACCAACGAAAATAAATGAATCCACAGTATAGAAGATACTGATTTTGTTGGTCCAGAGTATGTAATCAATGATTAATATTTTAAGGTGGATGCTGTATTAGAAAGAGTAACGTTAAGAACCAAAAAAACCATCAAGCTAAAACAATTATATCTGCAGGACAGTACTAGGGAGGTTAAAATTAGTATGTGGAGACAACTGGCAGAAAGTTCAATAGAAGTTGGGAAAACTGTCAAAATAACTTTCCTGAAGCTAAATATCCATAAAGGACAGACCAGCTTACAAACCAGCCCTCAAAGTACACTTGAGGTATGTCTTTGATTACTGTACATGTAATCTTTAACTCCACAGACCATTAATAATGTTACTGTTCCATAACAAATCAGTCGCTTAATAATATAACATGACTATAATTGAATTACCAGGACAGCAATCCAAAATTCAATGAATTTGACAGGTCCAAGACACAATCAATTATATGAAATTGAAACATAACTAGTACATTGTATCACATCAGAAAATCATATAACATTCTGAAGTACAATAAGTGAAAGTTATCCTTTAATATTTACAGTCTTATAGAATTAAAAAAGCATTAACTTTTACGTTTGTTAGTAAACAAATGGTAAGCTAGATAAACAATTAAAAATGATACTTCAAAATATCAAGAAAAAACATGCAAAAGTTACAGTATTGCTATTAAAATTCACTTGGTTAACATTGATTTGCAGCATATCCTGAAGCTACAATCATAAACCACACGTGTGTTCCCATAGTTAAAAACCATAGCTTTAGAACCCTCATCAGAATGTCTGTAATAGTTTGTCTCGTGTTGATCATAACTATCTGACCAGTTAAATTTGTTTTGCTGTTTGTTTTCAAAGCAATCACATATGAAATAATCTATGAAAAATTAACATACCTCAAACAACCATATAACAAGATGTGGAATAAAAGCTTTACAAACAAATTATCAGTCACGTTAATGTTATATTGTATTCCAAATGTTTTATTTTACAGTTTGTGTCAGAACAACACAAGGTGGTCATAGATGGGTTCTGCAAGGAAGAGGATGACATAATTCTTGTGTGCAAACAAGATGAGGTGTACACAAACTATAAATGCCCTCGTCATGCTCTGAACGAATTGGTTGGTGATGAAGAGGAGGCAGAAGCAGTTATTGATGGGATGATTCCCTTCAATGCTAGGATTGTTGTTTCAGGAAACAACACCATATCATCAGTGACAATGGACTAATAATATCATATACAAGACTGAACATCAAAAACCCAACAATTGATTAGAATTTATAATATACAGCCAAGTTTAGAATATTATTTTATATTTAGACAAAGTTATATTTCTTAGAAACTGTACATCAAAAACCACACTTTATTAGAATATACAGCCAAGTTGAGTACATTATTTTATATTTTTAGTTTCTTGTGTATAATTTGGAGATTAGTATGACGTCCATTATCACTGAATAGTATACATATTTGTTTAGGGGCCAGTTGAAGGACGCCTCCGGGTGCGGGAGTTTCTCGCTGCATTGAAGACCCATTGGTGGCATTCGGCTGTTGTCTGCTCTATGGTCGGGTTGTTGTCTCTTTGACACATTCCCCATTTCCATTCTCAATTTTATTAACTATTGACATGTATTAACCAATTGGCCAATCGTGTCAGTATTCGACAAAGATGCAATGCTATTCATAAAAGAGGGGCGAAAGATACCAAAGGGACAGTCAAACTCATAGATCGAAAATAAACTGACAACTCAATGGCTAAAAAATAAAGAGACAAACAGACAAATAATAGTACAAAAGATAACATAGTAAACAAAAGACTAAGCAACACGAACCCCATATTCATAACATGAAAACGGTAACGTAGTATCACTGAAATGTGTATTCTTATATTGTGAGTTTATTAAATGATGAAAACTATACAGTGATGTAACAAATTGATGCAATATTAAACTATGGTTTCAAGTATAATGTTTGACCTTATGTTCTAGTTTTTTAAGATTTATGTATTGTTTGACGACACACAACGTTCCCTTTGTGTGATTTAAATATCAAGGTTAACGATGTTGAAGATCACATTTTTCTTCGTACACCGGCAGACAACAAATTAGGTCGTTCGGTTCAGGACAGACAGTTTCTAGAATTAATGCAACGTCACTTTCGTAAAGACGAGAATGGTCTTTGGTCGGCTCCTTTGCCATTTATACAACCGAAACCACAAATGCCTAACAATCGTTATCAAGCCTGGAAAAGAGCTCAGATTTTAGACTTAAGTTTGCGAAAGAACTCTAAAAAGCTTGAACACTTTGTTACCTTTATGTCTAAAGTGATTAGTAGTGGTTCAACTGAAGTGGCACCTGAAGAAATTCCAGGAGAATGCTGGTATCTTCCTCTTTTTGGGGTGTACCACCCTAAAAAACCACATCAAATACGTGGAGTTTTCGACTCGTCAGCACTGTATGAAGGAGTATCTCTTAATAGTATTCTAATGTCCGGACCGGACCTGACTAATAACCTTGTTGGAGTGCTTATGCGTTTTAGAAAGAATAGAATTGCAATAACAGGTGACGTTGAACAAATGTTTTATCAATTTCATGTTGATGAATTCCATCGAGATTATTTTCGTTTCTTTTGGTATGAGAACAATGACTTTACAAAACCGTTGATTGAATACCGCATGACAGCACATGTTTTTGGCAACACCCCTTCACCTGCTGTAGCGACATATGGCTTACGTGAAGCTGTTTCAGAAGCTGACACTGATGTACGTTCCTTTGTTACGAATTATTTTTACGTAGATGATGGTCTGATCTCATTTGCAGACAAGGATGATGTATAGACCTTATGAAAAGAACACAAAAAGCTCTAAAGGATAATGGTAATATACGATTACACAAAATCATTTCAAACGATATCGATGTGATGAAAGCTTTTCCTTTAGATGACTTAGGAAAAGAGTTTAAAGATTTAGATTTGTGCTCAGATACTTTGCCTGTTCAACATAGTTTAGGTTTGTCGTGGAATTTACAGATAGACATGTTTATCTTTTGTGTCAATGATGATGAAAAACCAATCACCCGTAGAGGCATACTTCCAACTATTTTGATCCGTTGGGTTTTATTTCGCCGCTAGTCATCAGTGGAAAAATTCTACTTCGAGAAGTTGTTCCACCAGGAACTGATTGGGATGATCCGCTGTCTACTGATCATGCAACAAAATGGAAAAACTGGTTGAAGTCTTTGAAATCTTTTAGTTGTTTTCAAATACCGCGTATGATTGTTCCTAGATCTTTTTCTTTGACACGCCAAGTTGATATCCACATTTTCTCTGATTCTTCAGAACAAGCAATCTCTGCTGTGGCTTACCTGGAGGCAATCGATGAAACTGGTTCAGCATTTATAGGTTTTCTTACTGGAAAGTCTAAACCTGCACCTATCAAATGTCATACTAATCCTAGATTGGAACTGTGCGGTGCCGTGCTGGTTACGGAAGTTGGAGAAGCGATATGTCATCATATGAATCTGTCTCCGAGTGTTTGTCATTACTATACAGACAGTCGAGTTGATTGATTGATTGTTGGTTGCTTAACGTCCAGTGGCAAATATTTCATGTATATTGAAATGAGGGTATATTGGGTTGGGACAGAAATTAAGCCTTGCAACAGGTCACCTACGGACGCCTCAAAGTGTTGTTGCAAGGGTTCTTAACGTGCAAAGAGCGCGGCACTCTCGTTACACGAGGCATCGGATTTAACGTCCCCATTCTGACCGGACGTGACTGCAAATTCGTACATCCCGCACAGCTAACCGGACGCCCCACTTTAGCAAGGGTTTTACTGCCAGTCGGCGGAAGACCAATGGTGACCATACTTCTAATCCCCAGTCACCATTTGGGGGGGGGGGGGGGGGGGGGGGGGGGGGAATGGAGGGACAGTCGAGTTGTGTTAGGATATATATGTAATACTGTATCAACAGATAGAAACCCAGCTGACTTAGGGACTAAATTTATTAGCTCTCCAGACATGCAAATTATTGGTTCTTGGATTAACGGACCGAATTGGTTATTAAACAAGGAACCTTTTGATATGGTATCTTTTCCGTTGTTATCACCACATGAAGATAAAGAAATTCGTCCTGAAATTGTTTCACGTAAAACACAAATTGACAGTCTAGAGAATGACTCTCCACGATTCAGCAAGTTTTCTAGTTGGAGATCTCTTGTGAGATCATTATCACTCTTGAGACACATAGCTAAGACTTTGAGTAGTGCAACTACATCTCGTTGCAAAGGTTGGCATATTTGCGCTGAAAAGGACACTCCAGATGTTATCAAGGGAACCGAGACATTGATCACTCGACAAGTACAGAAGGAATTCTTTGAACACGAAATAGATTCTTTAAATACCGACCAGCATGTTCCAAAAAATAGTGCGATTTTAAAACTTGACCCAATACTTGATGAACATGGTATCTTGTGAGTAACAGGTAGATTGAATCGCTCTCCATTGACACTTGGTGAAAAGAATCCTATTTTAATTCCTGGTAAATACCATATTGCGAGATTACTAGTGTTACATTTTCCACGATTGATTGATTGATTGTTGGTTGCTTAACGTCCAGTGGCAAATATTTCATGCATATTCAGGACGAGAACAAATTAACAATAAATACACTAGGTAGATTCTGTAATAGGGGCGTCCGGGATTAAGGTCGGAGAAATTTAGACTGCCACGGGAAATGAGGGTATATTGGATAGGGACAGAAATTTAGCCTTGCAACAGGTCACCTACGGACCCCTCAAAGAGTTGTTGCAAGGGTTCTTAACGTGCAAAGAGCGTGGCACTCTCTTTACACGAGGCATCGGATTTAACGTCCCCATTCTGACCGGACGTGGCTGCAAATTTGTACATCCCGCACAGCCAAACGGACGCCCCACTTTAGCAAGGGTTTTACGGCCGGTCGGAGGAAGACCAATGGTGACCGTACTTCTATTCCCCAGTCACCCTTGGGGGTTCATTTTCCACGAACAAGTCCACCAACAGGGACGTCATATAACAGAAGGCGCAATAAGGACTGCTGGATACTGGATTACCGGTCGCAAGCGTTTGATATACAATTATTTCAAGTTGTTTTTTATGCATAAGATTTAAAGGTACTGTTTCGTCTAAAAAAATGGCTGATCTTCCGGAAGAAAGACTTTTAGCATGCCCACCATTTACATACGTTGGCGTTGATTGTTTTGGACCCTGAAACATTGTTACAAGACGGACTCTTGGTGGAAACGCAAATTCAAAACGAAGGGCTGTCTTATTAGTCTGTTTTTCATGTCGAGGTGAGTATATTAAAATAATTGAAGAGATGACTACCGCATCCTTCATAAATTCACTTCGCCGCTTCATATCAATCAGAGGATATGTTAAAAAATTCTTTTCTGATAGAGGAACCAGTTTTATCGGCGGAGCTCGAGAGCTCTGCATAGAAGCTTCTTTTATTGAGGACTCAGTGTTTCAATCATTCATGAAAGAACAAAAAACTGTGGAAATTCAATACACCGTACTCATCCCACATGGGAGGTTTATGTGAATGTCTCATTGGCATATCAAGACGTATATTGGATTCAATATTGTTTGAAGGTAGACATCAACGACTCACACATGAAATCTGGTGTACTTTCATGGCAGAAACAACAGCTATTATGAACGCTCGTCCTTTATTGCCTATTTCATCCGATCCTAACTCACCATCTATCTCATCTCCAAATACTTTGCTAACACAGAAAGTGAGTGACAATATTGAGGACTTCAGCCATTTGAACACGCGTGATGTTTACAGAAATCAGTGAACATTTGTTCAGGTTTTAGCTGACAAAATTTTGGACACGTTGGCGACAAGAATATTTGCAGTCGTTACAAACTCGTCGCTCGCAAATGGCAGCACATCAAACAAAACATTCAAGGTAGGTGATGAAGAGCTCCTTAAAAGACAATAAACTCCATCTAAATAACTGGCCAATAGGTCATGTTGAACGTGTTTTTCCAGGTAGAGACAATTTGATCCGTAAAGTTCAGATGAAGGTTGTAAGAGACAAACAACATCGTGTGTTTGTGCGACCAATCAGCCAAATTGTTTTACTGTTTCATAGTTGCGACTTTTATTTAGGACTTTTGAAACAATTTTTTGACTATAAAGTAGTATTTTTGAACACTTGTAAGTTTGTGTTGATGAGAACGTTTTGCTCTATGAGCATGGTGATATTTTTCATAGCAGACGGGGAGTGTGCTGTTCATTCCTTCTATAATTTGATAACTTTATAAATTTTTGTCTAATTGTCTTTGTTTACATTTGTACTTTCATTTAAATACTACTTTCACTTTTTTTCATTCCAGGTAAATTTACTTTTACTTTTATTTTAATAATTACATGTACTTTCATTTTAATGAGTACTTTCACTTTCACTTTAAAGAGTTAATTTCCTGTTTCCTGTGATACTCATAGATGTTGTGTACCACAACAAGGTTGACAAATGTTTTGAATCTTTATAGAACTTGGTCATTCTATGCTGGCAGACCAATATGCAAGTTAATTTTTGATATAGGATGTTTATTTTATACAGATGCATGTGTATGTTTGAGATATATTTAATGTAAAAGAAGTTATGGTACAAGACATATCACATGAATATTTGGTTATTTTTCTAAACTATGGCAACCCGTTAGAGACATTTTGTTTTATGTCAAGACCATTTATACTGGTAGTTTTCATATATATGATTATTTGTCTACGTTTTTCGAGCATTTTGATAAACAAATACATTGTTTTGTTTCCATAATTCACCTTTATCTGTGTGTTCTTAAAATTGTAATTTTTATCAGCTAGTATAAAGTTTCCATTTTTCTATTGTACCTTTTTACCACACGCACTCACCACATGTATGTAACAACTTGAACTGTATATCATATCAATAATAGACATTGTTGGATAAAATTAATTCAGTGATTTGTACTGCCACATGGAGTGTGTTGGTTCGCTATCTGTTAAGCTACCTAACGGTATAGCTTCGTGCAAATACTAAGAGAAATGAGCGAGTTAAAATTACCGCCAACTTATAATTAGACTACTATATATAACTTTATTTCCTATGTCATAGAGATTTGTTGTACATGAACAATATTCCTGCGCATTTTGCCATTTGGGAAATATAAACCGTAACTAAAACGACTTATAATTACAGATTTTCGGCGATGAAATATTTTATACCAATGTTCTTTGACATCTTAACCAAAAGCACAGGGGATAATAAACTACGTACGGATTTCTATTGAGCGAGCACTATTTCCTATGTGCAACTTTAAATATTATGGGTCGTTCGACGATCATTCAAGGTTTTTCTGGCCATATTTTTTGTATTTTTTAAATTAAAAGTATGAAAAAAGTATCCAATTAGTTATAAATAACATATTAGCCTGCTTGATTATAACATTGGCACTTTTTCCCAGCATTCGTTGGCAATAACACAAATCAAGGGTGCTAGCATAAGGCAGCTTAACTGCCTAAAAATATAAATGTTACCGCTTCTATTCAGAAGAATGTATTGATTCTTGATATTTTAGCCGTCTTGAGAGTATCAAAAACAACTCTAAATGTGTTTTCATATCTTTTATCAAGCTTCAACCTAGATTTCGTAATTCACTATGTGACCATTTCAAAATTTTTTCACAAATTATAATTTACAGATATAAACAAAACCAAATGTTCACATTATTTTTTCAAAATAGTCACAAAGCCATAAATTTGCAAATTCTTTAATGAAAAATGTGCAAAAAAAAAAAAAAATACCCATATCGCTTCGTTTTTTTTTACATTACATGAGCGGAAGATGATATAATATGGTCAAATACGAACTTATACCCCATTCAAGTATCATGCTTTACATGAATTTTAATCAAATCAACCAAACACTGACAAAAAAGACTCCTTTTTGCGGAGTTAGCTTCCCTTTTCAATTTTAATTTCCATAGGAAATTAAAATTGCTGATTTTGAGTTTTCCTAAAGTTAGATTTTATGGGACTTTTTTCTGTGTATATTTGGGGCTTAATGCTAGCGATTAGAACTTACACATTTTCTGTTGCAATTAGTTCGAGGTTAAACCTTAGTTTGACTGGACTAAACGAAGACACTGAACAAATGATTGATGGAGACCGAGAACAGTGACCTGATTGTCCAATGACGTTACAAGACACAGTCGTTATGTCTCCAAGTATGTACTTACAATGCTGATAATGTAATTTTAAAAATGATATGTTTTACAAATAAAACAATTTTCATGTGCTAAAAAGTAACAATATGTTGATAGTTTTTGTCTTCCAAGAAACATATACCTGCATGTTATCATTGTATCTTGAGATATGTAATGACATTTTCTCTAATAATGTGTATCTTAGCTTAAAAAATGGCGAGACAGGGAACGAAACAAAATTGCTAGCACCCTTCAGATTGATTGATTGATTGTTGGTTGCTGAACGTCCAGTGGCAAATATTTCATGCATATTCAGGACGTGAACAAATTAACAATAATTACAATAGGTAGGTTCTGAAATAGGGTCGTCCGGGATTAAGGTCGGAGAAATTTAGACTGCCACGGGAAATGAGGGAATATTGGATAGGGACAGAAATTTAGCCTTGCAACAGGTCACCTACGGACCCCTCAAAGAGTTGTTGCAATGGTTCTTAACGTACAAAGAGCGTGGCACTCTCTTTACACGAGGCATCGGATTTAACGTCCCATTCTGACCGGACGTGGCCGCATATTTGTACATCCCGCACAGCCAAACGGACGCCCCACTTTGGCAAGGGTTTTACTGCCGGTCGGAGGAAGACCAATGGTGACCATACTTCTATTCCCCAGTCACCCTTGGGGATGCACCCTTCAGATCTTCGTCAAATTGGCGGAGGCTTCAGTTGCTGAGGAAGGCCTATCATACTTTTGAGTGATGCAGAAGAAAAATGGAGAAGTTCATTTTTCAGCAACTGATGACCTGAAAAGGAATTTCATAAACGATAAGCCCATATTGGAATTTAAAGACAACATGATTGAGACAAGAAGGCAGTCAGTGTTAAACAAACTGCATGTTGCAAAAAAAAAGCCAGTCTGTAAAACTTTCGACATCGAAGGGACCATCCCAGATATCACTTGTGTCTGGTTTAGTAGCTAAACTACAAAACCTTAAAATTCAAGGCGAAAACCTAATAGAACTGGACACAAAATGTTTGAAAATTATTACAAAAAAGAATTTGGGTTAAAACAAAATCGAAGGGGGGGATATATAAATTGGTCATCGATAACAACAGAGGGCAAAATGTACCACACGGAAATGAACGAAATCTTTTTAGATACCCAAAACAATCTAGGTTTAAATCAGTTAGTAGATTTACTAGATGTTCAGTATTTTTGTGATACTAGTAATACTTTTTAGTGCTCAATCAAACTCAGGGATTCTTAAACAAACTGTGTTACGAATATTTGAATTTTTATTCACTTTGTCTCTTTTATTCTAGTTAACTGTTTACTAGAGAAATATGAGTGTTAACAGGCCTCTACATTATCATTTTTTCTAACGTGTCCGAACTCTGAACTCACTTGTCGGAATTCATAATTGAAAATCGTACATATTAATGATATGCAATAATAACACTTGCGCTTTGATTGTACCTAATAAAGGGAGCATTTTGTTATGTTATATGAATACCACATCAAAATTCATTTTATTATTTCAGACTGAAAGATTATTTGCAAGACTGAGTTCTCTGACTCAATGTCACTATCATGTGTCGATCATTAAATCATCGTTTCTTCCTAAACCACTAGGTTCTCCTATTGACCTATTCATTCTGTAGTAGTGGTATGGGTTAAACCAAGGATGAAATTACACCTGGCCACCTTGTATATGATTAAACCTTTTTAATTTATTGATGGTGTCAAAACAAGCTTTTACAATTCATTTTGATTTGTATATACATTGATATATGATCATGAAGTACATAAAACATTTCACTAATAAATCTGCTTTTTTAGATTTTATTTAATTTTTACATCTTAACTTATTATTTTTATATATAGATATTATTAAATAAAACCTCTTTTAATGTATTGTTATGCATAAAATCAAAATCAAAGGAAACGTACTTAAATTTAAAATTTTAAAGGTGTGGTAAAACTCCATATGGAGGTGCTCCTAATTCAAGGAGGCTTATACTAAGAAGAAGCATTAACATTGGTTTCTTTCCCCCTTACTTATATCCCCTGGTCAATGGCTGCCAGCATGTGGAAATACGCTCAATTAGAGACAAATTTTACAAGTATTATGTGTCTCTGGTGAATCTACTTGCCCGACGCCTGTGTCCACTTGTATCGGACAAACGGTAATGTTGAGCCCTGGTAAACTATTGATTCCATGGGATATCATTTCTGTTAAGGGTCCCCTGTTAACCCCTCATATCAAAAACAAGTGGATAGCATTAACTGTTGTTAAAATTTAAACTAGAGGCTCTAAAGAGCCTGAGTCGCTCACCTTGGTCTATGTGCATATTAAACAAAGGACACAGATGGATTCATGACAAAATTGTGTTTTGGTGATGGTGATGTGTTTGTAGATATTACTTTACTGAACATTCTTGCTGCTTACAATTATCTCTATCTACAATGAACTTGGCCCAGTAGTTACAGTGGAAAATATTTTGTAAAAATTTACAAAATTTATGAAAATTGTAATAAAAGGACTATAAAGGGCAATAGCTCCTTAAGCGGTCAATTGACAATTTTGGTCATGTTGACTTATTTACTGTAGATCTTACTTTGCTGTACATTAGGCGGGGTCATCGGACACATTTTAAAATTACCAATTCAGGGTCAGCAACCCAACAACGTGTTGCCTGATTGGTCTGAAAATTTCGGGGCAGATAGATCTAGACCTAATGAACAATTTTGTCCTCGTCAGATTTGCTCTAAATGCTTTGGTTTCAGAGATATGAGCCAAAAACTGCATTTTACCCTATGTACTATTTTTTAGCCATGTCGGCCATCTTGGTTGGTTGGCCGGGTCACCGGACACATTTTTTAAACTAGATACCCAATGATGATTGTGGCCAAGTTTGGTTAAATTTGGCCAAGTAGTTTCAGAGGAGAAGATTTTTGTAAAAGTTAACGGACGACGGACGCCAAGTGATGCCCTTTGGGCAAGGTGAGCTTAAAGTATTACAATAATCCCACCTTTTACACCACCCTCAATGTTTATTATCTAGAAATCTGTTTACAAACAATTTCGTTTTCATTTGGTATTTTCTTTTTTTATATTTTTTTGTTATATTTTTTTACAGAGCTCTAAAACAAAGTCATTCTAATTCAGAATATTGCAAAATTTTAATGTTAGTTGATTTTCTCATTGTTGAAGTCCATACAGTAACCTATTTTACATCAACATCATTTGGTCTCTGTAGGATAGTTGTCTCACATCTCTTCTTTCATAACAAATCAATTTGTAGGTTCTATTAAGTGGGCCGATGATGAAGGTAGGGGAAATTTTGAATGCCAACTGAGAGGAGGATATGTTTGGCAGAAATTAAGCCTTGCAACAGGCCACCTACTGACCCCTCAAAGACTTGTGGCAAGGTTTCTTTAACGTGCAGAGTGGCCCTGTCCATACACATAGGAACTATACTTTTTAAATTGCCTTTCCAATTTTTGTTTGTTTTAAACATGATAACTTTGGAAGACTTTAAGGCGGGCATCATATACTAGAGGCTCTAAAGAGCCTGAGTCGCTCACCTTGGTCTATGTGCATATTAAACAAAGGACACAGATGGATTCATGACAAAATTGTGTTTTGGTGATGGTGATGTGTTTGTAGATCTTACTTTACTGTACATTCTTGCTGCTTACAATTATCTCTATCTATAATGAACTTGGCCCAGTAGTTACAGTGGAAAATATTTTGTAAAAATTTACTAAAATTTACAAAATTTATGAAAATTGTAAAAAATTGACTATAAAGGGCAATAACTCCTTAAGGGTCAATTGACAATTTTGGTCATGTTGACTTATTTGTAGATCTTACTTTGCTGTACATTATTGCTGTTTACAATTTATCTCTATCTATAATAATATTCAAGATAATAACCAAAAGCTGCAAAATTTTCTTAAAATTACCAATTCAGGGGCTGCAACCCAACAACGTGTTGCCTGATTGGTCTGAAAATTTCAGGGCAGATAGATCTTGACCTAATGAACAATTTTATCATCGTCAGATTTGCTCTAAATGCTTTGGTTTCAGAGATATGAGCCAAAAACTGCATTTTACCCTATGTACTATTTTTTAGCCATGTCGGCCATCTTGGTTCGCGGGCGGGGTCATCGGACACATTTTTCAAACTACATACCCTAATGATGATTGTGGACAAGTTTGGTTAAATTTGTCTTAGTGGTTTCAGAGGAGATTTTTGTAAAAGATTACAAAAATTTACGAAAAATGGTTAAAAATTGACTATAAAGGGCAATAACTCCTTAAGGGGTCAACTGACCATTTTCGTCAAGTTGACTTATTTGTAGATCTTATTTTACTGAACATTATTGCTGTTTACAGTTTATCTCTATCTATGATAATATTCAAGATAATAACCAAAAACGGCAAAATTTCCTTAAAATTACCAATTCAGGGGCAGCAACCCAACAACGGGTTGTCCGATTCATCTGAAAATTTCAGGGCAGATAGATCTTGACCTGATAAACAATTTTACCCCATGTCAGATTGCTCTAAATGCTTTGGTTTCAGAGATATAAGCCAAAATCTACATTTTACCCCTATGTTCTATTTTTAGCCATGGCGGCCATCTTGGTTGGTTGGCCGGGTCACCGGACAAATGTTTTAAACAAGATACCTAACTGATGATTGTGGCCAAGTTTGGTTAAATTTGGCCAAGTAGTTTCAGCGGAGAAGAATTTTGTAAAAGTTGACGGACGATGGACGCCAAGTGATGAGAAAAGCTCACTTGGCCCTTTGGGCCAGGTGAGCTAAAAAAAGTGGTATGGTACTTAAACGTCTTCATAGAACCAAGACAAATATCCTTTGCATGGTAAAATTTTAATAAATTTTCATTTATCAAGGCTAATGAACAATTTCCTAGACTGGATGATTGATTGATTGTTGGTTGCTTAACGTCCAGTGGCAAATATTTCATGCATATTCAGGACGAGAACAAGTTCACAATAAATACAATAGGAAGGTTTTGTAATAGATTAAGGGATTAAGGTCGGAGAAATTTAGACTGCCACGGGAAATGAGGGTATATTGGATAGGGACAGAAATTTAGCCTTGCATCAGGTCACCTACGGACCCCTCAAAGAGTTGTTGCAAGGGTTCTTAACGTGCAAAGAGCGTGGCACTCTCTTTACACGAGGCATCGGATTTAACGTCCCCATTCTGACCGGACGTGGCTGCAAATTTGTACATCCCGCACTGCCAAACGGACGCCCCACTTTAGCACGGGTTTTACTGCCGGTCGGAGGAAGACCAATGGTGACCGTACTTCTATTCCCCAGTCACCCTTGGGGGATCCTAGACTGGAAAAGGAGAATATATAATAAATAGAAAATATTTCAAGATAGTTCTTTAATATATTCAAAGATTTCTCAACAAATTAGTTGTGACTTTTCTTCGGTAATTATTTTCGTCGTAAGAACTCCTGTCTTGTGTATAACAATTATATTATTATTAAGTTATTGTACGACAGCAAAATATTGTAGGGGTTCGTATAATTCTATGATGTCGTCGTCGTAATCCGGACAATAAATTTAGTTTATGTTAATGGATCTCTATGCAATTAATCAAGAAGATCCATCACCACAAAAGCTGTTGGGATTGTTTTTTGGAAATTTGGTACCAAAAGTTTAGGAATTAGGGACCAAAACAAGCATTTTTGTATTTCTGGACAATAACTCGTGTGTAAGTGTATACATCTTTCTTACATTGTACCACACAGTTCCATAACACAAAGGAAGGCTATGACTGAGTTTGGGGGAAATCATCTCCAATAAATCTGCCGAAAAAAACAGGCAAAGAAGTGTTTAGTCATGTGCACTTTTTAACTGCCCAGCATATACTTACACAAGGTCATGTCTTCCCCGCAGCCATAGAAACGTTGGTAACGGTGACTACTAGATTGTCACAAAAGGATGCTGATTACTATAGTAAAGCTGATGTACATTGTAAAATGCTTTAGTTAGAGCTATAAGCCAAAAACTGTATTTTACCCCATGTTCTATTCTTAGCCATGGCGGCCATCTTGGTCGATGGGCGGTGTCATCGGATACATTTTAAAACTAGATACCCTAAAGATGATTTAGGTCAAGTTTTGTTTCATTTGGCCTAGTAGTTTCAGAGGAGTAGATTTATCTAAAGGTTAATGGACTACGACGGACGTCTAGTGATGAGAAAAGCTCAGTTGGCCCTTTTGGGCTAGGTGAGCTAAAAAGCCACAACCCTAGTAATCAGTTCGGATAATACTGTATTTTTCGAGTGGTGGACAGAAAGTCACAGGACAAAAAGTCACAATTCATTTTTGAGATTATTTTTCTTTGAACAAGAAAACACTTAGGGGACGACCATTTGATATTTGGGGGGGGGGGGGGGGAGGGGCTAGGAGGATTTGTTTTGGATCGGTTATTTATTTTTGTAAACTAAGAGGACAGATTATCTATTTTCTGCACTATTGAAGCAAGATTTTTCATTTTCATTAAAGCAAGGGACTGATTATTTATATTCACAACTATATTTTTAATATTCGAAAACATACAATTTTTAAATTATTTTTTTATTATAAATAATTCATGTATAGTCAAGTCATTATGTACCATTTAATCAGAATTAATTATTATCCTCTGCAGAAATGAATCTTCTATATTCCCCAATGCATATACATGTATTGCATACATACACAGTATTAAAGTTTGGTTGTAACTAAGGCTCTTTTAAAAGTATTGGCAAACATGTTTCGCCAAGCGGAGCGAGGCAAATTTTTTTTTGAAGGGTTTTTGAACCGCTGAAGGCCCAAGAAGCTATAGAACAAATGATGCAAAATCATGCCTTCTGGGTGTTCCCCAGACCCTTTCTTAAACTGAAAATGCAAGTTCTGTTGTAATAATTTTATGACAATATTTTGGTCTCAAAGCAAAATATCACGTTATAGATTCAGTGTAAGACTTAAGTTTCTAGGGACAACATCAAAAGACAAATATGCATGATAAAGCAAAAATGTAATTCACATAGTTAAGTCTGTGGCTGCTGTGTTTTTTTAAACTCATGATCAATTTAATAATAAAATTACTAAATTACAAAATGAATGCAACACTAACAGAATACAGAAGGGCAATCAATGAACAAAAGACAAATAAATAAGAAACATTGATCCCGAAAAATCAGGGGCTACGTCTGAGGGAGAACAGAACTTGCTTCTTGCAAGGCACTCACAATGAACACAATTTGATATGGAGACAAGCGTTTGGTTTTGAAATTTCCTACATGAGGCATTTGTCTCAATGTAGTTACGGCCCTGATTTAATAAAAGTGAGGTAAGTGTTCCTAAGACAATTAACCTCAAGTTAAATGAAACCAATTTTCTGACATTTCAAATATATTTAAATAATATTTATACTTTTATTATTAAAAGATAAGGGAAGTGTTTCCCGATTTTTTTTTTGAAAAAAAATGAATTTAAGAAAGAATCTGGTGCCATCTCATACTTTCGATTAGACCTGCTGAGTTATTTATTTTCAATACATTGCAAGTCAGGTAATTTATTTTCAAACTACCACAGAACAAACCATTTATTTTTGTGATTATCAAGGCTGAGTTATTTATTTTCAAAATCCTCCTGGCCCCCCCTCGGAGTTTAGAATTTTTGTGATTTTACTTTTTGCATGATTAAAATTTAGTACATTTTCATTTATCAAGGTTTATGAAGAATTTCCTTAACTTATAAATACATATGTGTAATAAAAAGAAAATATTTCTTAATATATTTAAACAATTGTCGAAAAATTATTTGAGACTTTTTGTTCTATCAAATTTGTGACTGTATGTCCTGTGACTTTCTGTCCGTTTACCTATTTTTCATGTAGAAATCGTGTAACTACACCTCTTCATACGATAAACGACAAATTTTTTTTTAATTACTTGTTTGACGTACAAAAAATAATTGTGACTCGCTGTCCTACCTTCATTCGACAGGTATAATCACACAATGTTGTCCACCAGTAGCGTAGACGTTGACGAATTTGGATCAATGTTATTCATAATCATAACTCCGTCGTGACGGGTTTAAAGCCCGTCGTCAGTAAGCCAAAGTGAAATTAATTAAGTTTTATCTAGTTGTTCATCAAAAGCATCTGACGCAAGACACTTAAGGTTCATCATAACAAATGGACAGATAGGTCTGTATTAACACATCTTAAACTACTCTGAGACTAACTTAAATTCCTAGGCCCTTGCATCCACTAGATATATAAAGTTAAATGCATTAGTGGTTCAGAAAGATAAACTCTGATTGCCAATGAGACAACTCTCCACAAGAGACCAAAATGACACAGAAGTGAACAACTATAGGTAACTGTACGGCCTTCGTAAATGAGCAAAGCCCATACCGCAAAGTTAGCTATAAAAGGCCCCGACATGACAATGTAACACAATTCAAACGAGAAAACTAACGGCCTTATAAGTTGGGATACAACTTTTGAGATGCTCGCTCTCGGGTTAAAATTGTATTGTACCGATTGGCATTGACAATAGACAGACAATAGGTATCTATACAACCATATGTGAGTTTTAAGGGTTTAACTGAGTGGACAGTATTAAATCATTTCAAGTGTTTGTTGATATAATACACCTTCTTCATTAAGGGGAAAAAATACCCTTCCAAATCTACAAAAGAAACACAAAATGCACTGACTTTTATATATCTAGTGGCCTTAAAACTTTTCCATCTGAACAGGCATGTCTATACTCGGAGTAGTTTTTGAGGTGTAAATACAGCCATTTTTGTCCGTTTGTTATGATAAACCTTAAAGGGAAAATTCGCGATTTTTTACTATTCATCTTAATATGTTCATAATACCATAAAAAACCTATTCACCAAGTTTTATCTGGATATGAACACTAATAAAGAAGAAAAATTGGGAATTAATAATTTAATTTGTTCGAACTTCCTGACTTATGTGACGTAGTTTAAGTCTTTTTGCATGCCGGGAGTGAATAAATCTCATTGTAAGTCTTGTTCGTTCATCATCTAATAACGCGATTTAAAGCGCATCGACGACTTTTGGCGTAGCTATTAACCAACTAATAATTAAGAAAGTAAAGTGATTAGCCGTGCAACTTTCAAAATTAAAATGTACGATTTATATTTAAAGGATTTCTGATATGATTATAGTAATAAAAGTAAATCATACAATAGATATATTTTTATGATTTTTTTCCAATGGATATTTTGAACAAACATATATAACTGATATTGTTTTACAAATGCATGTTTGTATTCTCACCTGAAGTCTCTTACTTCAGTCTAGCAAACATTTCCCACTAGTACAGTGTAAATACAATGTGTATTGTACTGTGACACTTAGTGACTACCTGTTGAATGCGTGGTTAAATTCAAGGTAATTAAAAGATTAGCATTCTGTAATTCTATTCTTTTGATCTTCACTCAGTGAATTTTAGCCAACACGGTTCACCGTTACAGGTGTGAACAACATTTCGTATGAATGATAAAAACATTAATTATTTGGGGAGGAATATGGTGGCAAAATACCTGAATCGCCGTTATATATATCTTTTATATTTTTGGTAAGCTTAATTTTAAAATAGATTGGTGAGTATTTTGTTGTAACATTGAAATTCTGAATTACTTTTAATTAAATAATTTTATAAATAAAAATGGCCCACGAAAACAAGCGTATAAACTAAACACTGTACTTACTTTTTCAAATTATCATGGGTATTACCCTTGAATATTTCAATGTTTAGAGAAAATTTTCGCGGTTACATGATTAATATAGCTTGGTCCGTCCACAGCGATCTAAATTTACCTAATCAGGAATGCCCTTATTAAAATATTTAAAATCTCACAACGTGTACATACTTTAGCTATTTGACCAACGATGTTTGAAAAAAATAACAGATTCAATCTTACGTCAACTTTCCTTTTTTGAATGGAGACAGACCGGCGAAATCAATTTTCAATGTGCTTTATATCTTGTACCTTTGCAAGACTTATCATTCATTCATAAACCCACTCTATACCAGAGACATATGTGTCAGTCTTAACTGACAAGAATACACCTCAAGCGGACAAGCAGTATATTCTTTAAATTTCTGTGATTTGATACCAAGAAAGAAAAAAATCCCGAAATTAATTTGATACTTTGTGATACTCAATATTTTTCCTGGAAAATATTCACATCCACACGTTTGGTCTGAAAATAAGATAATAATATGGTGTACAGAACATGCAGAAGTGTGAATGTCATAAAACCTTGTTATATCAGAAACCAGTATAAATGTGAACCTGTATACGTAAGACCTCATGGAACGTCACTTAAGCACATACAGGTAATATACAAGTAGCTCTGTTATACCCGGAAATGTCAAGGTAAATCGCTACCGATACCGAATGTACCAATGCAAAGAAAATTCGGATGATTGTGAAGCGTGACCATTCATGATTTTAGAGGAGTCTTAGGTGGAAATTGCCGGTACGATTTAAATTCTGACTAGATTTTTTTCTCTCAATTTAAATCACTGAACTAAAAAAAAAGAAACCTTTGTCCAAGATCAGAATTCTTCATGTAAATTCATAAATACAACGTTCTTACTGTAAATTCAGAAATTATTGCGTGCATTTATTATTGCGATTTTTGAAGAATGGACTAAAATGCGAGATTAATTAATGCGATTTCAGGAAAATCTGCATACAGTTATATGTATCAGATATCAGAATGCGAGTTTTTATTATTGCGATACTTATTTAGTCGCATTATTCGCATTAATTAAAACCTCGCAATAATTTCTGAATTTACAGTATTTTGTAACTTTCAATATACTTTACCTCCAACCATAGCCCCCTCCCAACCTGGGAACAGTATATTTAACATTACAATGTTTGTGTACCTGCCCAAATCAAAAAAAAAAAGAAGAAAAAAAAGAAAGAGATGAACAGTAAGTCACATCAGATTCAAATATTTATATGGTTGATTGTCGTTAACTGGAGATGTATAGTTACACATCTCTGCGTTAACTTATAAGAATGACAGGAAAGTATATACTTGAAATAGATGTATGATGAATAATATGCAACTGCGGCACCCCTTTTTATCAAAGTGTACATGCATTTTAATGACTGTCCGTTATTTTGATTAAGAATGACAATTGAACGTGAAATTCTATAGTTGCCAGTGAGACTTTTTTTTACCAGATATGCGACTTTTCGTATTTATATTTTCTCTTACATTACTCTCATTTAATATTTTATGCACACGTGCAATATTGGGAATAGTTTATTCCCCCACAAGCCAACTAAATAAATTAATCAACCATCTAGCTAATCAGACGTTAATACAAATACTATCAGTCTATCCGGAGTGAAGTTTCTTTATTTCTTCAAATAGATTTTTTGGGGATCATTAGTGTACGTCCAGTGGCATATATATTACATGCATGTCGGAATAGGAAAGCCGGTTAGCATAATGTACTTTAGAACCATGTTCACATCATTATACATTATATCCAACAATTGTGGTAATGACGAATTTCTTTAACTGTTCGAGAACAATCTAAATGAAATATAAATCTGTGATTTTACTATGTCCATAACTTCAATGAATCAACCCCCAAGGGTGACTGGGGAATAGAAGTATGGTCACCATTGGTCTTCCTCCGACCGGCAGTAAAACCCGTGCTAAAGTGGGGCGTCCGTTTGGCTGTGCGGGATGTACAAATTTGCAGCCACGTCCGGTCAGAATGGGGACGTTAAATCCGATGCCTCGTGTAAAGAGAGTGCCACGCTCTTTGCACGTTAAGAACCCTTGCAACAACTCTTCGAGGGGTCCGTAGGTGACCTGTTGCAAGGCTAAATTTCTGTCCTTATCCAATATACCCTCATTTCCCGTGGCAGTCTAAATTTCTCCGACCTTAATCCCTTAATATATTACAGAACCTACCTACTGTATTTATTGTGAACTTGTTCTCGTCCTGAATATGCATGAAATATTTGCCACTGGACGTTAAGCAACCAACAATCAATCAATCAATGAACCAAAGCAAGTGAGAAATCAACCTGTATTTAAATCAAATTGGTTCTGGATGTTCCTCTGTTATATTCAAAAACATGTATATATTTTTAATCGCGACTATCTATATCCGTAACTTTCTATCTAGGCGTATTAACCAATGACCGTCAAGTGCGTACATTTTTGTTATATCAATATTTGTATGTTTCAAAATGTCCATCATTATTGACAACGAGTATATACTTACATTTTCCACAATTTACTCTTGGAAAAATTTTATCAAATCTTTTTTTGGAATTATTTAGATTTTCATAAATATCATTCTTTACACCAGAAATGTTATTTATAAACAAGCGTATGTGTTTAGTAATGACTAGTATATCACTCTCGGACACGCAAGACAAAGATGTATATTACACCTGATAGTTTCAAAATGGAAAGTTATAAGTTATCGGCCGTGTACACTGATCAATACCCTCAGAAATGAAGGGATGCATGAACTTGCTTTATGTAATTGTGTAATAAGAGTTTTTAAGTCCGACAGGAAATCGCATGAATACCTGGACGTGTCACCTCACAATACCTCTGGGAATAATTCCTTTAGCCATATGCATGCTGATGATCAGATAAGGGAAGGTCTGAATTTATTTAAATAATTAGATATAAGAAAATGTTGTATGAGTGCTAATGAGACAACTCTCCATCCAATTCACAAATTGTCAATTTATAAAAGTAAACCATTATAGGTAAAAGTACGGTCTTCAACACGGAGCCTTGGTTTATTACATAAAAGTTTATTACATAAAAAAAGTATGAACAAATTAGATTTTCGAAAACAATTATACACGGGACACTTATTTATGACTTTGAACTTTGACTTTTTAACTAATTCCCATATAAATTTCTTGTTTCAAAACCTAGTAAAAACAAGAATTTGTATAGTAACAAATACAAATCCTTGGTAAAAAAAACAGTTTAAAAACGACAGACTTTAGTTATTAAAAAAAAATAATTACATTTTCCGTATCATGTTAGTTAGGAAAGGTTGAACAACCATGTCTATTATAATCATGTTTGTGACCCGGGAAACTGTTTATGCTTTTCTTGTCGGATAAAACAACTGTACGCTTGACAAGATATCGACACGCAATTACGACTACGTTAGGTTACTGCTAGTTTTGGTCCTTTGTGGTTTATAGATATATTGTGGTTTCGAAACCGAGAAGATGTCAAAATGGCCGCATGCAGAGAATTGATACTCTAAATTTAAAATCGATGGTGATCTCTTATATAGCAGAATAAAACTTTCATATTTATGAATTTGTGCTTTTTTAAACAGAATGAACATAATATCAATTTTTCATTTTTTTGCGAAGTTTCCCTTTAAGTCACTACAATAAGTGTAAATTATTTTTTGTACGTCACACAGGCTATGGAACATAAATTTGTCGTTTATAGCATAAAGCGATGCAGTTATACATTTTCTACATTCAAAGAGATTAACACATAGTCTAGCGTTGTGGCTTTTCCAACGGTTAGAATGAGGTTTACATATTATTAATCAATGTCTTACTGCTCTTTTACCCCAAGGGTGACTGGGGAATAGAAGTATGGTCACCATTGGTCTTCCTCCGACCGGCAGTAAAACCCTTGCTAAAATGGGGCGTCCGTTTGGCTGTGCGGGATGTACAAATTTGCAGCCACGTCCGGTCAGAATGGGGACGTTAAATCCGATGCCTCGTGTAAAGAGAGTGCCACGCTCTTTGCACGTTAAGAACCCTTGCAACAACTCTTTGAGGGGTCCGTAGGTGACCTGTTGCAAGGCTAAATTTCTGTCCCTATCCAATGTACCCTCATTTCCCGTGGCAGTCTGGGTTTCTCCTACCTTAATCCTGGAAGCCCCTATTACAGAATCTACCTATTGTATTTATTTTCCTGAATATGCATGAAATATTTGCCACTGGACGTTAAGCAACCAACAATCAATCAATCAATCTTACTGCTCTTTATGTTCTATAATTGCGGAAATGATGTGATAGAATAGAACTACATCAAAGGACTTATTATTTATATAATAAATAGATATTAATGTAAGAGATGGCACCAGATTCTACTAAAATTCGTCTTCTGATATTTTTTTTCGGGAAAATTTTTTCAAATCTTTTATTTTATACACTGTATATAACACCATATATAAATATTCATGCATTTGTAATGTCTGAAATAAGACTTCATTTCACTCGAGGTAAATTGTATCATAGAAATTTACCCAACGTTTAACAGGGCCGTAAAAATTAAAATCACAAAATTCAAAACGGAAAGTCCCTAATCAAATGGCAAAATCAAATGATAAAACACATCAAACGAATGGATAACAACTGTCATATTCCTGACTTGGTACAGGCATTTTCAAATGTAGAAAATGGTGGATTGAACCACACGAACGACATCAATGCCTCATGTTGGAAGTTTAATAAACAAAAGCTTGTCTTCATATCACTCTGTTTTAACGATGAGTGACTTGCTCAAAGCAAGTTCTGTTCACCCCTACAGCTGATAAAAAAGGCAATTAATTAACAAAAGAAATACCCCGGGAACAGTTAAAACACATAACCATCTCAAATCCCCAAGGGTGACTGGGGAATAGAAATATGGTCACTACTGGTCTTCTTCCGACCGGCAGTAGAACCCTTGCCAAAGTGGGACGTCCGTTTGGTTGTGCGGGATGTACAAGTACGCAGCCACGTCCGGTCAGAAAGGGGACGTTAAATCCGATGCCTCGTGTACAAATAGTGCCACGCTCTCTTCACGTTAAGACTTGCAACAACTCTTTGAGGGGTCCGTAGGTGACCTGTTGCAAGGCAAAATTTCTGGTCCTATCCAATTTATCCTCATTTTCCTGTGGCAGTCTAAATGTCCCCGACCTTCTTCTCAGACGGCCTACATTACAGGACCTACCTATTGTATTTATTGTTAATTTGTTCTCGTCCTGAATATGCATGAAATAATTGCCACTGGACGTTAAGCATCCAACAATCAATCAATCTTAACCATCTCAATTAAGCTGACTGCTTGTGGTCTGGCCAATTCAGCAGCCTGACTCCTGTGAATAGGGTCAATATCTCCAACTCCACTTACCCCCAAGGGTGACTGGGGAATAGAAGTATGGTCACCATTGGTCTTCCTCCGACCGGCAGTAAAACCCTTGCTTCAGTGGGGCGTCTGTTTGGCTGTGCGGGATGTACAAATTTGCAGCCACGTCCGGTCAGAATGGGGACGTTAAATCCGATTTCTCGTGTAGAGAGAGTGCCACGCTCTTTGTACGTAAAGAACCCTTGCAACTACTCTTTGAGGGGTCCGTAGGTGACCTGTTGCAAGGCTAAATTTCTGTCCCTATCCAATATACTCTCATTTCCCGTGGCAGTCTAAATTTCTCCGACCTTAATCCCGGACGCCCCTTTTACAGAACCTACCTATTGTATTTATTGTTAATTTGTTCTCGTCCTGAATATGCATGAAATATTTGCCACTGGACGTTAAGCAACCAACAATCAATCAATCCAACTCCACTTGTTACATTTACCTTTGTGGCTGAAGTAATAATTATAGTGTTGTAATTGCGGATCATAATGGAGCAGTTTTCTTTAATTGTTGATAACTTACTACTATCATAGCACTGTCTTTTTTTTGTGGCACCGGTCTGGTCTGCAAATCCCATTGTAATTGTAGACTCTGGATATATAAAGTCAACAGTAGTATACTGCTGTTAAAAAGTCATAAACCGATAGAGAGAAAATAAATCCGGGCTACAAACTAAAACCGAGGGAAACGCATCAACTATAGGAGGAAAACAACGAAACATCAGAAAACTGAAGTGCAACAAAAAACAAACGACAATGCATCATATGTATAGAAACGAACTGTTAGATAGCAACTGCCATATTCTTGACTTGGTACAGAACATTTTAAGTAAAAAATGGTGGGTTGAACCTGGTTTTGTGGCTAGCAAAACCCCAGCGCTTCATGGCAATGTTATATATACCGCTGAAATGACAACATTTCATGACGGGAATACAGTAAACATAAATACAAGAACACCACCAAAGACCGAGAAATATTTAAATGAATAATATAATAGTACATTCCGACATGTTAACCACAAAATCACTTCCTTCTCTGCGAGTCTCTCTGGGTGCCGACTGTCATTCTTACAAAACCCGTACACGCAATGCTTTTTACCATCGTTAATTATAAATGCTTTCGTTGACACTGGTTACAATGGTGAATTTGGAAATTGCGTAAAACATTTATCCAAATTATATAAAGAAAATTATGTGTTACATACATCCACAAGTGTTAAACCAATATTTATTGAACATATTTCAATGGAAACTAACAACTATTGCTATATGGAGAGTAAGTGCAACTTCTGTCTTGTTTAGAGACTTTTTGTTTATTAAACCAGGACTATGCTGTGTAGACAGTTTAATGATGTCCTGATATTATAGACTGTCAGTGGATGACAGAATGCCTGACATGATGGCTTTAAAGTATATATAATATAATAATAGTATACATAAATTAGGCCCTTAGTTTTCTCGTTTGAATTGTTTTACATTGTCATTTCGAGGCCTTTTATAGCTGACTACTTCGGTATGGCCTTTGGTCATTGTTGTTTCTGTGTCATTTTGGTCTCTTGTGGAGAGTGGTCTCATTGGCAATCATACCACATCTTCTTTTTTTAAATATGGATATGCATTCATCTATAAGTCTAATTGAATTAAAACGTTTAACACATTTACAAAACAATATAAACAACCATAATTTTCATTGAGCAAGAATATTTTCGTGCTGCCGTAGAAGTTAATTATTCGTATAAAATCACATATCATCGTTCTTTGTGGAACATACAGTTGATGAAGACAGAATATCAATTTTTCTGTAGGATCAGATTTCTGGTTGTTGACTGACTAATAATGTTTGTTTCGCTTACCACTGATTTAACTTGTACCGGAAATTCGGTTTAGTTCCTTGAACATGCACATTTAATTTTAATAACCAATATGGAGATAATGGTAGGTTGTGAAAGGCGTCTTTGTTAACAAGCCGACTGATATCAACTTAAACAAATTGATTAGAAATGGTATTGATATTCTGTTATTAGTTGATGAGAGGCGTGCTTGAATGGCTTCTTCAGATATCAAAATATGGTAGTAAGCACTCCTCTGATACTTGCGGTTGATGAACACCATCTATCACATGTGTTGGTAGATGTCTGTCTGTTTTCCATGTTTAGTCATACTCGGGAAAGTTTTCCCTATTGACCAGGAATAGCTCACCCTACAAGAAAAAAACACTAATTAGGAAATTGAAATGTTTTAAAAGTCCAATTTATAGAAGATCATTAGCAATTTGAAACAAACATCCAAATATGACCAAATTGAGACTTGTCAACTCTGGATGTTATAATACACTGTAGTCTTGACTTGAAGGAATAAAGGTTTTTTTTGAATTTCGTAGTATATATCAAACTGAATACCTGGTGTGTAAGATACATCCATTCTACACATATAAAGCTGTACAATAGATAAATTCTTGCCAGACGGTATACTTTCAGGAATTAAAATATGCATAAAATTACAGGATTCAAGTCCCTTAAGACTCCAAAAATCTGTTACTTATTAATTTTCTAAATTGAGAGGGATATTACTTTCACAGATCACAAATATGGGTTTTCTTGGTAAATTGAATGATCTATACATAGGCCTGTGCAACCGGAGATTTATTGTCCTCAGCCGGATGATAAAAATATATTCAACATTGAATGACAAACAGCATATGCCTTACATCCAGTATTGACATGTAGGAATCAAGATTAAGTAGGACATCTTAAAATGTTAAACTGGCGAGACGTAAATACAGTAAGGGTAGTGCTAGTCCTTCCTGCAAGCGCAGATTAAGCATGGGAAGTAGCTTCTTTACTATCTGTGTCTGACTTGTGGAGGTCTCCTTCTTGATCTGGTAAAAAAATCTTACAACTAGTGGGAAGGCAGAATAAGCTTCCTCAGCCAACTCTTGATGATTGAGACCTTCCACGGGCTGCTTTTGTGTCTGTGTTGGTTCCAGCTCTGTAAAAGTCATCACTTGTTTCAGTAGTACTTATCATTCTCATCATTGCCATTGGTATCACGAGTAACGCAATGGATAAAAAAGGATTAGGAGGTGTCCAAAATCTGATCCTGTGCAAAATCCAGAACCATCTTCTAATGAAGTTTCTGAAAAAAAGAAAGAAATGACTATTTTATTTAACGTCAAGATGAATTGATGATTTTTTAAAAGTATTTTCTTCATTTTATATTACCCGAGTTATTTTCAGGTTTATGCGTGTTTCTTGGTCTTTTTGTATTTTAAAAGTTTGTCTTTGGCGTATTAGTTTTATCAAAGGTACTTTGCTTATATTATTTAATTCATATAAGAAAAATTTAATGATAATGATCTATTTGACATTTTAGAGTCTAATATATGGTGTTGTTAGATTCAAGAAAAATAGTAATGTTCAAAAGATATCTTTGCGAGCCTTAACCTTTGCCTGAGTTGCCTCGCTGATTGCAAATTCGTACTCCATTGCACGCCTACTCCTGGTTGTAAATCGTTGAGCCGTAGATTTGTTTTGGATATGCGAATTGAGTGTTGACATATAATCTATGTGCGTCGGATATTTTGATTTTCGCCCGTTGCGAAATGAGAACCACAGACTTTAATATGTTATGTCTCTGTCAATTCTCCATTTTCTTTCCTAATTGTCTTCCTGTAGATATGATCCATGCGTTCGTCTTGAATTTGATACAGCAGGTATCCAATTTCATGACTAAAGAAGTAGAGAAAGATGGAAAAGTTGTGTCCAGACTTTAAGATTATATATCTCAGTGTTGATTTTTTATTTGTAAATAATCAATTTGCTTTAGACTAGACTTTAAGTTTATTGAATGACCTTTTGTCTAATTTTAAAAATATACTAGTACTTTTAATTGAAAAAATATTCCAATTAGCTCTCGCTGCGATATAGCTTTTTTGTGCTCATGCGGGGTAAAGCAAACACCATCTCTGATGACCTGCCATCAACTCTTAGACCAGCTTTTTGCTCTGTGCATTCAGCTGTCTCTTGTATTTACTGTTTAGTTTATCCATGTAAGATTAAAATATTTTAACAGCCAAGTCAGAGGTCTTGTTATCAGGCGAGTTTCATTTGCGGAATCGCTGTCCTCACTTGACATTAGCCCCCAAGGGTGACTGGGGAATAGAAGTATGGTCACCATTGGTCTTCCTCCGACCGGCAGTAAAACCCGTGCTAAAGTGGGGCGTCCGTTTGGCTGTGCGGGATGTACAAATTTGCAGCCACGTCCGGTCAGAATGGGGACGTTAAATCCGATGCCTCGTGTAAAGAGAGTGCCACGCTCTTTGCACGTTAAGAACCCTTGCAACAACTCATTGAGGGGTCCGTAGGTGACCTGTTGCAAGGCTAAATTTCTGTCCCTATCCAATATACCCTCATTTCCCGTGGCAGTCTAAATTTCTCCGACCTTAATCCCTTGATCTTTTACAGAACCTACCTATTGTATTTATTGTGAACTTGTTCTCGTCCTGAATATGCATGAAATATTTGCCACTGGACGTTAAGCAACCAACAATCAATCAATCAATCACTTGACATTAAATTGATTTTCATGGCCTTCGTTAGATTGTCCTCTTCTGACATTGGCAGTTTCTTGACCTGAACGGCCATAACTCTATTTTGTAGCTTCTGTAATAAAAACTGTTAAATTTAATTTTAATTGACTAGTGATATTTATGAGACACAAGCAATAATTTTCTGCATGCAGTTATTCTTTATGCAGTTGTTATCAAAATCATTTGTTATAGGTTACATTCAACCAATAAAGGGAAGTGCTCAGGATAGTCGTGTGATGTTTTCAAGCAACATGACAACCCTTCATAGGCAGATTCTTAAAGATATGCAGCATATGGTCCAGGTGAGCACACTGGTGGTACCAAATGACGTAAAGAGGCATAGCTGCAATATCATATTATATACACATTTTAAGGAAAACCATGATACTCTTATTTAATAGAAAATTTTAAGAAATTAATCATCAATAAAATTTGTAAGCTGCAGATGTATAAGAAAATCGGAACTAAGGCGACTTCTTTGTGCAATTTTACAATTTGTTTATCATGTTTTCTAACTTTAAAAAATCTTCTCTGAAACTACTAAACCAATTCCAACCAAACTTAAGCTGAATGATCCTAAGGGTATCTAGAATAAAGTTTGTGTTTTATTTTCTGTTTCGTAAAAAAACATGGCCGCCATGGCTAAAAATAGAACGTAGGGGTAAAATGCAATTTGGCTTATATCTCAAAAACCAAAGCATTTAGAGCTAATCTGATGAGAGGTAAAATTGTTTAATAGGCCAAGCTCTGTCAGCCCTGAAATTTTCAGATGAATCTAACAACCCATTGTTGGATTGCTGCCACTAATTTGCAGATTTTGGTTATTATCTTGAATATTATTAATGATAAAGATAAACTGTAAACAGCAAAAATGTTCAGCAATGTAAGATCTACATATAAGTTCAGAAGACAAAAATTGTAAATTGTCCCCTTTAGGAGTTATTGCCCTATAAAATCAATTTTTCACAATTTATTCATTTAGTTGGCTTACTTTAAAAAATATTCTGTTTTGCAACTGCTGAATTAATTTTAGCCAAACTTGGGCTGAATGAGTTTCAGAGTATCTAGTATAAAATTTATATTTATTTTCTTGTATGTCAAGAAACATAGCCAGTATGGCTAAAATGGAACATAGGGGTAAAATGCATTTCTTTGATTTTGAAGAAAGTATGACAGATACAAAGAACATTTCAATGGAAGTTTTAAGCCATTCATTAATATATATTGAAAAGCAAAAAAAATCATTGATGAAAGATTTAAGCAAAAAATTACAGGTTAGCGATTCAGGCTCTTGAGAGCCTCTTGTCTATTATACCATCAACGATCTTGGTATCCCTGTAGCATTTGCACTCTTGTCAAGTTGGCATTGTTGAACATCTACATAATAATACAGGTTTGTTACTAGTAGTTGTTGTATAGGAAAAAAATCCAAAACGGGTACAATAACCTGATTTTTTTGTGGAAAAAGCGTTTTAGTCTTGAAAGAGTTGTTATATTGATTGCGCTTTCTTGTTGTTTTTTTTTTCTTCAAATTCATGAATGTAATTGAAGGCCTACGTAATATAACAGTACAGTGTACACGTTGTTCTGTAAGCTCATACTAGCATTCATTAACCCAAAATTAACTCCGATTAGCCTTAACATTATGCGGATGAGTTTTCCACAGTTACCATTTTCCCACAGTTCTTCAATTGGTGAATTCCCCCGATGGATCGCTATCCTTGCCATGGTCGGAGGGGGGATGGCTTGCGTGTCTCAGTGATCACAATAGCTATGCCAGCTGGAGCTTCGTTTCCAGGTAGGATTATCCATGCTGGAGGGTATTCTGAGGAGGGTGTATGCAGACATTGGGTAATTGAAATATGTAATTGTAATTGGCTGTTATTAATTACAATTTCTCAAGTAATTGAATGTAATGTGTAATTGAAAGTAATGATTTACAAAGCCAAAATTGTCTGTAATTGACATTTACTTTTCAATTACAACTCAATTACATTTGAAATTTGGGATTAGAAAGATTGAATCTTGTGTTTTCTCAAACAATTATGAAAAGCCATGACCATAGCAAATGTAGTTAGCTGACAAATCAAAGCCTACACACTATACCTTCTGTAATTACACAACCATGGAAGATTCTTTATTTTGTAATGAATGAACAAAAAATTAAAAAGAAAAAAAAATATTGTAGAAACATGACATAATTTGTGAATAAAAGAAACCATTAGTAAGTCACTGTCTAATACCTTTATTAGCTTGTTACCTACATGTATATTCAGATGGATATTGTTAGACATTGATTTAACATAATCAATTTGAAAGGTCATAAGTCAATCAATAAATATAACCTCTGGCTATTTGTTTTATCATAGACTATATAATGACTGTTTTTACAACAGTTATGTTTGCAAGTTAAACAGGTGTTAAGCCAATTAGAGAGAGATAAATATACCCCTAGGTACATGATTTTTCTTTTAATTAAGTCTCCCAAACGAAGTTTGGGAAGACTTATTGTTTTTGCTCAGTTATTATTATTATTATTATTATTATTATTATTATTATTATTATTCTTCTTCCTCTTCCGCCGCTTTTAAATTTGAAATTGTCCGCACCCGTTCTCCAAAACCGCTTGTCAGATTAACTTAGGGTTTCACAATATGTTAGACTAACATGTCTAGTGGTGCAATCAGGGTTTTGTTTGTGCAATAGGGTTTATAAAGGGGTACTTTGAGGGGCAAAAAGAAAGGAGGGTTTTACTAAAGAACCCTATGGGATTTTATTTTTTTAAATTTTCAAATGATTATAAATTGAAAACCGTTTGTGATAGACACAATCTTTTTAATTGAAAATGTTCTAAATGATAAAGCACATTTAATGAAATACAGGGTTAGTCCCCAGGGGTCACCCCCACCCCCTGCAATTTAAGAAAGTTCTAATACCCTGTAAGTGGTCAAGATCCCCACCCCTAAACCATATATATTCTGGTTTGTCATGCTAAGAGGGTTTGAATGATATACAGGGTTAGTCCCCAGGGGTCATCCCGACCCCCTACCATTTGAGAAAGTTCTTATATCTTGTAAATGGTCGAGATCCCCACCCCTAAACCATATATATTCTGGTTTGTCATGATAAAGCACATCAAATGAAATACAGGGTTAGTCCCCAGGGGTCACCCCCACCCCCTGCCATTTAAGAAAGTTCTAATATCTTGTAAGTGGTCAAGATCCCCACCCCTAAACCATATATATTCTGGTTTGTCATGCTAAGATGGTTTGAATGATATACAGGGTTAGTCCCCAGGGGTCATCCCGACCCCCTGCCATTTGAGAAAGTTCTAATAGCTTGTAAATGGTCGAGATCGCCACCCCTAAACCATATATCTTCTGGTTTGTCATGATAAAGCACATCAAATGAAATACAGGGTTAGTCCCTAGGGGACCCCCCAAGGGTGACTGGGGAATAGAAGTATGGTCACCATTGGTCTTCCTCCGACCGGCAGTAAAACCCGTGCTAAAGTGGGGCGTCCGTTTGGCTGTGCGGGATGTATATATAAATTTGCAGCCACGTCCGGTCAGAATGGGGACGTTAAATCCGATGCCTCGTGTAAAGAGAGTGCCAAGCTCTTTGCACGTTAAGAACCCTTGCAACAACTCTTTGAGGGGTCCGTAGGTGACCTGTTGCAAGGCTAAATTTCTGTCCCTATCCAATATACCCTCATTTCCCGTGGCAGTCTAAATTTCTCCGACCTTAATCCCTTAATCTATTACAGAACCTACCTATTGTATTTATTGTGAACTTGTTCTCGTCCTGAATATGCATGAAATATTTGCCACTGGACGTTAAGCAACCAACAATCAATCAATCTGTTTCTGGAGGACCTTCTGTAATTAGATGACTTACTCATACACAAGAATGGCCTTCATAAATTTCATAGATTTAACTGTAATAAAAGATACCCCCCATTTTCTGTCCCAGCCGCTAGAACGTTTTCAGGATCTTGTTTCATTGGCTGACTTTTTGCTAGTAGAAGTTCTTGTAGATGGCCAAGGAATTCGATATTTTTTTACCTAGTTTGTTTCGGTGACAGGAAATCTCCCGAGAGATTGCATGAAGTCATCATCTTCTACCGGCATGTCCGTATTACATGCATCTGGCTGCACTTTGTCTGCAACTTCACAATGTCCCTTATGCCAATCCAACATCTACTTGATCAGAATTGATCGGTATTAAGATCTACTTAGTTACTTCTTTAATTATATAAAGACAAACAAAGTAGTACTTCAATACATGCTAATTTGATGGATATTTTAAATTCAAAATTACATAAACAAAAAACTAAAAATACTATTGTTTTTTCAGCAGTAAATACGTGCCATGAACTAGTTATTCCAAATGAAACAATAACATATTGCTTGTTTATTGTTTATTCCGATATAAGAAAATGCAACAGTTCCTTTAGAATAATATGGTTTATCTCTCCTGTACCTTTTGTTTTTTCAATTTTTATTGAATTTCAAATCCGATGTTTTTCTACTACGTATGTCTGCATTAAATTCTAGAAGTCATCTCCTTATAAGTTCTTTACATGCATCTCCTGCGCTCTTACTGGCTATACCAATCACTTCGTATGCAGTATCGAGGGTTGACTTCAATTCATCATTGATAACTCGAAGTTCAGAGTGAATGAACTCAACACTTTCTGTCAATAGGGTCTTTCTAATTGTTGCTTTATTTTGAGCCCATTGATCATTGGCAAGATGACCTTCTTTCTCCCTATAAATAAAATGTTGGTGGTTTGGGTTTTCTTCATCAGGTTTCGATATTTGATAACTAGTTGTATTGGCACTGTATAAGAGGTGTTCAGAGCATATGTGACAAACCAAGTAGTTGTTATTGAGAATTTCGATAGACTGACTGTTAATTCCAGCACAGTCAAAGTGGACCCAGAGTGCACATTCACATCATTCTCGCTGTCAATTAATGATAATAATTAGGAAAAAAACGGGTTTTATGACACTTTTTGTTGATGGTTAACCACCCCTACCTCTGGCACTTGGTTCTTGTAGACATCTTAACTCTTTAAGCGGCACATGTTAAGGGGTGTTGCATGATAATTTTAGGAGTTTTCCTATGTTATTTATGGTTTGAAATGTAAATAAACAATGATATAAAATCAAGATTGGTGAGCGTAGTATGAAATATGGTAATTTGTTTCATTCTCACTAAATGGTCTTGTTAACATCGTCAGCAGATAAGCTACAATCTATACCTGATTGACAGTTAATAAAAGTGGGACTGTATACTGTAATAGTCTACCTTTTTTTTCTTGAACCTGCTATATAAATTATCCTATCAAACATCAAGACATATATTGTTTGAATTTCTTGTCATTGGCATTAGGACTTCAAGATTGGAGAAGTGTATTCTTTTCACATTTCAATAGCCAAATAATATCTCTTATCATACCTCCTCCCTAACAAAGATTTGTGTAATATCCTTTCAGTCAAAACATATAAATGTGCGTTGATTCACAAATGAATTCCACTACAGTTGACATATTTGCAGTTGTCTCCAATATAATGACTTTTCTAATGGGAGAATTTCTGACGAATGCTCTGACCACCTTTTGATAACTGGTGATGGTGATGCTTTTGCCACCTTTTCCGTCTTTGGCGATGGTGATAGTGATGCTTTTGTCAACTTTTCCTTATCGGTAATATGCCCGTTTTGTGAATGCAGTAGAGAGAAAGGCATCAAATATTTGTTAATGTGTATTTACTTGTTTTTATAGTTATTAACTTAAGGTATGTGTGTGAATCTTTGGATTTTGACCCCACACGGTTAAGAGACTTAATTCTTTAGAGATTAGAAATGTGTAAAGATAAAATGTTATATTTGGTATGGAAATATACATGCTAACTGCTTAAATCTCTCTTATATTAAATCGGACTGTAATAACTATATTTTTATGCCACATTTTACTTTCAAATTTGACCTTTTTTGATAATTGTAGTAGAAGTCACCTTAAATCGGTCACTTTTTATAGATAATTTTATTAGATGTAACCTTAAATCGACCACTTTTGTATTGATACATTCGTGATATTTTAAAGCAAAAAAAAATGGACACCTTTTAAAGATAATTGAGTAATATGTAATCTTAAATATCGGCCTCTTTTTTATTGATTATGTTTTTTTTCTCAAGATTCAGCCGCGTTTTATAGTTGATTGTTTTAGATACAACCTTCAATCGGGTCATTTTTTTATAGATATATAACATGTTAACTTAAATTTTGTCTTGGTACATTTTTTTCTAATTTTATTTTCTGTTACCTAAATTCGGCCACTTTCTTTTCATTCATAATTCTATTACAGATTACAAGATTTAATCACTTTTTATAGATGGTGTATATATAGCCCCAAGGGTGACTGGGGAATAGAAATATGGTCACTTGGTAAAACGCTTGCCAAAGTAGGGCGTCCGTTTGGCTGTGCGGGATGTATCAAGTTTGCAGCCATGTCCGGTCAGAATAGGGACGTTAAATCCGATGCCTCGTGAAAGGAGAGTGCCACGCTCTTTGCACGTTAAGAACCCTTGCAACAACTCTTTGAGGGGTCCGTAGGTGGCCTGTTGCAAGGCAAAATTTCTTTCCCTATCCAATATACCCTCATTTTCCAGTTGAAGTCCAAATTTCCCCGACCATCATCCCGGATGGCCTCTATTACAAGACCTACCTATTGTATTTATTTTCTTGTTCTAGTCTTGAACATGCATTTAGTGTGCACCACATTTTTGATGTTATTTCTTCATAGACAGAAAAAATATTACAGTCATTCACTACTGGAACAATGCCCCGAAGATTGGCCGTGAAAATGTCCGTAAAAATGCTGGTGATTTTTACAGTGTTTGTCACGGTTAATTTACGGTGGGCCGTGAAACTTATCCGTGACAATGCCGTGGAATGACTGTCCTAAAAAGTTTGTGAAGAGGTGCCACCTGAAAACTTGGGTGAAAAGACCGTAGAAACCCTGTGAATAAAAAATGTACACCGTGAAAAAGTCGTGATAATGCATTATATGCCCATTGTGAAAAGACCGTGAAATGTAGATATAGTACAGTATATGCCTTTATTTGTCGTGAAAAGGTGCCAACTGAAAACTTGGGTAAAGAGACCGTTGAAACCCTGTGAAAAACAAAAATGTACACCGTGAAAAAGTCGTGATAAATTATGTGCCCATTGTGAAAAGACCGTGAAATGTACATGTACTACTGTGATAAACAGCCATTCACTGATTTTGAAAACTGTAAAATGTTAAATGTATTTTTCAGGCCATAATTTAACAAAAAAATTAAATGTTGTTTCAATCAAGTGAAGTGAAATGCCTGAAAACCTAGTGTAAACATCTACAGACAACTTATTTAAGTACAATGCAAGTGAGAATATGAAGGTGGCCTGTTGCAAGGCTAAATTTCTGTCCCTATCCAATTTACCCTCTTTCTAGTGGCAGTTCAAATTTCCCCGACCATCATCCCGGATGTCCTCTATTGAAACAAGATCTACCTGTTGTATTTATTGTCAACTTGGTCTCGTCCTGAACATGCATAAAATATATTTGCCACATGACGTTAAGCAACTATCAATTAATCAATCATTAAACTCTATTTTCCAAAATCCAGTGTTATCAGCAAACATATTGGTGTCAACACTGAATAGACATATATGCCTTGATTTGTCTCTCTTTTTATCTTTTCTATCACAATCTGCGACAAAGAAGTAATCACAGATTTAATTCGATTGTAGGTATATTGTATTGAATTATATTGTATCTTTAGAAGATTGCATTTTTTTTGGTCAATATAACTTATAGAAATCCAATTTATCCTTGAAAATACTATTTAACATAATAAATCAAAAAAGTGGGGGCTATTTTATACAGTCCTGCAAGTTCAGGAATTCAGATTGGACCATTTAATGAATTAATATGGAAGACAGCTCCATTCTTCGTTTTTATTTTCTGGCACTTTATTTATTAAAATGAAAAAATGGAGGGGGGGAAGGGGGGTGTCATTTTTCAGACAATCAATTATGGTGAATCGTTAACATCAATGGTCACATTCAGATGTTTCATTCACTTCGAACATATGGGGAAGTATGGCATGTTTCCAGTTTTAACTCCACAAATCAACATTTATGTAAAATATCATGACAGATTATTTTTTTTCTTCTCCAAATTAATACTCTGAAATAAATCACGTGCTCCCTTAAAAATCTGTAATATTGGGTACCATCCTTGAAATCCATTTTCCACTGTTTAACATTATACTGAAAGTGAAACAAAATATTCCAAACATTTATTGACATATCCAGACAATCTTTTTTTAAAAGTAATAACTGGAGTGCTCTAATAGATGGAGGAACGAACAGGTAGTAGCCACCACGATGTCTACAATGCAGTACTTTATCTGATGTCCGTCTTATTTCGGTAATTTTGTTTACATACAATATCGGAACCATTTACAACAAAGATTTATGCACTATTAAATGTAGAAATTTCAATAGATAATTTTATTTAGTCTATTCATCTTGTATTTACGGCTACGCTATTGACATCTGAAAAGCCTCTTGCTGATGTAGTACTAGAAGAAACTCTCTCTTAAAGTCTTGGATGGTCTCGTAGGTGGTGGAGAGCTCTAAGATATTCCCCGAGGTGTATGCAACTGGAACACGCAACATTCCCGAACGCTTATTAAAGCTGACTATGATGTCGTATCTTGGCAAATATCTGAACCAGTATTGAAGACCAGGAAAAGGACAATATCATCACTATTTAATGAGTAGACAAAGTCCTTCAGGTAATATAAAGTGTAAGGCTCAAGAGGTCTAAGGTCTTTGTCACTTGTTAACTTATCGACTACTGTCTGTGGTGTTGGATTCAAATTTTGCAACATGATGGTTAGGTCCGCTGTTGTTAGAATACTCCAGAATGTGTCCATATGAACAGTGTGTATACCTTGCCGAATCTGTGTACAGAGAAACAAAGGTTTGATAGCAAGTTCCGACCGTGCCGGATTCAGCATCAGTTATCGGAAGGTTTCTGTCTTAGTTAGAAACCCCCAAGGGTGAGTGGGGAATAGAAGTATGGTCACCATTGGTCTTCCTCCGACAAGCAGTAAAACCCTTGCTAAAGTGGGGCGTCCGCTTGGCTGTGCGGGATGTACAAATTTGCAGCCACGTCCGGTCAGAACGGGGACGTTAAATCCGATGCCTCGGGTAAAGAGAGTGCCACGCTCTTTGCACGTTAAGAACCCTTGCAACAGCTCTTTGAGTGGTCCGTAGGTGACCTGTTGCAAGGCTAAATTTCTGTCCCTATCCAATATACACTCATTTCCCGTTGCAGTCTAAATTTCTCCGACCTTTAATTCCGGAAGCCCCTACTACAGAACCTACCTTTTGTATTTATTGTTAACTTGTTCTCGTCCTGAATATGCATGAAATATTTGCCACTGGACATTAAGCAACCAACAATCAATCAATCAATAAGAATTAAATACTCGTGCTATAATGACATACTTGAAATTAAGTTTTCTACTGTTTGCATGAGCTGATTGTTTACACTATACCTCACATTTAATGTGCACAAAGCTTAAATTACACAATCATGTTACACCGTTTAAACCATAAAAACGGTGCCTCTATAAACTATTGCTTTTAAATTCAAAGGACTTTTAATAAGTTTACAGACTGTGACTTCCAACAAACATGAACAAATACCTAAGTAAGACAGCTTTACAAGATTATGTTATCTTTGGTCTTATATTAAAAAAAAAGAGCCATCTATAGAAGACAGGTAGTGCTGAATAACCCTAACACTACTAATCCAAGTAGAAGGACATGTTTAACATGTTATGTTCTCATGTCTTATTTATAGCATAATTTAAATATCATAATACATACTTTGTAATTCTGAGTTGTCGATGTGATAGATTCTGTTTTCACTATAAAATTAATAATGTCTTAAATATGAGGCCAGTACAACTCAACATTGAAACGATACAGACTGATTTAATTATTAATTTAAAGTGGGAAACTGAAGCTCGACATCATAATATTGAATCTTTTTTTTCAATTGATATTGAATGTTTAAACATACATTAAAGGTGTCAAGTTATATGATAGCTGTAAAGAACCACTTATGACCGAAAAGTATCATTTTAACCATTTTAAAATATCAATTTTTCTTCTATTGTTATACTTGTACTGTAGCTGTCTTTTAACATTTTACATTTCAACCTACTGAAACAAACATCAAATATTTCACCGTGTAGAACGCCACATGCTACACATTATATTTTGATGAAAAATTAGTTTTAAAACAAATTAATTTTAATTAAGAAGTTGGTATTCGGTTGGAATGTATAAATGATGCGGGGGGAGTCGTCTAAAGTAGTTTTTATCCAGAAATTTGCATATGAAGCCTCAAAATCTGCAACACGGAAAACTAGGGAGAGGTGTTTGAGAAATCAGAGCACTGGAAACGACTGCTTCTGCTTGCATGAAATAGATTATGATTCGGTTCCTTCCGATACTTGTACTTACCTTTATAGTTTTTCTTCGCTTCGAAATTGCCATCCCGTGTCAAACATAGCCGACACCCCGCATGTGGCGTTCTACACGGTGTATTTGCAAAATTGGACATGTAATTTTGAATATCCAATTCAGAAATTGAATCATTTACCTAATGAAATTTCAATATATTCTGTTTCCTTTAAATTTACACCGAAAAGTCCTAAAGTAATGCTTTTTCCAAAAATATAATGAGAAGTATGGGTCCCGTGCTATTTTTAAAGCTACGGATCGTACAAATTGTTCAAATTTGCTTAGATTGTTCATGAAAAAACACATTTTTTAGCACAACAAGAAATCTATGAGATAGAATTTTGAAATAAAATATGAGAAGATAGGTTTTTTAATATGCTTTAAGAAAATTGAAAGAAAAAATGGTGTCACCGAAATTGTTTTCTTGCTACGAGTAAAAAACTAAAATTTCCCTATCAGTCCAGTATAAAAAAAATTACTAAAAGAGTTATCTCCCCTTAAATGGCTAAGTTGAAAAAATGATTCTAAAAACACAAATATTTGGTATTTATTTAAACATTTTGAATAATGCAATACATCACCAGGTTTTCTTTCTATAAATCAACAGTCTAACCTATGAATTGCCAATCTGTCTCCAAATTTGCAGATTTATACCATGAATCTACCTTAAAAATTCCTATTCAGGGGAAGTAAAAAAATCTGCAAAAGCTTGACCTGAGTTGATTGGTGATGCCCTCTTAACGTAGAGCGGCAAATATTACATCAATATCCAGGACTTTATCATGATAGTGAACTATGAATATATTCATGTTTTAAGTGTCATGCTAACGTATACAGTTTTTGCAAAAGCCTCACCACTTCAACAGTCAACACCTGACAAGCTGACCCGCAATAAGAAAAGAAAGGTGATTAATCTTACATATTTACAGCAACTGCTTAAAACTGGTTTCTTATGCGCATATTACTTACTCTTACATCCTATGGATTGAAGAAATTCTTCTTTCTGTGTGGGTATATTCTTGTCTTTTATAATTTTGTAGTGGTCTGCACAAAATACAGATCCTGGTTTCGGTTTGGACGTGCATACTTTTGGGAAATTCAAAAGGGGGAATCCCTGAACTTCCATCTCCATGGCAAACATACAATGGGGAATGCACACTTTCCAGCACCCATCAATAACTCTCAAGTTTTCACTACTTCTTACAACTTATATTACCTCCTCTATCATTACAGATACAGATCATCATCTTTCATGTCTTCATGCGGTGAATCTTCTGGAGAATCAACATCAGAAGCTGAAAATGTTATAACATATAACAATTAAACAAGAATAGTTCCCAGTTGTACAATATTATTGTGTAATAAATGTTGTGCCAAGCTCAAACCTATTTATGGAAGTACACCCTTTTGAGAATATCTGGGTGAAGTAATAATACAATATTCCATATTGCGATACTTTTCTAAAATAAAATCACCTTTTTTGCAAAATTGTTTCGCAGTCCATAGGTCTTCTAGTGAACACATCAGATTGAACTTAACACTCCTTTAATTTTTGCCCAAAATTGTACAGATAACAGAAAGTCGATGAAAATGTTCTTACCAAACCATTAAACCATAATTTGATGTCCTGAAAAATCATTTCTCAAATACTATGTTTTCATTTATGTTCAGTTATCTAAATTGACTGTCTTACCTTGATCATCAAACTCCTTAATCCATTCCATGTATTTTATCCCATTGGCAGTCTCATTGAACACTGAAGCATATAGCTCACTGAATGCGTGATGGGAAACAAATGCATGGTTCTGTAATACTGACATTTTGCCTTAAAAGATTTCAATAATCTCTTCTTCAATTTTAAATTATACTTTCCCTAATGATTTAGTACTAGTATGTGTTTCAACATTTCTTATGGCATTTTAAAGTGCATATTAATATAGCACAACCTGATATTCCCAATGTATATATATGTATATATATAAATAAGTGTGGTGGTTGCTTGCCTAGAATGTAGTGTACATTTTTAGTCAACTAATACTAAAGTTATGTAATATTTCAACTCTCAGTTTACCCCAAAGGTGACTGGGGAAACGAAATATGGTCACTTGGTCTTCTCCCAACCGGCAGTAAAACGCTTGCCGAAGTAGGGCGTCCGTTTGGCTGTGCGGGATGTATCAAGTTTGCAGCCACGTCCGGTCAGAATGGGGACGTTAAATCCGATGCCTCGAGAGAGTGGTACGCTCTTTGCACGTTAAGAACCCTTGCAACAACTCTTTATACAAAACTCGAATCAAAATAATTTGAAAGATTAAATAAAGAGAGTTGAAAATCATTAATATAATTGATGTAGCCTTTGGAATATGGAAAAATTAAACGCATCAACAAAAAAAGAGAAACCATATAGGAGACAAACAAGACAATTAGCATTTTCAGAGAGAAAGGGTCCCCAAGGGTGACTGGGGAATAGAAATATGGTCACCATTGGTCTTCCTCCGACCGGCGGTAAAACCCTCGCTAAAGTGGGGCGTCCGTTTTGCTGTACGGGATGTACAAATTTGTAGCCACGTCCGGTCAGAATGGGGACGTTAAATCCGATGCCTCGTGTAAAGAGAGTGCCATGTTCTTTGCACGTTAAGAACCCTTGTAACAACTCTTTGAGGGGTCCGTAGGTGACCTGTTGCAAGGCTAAATTTCTGTCCCTATCCAATATACCCTCATTTCCCGTGGCAGTCTAAATTTCTCCGACCTTCATCCCGGACGCCCCTATTACAGAACCTACCTATTGTATTTATTGTTAATTTGTTCTCGTCCTGAATATGCATGAAATATTTGCCACTGGACGTTAAGCAACCAACAATCAATCAATCAATCAGAGAGAAAGGAACTGATGAGAGAAAGAAAAGTGAAAAGCTCCATAGAAGTGAATTCAAATGATGATGATTCTTTTGGTTCATGCCAGGATGTTGATAGTAGTATCTAAGTGTTCTATGGATACCATTCATTTCTAATTAAGTTATGATTAATTTTACATTAAAATACAAACACAACAGTCATCAACCTTTTAACTAAGATTTATATATGTTTTAATATAGAAAGAACAGAAATCATCATCATTATGATTTTGTCTCTGTTAGTTGGTGTTCTAAAATGCTATACGTGGGTTGTGGGGATTTTCAATGCACTTAATGGAGAACCTCAGGGACAAATTCAAACTGTAGAACAACCTCAGGAGCAGCAACCTTATGGCAACCCATTCAGCCCCTAGGACAACAAAATCAACCTCAGGGGCAACCCATTCTACCCCCAGAGCAACCAAATCAACCTCAAGGGCAACCAGTTCAAGCTGTAGTTAATCCAATTAAACCTCAGCAACAACCAAGAAGGTCGCAAAGAAAATGTAACCGTGTTTATAGACTTTATCTTTGAACTTACCTGTGTGTGAGTATACCGTCGGCAATCACCATGATCTGTATCCCATGTTGTGAATTTTTTGAATTCAGCTTTTCTGCTAATAGATAGCAAACTAGCATAGAAGTAGCATCTTTAAAATGCAATGTCAATATACTTGTAAACACATCACTATGTAGCTAAGTGTAATATAGAGCAACCTTTTACCTCACTTTTAATATCAGCATCATGTTCGCACTACTCACAAGGAAAGTGTATCACATCGAATTGGTTTATATTTTTCAAAGCATTTAAAACTTCGTGTATTAACTGTAGAAATTCCATCTTCAAAGTTTGAATTTTATTCCTGATGTATACATATCAGGCTTATATATCCTTTCGGTAATTGAAAGGTCAAGAAGTCAGCCTTTTTTTAACTAATCTTATTGGTTTATTATGCAATGAGGGGTGTTGTAAATGCAAATGAGGCAAGGCAATCTAAAAAAAAAAATGTTTTAATTTTAATCAACTTTCACAATATTTAACTAGAAATGTTCAAGGTTCCTATGTTCTCTTCAATCATAAATTTCAAATATAGGGTTGATGACTGTTGTGTCTCTATTTTGATTTACAAATAAAGTATTCTAATGTTATGTATATCTTTACATTGACACATGTAAAATGGAGAATGGAAATGGAAATGTGTTGTCTTGTTTAAGATCTTATCATTTAAGTGTATTTCTGTGATTTTTTTTTATCGTAGTATTTAGTTTCTTTTTACATTTGTTTTTAACGACATTCAACTTTTAGCTAACATGGCTAGTGATAATTTCTATTTTGTGCGACTAAAATAAATTCTTTAACGGGTTACTTCTATTCATACTCATCATATTGTTTTAAGACATATTAAAAATAGATCATGTGTTTCAATGTTCATATAGTCATGATAGTATTGGCTTTGGTTGAATTTAGATTCCTCATCCAAACTTTATCTTTATGGGAATTTAAAAAATAATTGTCAGTCTGAGGAGTATTTAAATTGCAATAATTTTATACATAGGCAGTTACTCTCAAAATTAAGACTTAGTGATCATTCCGTAGGCATTGAACTGGGAAGGTACAGAAACATTCCAAGAGCACAAAGATTATGTAAAAAATGTGGAGTCCTAGATGACGAATTTCATTTCTTTTTGTATTGTGACTTATCATTGCGTTCTTATCTTTTTGCTTATCTTCCAAGACTATGTACCATTGTGTTTCAACATCTTGATGCATTTAATAAACCATAACACATTCTATACCCCATCCCAGAACTTGTTTGTCATATTGGAGTCTTCATTAAGCTGTCTTATGATGGTGTTTTTTTACATAAATTTATAATTGAACTCTTAAAATATGTTCTATATATTGTATTGTATTTTATTGTATTGCATAGTATTGTATATAATTGTTTTCATTGTATTGCTTGACCCTTATGGGTGTAATTTTGCAATAAAGATTGTTAATGATTTGAATATCTGTGATCTTTGTTGTGATTGTTTTCAATCATCTTCACAATTTCAAACATTGTTGTACTGTTTTTATATACAAACTATACTTTATTTCAGTAAGGTTTGAATAACTGTTTGTTTCAATGGGGTGACAAGGTTCGACAAAACTCATGTTCCTTTATTATTAGCAAGAATTTGTTTGTTCTGAAAATAAAATTACAACATATCCCCCCTTTTTCCACAAAAGGCAAAGAATTGCCTTATTGTGTAATTACCTTTTGCAATCTGTAATCAAATGATTAAAATTATATGTATGGTTATACGTATCTTCAATTACCACGTAGTTAATTTTCGATCTTGAAAAATGAACGATTATGTCTTGAATACCTTAAATACGCATTTCAGTAGCCATAAAGGTAATAAACAACGATAGAATGTATATAAACTCATCATAGATACCAGGATTAATTTTGTATTTACGCCAGACGCGCGTTTCGTCTACAAAAGACTCATCAGGGACGCTCGAATCCAAAAAAGTTAAAAAGGCCAAATAAAGTACGAAGTTGACGAGCATAGAGGATCAAACTTCTTAATAGTTTCGCCAATTACAGCTAAGGTAATATATTCCCGAGGTAGAAAAGCCTTAGTATTTCAAAAATATAGTTTAGATGACCCCCACATCATATTATATTCATCTTCCACCCAACACGAGCGACAACAGCAGTGCCGTCTTTTCTAACACGCCTATTGGTCTCGTTTTCCAGTTCCCCCAAGGGTGACTGGGGAAAAGAAGTATGGTCACCATTGGTCTTCCTCCGACCGGCAGTAGAACCCTTGCCAAAGTGGGGCGTCCGTTTGGCTGTGCGGGATGTACAAATTTGCAGCCACGTCCGGTCAGAATGGGGACGTTAAATCCGATGCCTCGTGTATAGAGAGTGACACGCTCTATGCATGTTAAGAACCCTTGCAACAACTCTTTGAGGGGTCCGTAGGTGACCTGTTGCAAGGCTAAATTTCTGTCCACATCCAATATACCCTCATTTCCCGTGGCAGTCTAAATTTCTCCGACCTTAATCCCGGAAGCCCCTATTACAGAACCTACCTATTGTATTTATTGTTAACTTGTTCTCGTCCTGAATATGCATGAAATATTTGCCACTGGACGTTAAGCAACCAACAATCAATCAATCAATCGTTTTCCAGTTTGATTGGATATGCTAAATCTTCTGGGATTATGAATATCACTACAATGGTATACGTTTGCTTTCATAGCTACCACGACACAATTGTTTTCCAGTTTCGCTGTCATTCCAGGTACATTGTTGGTCATGCATATTCAGGACGAGAACAAATTAACAATAAATACAATAGGTAGGTTCTGTAATAGGGGCTTCCGGGATTAAGGTCGGAGAAATTCAGACTGCAACGTGAAATGAGGGTATATTGGATAGGGACAGAAATTTAGCCTGATACTGAGAGAGAACAACGTTTCCCTGATTTAAGACTGGTCTACGGTTTAAGTCATTGTATATATCGCCTATATTACGATGTCACGGTAACAGCTTTGTTGTCGTCTGGTAACGTAGATAAACAATACTATTATCAATATATCCGCTTTCTTCGTCATGGGTCGCATACGCAGGAGACGAAAGTTCATCAATAAGGATAAATTTAAGCGCTCTTTGAGAATGAAGTTATTATTTTTCAAATTAGGAAACACAATCAGCAAGCAAATGGTAAGTATATGATAGTTGACTATACAGATATATATTGAAATAAAGTTTGTTCATTGTACTTATGTCTCTGAACAGGTCTTTGTTTTTTGTAAAGATGTTACTCTTTCGTTGCTTTTTCTTTGGCCAATTTTGTTCCGAAGGGATCTGGTTTGATTATTGTCATTTTGCCATCGCTTGAAATTGACCCTTTGTTCTCTTTAGGGACGAACCTCATAAATCTGTTAAAGTCTTTGTCTCTCCTCGCTGGTTTTGTTTATCCAAATAATCTTGGAAAGGTTAAAATGTTTGTGAGTATCCGCCAATCTATACTGCCCTGTGCTGACAATAGATCTGAGAAGGTCCTTGTATTGAGTCTTGATTACATCCTCAATGATTTGTACCAAGTCCAAGAGTGGTTTAGATTCCCATGCAATGGACCTTTTGAGCACATGGTTTAAAGACTGCCTGTTGTTGTTAGTCCATGGCTTATCGACGTGGCCTTCAGGGAGATCGGTCTCCAATAGCTGATGAATATTCTTTTTTAGACGGTTTTCAAAATATCTATGAAAGATGTTTGTCGATTCCATGGACTTCTTACTTATCTCCTCACTTTTGGCTTCAAAACAAATTATATCATCAGCAGTAAAAAGGCCAGATTTCCCAAAGATGGAGTCCAAAATGACATCTCGGTCTTTCTTATAGACAGCGTCATCTATTAATTTCTGTTCGGCATTTTGTCGTAAATGGCGGGTTCATAAAAAAAATTCCAGAGTGTGGAAATGCTTCTTCAACTGCGTTTATCAAACCTATTTCCTCCTCAGTACGAAAAACCAGTTGTGAAGTATCAATATCGCCGAATTTAACTTTTAAATGATTGAAAAAATTCATGAAACATTCAAAGTCACTTTTGTCACTTGAAAATTATTGTGATTAAATTAAGGTCTTGATAAATGTATTCTATAACTGAACAACAACAAAAACATGCAAATAATTTTTCAGTAATACATAAATTTCTCTCGTTAAAATCTAAAACATTGTTACATACACGAGCGAATCGTACAAGATGAGATATATAAACACCGTAATAGAACCTTGTAAGCACAACTCAATTTTCTTAAAATTCTCAATGATTAGGGTATGTTCATCATGTTTAATGAAAATTTCAATTTGCCAAAACTTTTCTGGTTCTAAATTTAGTTCTTTATGTATTCTCATTTTCTGTTTCAGTTGTGCATGCTGATAATGATGCATCAACAACAGCAAGACTTTAAGTTGAGTTTGACAACATTTCAAAAAAGGACGACCAGAACCATGTCAAAAAAGGGATATCTACAAGCTTGCATAATATTTCTAAAAGGTATATACTTCTGTTAATCAACAATTTTGAAAAAAAAGCCAATTACGGTAGTAGAAATGTTATGCATGTTAAAGAATGGTCATTTGAAAGCGTCTAAAAAACAACAGCACAACAAAAGAGTGAAGTTTATGCCCATGGAGAACAATTTATGAGTTTTCAGTGAACATTGAGAAATCATCACACTCAGAGGTAGATGGTGGATGGCCCATAAACAAAACTGTATACTAACTTAATGAAATGGATGACTCTAACTGTATTATATTTGGTAACAAACAAAAGAACAAACATTTTAAAAAACAGACATGTGGTTTAAAAACTAGTCTTGTATGGACAAATCAGGATTTTTTAACATTAAATAATTATATAAACATCTTGATTTTTTTTTTAACTACAATAATAAAAAAATAACACATTTATATATATTCAACAATGATGGGGATTAAAAAAACACTGGCATAATTTCATCTGCTTATTTGATTTTTCTTATTAATTTTTTTAGTGCATTTGAATTATATATAATAAACTGCAGTGGATACCAAAAATATATGTATATTCAAACATCAAGACTTTGAGCTTTTAAAATGCACCTTTTTAGCTCACCTGGCCCAAAGGGCCAACTGAGCTTTTCTCATCACTTGGCGTCCGTCGTCGTCGTCCGTCGTCTTTAACTTTTACAAAAATCTTCTCCTCTGAAACTACTTGGCCACAATCATCATTAGGGTATTAGTTTAAAAAATGTGTCCGGTGATCCGGCCAACCAACCAAGATGGCCGCCATGGCTAAAAATAGAACATAGGGATAAAATGTAGATTTGGGTTTATATCTGAAACCAAAGCATTTAGAGCAAATCTGACATGGGGTAAAATTGTTTATCAGGTCAATTTCTATCTGCCCTGAAATTTTCAGATGAATATGACAACCCGTTGTTGGGTTGCTGCCCCTGAATTGGTAATTTTAAGAAAATTTTGCAGCTTTTGGTTATTATCTTGAATATTATTATAGATAGAGATAAACTGTAAACAGCAATAATGTACAGCAAAGTAAGATCTACAAATAAGTCAACATGACCAAAATTATCAATTGACCCCTTAAGGAGTTATTGCCCTTTATAGTCAATTTTTTACAATTTTCATAAATTTTTTAAATTTTTGTAAATTTTTAAGTAAGATCTACAAACACATCACCATCACCAAAACACAATTTTGCCATGAATCCATCTGTGTCCTTTGTTTTATATGCACATAGACCAAGGTGAGCGACACAGGCTCTTTAGAGCCTCTAGTTTATTATACCTACATTATATTCATTGATATGCATAATTTTTAAAGAGTTATCTTCCTATTGCATTTCTGGTTGCTGTCTGGTAATTGACTGCTCCATAGGCTTACATGCAAAACGGCTGATCTTTGAAATTTTTTTTAAAATGAAATGCTACATAGAAATAAAAATTCATGTGCATATCATGTATGTAGTAATGTGAAATAAAGATTTAATCTAAAAAAGTGGGGGTTGCCACACAGAATAAAAAGATAAGTAACCCTGTAGTCAAAATATTTTTTTCTTCTTTCTGTTTGCTGTTTTTACTTGGTCGCACCAATTCCAGTAAACATGATAACCTTCCACTTTCCTAGTTACAGGTTTCTTTTTAAAATAAATATTATAAATTATTCAGCATAAACTTTTAATCAAACAGAAAAAAATGAGTCCCAAAACTGGAGTTTTAATACAAAACTAGTACTTCTGTAACAAAATTGTGTGTTTTTTTATTATTAAGTTTGGTGTTAACTAACAAATGAAGAACTAATCAAGAAACAGTAAGCTATGACCCTTTTAATCATTTGCTGAAGAGGCTAAACTAAAAAAAATAGCAGGCTGTAAGTCAACTTAGTGATTAGCACACCAATTTAAATAAACTTGTTGCAACTTGCAGTGTAATATGTTCTCTGCATGCACATTTATTTGATAATTTATATTGCAGTTACAGGGAGTTGCAGAAAGATGAAACCAGGCAGTACATTTCGAGATGTTTTATGTATGCAATAAAAGGAGGAAAGACAGAAAATGACATCAAAAGTAATCTGGAAAGAATTGTGTTTTGGTAGTCATGAGAAATGTGAAGATGTTGACTGGTGTACATATAACACAAATCCTGAAAATTTCAAGTAAGCACAATAACTCATTATATTAGTAAGGATTATCAGCAAGACAAGATCTACATTTAGGCAATGAAGGAAATAGTTTGACATCTCCTTATTGGAGTTATTGCCCATTATTGACCATTTTTCCATTTTTGCGTTTGCTGTAAATGATAATAAATTATATTAGATATATAGACATTTTAAATTAAATAAAATGCTCCGTAGGGTGCACCTTGATACGACCACAGAGGTCAAACCCGGAACTGTTGGGGCAAGTATGGACACAACATTCAAGCTTGATGCAGCTCTGAATTTGAATTGTGATGAAATATTTGACACAGCATAGGTTTCTGACACAGAATGAATATGGTCTAAAAACTTTAAAATTTTAAATTGGACATTTACCTATTATGGTCCAATATCCAAAATCTAAATACATGGTCAGATTCAGCATACCAAAGAACCGCAAGAATTCAATGAAACTAAGTTTAATTTTGGACCCTTTGGACCTTAATGTAGACCAATTTGAAAACGGAACTAAAAATTAAGATTCTAAATACACGGTTAGATTCGGCATATTAAAGAACCCCAATAATTCAATTTTTGATGAAATCAAAAGTTTAATTTTGGACCCTGTGGACCTCAATGTGGACCAATTTGAAAAAAGGGGCCCAAAATCCAAAAACTTAATACACGGTTAGATTCAGCATATCAAAGAACCCCATATATTCATTTTTTTGGGGGAAATCAAACAAAGTTTAATTTTGGACCCCGATTTGGACCAACTTGAAAACTGGGCCCATAATCAAAAATCTAAATACATGTTTAGATTCAGCATATCAAAGAACTGCAAGAATTCAATTTTTGTTACAATCAAAGTTTAATTTTGGACCCTGTAGACCAATTTGAAAACAGAACCAAAAATTAAGAATCTAAATACACGGTTAGATTTGGCATATCAAAGAACCCCAATAATTCAATTTTTGATGAAATCAAAGTTTAATTTTGGACCCTTTGGACCTCAATGTGGACCAATTTAAAAAAAGGGGCCCAAAATCCAAAAACTTAATACACAGTTAGATTCAGCATATTAAAGAATCCCAAGAATTCAAGATTAAAACCCCATTGAAATTGGTCAAGAAATATGCAATTTATACAAAGTATAAGAAAAGTATTGTTTTTGGCCCGTTTTTGACCCCTAATTCCTAAACAGATAGGGCCACAACCCCCAAAATCAATCCCAACCTTCCTTTTTTGGCATGGAACCTTGTGGTACAATTTCAGAAAGATCCATTCACTTACACACAAGTTATTGTTTGGAAACTAGAAAAATGCTTATTTGGTCCCCTTTTTAGGCACTTAACTCCCTAAACTATTGAGACCATAACCCCCAAAATCAATCCCAACCTTCCTATTGTGGTTTCAAACCTTTTGTTTAAATTTCAAAGAGATCCATTCACTTAAATATATTAAACTAAAGTTATTGTCCGGAAACTAAGTGTCTTCGGACGACGCGGACAACAACAACGTGATACCAATATATGACCGCAAAAATTTTTTGCGGTTGTATAAAAAAAGATGAGCAAGTCAACATCTTATAACAAGTCAAATATGGCCGATATATAACGGAAGATAGAGAGAAACTAAACAGACAAAGGATAATCAACAAAAAAGTGATTTTTGTCATAAATTCTGTTCTGGTATCAGGGGTGTGTAAATGATATGCCTGACTCGCCCGACTCGTACATTTGAACAACCGGACAATTAATTTTCTTTGTCTGGGTTGCCTGTGGACAGAAAAAAATACACTAGACAGAATTTAATTTAATCAAAAATATAGAAGTATTTTCACAACTTACTAAGATGTATTATTTTATGTAAAAGAAACCAATGATCAACACATGAAAAACATTTATTTAAGTCAAAATATCAGTGTTCATGACGACAAGTAGTAAAATAAAACTGGAAATAGATCGATAACCAAAATTTAAAAACAATAAGTATAGGAACCGGGTCTCATAAACATTGCGTTATCTTTGTCCAGAGACCTGGGATTGTGAATAAGGTATCATCCACTATCTAACAGAAGTGTTATTTTAATTTTCATGATTGAGTTCTATCAAGATGGATAAATACCTGATAAAAACGCGTAGACCGGGTAATTAAGACAAAAAGAATGAAAATAATATTGACTTGTAGAGTTAAAAATGGAAAACGCAGGAGGAGAAAGAACGGGAATATGAAAAAATAAACAGCCTCGCCATGAGCGCATGATATGCCCGTCGTCTTGTGTGTGAATTTTTATGCAATAATCATAAATAGTTTCTGACATACGGCGCAACATGCAACCCCCCCCCCCCCTTTTTTTTTTACAAAAAACTCAATATCTCTAAAATAAAATTTTGAATCAAAACCAAAAAGTATACAGATCTTTAGATTAATATAACTAAGAAGTGTGTAAAATTTTAAGCAATAATCATAAATCGTTTTAGAGATACGGCGCGACATGTGAAAACCCCCCTTTTTTAAAAAAAAAAGTCAACATCTCTAAAATAAGATTTTGAATCATCACCAAAAAGTATACGGATCTTAAGATTAATATAACTAAGAAGTGTGTAAAGTTTTAAGCAATAATCATAAATTGTTTTTGCGATACGGCGCGACATGTGAAAAAAAACCACACACCTGTTTTAGTTACTAAGTCCCGTAACTCAGAAAGTTTTAATTTTATTTTCACCAAAAAGTATACAGATCGTTTGCCATCATAAGAAACAACAATGCTAAGTTTCATGAAATTTGGATAAGTTGTTCTCAAGTTACGGTGCGGTGTGACATGTTTACGCCGTACAGACAGACGGACAGACGACATTTTTAACCATAATACATCCCGTCAAAATTTTGACGGGCGTATAAAAAGGCATGCGAGAATTCCAGACGTCGTGGCTTACAGATTTCCCCTGGCTCTCCAGTAAAGAAACTGAACATAAATTAAATTTTTGATTAATTTGTAGGAAACTAACCCACAACTTGCTGATCAAAAGTCTTTAAACTTATTTGTTGGCAAATTAATAGATAGAAGGACACTTTGGTGACTCATCAATGCTCTGCAGAACACCAAACTTGTCAGATGAAAGAAAACAGTATAATTAAACACTAGGTGTCTGGGAGAAATGGATGAAGCATTGCAAAATTGCCCTCTAGATGTCTTGGTTTTTTTATGTTTGGTTTCTGTCTCATTGATGTTCATATGATGTTAACCCTAGACCTCCTTTTATTTAAACACATAAACAAATATATAACAATTAACTTCATTTATATTGTGATACAAAACAGTTTTAAGATTCATATAAGAAGCTAATACAGTAAAATACTTATTGGAAAATTCAGGGCATGTCACTTTTTATCTGGACAAGTGCTCATAACAAATATTTCCACACCCCTGACCGGTCTATAATTTTGGGGATTGTCCTTTGTTGACAAGGCCTAAAAAAAAATATGTGTTTCCGGTAACCCGACCGAACTTTTTTATGATTGATTGATTGTTGGTTGCTTAACGTCCAGTGGCAAATATTTCATGCATATTCAGGACGAGAACAAGTTCACAATAAATACAATAGGTAGGTTCTGTGATAGAGGCGTCTGGGATTGAGGTCGGAGAAATGTAGACTGCCACGGGAAATGAGGGTATATTGGATAGGGACAGAAATTTAGCCTTGCAACAGGTCACCTACGGACCCCTCAAAGAGTTGTTGCAAGGGTTCTTAACGTGCAAAGAGCGTGGCACTCTCTTTACACGAGGCATCGGATTTAACGTCCCCATTCTGACCGGACGAGGCTGCAAATTTGTACATCCCGCACAGCCAAACGGACGCCCCACTTTGACGAGGGTTTTACCGCCGGTCGGAGGAAGACCAATGGTGACCATACTTCTATTCCCCAGTCACCCTTGGGGGTAACTTTTTTATGGCGTCGGCAAAAAAAAAAAAAAAACAAAATAAACCCTACCTACCTACCCTAATATTGAAAAGGAATTTTTTTTAGGCCTAATGCACACTGACCAAGGTGAGCGACACAGTCTCTTAGAGCCTCTTGTTAAACTTTACATAATTTTACTAATTGTCATACTTGCAATGTTCATAAAAAGTTGCATGATTAATGGTTTTTTTGTATCTAGGTACAAAAGTCTGTCAAATGGGAAACCACTAACATCAGATGGATTAAAGGAGGAGTTAAACAGCTTAGTCAGAAAGATGATAAGTAGGAGTGAGTCCATAACTGATTTAGGATCAACACAAGCCAATGAAAGTTTTAATCAACTTGTATCTGTAAAGGCACCTAAAGCAAGGTATCTACAACAGTATTCACAAAGGGCTAATGCATGACTCTGACATTTCAATATGTGTATGCAATTGGGTCTATCCACTTTGTTGTAATATCCCCAACAAACAAAGTTGTTAGGGTGATACAGATATCACCTTGTTGTCTGTCTGTCTGTCCATATGTCTTGGAAGAGCAACTTCTCCTTAACAAATGGACCAATACTGATGAAACTTTACACATTTGCACTTAAAGACCTGAGGATATGAATGAAGGAGTATAATCTTTGTCTGAAACATTTCAAGGGAGATAATTGAACTTACTTGGTTTAATGTGGGACACATGTGGGACAGAAGATTTCTTTTAGTGTTTGAGTCGACTGATAGTTCATAAGTCTGCACTGCTGTACATACTTAAAATGCTTTGCAATCTACAGAGCTCTTAATTGTGTGTACTCTTAAGAATATTCATATTCATTAATAATCTTATTGCATTCATTCAATTTGTTTTTCAATTTATATCAATTAATATATAGTTTAAAATATAAACAATAAAAATTAGAATGATGTTCAAAATAAATTATCAATTAATCCATCGTTCTCTTTCAGACATTATGGTGGATCATGTTCCCTTCAAAATAGGTTATCAGCAGCAGTTCTTCAGAAAACTGAGGGATATGGTTATTTGTCGAAAGTAAGTTATTGGTTTTTAACAGTTTTTATACGCCCGTTTACGGGACGTATTATGGTATACCGTTGTCCGTCTGTCCGTCCGTCCGTCGTCAACATGTCGGACATTAACTCAAAATTGCTTTAACCAATTTGCATAAAACTTTGGTGAATTGTTTATATCTATTGACGTGAGCTCCCTTTCGTTTTTTATAAAATTTAGATTTTACGTTCCCGAGTTATTGGGTTTTATTCATTAAAAAATGGGGGATTTTCCAGTTTTCGGACAAAAAGTCAAGAATGCTTTCACCAACTTGCAAGAAATTATGGTGAATTAATTACATCTATTGACATGAGCTCCCTTTCGATTTTTATAAATTTTAGATTTTACGTTTCCGAGTTACAGGGTTTTATTCATAAAAAAGGGGGGATTTTCCAGTTATCGGACAAAAACTCAAAAATGCTTTCAGCAATTCTTATGAAACTTTGGTGAATTGTTTGTATGTATTGATGTAAGCTCCCTTTAGAATTTTATAAATTTCACATTTTACATTTCTGAGTTATGGGGTTTTATTCATTAAAAAAGGGGTGATTTTCCAGTTTTCGGACAATAACTCAAAAATGCTGTCACCAATTCTCATGAAACTTTGGTGAATTGTTTATATCTATTGATGTAAGCTCCCTTTTTATTTTCATAAATTTCTAATATGACATTGAGAATTAATTGAACTTTATTTGTTTATAGTCTGACAACAGATTTACTAAGTATTGCACAACAGCAAGAAATCTTTAATTGAACATTAATTCAGTTCATATAACCAATTTTTTAAGTTCTTTGAATACATTTATTCAGAAACCTATTATATGTCAAATATTTTATTACAATCCAAATTCAGACCTAAATCAAGCTTGAATATTGTGTCCATTTTTGCCCCAACTAATCAGGGCGTATCTAGCTGCGCTCAGCGAAGCAGTTTATTAAAATCATCATCAGTTGTGGTTTAATTATATTTCCTCAATTATGGAAGAGACAAATATTTGTTTATATCCTTTACACCTATATGTCACAAAGTTTTTCAACTTAAATCCTCTGAAACTACTTAACAGAATGTGAGGCCTGGCCATTAAAAATATTTATTTGATATAGCCTACCTATGCTTGTAGGTTTGGATAGGCAGAAAGGGATTTAATTGATTTGTATTTTTGGCCAACAACATAAGTTTTCCCGACCAATCATCCCTGATGGCCTCTTTTATTACAAGACCTACCTATTGTATTTATTGTTAACTTGTTCTCGCCCTGAACATGCATGAAATATTTGCCACTGGACGTTAAGCAACCATCAATCAATCTTAAGATGTCGTATCATATTATTTAAATTTATTATATACTTAGTAGTAAATTCAGATAAATTGTATGTGTAATACAATCATTGGCAAGCGTGCTGTATCAGCCACCCGTGATGATATCGATATCAGCACGGTTGCTAGGCCTTATCACACCTTTAATCTGTATGATGTCACGTCACCGATTGCAGTCACTGTTGTAAAGACTTTTTCAAACCCCTAATCTGTATGACATCATGTCAAACCTATAATCTGTATGAAGTCATTTCAAACCTCCTTACCTGTATGACGTCATGTCACATAAAAAACATCTATGTGACGTATATGAATATAATAAAGTGTATATGATATGGCTTTAATTTTCAATATCACACACCGTATCAACCCTCGACCAATATAATCCCTCGAGCAGAGCTCTTGGGATTGTATTGGTGTCTTGGTTTGATACGGATGTGATATTGAAAAAGCCATATGATATTCTCTATATATCGCCTTTCATGATCACAGCTAGCAAAAGAAACGGAAAATTTTATTAAGAAATACATAATGTTATATAAAAAAAATTGTTTGCTTATTTATTACCAAAGTCAAAGGTGTATATTTTGAAATATCCAAAAGTAAGACATAGGTATGCTGTTTCCGGCGGCGGCGGCGTCAAAAATGTATTAGTTTGTGATTAGGTCTAGTTCATGGTGAACCACATTTAAATCAATCAAAAGTTTTACAGAAATTCAAGCTAGAAAGCCTACCCTTTCAAATAAATCTACATTCAGTTACAGAACTTGTGTAATAATAAAACTACACCATTTTAAATAAAAGTTATATATTCGTGGGTACCGGACTGGTTGCCGTAACTGGGATCATATTCCAAGTATTTAAAGCTATGGTTATTAAATTCAATGGAAATTAAGAAAAGAAGATGTGGTAATACGTATTCTTCTTTGCAAACATTTGAAGATTTAATGTATTTATTATCCACTGATATTAACATTAATTATCATCAAATCTGTCATCTAAATATGCTTAACGTGTTTGCTTGTTGATAAGTGACATGCATGCATTAGCAAAATAGATAACTACATTCTGTACAGAAAATGACAAAACCAACTGGTTTATTAAAGTTCAGTATTTTCAATCAATTATAACCAATCACTATTTCACCACAGTTCAGATTTTACTTGGATTTGTTTTTAAAGTGCAGCAATAAATAAGTTCACACATTTGAATATTACTTTTTTCACCTGGTCCACTTTTTTGTTATGAAGCGTAGATAGCAATTGATTATCTACAAGAATCAAATTGCAAAAGATAAATTTTAAAGCACAAGTTTTCAGTTGAAGTGTCAAACATTATGACACTTTATTTAGTATATCATTTTGGATGCACAGACTTATTCAAATTTGATTATAATTATGGTTCAATCCACCATTTTCTACATTTGAAAATGCCATTTAATTAGGGACTTTCAGTTTTAAATTTTCCTCGGAGTTCAGTATTTTTGTGAATTTACTTTCTAGAACTTTATTCTTAGTTGGCTTCTAATTCTTTTGAGCGAGCGTCAATGTTGAGTCTTATGTAAACATATGAAACTTTTTACAATTACAACTATGTATGTAGTGCATGTGTAAATAATAACTACTAATAATAATATAACATGAATCCAGTTACCGCAAAATAAATGATGTTCATTGTTTCTATCCAGCTTTCCAGCAAATACAATCTAAGCATATTAGCTTTTGACACCAATCAATATAGGCATAGTGTAGTGAGTTTATAAGGGAGCTACCATTTGATTTTTATGGGGGGGGCTAGGATGAAAAATTTTGTCCTGCCTTTTTTGTTAGTTGTAATCTCTGTCCTGCCATTTTATTTTTCACTCTATTCGGTCCTGACTTTTTTTTACCTAAATTGTCATCCTGACTTTTTTTTTTTTGGCAAGTGTCTCATCCTGCCTTTTTTTTGACTCAAAACTCCTGTCCTGCCTATTTTTTTCAAATTTCATCCTAGCCCCCCCCCCCCCCCCCCCCCCATAAAAATCAAATGGTAGCTACCTAATATGAGTTTCTCATCAACTTCTTGTATGCAAGTTTCATCCACAATAGGTTGAATATAAAAATGATATTCTGTATTTAACCGATAAGCATCACTGCATAATTCTTCTCCTTTTTCAGATATAAAGATTTTTTGCCAGCCTCAATTGGAAAGAGGATCTGCTTGGCCACCAAAGCAAATGCGAACTGCATTTTCAATGCTTTTTCCATTGCTTTGTATGGGGATGAGGGTAATGCCCATGCTTTGCGGCTACACACTATTGTGACAATGGCTGACAAAGTAATCGAATATTCAAAATGTGCAAGTTTAATATGAATATGTGTTCTTTAAGTTTTCCAATCTTCAATCTGAATGAAGATGATCCATAACTGGTGTTTAAGCAATATATACTCTCATTTACAAGATCAAGAAGAACTTTATTTTAATTTTATTGTTAACCCAAAAAATCCATTAACTATAGATGGTCTTAAAAGGAATCTCTTATATGTTGCAGGTCACAATGTAACTATAAAGAGATGTGGTAAGATTAAGTCAACTATATTCAAGTATTTAGCGCCTTATTGATTCAGATGGATCGTCAACCAGCACACTGTTCTTAAGTGGTTTGATCTCTATAGCTTGATCATTGACACTTTCTATCATAGTAATAATGAGATAATGTAGTGAATTAAGGGTCAGTAAAAGGAACTGTTTTACCCTTGAGGTAATAATCAGTGTTTCACTCGGGGGAAATATTTTTTTTTTTGCCCTTTCCATTAAGTGACTTGGGGCTTTTTAGTTTTAGTATTATTTAGGCTTAATCCTTGCCTTTTTGAATATTGTATTTGAGGCGAATTGCCTTCACTATGTTTGTAAACTTTGATATTAGGTAATTCCCCTTAATGTGGACAATTTTCTTTTGTTAATGGTCAAAATGCTCATATTTCTTTCGTTCTGAACTTTAAATTTAATTTATGACAGTCGCATCAGATTTCATTATATTTACAACGAAATGAAAAATAATTTTGTCGCTGGTGGTGCGGAATGTTAAGCCTTAAATGACAAAAGCAACTTGAGGAGGATTAATGACCAAAGACTAATATTCATGATGTTGAGTATTAAATTGAATCAAACACTGGGTCAATGTAAATGAAAAACACATTTTTTCCTCAGTTCTATTGTTATCTGCAGGCATACTTTCAACTTTCCTTTTGAAATGTCTGAGCTACCCGTAACTTCCGCTTTTTGATATCAGACGCATGTATTTCAGCTATTTCTTCAGTAACGATATAATATTGTCAGACAAAGATTGTCCTCATAGTATACAAATACTTTCGCACCATTTCAGCACATCAGTACGTTTTTAACTAGAACTAGAATGACACAGCTTGAATGAAAAACAATTTTGTTGTTGTTGGTACGATGGAAAGCATATCAGCTCAGAGTCATAGAAATTATCAGTACATATGTACCTAATTGACTTAAATCATGTGTCGTATAAGTAATACCAGAAAATAGTGATGACGAAAGACAACAACCACTCTCATGATTATATATGTTCACTCCTACTATGAACAACAAAATTGTTTATTTTGTAAAAAAAGATTTCCGTTCTCTAATACTACACAATTATCATTTACCTGTGTACATAATATGAATTCTAAGGTAAACGGACAGAGAGTCACAGGATTGATTGATTGATTATTGGTTGCTTAACGTCCAGTGGCAAATTTTTCATGCATATTCAGGACAAGAACAAATTCACAATAAATACAATAGGTAGGTTCTGTAATAGATTAAGGGATTAAGGTCGGAAGAAGATGCGCAGTTACTCAATCACTCAAGTATGAAGTCAACTCTTTACCGGAAGAAGACCAAGTGACCATACTTCTATTCCCCAGTCACCCTTGGGGGATAAAATTTGATCTATGGCACAATGTAAATACAAAGTCAATGATTGTACGGGATGTATCAAGTTCGCAGTCACGTCCGGTCAGAATGGGGACGTTAAATCCGATGCCTCGTGTAAAGAGAGTGCCACGCTCTTCGCACGTTAAGAACCCTTACAACAACTCTTTGAGGGGTCCTTGGGTGGCTTGTTGCAAGGCAAAATTTCTGTCCCTATCCAATATACCCTCATTTTCCTGTGGCAGTCCAAATTTCCCCGACCATCATCCCGATGGCCTCTATTATGACAAGACATACCTATTGTATTTATTGTTAACTTGTTCTGAACATGCATGAAATATTTGCCAAGGGACGTTAAGCAATCAACAATCAATCAATCATTGACTTTGTATTTACATTGTGTCATAGATCAAATTTTATCCCCAAGGGTGACTGGGGAATAGAAGTATGGTCACTTGGTCTTCTTCGGTAAAGAGTTGAATTCATATTTGTGTGATTGAGTAACTGCGCATCTTCTTCCGACCGGCAGTAAAACGCTTGTCAAGTGGGGCGTCCGATTGGCTGTAAGTGATGTATCAAGGGACGTCAAACTGATGCTTCGTGTACAGAGAGTTACACGCTCATTGTACGTTAAGAACGCTTGCAACAATTTTTTAGGGTCTATAGGTGGCTTTTTGAAAGGCAAAATTTCCATCCCTTTCTAGTACTTATTTTCTAATGGCAGTTCGAATTTTCCCTACCTCCATGTTTATTTGTGCATTTCTCTGTCCTGAATGTCTTCCATTATTTGTATTGTAGTCCTGTCATGAAATGTTGTCATTTTAGTGTTGGCTAGCCACAAAGCCAGGTTTAACCCACCTCTTTTTTCTTAAAATGTCCTGTACGAAGTCAGGAAAATGGCAATGTTATCTTATAGTTCGTTTTCCCCCCAAGGGTGACTGGGGAATAGAAGTATGGTCACCATTGGTCTTCCTCCGACCGGCAGTAAAACCCGTGCTAAAGAGGGGCGTCCATTTGGCTGTGCGGGATGTACAAATTTGCAGCCACGTCCGGTCAGAATGGGGACGTTAAATCCGATGCCTCGTGTAAAGAGAGTGCCACGCTCTTTGCACGTTAAGAACCCTTGCAACAACACTTTTAGGGGTCCGTAGGTGACCTGTTGCAAGGCTAAATTTCTGTCCCTATCCAATATACCCTCCTTTCCCGTGGCAGTCTAAATTTCTCCTTAATCTATTGCAGAACCTACCTATTGTATTTATTGTGAACTTGTTCTCGTCCTTAATATGCATGAAATATTTGCCACTGGACGTTAAGTAACCAACAATCAATCAATCAATTATAGTTCGTTTCTGTGTGTGTTGCATTGTTTTTTTTTGTTTTTTTTTTTGCTGCACTTAAGTGTTGCTGTTCTTTTGTTGTTCTCCTCTTATATTTGATATGTCCCTTAGTTTTAGTTTGTAACCCGGATTTATTTTCTGTCAATCGATTTATGACTTTCGAACAGCGGATTCTATTGTTGCCTTTATTTCTCTATCACCAGACCTACTTATTGTATTTATTGTTAAAGTGTTCTTGTCCTGGATGTCTAGCAACCAACAATCAATCAACAGATCTAACTTATTCGTTCAGTGTATATCCGCTTGTTTGTTTTCAAATGTCTTTGATTGAGTAAAGTCATTTCAATTGATATTTTACAGTGTGTCTTTATACATGTTGTGATGTTACACTATTGGTTCAGGTACAGGTAAAGGTTGGTACATAGTATACGTTTAAACCAACTGCATTTGATCGCAACTGTCCTAAGTCATGAACCTGATGTTCAGTGGTTGTCGTGCGTTGATGTGGTTCTTAAATGTTTCTCTTTTTTTGGGTATATATTAGACCGTTGGTTTTTGCGTTTGTTTGGTTTTAAAGTAGTCATTTTTTGGACTCTATAACTTGCTGCTAGGTGTGAGCCAATGCTCAGTGTTGAAGGACGTACTTTGACCTATAATGATTTACTTTTACAAATTATGACTTGGATTGAGAGTTGTCTCATTAGCACACATACCATATCGATATATATTTGTACATGCAACTCTAAGACTACGATATTTGCTTACCAAGGATAAGGTTTTGTGTCACAAATGATTGAAGCTTATCAATGTTAACAAGACAAAAAGATGCGTCATGGAACATATATGAAATTATCATATCAGAAGAGAAATGAATGTTCTTTAAAGTAAAATTTATCAAAAGGCAATAAAGAAGTATTACAGCCTGTTTAGAATTGTTACCTCATAATATCTACACTGCACATAAGAAGAAAACCGAATTGAGAGAAATTTGTGCATATATATATATTTATTATTTTTTGTTGGGTTCTTCGATAGTCCAAACTTTGTCTAGAAGACCTTAACTAAGCATGATGGTTATTCATCCCCTTTTCAAAATTAGTCATTTCCTTTCTAAGTTCTTCCACCAAGCTTTGTATCTACATACTTAATGGTATAAAAATATGTTTTTTGGTTAGCTGTTCATGTTCCGTCTAGGGTTTTACATGATATAACGATGAAACATGGTTGCTTGCTAGTTTAATAGTATAACTTCCATATTTCATTGATAATCAATATTTAAGTACTTGATCAGATGACTCTCATTAATCAATGATAAACAAAATTGAGTTGTGAAAATATATAATTATGAACTGTATAGTATTAATACATGTAAATACATAGTTTAGAAATTCACAACAAGGTATGTCTATTCACTTGTGTTAGTACCTTTTTATAAAGTCCTTGAACATACTCAACAAGTCTTTGTTTTCTACATCTGTTTTTTGGAGTCTTATCCCGTCTCTCGTTCCTGGAGTATGGGGTTCTTCTTTCGTCCCTTTCTCTGGTCGACCCTCTAGGGCTATCTTTGTCAGAACGGATTTGTGTCTCATGTCCGTAATGAACTTTCTCAACTTTAATGTGTATTCCTCATTAATATTGTTGGCCTCTTTGGCCAATTTAGTCCTAGCTTCTTCACTTGGTGGACTGTTGATATTAAAGAACGAAACTCATGTGTTTAACACGGTGCTGATGGTGGAATTTAGTTCTTGCACGCGGGTACCTAGTATATTAAGCACCGACTGATATGCCTGTTCTTGGGCCTCTATCAGACATTTATCTATTGGCTTTTTCACGGCTTCAAAGTTCTCTTTGTAGCCATAGTTGGGCCTAAATGAAATGTTCAAACACGAAAAATTGTCACTTTCTCTGTCAAATTTCATTCTATGAATCAGTGTCAGGAGCGGAAATCTGGTGTCATTCAGTTTCCTGTCTTCTGAAATAGTGTCTTCAACAATTTCCAAATCACTTCTGGCAGTTTCACTACATGGAGGCATATCATCATTCATCAAGTTTAATCTATCAGTATCAATATCGATGTCTACTTTAATGTCCATGATTATTGCATATGTAACAGATAAGTAGCATGCATCCCTATTTATGGGGGCATGTCACCTGATTAGTGGTGACAGGATCATATATCAAATATCACACTATTCATTGGTGCTTGATATTGTCCCGTATTGTGTGACAATATTATTGTCAACTCCCATTTCGATGGAACGGGATTATTATCATTTAATTAATTATTAAATAAATTATAATGACCATAGTAGTGATATAAAATATGATTCAGCATCACGGTCTCGGTCTTTTTCTGAGATTAGTTCTATCAAAACTTTTGATTTTTCAACCCTGTATACCACCATTCCCCATGTGAAATTGAAAAATCGCCTGAAAGAAATAATCCACAATGCCTTTCATCATAAAAATGGTAGCATACGCTATAAATTTATTACTTTGGGATATCATAAGGCATATTTTGTTAATAGTGAACAAAAGGATAAAACATGCTACACAGAAGAACAAGTGATCAGTATGCTGGAGTTTCTTATCGACAACATATTTGTTGAATTTGGAGGTAGACTTTTTCAACAAATTGTCGGCATTCCTATGGGAACGAACTGTGCGCCTCTCCTTGCCGACCTCTTCTTATTTTCATATGAATCGGAGTTCCTTCAGACACTTGTCAAAAACAAGAAGATCAAAGAAGCCAGATTATTTAATTTCACTTTTAGATATATTGATGATGTTCTTTCCATTAACAATCCGAACTTTTCTGATTGGGTTCCATTAATATATCCTCCATAACTAGAAATTAAAGAAACAACAGACACGGCTTCCTCCACCTCATTTTTAGACATATCTCGAATTTGACATACACAGTCATCTCAGTACCAGAATATATGACAAACGAGACGATTTTAATTTTAAAATTATAAATTTCCCCCACCTAAGTAGCAATATACCAACTTCACCTGCATACGGGATATACATTTCCCAACTTATTCGATATTCAAGAGCTTGCAGCTCCTACTCAGACTTTGTAAAACGTCACCAGTGTCTGAGCAGAAAGTTGATGAACCAGGGGTATGTCAAAGAACGTCTCGTCCTTTTTCTAAAAAAGTTCATCGGAAGGTACCAAGACCTTGTTGATAAATATTCCGTATCAACTTCACAAATAATACATGATGGTCTTGAAGTATAGATTCTGCATACTGGCGTTGTTTATCATCTTAACAACGTGTAATATTGTTCTTTCATTTGTCTTTGTTCTATTATTAATAGGCCCCAAGGGTGACTGGGGGGGTAGAAGTATGGTCACCATTGGTCTTCCTCCGACCGGCAGTAAAACCCGTGCTAAAGTGGGGCGTCCGTTTGGCTGTGCGGGATGTACAAATTTGCAGCCACGTCCGGTCAGAATGGGGACGTTAAATCCGATGCCTCGTGTAAAGAGGGTGCCGCGCTCTTTGCACGTTAAGAACCCTTGCAACAACTCTTTGAGTGGTCCGTAGGTGACCTGTTGCAAGGCTAAATTTCTGTCCCTATCCAATATACCCTCATTTCCCGTGGCAGTCTAAATTTCTCCGACCTTAATCCAATAATTTATTACAGAACCTACCTATTGTATTTATTGTGAACTTGTTCTCGTCCTGAATATGTATGAAATATTTGCCACTGGACGTTAAGCAACTATCAATCAATCAATCAATCTATTATTAATATTACTTTTACTGTTTGGTTTGTTTTCTGTGATATCCATTTGACGTGGCTAGGTACTTATACATCCCGTCAATGTGTTTGTATTATCTTTCATTTTTGCTGGTGTGTTTTGTATATGCGACTTTTTGTGTTTCTGTGGTTCTTATAACGTGACTCGGTACTTTAAAAGATCCCGTCATTTAGTTATTGTTCTATTATATGTCATTATGTTATTGTTCTATTATAAATTTGAAAATACTTTGAACGAGAACCGACAAATTTATTTTACTCCCGTAGTGGTATTAACCATATGTGGATTCTTAAAAATTCTAAAGAACTTCTGGACAATTTTAAATCTTGGTCTATTTCTGAAATTAATTCTAACAAAACTTTTGATTTTTTAACCCTGTATACCAACATTCCCCATGTGAAATTATAAAATTGTTTTGAATAAACATTGAATGACAAAATTTCTTCTTATATGACGTTTACATTTTCTGACGTCAGACACGCGAAGCAATGAATGTGGTTTTTAATTTGATAGATGCTTTTGTTCTTTTTTGTAAATAATTGTTTGTTTTGATATTGTAACTCAGTGATGACTGCTGTACCCATATTTTGACTATTTTATTTATAATGTCTGTTTTGTTCACGCATCGTTGTAAATATAACGGAATTTGATAAGACTGTCGTACAAGTGAGAGGTTTAGCGCTATAAAACCAGGTTCAATCCACCATTTTCTACATTTGAAAATGCCTGTACCAAGTCAGGAATATGACAGTTGTTGTCCATTCGTTTGATGTGTTTTGTCATTTGATTTTGCCATGTGATTAGGGACTTTCCGATTGAATTTTCCTCGGAGTTCAGTATTTTTGTGATTTTAATTTTTTTTTAGATGTATATATTATTTTCCTGTATGTTTTAAACACAGGTTTTATTTCTGTATTATATTATTTTATTTATATTTTTTTGTTTTATAAAAAGACCAAAAACCCACTTATTCATGGTATGGTATCAATATTTCTACCTTAGAAGGTAGCATGGAAACCAACTTCAAACTATTATGATTGTAATGAACTATGGAGGTTATACTATTATACTAGCAACAACCATATGCCATCACTATATCATAGTCCTAAACATACATGAAATGTTTGCCACTGGACGTTAAGCAACCTACAATCAATAATTGATCACTATGTCAAACCTAATAAGGTAATATGGAAACTAACTACAAACTAATATCATTGTCAATGAACTATGGAAGTTATACTATTATACTAGCAAACAACCTTATATAGTCACTATATCATATATAATCCTGAATTAAACATACATGAAATATTTGCCACTGGCTTTTAAGTAACCACAATATATAATGCATTGCTATATCATGTCAAACCTTAGAACGTAATATGGAAGCAATTTACAAACTAATATGGTTGTCAATGAACTATGGAAGTTATACTATAATACTAGCAAAAAAACGTATGTCATCACTATATCATAGTCCTAAACATACATGTATCACTGGATGTTAAGCAACCAACAATCAATAATTTATCACAATGTCAAACCAAAGAATGTCCCTAAATATACATGAAATATTTGCAACTGGACGTTAAGCAACCTACAATCAATATTTCATAAATATGTCAAACCTAGTAAGGTAACATGGAAAATAATTATAAACTAATATGATTGTCAATGAACTATAGAAGTTATACCATTACTAGCAAACAATCTTATGTCATCACTATATCCGACCTAAGCATACATGAAATATTGGCAACAGGACGTTAAGCAACTTATATCGATAATAGTTATTATGTTAAACCGCTGAAGGTAACATGGAAACGTAATTACAAATCAATATGATTGTCAATGAACTACGAGAGTTAAACTATTATACTAGCAACAGATCTTTGACGTTTCAATGGGCAGAGTTACCTCCCTGGAAATATCTAATATTGCTATATTTGACCATAATTATAGACATAAAAAAAGAGCAATATCTTATAAAATTCCAATAAAGAATGATAAATGATGGATTTAATATATTTAATGAAGAAGGTGAACAACTATTTGTAAGAGCACATTGCTTTAATTCCTTTTGAAGGAACGAGAATTCTTAGAAACAATACCAACATGTACTAATGTGACATGCGGTCAATAGTGAAAATGTCTTGCCGATATACCCTAAGGAAAAGGTTAGACAAAAGTCAGCATAGATGCGCACAGCAACTTCGTAATAAACAAAATAAAACAAAATTAATGGCAGAAATATTTTGAATATCATAACACGGTAATAATAAAAATATTTGTTATATAATTCGGAAAGATCCGAATGAAAAAAAAAATAATATCCAAATCTAAACCAGATATGGGTTTCTAAAACAATAAGAATATTAGCAACATGCAACATGATAATTAATCATTAAGCCGGAGACATCGATTCACAATACCCCACCACGGCAGGCTTTAGTATACAATCATTATACTGTGAAACAGATGTAAAAAGACGTGATGCCGATTTATTTCAAGAGATCACGTACAAGGGATAACAGTATGGTTCCTGATATATTCATGCATAGACCTGACATGGTATCCACACAAACCTCTTCAATAGTTAAACATGAAGACATTTGTATATTATCAAATAGGTATTAAAACATACATAATTTCATTCTCTTATATTACTCCGTTTTTCACATATTAAATTACCTTGTCAAGTAATATACCAACATATGCATGACCACTGTTAACAATAGAATAAAATCGGAAATAAAGAAGGTCTCACTAATTACCGATAAGAAGATTGTAGAGACAATAAGCGACAAGAAGAAAAAACTTAGGCCACTTAGCGACAGTAAGAACGAATTTGCGTCAAAAAGATAAATTTAGAGATAAGAAAGTTTAGAGATTATTAGAATAATAAATTTTTAGAAAAGTATATTAATTATAGTTGATTATTTTCTGTTGTGTGAATTTTAAAATTATGTTACATTTAGTAGTTCTAACGTTTACGTACTTCTTGACGCTTCTTGTCCGTAATTAGTGAGACCTTGTAAATATGTCAAATTTGCCGAGAATGGCAGTAGTATGTGATATATATATATATATATTATATATATCGATTTTTGACTCAGAAAGATCGTGTGATAATAGAAAGTTACATGAAAATTTAGAAAACCCATTCATATATCACTGTATACAGTTATAGATGTCTGAAAAATGTATAAAATCAGCGAAAATCAAAAAAGGGCAAATGTGAATTGGGGAAATATATGCGGATAAAAGAATTCGGTCTACATCACCTTGATCATGACATGAAGCCAGTGTCCTTCTCTCAGGCACTTGTTTATATCCATTGGAAGATGTAGGTGCTAAAAATATACGTTAATAGTAAGTCTTCCATGCATAGACACAAGTGCCTGTTGTCCGACTTTGACATTTCAATGTTTACGATATTTTTTTATTTCTGGGCCTAACACAAATCTTCATCTATGGCCCATTTAAAAAAAAAGATATATCTTTCGAGAAGTGTAAAGTCCAAGAATGTTTTACCACATGTTTATTTATGCCAATATCGATATAGATTTCGAGTAACATCATGGACTTGGAGGAGGCAGGTCATTTACATTTACTAAAGGCAGGTCAATCAGACCTCACCTTTGATTCCTGTTATAGTTGGGCTTTGCCTGATATGTGTCATACATTTTGAACTGTAGAACTTAAATTGATCGAACTCAGTGTTCTCCCCAGGGACCCCCCGGTGGATCGCTATCCTTGCCGTGGTCGGGGGGCTTGCGTGTCTCAATGACCCCAAAAGCTATGCCAGCTGGAGCTTCGTCTCCTGGTAGGGTTACCCATGCTGGACAGGTCGAAGGGTAGAGACCAGACTAAAGTGATCCGAACATCGTACGAGTTACCCGATGTTTTGAATAAAATAGGCTCTCCAACCCGTTGGCCGTGGGTTGCTACCCGTGTCGGTGGTGAAGAGATCCTTGCAGATGAGGGCTGTAGTCAGACTCCTTACGGTCAGAAAATACCCGGACGGACGAGACTATTGTTCAATAAGCTGCTTTGGCTCTTATATCATCTAAACGGGAGGTCGGATGGACCCGGTTCGATCAATCGGCTGGTCATGTCGAGCCCTTCAGTTAATCCTCAACAATAAGCTTTCTTGTAACAATTTTTATTATTTACACATGTATTTAAATTAAGCTATTTATATTTCGGATAACTGAAGAAGGCGATGGCTCATGGGTCAATCAAGTGGTACGCTTTCTATTTCGCTTGATGGATACGCTCTGCTTGAGTATACTATTCTTGGAACATCTGTTGCTTTCCGCAGTGGATCTTGGGTGCTAATTTTGGGGACAGGCTACATTATACTTGGAGCTCGTTTTCAGCATTAGCGCTTGACCCCGGCTCGCCACGGAAACACAGCATCGCCCTTGTAGGCACTCCGAGGTGGGTGGATGACAAGGATAGTGAATCTTTCTCCTTTCATATGGCAAACAAAAACCAAACTTCTCAATTAGCTTCAACAAAAAAAAGAAAATGTGATGACTCTGCGCCCTGTCAGGAAGATGATAGTTGGCCCCGATTTATTGTAATAAAAGGAACAGATGAAAAACCAGTTTCAAAAATATCTCCTTTTGTAATTCATAAACAAATTCAAAGCATTGCTGGTACAGTTAAAAAAGTTTCAAAAATGAGATCAGGGAATTTGTTGGTTGAATGTTCCAACAAAAGTCAATCAACAAATTTGCTGACCATGACAAAAATTACAGACTTTTCTGTTTCTGTCTCTCCTCACAATAGTTTGAACAGTTGCAAAGGAATCATTCGAGACAGAAGTCAATATCTGGGTGATCTTACCGTGGAAGAAATAAGTGATGAATTAACAAACCAAGGTGTATCTGATGTTGTTAGATTTCAAATAAAAAAGAATGGAAATATAACCAAATTAAATACATATCTTTTGACCTTTAAAACTCCAACTCCTCCCTCATCTATTACTTTAGGTTGCTTCGGAATCAGAGTTGACAGATTCATCCCTAACCCAATTCGATGCTTCACCTGTCAAAAATTTGGTCATGGAACCAAACAATGTCGTGGTACGCAGAGATGTTTCAAGTGTTCTGGCGAAGGACACGAGGGAACAACCTGTAGCTCTGAATCTTCAAAATGCGTAAACTGTGGTGAATCCCATTTTTCATCATCTAGGGACTGCCCTGTTTACCTGAAAGAAAAAAAATTATTAAAATTAAAACAGAAAGAAACATCAGTTACCCAGAAGCTAAACAGATAGCTTCTGTTTCGAGTGTTCCTTTAGTTTCGAACAAACCATCGTACGCCAGCAAAGTTGGCCGCTCATTCAGTCATGAGAATACACAAACTCGCATGACGTGGCCAATTGATGCTGAAACTTTTACAATGTTGCCTGTTCAATTAGAAACTTCCGATAAATTAATTATTCCAAGAAAATCAAAGCCTTCTAAAACCAGTACTCAGTCAACTCAATCTTCCTTACAGAGCTCAATGTCATCATCTAAAAAAAATGAAAAAAAGAAATCAGATAAAAAAGATGCAGTTAAATCAGACAGTTGGGGCGGTGAATCTGTCTGGGATCTTCCCAGTGACATAGATGATTCTTCCATCTCAAATAGTCTTCCTTCATCTGCATCTAAAAAGTTATCTTCTACACCCAGTGCAAAGTCTACTAGAGCCCCGTCTCCTCTTCGTTCTCCAGAAAAGAAGGATGTCCAAAAGAAGCCAGTAAATACATCCTCTCAGAAGTCTTCTGATTCGAGGTCGCGGGGTAGGGGTCGAGGCGGAGTAAAAGCAGCCGCGTGTGGTCCTGGAGATCGACGACTCTCCTCACACAACAGATTTTCAACACTTATCGACGAAACTGAAATGGAAATCGAAAGTCTTCCGCCACCCGAAAGATCACAATCTCAGGGTGAGCGAAATAAGAATGCTGGCAAACTCGACAGCATTCGCGTTTCTATTTTCAAATCATGACTAATATCATCCAATGGAATTGCCGAGGTCTTAAAATAAATCTTCTCGAGTTAACGCTTCTAGTTCAGTCATTTTTACCTTCTGCATTTTGTCTTCAAGAAACTCATTTAAAAGAAAGTGACAATGTATCTTTAAAAGGATACAACATGTATAGCACATTTTCTAAGGTAGATGAACGTGCTGCAGGCGGATCATCCATTTTTGTGAAGGACAACGTCATTCATAGCACAGTCCAGCTCACCACGGATCTGCAGGCAGTTGCAATTCGTTTATCATTAGATAAAACAATTACATTATGTTCTATATATATTCAACCCAATTCAATTATAGATAAAGCTAAACTCAAAAACCTCACTGATCAATTACCCTCACCATTTATACTTATGGGCGACTTCAATGCCCACAACCCTTTGTGGGGAAGCAAGTCTCATAATATCAAAGGTAAGATCATTGAGGACTTTGTCTCTCAAGAAGGATTATGCATTTTTAATGATGGATCTAATACTTATCTTTATCCTGGAAACGGGTCTTATTCTGCTATTGATATCACTATTTGCGATCCCTCTCTTCTTCTGGATTATTCATGGCGTGTTCATGATGATCTATGTGGAAGTGATCACTTTCCAATAGTACTTGAACATCTTTTTACTTCTGCCCAACAGAGAGTACCACGTTGGAAACTTGTCTCATAATATCAAAGGTAAGATCATTGAGGACTTTGTCTCTCAAGAAGGATTATGCATTTTTAATGATGGATCTAATACTTATCTTTATCCTGGAAACGGGTCTTATTCTGCTATTGATATCACTATTTGCGATCCCTCTCTTCTTCTGGATTATTCATGGCGTGTTCATGATGATCTATGTGGAAGTGATCACTTTCCAATAGTACTTGAACATCTTTTTACTTCTGCCCAACAGAGAGTACCACGTTGGAAACTTGACAAGGCGGACTGGTCCTTGTTTGAGAATCTCTGTCAAGCGGAACTTCAATCAAAGATGTTTGAGACTGTACAAGATCCAATTTTAACTTTTAACACAGTTTTAACGTCAATTGCTGACAGAACTATTCCTAAGACCTCGGCAAATCCGAAACATCCCAGCAAACCATGGTTTGATGATGCTTGTGATCAAGCAATAGGTGACCGTAAAAAATCTGAAAGACGGTTCAATCAACAACCAACGACGGAAAACTTGATTGATTGATTGATTGTTGGTTGCTTAACGTCCAGTGGCAAATATTTCATGCATATTCAGGACGAAAACAAGTTCACAATAAATACAATAGGTAGGTTCTGTAATAGATTAAGGGATTAAGGTTGGAGAAATTTAGACTGCCACGGGAAATGAGGGTATATTGGATAGGGACAGAAATTTAGCCTTGCAACAGGTCACCTACGGACCCCTCAAAGAGTTGTTGCAAGGGTTCTTAACGTGCAAAGAGCGTGGCACTCTCTTTACACGAGGCATCGGATTTAACGTCCCCATTCAGACCGGACGTGGCTGCAAATTTGTACATCCCGCACAGCCAAACGGACGCCCCACTTTAGCACGGGTTTTACTGCCGGTCGGAGGAAGACCAATGGTGACCATACTTCTATTCCCCAGTCACCCTTGGGGTCGGAAAACTTGAGTAATTTCCGTGTTTTTCGCACTAAGGCACGGCGGACTTGCAGGCAAGCACGACGAACTTCTTGGAAGAAATTTGTCTCGGAGATAACATCTCGCACTCCGATGACAAAAGTATGGAACATGATACAAAAGATAAAAGGTAAAAATTCTAAAGCCACAGTTAAACATTTAAAAAATGGCAATGATTTATTAACATCTGAAAAGGATATTGCCAACAAGCTTGGTGAAACTTTTGCGAAATCTTCTTCTTCTAACAACTACAGGGAAGATTTTAAAAAAGTTAAAAAACAAAAAGAAAAAATTAAATTAAACTTTAAATCAAAAAATGGTGAAAATTATAATAAACTCTTTTCTCTTGAAGAACTTAAAACATCTCTGTCAAAAGCCCATGATACAGCTTGTGGGCCTGATAATATTCACTACCAACTGTTAAAACACTTGCCAGATTCCTCGCTGGAAGCTCTTTTGCAGCTTATGAATAACATCTGGGAATCTGGTGATTTACCATCAATCTGGAAGCTTGCAACCGTCGTGCCTATTCCAAAACCAAGTAAAGATCACACGGATCCTATTAATTATCGACCAATTGCTCTTACCAGTTGTGTCTGTAAAACACTAGAACGGATGGTCAATGATCGCCTTGTTTGGTTCCTGGAATCCAATGGGCTTTTAGCCAATATCCAGTGTGGATTCCGCCAAGGTCGCAGTACTCTTGACCATCTTGTTCGATTCGAATCATTTGTCCGTAATGGTTTTGCGAAAAATGAACATGTAGTGTCGGTCTTTTTCGATCTAGAAAAAGCCTATGATACTGCATGGAAGTATGGTATTTTAAAAGATCTCTTTGATATGGGGTTGAAAGGCAATATGCCAAATTTTATTTCGAATTTTCTATCTAACAGACAATTTAATGTTAGAGTAAATTCAACCATGTCTGATCTGTATGATCAAGAGATGGGTGTCCCTCAGGGCAGTATTTTATCTGTTACATTATTTAGTCTTAAAATCAACAGGCTTGTTGAAGTTTTAAAAAGTAATATTGAAGGTTCATTGTATGTTGATGACTTTTTAATATGTTATAGAGGCAAAAATATGAATAACATAGAAAGACAATTACAGTTATGTCTTGGAAGAATTGAAAAATGGGCCTCGGAAAATGGGTTTAAATTTTCCACTTCAAAAACGGTCGGGATGCATTTTTGTAACAAAAGGAAATTGCATCTTGATCCAGAACTCACTTTGTACGGCAACCCAATTAAAATGGTTGATGAAACCAAATTTCTTGGATTAATTTTCGATAAAAAGTTAACCTTTCTACCCCATATCAAAATGTTAAAATCGAAATGTTTAAAAGCATTAGATATTTTAAAAGTTGTCGGCAGCACCGACTGAGGTGCTGATCGCAACAGTTTACTTAATTTATATAGATCTCTAGTTAGATCTAAACTAGAGTATGGCTCTATAGTGTATGGCTCTGCAAGGAAGTCCTACATACAGATTCTCGATGCTGTGCATCATCAGGGTTTGCGTCTCTGTCTTGGCGCATTTAAATCCTCACCAGTTGAGAGTCTGTATGTAGAGACTGATGAGCACTCACTCTTTAACAGACGTTTGAAGCTTGGACTTCAATATACTGTCAAACTAAAAGCCTACTCAGATAATCCTGCCTACAGCTGTGTTTTTAATCCAATTTATGAAGATATTTTTGCAAAACATGAAAATAAAATTCCTCCGTTAGGTATACGTTTAAAACCACATTTAGCTTCTTTTGATTTAAAATCTGTTGCTCAAGTTGAAACTTGCAAATGTCCTCCATGGGAACTTCCCAAACCAAAAATGATATTTGATCTCCGTGAACACAATAAAAATAAAACAAATCCTCTTTTAATTCAGCAACACTATGCTGAAATCAAAGCCAATTATTCAGATTTTTCAACTGTCTATACTGATGGATCAAAAGATGGTGACAGAGTTGCATCTGCTACTGTCTTCAGGGACAGAGCTGCAACTCTCCGTTTGCCGTCTGATGCATCGATCTTTACTGCTGAAGCAGAAGCAATAATTTTGGCTTTGAAATTTATTGCTTCTTCAGATAAATCCAAATTTATTATATGTTCTGATTCACTTTCATGCTTACAAGCTATACAAAATACTAAAATTAAAAACCCAGTAATTCTCAAAATTTTATATGTAATGAGGAATTTAAAAATTCTTCGTAAAGAAATATTATTTCTATGGGTGCCGAGTCATGTTGGAATCCTTGGAAACACAGCTGTAGACCTTGAGGCAAAGAATGCCCTGGGTGACCCTTTATCTAACTGTGATATACCATATACCGATTTTAAATCTAATATTAGAGAATATGTTTTTAATATATTGAAAAATGAATGGAGTAAAAAAGATGATAATAAATTACATGAAATTAAACCTAATTTAGGTAAACCTTTCAATAATGTTATGTGCAGAAAAGATCAGTGTGTTATTCCTAGATGTCGTATTGGTCATACTAGAATAACACACGAATATCTTTTAAAAAATGAAGTAGAACCACAATGTATACCTTGTAACTGCAAGTATACTATAAAACATGTTTTAATCGATTGTATTGACTTTGCTGATCTTCGTAAGAAGCATTTCAATGTTAATAATATGTATGATTTATTTAATAATGTTCCATTTACAAATATTGTTTCATTCTTAAAAGAAGTTGGAATATATTCTAAAATATAAAAATGTTATTATATTTAAAACGATTTTAAATTTTATCACGTTATCTTAATGTTCATTTTTATTTGTAAATAATCAATTTGCTTTAATCTAGAATTTTAGTTTATTGAAGGGCCTTTTGTCTGATTTTAAGAATATGCTTTAAATTGTAAAAAATATTCGAATTAGCTCTCGCCGCGATATAGCCTTGTTGTGCTAATGCGGCGTAAAGCAACCAACAATCAATCAATCTCCCCAGGGAAGCAAGCCAACGCACACTATTGCAAAGTTGTACCATGCCAATTAACTTCTACATGTACCACTAAAAGTCAACTCAAATCAACATTGTCGCTGGACTGGTATACATGTTTGTTTAGGGGCCAGCTGAAGGAAGCCTTCGGGTGCGGGAGTTTCTCGCTGCATTGGAGACCCATTGGTGGCCTTCGGCCGTTGTCTGCTCTATTGTCGGGTTGTTGTCTCTTTGACACATTCCCCATTTCCATTCTCAATTTTATTAACCACTAAATTTTTAAATTCACATTATAATTCTGTCTCACTGACCCCAAGAGCTATGCCAGCTGGAGCTTCGTCTCCTGGTAGGGTTATCCATGCTGGACAGGTCGAAGGGTAGAGACCAGACTAAAGTGATCCGAACATCGTACGAGTTGCCCGATGTTTTGAATAAAATAGGCTCTCCAACCCGTTGGCCGTTGGTTGCAACCCGTGTCGATGGTTGACGAAATCCTTGCGGATGAGGACTGTAGCCAGACTCCTTACGGTCAGAAAATACCCGGACGGACGAGATTATAGTTCAATAAGCTGCTTTGGCTCCGAAATCATCTAAACGGGAGGTCGGATGGACCCGGTTGGATCAATCGGCTGGTTATGTCGAGCCCTTCAGTTCATTCCCAACAATAAGCTTTCTTGTAACAATTTTCATTATATACACATATGTTTTAAATTAAGCTGTTTATATTTCGGATAACTGAAGAAGGCGATGGCGCATGGGTCAATCAAGTAGTACACTTTCTATTTCGCTTGACGGATACGCTCTGCTTGAGTATACTATTCTTGGAACATCTGGTGCTTTCCGCAGTTGATCTTCGGTGCTAATTTTTTGGGACCAGCTACGTTATACATGTTATACTTGGAGCTCGTTTTCAGCATTAGCACTTGACCCCGGCTCGCCACGGAAACACAGCATCGCCCTTGTAGGCACTCCGAGGTGGGTGGATGACAAGAATGGTAAATCTTTCTCATTTCCTATGGCACAACAAAACCAACCCTCTAAATCAGCTTTAATACATGAAAAAAGAAAATGTGGTGATTCAGTGCCCTGTCAGGAAGATGACAGTTGGCCCAAATTTATTGTAATAAAAGGAACAGATGAAAAACCAATTTCCAAAATATCTCCCTTTGTGATTCACAAACAAATTCAAAGCGTTGCTGGTACTGTAAAAAACGTTTCATACATGAGATCTGGCAATTTGTTGGTTGAATGTTCCAACAAAAGTCAATCAACAAATTTGCTTATAATGACAACAATAACAAACAGGAGAAGATCCTGGTGAAATGGACCTTCCCAGGCTGGCTAGACACCTATTTAGGCGTTTCAAGCCAGACCTTGGAAGAAATACAATTTCACTAACAGCTCAACTAGTCAGTTAATGTATTCAAACAATATGTTTACTAAGAATTCTTAAGCATAAATTAATTTAAAGTCATATGAAATTTCAAATTAAAAAAAAAATGTAATAAGAGTTCCGCGGAACCCAGTGTCTATCCTACTTTTGCTGTAAATCCATGAAATCGCAGGCTCCACAAAAATGAGGAAAAAAATAATAAAAATATTCCTCTCAATACTATCAATTTATTGTAGAAGCTTCTAGCCAGGTTTTGTAAAAATCCAGGATAGTTTATGAACCTAATAAAAAAATAATAAAAAACTGCAGACTGTATGTAATGTTAACTGGAAGAAAAACTTAAGTCCATCTATAAGTAAAATACAGAGAAAAAAAGGCACAAAATTTTAACAATTTTTTTTTCTAGATACTAGCGTTTGATCATAAACAATCTTTTGTCCAATTTTGGTACAAATCAAGGATAGTTTAAGAAAGAATGTTAGAAAAACTTTAACCACAGAGTGAATGTAATGTTTCCTGGCAGAAAAAACCATGCTATCTGCGAAATTTCTTAATTCTTGTGAATTAAACCGCGGTCCGTTGTCACTTTAGAATTTATTGTAAAATGTAGCTTAATTATGTTTCATGTAACGTAAACGTCTAGAAAAAAAACCAAAGGTTATATCAAAAATACTTGGTCTTTTGCTTTATGATCTTTCAAAGAGCATACATAGGCATATATATTCTCACAAAAGTGGCACGTTACACGGCTGTCCCTCAAATAGTGAGTATCGCAATCATATGAACCAGCATTCTGTTATCTTCCACTACTTGACCAGGTAATCTTGGTGCCTCCTTAATCACAGCCTCTGGTACTTCAACTGGTTTGCACATGGCAACTTATGTTTTTATCGTTAATCGTAAGAACTTCTTTCATAATACATTCACAAGGGTGTTGCATAACCCTTTCACAATATTTCGTGATGTTTCTCATTATGTATTGTATTTGATATGGAGCCCATATCATGTGCCTTTATGGCATAAAACCTGCCTTTACTAATGGTACCCTATCTTTCAATTTTACTGAAATCTATAAGTGTTCCTTTTACAGATGGAAAGACTGGAATGTTTCAAGAGATTTCACCTCTTCAATTGAAAGTTTCATCTACAAATAATCAAATTTTTCTCCATTAAATTTATATTGATAAATTTTAAGCTCACCAGGGCTAGTATCGTCTGTAACTTTTCTAGTAGCGTCTTTCATTTAGTCTTCAAGCTCATCTTTCTCTTTCATATTTCTAAGTCTTCTGCTATATTTAATGTGTACCTTTCACATGTTTCTATATTCCAATTCCAATTCCAATTGAGTCAGTTAGTGACATGACTTTTAAGATGGTGGTAAAGCAGCTGTTATGTTGATTATTTCTCTTGTTGATTCCTGAGTGTTGCTAGTTTCGTCTACCCATTACTATATGAGTTAAATATTTCTCTTTCCTTTTTCTATGTCGTCTTTTTTTCTTATGTATACCTTTTAGATGTGTCTAAGTTCCTCGGTTCAACTGTTCCTTTTCGCAACAAACAACACCTGTCGTTGGTTGTACAAACATGTCATTAACCGTATGGGTCATCAAGTCTTCATTAAGCCTTAATGATGCGTTATGCTTATGACACATTCGTATAACACGCTTATGTTGTTTAACTTTAGCTTATCTTCATAATCAATGAAGTAGTTCATGTTTCTCTTTGCACGTTAAGAACCCTTGCAACAACTCGTTGTAGGGTCCGTAGGTGGCCTGTTGCAATGCAAAATTTCTGTTCCTATCCAATATACCCTCATTTTCTAGTGGTAGTCCAAATTTTACCGACCATCTTCCCGGATGGCCTCTATTATTACAAAACCGACCTATTGTATTTATTGTTAACTTATTCTCGTCCTGAACATGCATGAAATATTTGCCACTGAACGTTAAGCAACCAACAATGAATCAATCGAAGTAATTATTTTATAACACCTTTTACGAGACGAAGTACCTTAACCTACCTGCGCAATTGGAGGACATGCATATGTATAAATGTTCAATTATAATTTATTAGACAAGAGTGTGTTATTTTTCAATAAACTAGACTCGCAGTTAATGTTGTGTTTGAAAAAGAAGATGTGTTTGATCTGAAAGTTAAAGAAGAGTGTCATACCAGAATAATACTCAATTCAATAATGGATTAATTTATGTCTTACTGTATGGTCTGAGGATATAAAATTGAGATTAGAAAGGGTAAATGCGTCAAAGAGTAAACATACCGACCAACGAGCATTTATAAGTCAAAGGCCACCAGTGGATCTTCAACACAGCGATAAAATCCCGCACCCGGAGGCGGGCTTCGGCTGGCCCTAAACAAAAAAAAAGTTTACTAGATCATTGATAACGGACGTCACATTAAACTCAGAAACATTTAAATGATCTAAAATTTTGAAAACATACCAGACTACCATAGGCACAATAATGCAGCGGGGTTTAACATGTTTGCGAGATCTCAACCCTCCGCCTGTACCTTATTAAGAATGTATGTCATGTATATCCTAAAACGAAACCAATTTTAAAACTGAAAGATAACAACCTCTTCCAGCTTTTCTACCCCTAAGGGTGACTGGGGAAACGAAATATGGTCACTTGGTCTTCTCCCGACCTGCAGTTAAACGCTTGCCAAAGTGGGGCGTCCGTTTGGCTGTGCGGGATGTATCAAGTTCGCAGTCACGTCCGGTCAGAATGGGGACGTTAAATCCGATGCCTCGTGTAAAGAGAGGGCCACGCTCTTTGCACGTTAAGAACCCTTGCAACAACTCTATAGGGGTCCGTAGGTGGCCTGTTGCAAGGCAAAATTTCTGTCCCTAACCTATATACCCTCATTTTCCAGTGGCAATCCAAATTTCCCCGACCAGCATCCCAGATGGCCTCTATTATGACACGACCTACCTATTGTATTTATTGTTAACTTGTTCTCGTTCTGAACATGCATGAAATATTTGCCACTGGACGTTAAGCAACCAACAATCAATCAATCAATCCAGCTTTTCTATACAATCTATTCTAATGTACTTTTCCTTAATTCTGATACATCTATCTTGGGCAACATTCATTATGTAATGAAAGAGGAAACATATGCACTACAGATTTTCTGTTTATTTCTTCTTTGTAAGGATGATCAAATGATCTGGCGAAATTTTATTCAATAACTGAAATCCTGGCGTGAAGTTAACGAGTATAAGTCCTAAATAATTTTTAAGCTGTTTCTATAAATCAATATCTCAGTTTCATTTGGCAAGAGGATTTCCAGGCTTGGTTCATGGGATTCATTTTGCACAATAGGCTATCTTTAAGTTGAGATTCTGTTTAATACAAAATTTGTTTCATCAAAGTGATAGTCCTTGTTTTTGTTGTTCATTCGAGCATCATTTTTTCCATTATAAATATCTCTTTAATTTTTCCTCCAGCTGTTCACCAAATTCTCTGATGATATTTCTTTTGGAACTTTCAGCTCAAGTCAGATGTATGCTATTCGATCGATATATAACCAAAATAAAGAAAACATGCAATATTGTTGAAGGATGTCTGGTGACTATTTGTATTTAATAATATTAACGGAGAACAGATCGGTTATAATTCGTTACATGTTTTAAATTAATCACTGCTTATCATGATGATTTTATTTATTCATTTCATAATGTATAAATCAGGACCCCTTTCGACCCCTTCGACCCCCCCCCCCCCTTTCTCTAAATTGGTATAAAAAAAATGCTGTGGAGGTGAAATATCACATTCACTGCTTATCATGATGATTTTATCTGTTTATTTCATAACAGATAGAACAAGATGTGATATTTCACCTCCACAGCAATTTTTTGATACCAATTAAAAGAAAAATGGGGGTCCTAAACCCGAAATCCAGGGCTTCTAAAGATGGAATCCCGAAGTCCCGAATTTAAAGAAAATCCAGATAAAGGTCCCCCTCCCAAATTTACCCATTATCATTAAATTAATTAAAATGGAATTGGTCAAGTTGTTTTATATCAAAATGTCTTCAGGCAACATTTAAATTCATCTCTTTATCCCTCATTTACTTATCATGAATTATCTTATTGTCTTAATAATAACAATTATATGCTGTTAGAACTCCTCAATGGAGAATGAACCTAAAAATAGGACGCGAAATGTGTTACACCGAGGCGTGTAGTGAGCAAGACGGTGAACTGGTTTATTTTTATTTTTCTATTGTGTCTTTCTGTGTTGTGATGTATACTATTGTTTCAGGTAAGTGTGAAGGTTGGTACCTAATTCACCGTTTAAACTTAGTCATAAATCTGATGATCAGTGGTAGTCGTATGTTGATGTGGTTAATAAATGTTTTCGTTTCTCGTTTTTCATAAATATTAGACCGTTGGTTTTATCGTTTGAATGGTTTTACACTAGTCATATTTGAGACCCTTTATAGCTTGTGAGCAACGGCTCCGTGTTGATGACTGTACTTTGACCTGTAATGGTTGACTTTTACAGATTGTGACTTGGATGGAAAATTGTCTTATTGGCACTCATACTTCATCTTTAAATATCCATGAATAATGACCAATGAAAATGAGGTCAATGTCAAGTGAATTATTCCACACAGACATGTTCACTTGTTATTCCATACAGCAAATATAGTTGACCTATTGCTTATAATATTTGAATAAGAGTGCACACGCTGAAATGTCTCGCTTTCTTTATATACCATTGCTATTATGTTGATAGTCCTTACTATAAAACTTTACTACAACTATCACATAAACTTAAAATGATCCAAGAAAATTATGTCAAGGTCAGATAAACCAAACAGGAAATACAGGTACCGCTTACAATTATTCAATACAATTAATATAGTGACCTATTGCTTATAGTTTCTAAGAAACAGACGTAACCAAGTGAAATGAACATTGACCAATGAACCATGAAAATGAGTTCAAGGTCAGATGAACCATGCCAGGCAGACATGTACTCTTTACAATCAATCTATGCATTAAATAAAGTTGACTTATTGCTGATATCTAACAAACAAACTTGACCATGAAAAAATAAAAATGACTAATGAACCACCAAGAATGAGGTCAAGGTCAAATGATACCTGCCAGACAAATTTGAAGGAGACGAAAAGACATTATCTAAAGTTTTTGATTGTATACATGTTGCTGCTAATAGTTATCAACGGTACCAGGCTTATACTCTCAGATCTGTTTAGTGTCTTTTTGTTGTTGGGATGTACAAGTACCCGGCCACGTCCACTTGTATTTTTGTCCATCTGATGAGTTAAGCCCTTTTCAACTGATTTTTATAGTTCGTTCTTATGTTGTACTGTTATACCACTGTCCCAGCCTAGGGGGAGGGTTGGGATCCCGCTTACATGTTTAACCCCGCCACATTATGTATGTATGTGCCTGTCCCAAGTCAGGAGCCTGTAATTCAGTGGTTGTCGTTTGTTTATGTGTTACAAATTTGTTTTTCGTTCATTTTTTTTAATAAATAAGGCCGTTAGTTTTCTTGTTTGAATTGTTTTACATTGTCATTGCGGGTCCTTTTATAGCTGACTATGCGGTATGGGCTTTGCTCATTGTTTAAGGCCGTACGGTGACCTATAGTTGTTAATTTCTGTGTCATTTTGGTCTCTTGTGGAGAGTTGTCTCATTGACAATCATACCACATCTTTTTATATTATAATTTAATACGCCAGAGGCGCGTTTCGTCTACATAACAATCAACAGTGACGCTCAGATCAAAATGGTTAGAAAGTCAAACAAGTATAAAGTAGAAGAGCCTTCAGGACCCAAAATTCCAAAAAAGTTGTGCCAAATACGGCTATGGTATTCTATGCCTGGGATAAGAAAATCCATAGTATTTCGAATACTTCATACAGTAAATTAAAAAAAAATGACCATATAATTGATATTCATGTCAACACCGAAGTGCTTACTACTGGGATACCCTCGGGGACAAAACGTCCACCAGCAGTGGCATCGACCCAGTGGGGTAAATAGTTATCAAAGATACCAGGCTTAAAATTTAATACGCCAGACGAGCGTTTCGTCTACATAAGACTCATCAGTGATTGGTAACATATTTTATCCTGTGTGACTGTCTGGTCAGTAAGTTGTGGTGACAAATTTGAAGGAGAAGAACCGATATTATCTGAAGATTTTGCTTGTTGAACACATGTGGATGGTATACATGTTGTTGATGACAACACTTTCAAAGTTCTGCAGAATTCGTTTACATCCTCTATAAATGACATTGTCTTGTATTCCACTTCTTAATTCCCCTCTCCCCAACTTCGATTTCATGTCTAGGTACTTTGTTGACGATTTTCGCAGTAATCTCGACTGCTCTTTCAGAATTTTCAAAAGTAGATTAATTATGAATATAAATGCCTGCTCCTCTCTTCATTTTTAATTCATTCTTATCATTTGAGACAACTGGGCAGACAGCTGGCACCACATAGATGATTTATGCAAATCTGTTTGAAAAAAATCATTAAATTAAAGAAAATCATTTAAATATATTATATAAATACTTTCAAAAATTAAAATATGTATTCAGGTTTCTATAACTATATTGCATTTTACTCAAACAAGCTTTTTGATGTAGTATACTTTAAATGTAATTAGGTTGAATTTTGAATTCTACCAATTCAATGCGGATATATTTTCCAAGACTTTTTCACAAAATTTACTGAACTGCACAGAACACAATATATTTAAAAGTCAGTTCTAAAGAATATGAAATGAATTTTAGCAACTTTAGTGAAATCGTAAGCCTTACGTCTTAACATTAGCGATACAAAGCCATTTCACACACGAGATATTATTTGGTAAATGCTTTGAGTGATGCTTGTATTTAGGTTAAGGATTGGATATTGGATCTAAATGAGAAAGCAGCAGCAGCTGTGTTTGTAAAATACATTGCCAATGTAACGAGAGTTGTGTGTGGTATATTACAGAAGGCAGATTTGTTTTGTTTTACCTGTTTTAACAATATATTGAAATGTTGATTTATTTTTCATTTTTGTCACGCAAACTTGTTACGTTTGAATTTCTTATATATGTTTCTTGTAGGTGTAGATACCAGTTGGAGTCATTGAGAAGTTCTATTTGATAGTCTTTTCAAAAATGGCACAATAAATGATTTCCTCAAATCTTTACCAACTCATGAAATCAATCCAACGTACAAAAAGAAGTAAATTCACAAAAATACAGAGCTCCGAGGAAAATTCAAAAAGGAAAGTCGCTAATCAAATGAATTAACCAAAAGCTCAAACGAATGGATAAAAACTGTCACATTCCCGACTTAAAATATGGAGTATTTGTAAATGACAAAATGTACAGACAAGTACTGCATATTGTTGACAAAGTAAACGGGGATTCCAAACTTTCTTTAAAAATTATGCGCCACTTAGGTGCTTTATCTCCGACAGACATCAGTTAAACATAACTGTTTATTGCTGACCAATTGATTACAGGTATAATTAGATTATGTTTATTAGGGTAGATCAAACATATACATCAAAGATTAGTTGCAAGAAATAGCATGAACTAAGTTCAGATGTATGAGAAAATGAGAATTATAACTTGTAAGTGTATGAGTAAATAAACTGCTTGTTGAGCGCAGCTGGGTAAGACCGCAGAGGTCCTACCCTGAACAGTTTGGGCAAAAAAAAAAACCCACAATATTCAAGCTTGATACAGGTCTGAATTTGGATTGTAATTAAATATTTGACACATTATAGTTTTCTGACACAGGATAAATATAATCAGGGAACTTGAAATTGGTTATATGATTTGAACTTATATTCAATTGAAGATTTCTTGCTTTTATGCAATTCACTATGTTCTTGTGCAATACTAAGTAAATCAGACTATATACAAGGAATAAGCCATAAATATTGTGACCCCCTATTTTTTTCGAATTGACAAAATTTTTGTTTTAACCATGTTTAACAGTAAAACATATGGGGGAAAATAATATAAAAAAAAATTAAAATAGTGTGAGAAATAATAAATCCAATTTTCTTAAGAGCAATAATCATAACATTTTTTTTTTTTTGAGAAGCCGTTATATAGCCTATCGTAAGTTAGCAATATAGTGTTGGTGCTACCTTGAAAAGTCTGTACGTGTTCAGTTCATCTCCCACCCATGTAATAGGAAACGAGTTCCCGTCAAACCAATACAAAGATTTTGAAGAAGCATAAACATTGACTCCCCAAGGGTGACTGGGGAATAGAAGTATGGTCACCATTGGTCTTCCTCCGACCGGCAGTAAAACCCTTGCTAAAGTGGGGCTGTGCGGGATGTACAAATTTGCAGCCACGTCCGGTCAGAATGGGGACGTTAAATCCGATGCCTCGTGTAAAGAGAGTGCTACGCTCTTTGCACGTTAAGAACCCTTGCAACAACTCTTTGAGGGGTCCGTAGGGGACCTGTTGCAAGGCTAAATTTCTGTCCCTATCCAATATACCCTCATTTCCCGTGGCAATCTAAATTTCTCCGACCTTAATCCCGGACGCCCCTATTACAGAACCTACCTATTGTATGTATTGTTAATTTGTTCTCGTCCTGAATATGCATGAAATATTTGCCACTGGACGTTAAGCAACCAACAATCAATCAATCATAAACATTGATAAGACTATTTACATGATTTACAACAATTATGTACAAATTATTCATTATTTATTACAACCATTAAATGTCATATAATCATTTTTAGCACTAATATCTTTATTAACAATATTGTCTACATTTCTGCCTTGCTGAATCTTGATTTCATAGCTTTTATGGCATCAGTTTTCTGTTGTCGTGTGAAAGCTGTACACAGTGGTCTTGGTGTTGGCATTGGTACATCTGATAAAATTACGAATAGTTGTTACATCAATAATTTTCCTAACAGATCTCATCAGTGTGTTAACGTATCATGAAAGATAATTAAGAACTATTTGCTACTTAATAAAAATAAGATTCAGAAAGAATCATCACCATATACAAGTGCATATGTGTTTAATTATCAAATGTTAACATACAATAAAATTAATGTTTTAAATATTTTTTCATAGAATTGTTATTACAAGAAATGAAATATGTCATTAAGTCAGCAAACCAATGACAAAAAGAAAAATAGAATGTCCAATACACACATCTAGGATACAATACACAGTCTGAAGAATAGAATTGTTATAAGCAATATGTATGTCTGACACGTATTAATATTTCCTACTATACATTAAACACTTAAAATAGATTTGCGGTCATCTACTCAGGGAGAATGCTGGTTAGATAGCAGTATTATATTTGTGGATTGTCATACAATTTTTCTATAACATTTTAAATTGAAAACTTGCGAAATTATTGATTGATCTTGTTTCCCTTATGATATAGCTTCCACTTTTGTTCTTTGGAAAGTGTATGCTATATCTTGCTTATCCATCTTTTGTAACTGTTTGTGGTCTGCCAGAGTTCTCGTTGAAATGCAGTACAGCAAGAAGCAGTCTGCAATATAAACTATTAAATATAAAAAACAACCCTCCATCCAAGACACAATGTAATAAAAGTAAGCAAACATATGTTAAGTGTATTTTCAATAAAACTTGTAAAATTCTATCATGGCACCAAATGCACATCAGCTGTTAAATGCAAAAGGTGTTGAAGCTTTATACTACTTCTGAAGTCTCTAGATATTGAAACTCATGATAGTAATGTAAAGTCAAACTTATTCATATACATAGATAAGTCTCTGGTTGATTTGCATTCATTGTGTTATATCAGATATATTTTTTATCAATTTTAATGTACTTTATATGTATAATCATAGTCATAGTGTACAGCAGATGCAATGAACATGCATTTAAGTACTGTGCTTAATTATTGAAAAGGGGTGGATAACAAGAATAAATGTTACTATAATGCCTATATGTTTCTAACTTTCATGAAAAGGTTTGCTCCTCCACTTGCGATCTGCAATTTGTCTGCGTAACTCGCAGTTGTTTGCTTCTTATTTTCTTCTGGGTTCTCTTTCTTGTTGTATACTGCCCGAATCTCTTATTTCTGATAATTTCTGCTTGGCTCATTTTCAGAGCCGACCAATCTGATCTATAGAGTTTGACAGCCATCTTAGTAGCGATTCCAACTGGGGCGGGTCTCTGGGATAGACGGCAGCACTTTCGGAGGCAGATCTGTAGCTGTGGTCTGGGTCTCACTACTGGTTACGGATAACTTACAACCAGAGTGGTTGTTTGGTTCTGCAGCTACTACCCTATCAAGATGCCTAGAATGGGCATTTTCTGGTTTCTGATTGGTATTTAACACTATACCTTGCCATTTTGTCCTTGGGAAGTGTTAGGCACTTGGTTGGCCTGCCATTTATCCTCACAGTTTTGTTAACCTTCCCACCAAGCTCCTTCACACGGTCAACCACATTGCTAACCACAAGGAATTCAGCCATAGCTTCCTTCCTCATGGCAAGCTCTGTTGACTTCACTAGTGTGCATGTCGCACCATTCACGACCTGAATAAAATCTATGTACAAATGATCGGTGTACCAACAAATGAATATCATAAAGTTTTATCAATTGGAATCGAAACGTATTTAATTACTATTTTATTAAATGGTAACTAGGCAACAATTATTGTCATCATAACCAATAAAGTTTAACTAAAGTAATTATCACTGAAACAATCTTGATTTGATATTGCCACAAACTGATCATAAAACTTCCGATAATTACTTGCCTTTTTAATGCTCGGAAACAATAATATTAAACAACATGTTTTCAATACGGTACAACTGGCAAATAAAATAGTCCATTATTTGGGCATGAATTTGTGCAGATCCTCAGTAAAACCTTTTTTTTTTTTATGAAAGGAAAGAGTACAATGAGACAAAAATCCATGATTAAATATTATGAGACAACTTTTATATTTTTTAATAGAAATTATCGCAACTTGCTCTTATCGATTGAATGTGAGATCACTAACAAGTCTTTCTAAATTATTATCTCCAGTTTGCGTGGTACTCTTTCTATTTCGCTTGATGGATACGCTCTGCTTGAGTATACTATTCTTGGAACATCCGGTGCTTTCCGCAGTGGATCTTGGGTGCTAATTTTGGGAACGAGCTACATTATACTTGGAGCTCGCTTTCAGCATTAGCGCTTTACCCCGGCTCGCCACGGAAACACATCATCGCCCTTGTAGGCACATAATAAAGTGCATATATGGTCAATTTTGGTTGATGTGGACAAATAATTTTGTTATACGTGTCAGCCTGAGGTATCGAAACTACTGAATATTTTTTTACGTTTCAATATTTTGAATCAAAAGAGGACATGCTGGCACTCTACATTGATGCGGACAAAATTTTGTAGTCATTGTGTTCCAATCTTGCTGTCATTTGTATTATTCAATCAATCCTGACATAAAAATATAACTGAGTTACTTTGCAACTATAAGATTTACATAATAAAGTGCAAATATGGTCAATTTTGTTTGATGCGGTCAAATTGTTTTGTTATACCAGTCAGCCTGAGGTATCGATACTACTGATATTTATTTACGATTCAATATTTTGAATTAAAAGAGGACATGCTGGCATTCTAAATTGATGCAGACAAAATTTTGTAGTCATTGTGTTCAAATATCCCTCATGAAAAAGAGGTGTCTGAATTCTGTCTGACAAGTATTCTTAATTTTTCTCATTTTTTTCTGAATAATGTCCTAATGGCTACAATAATGTACATTTATGCTAATGTCTGAATTTTTGCTGGATTTCGGACTTTTAAGGAAAAACTCAAGACTTTTCATACAAACATTCAGACAAAAATCAGAATAGCATTCAGACAAAAATCAGAATAATGTAAGAATAAATTAAGACATTATTCAAAATGAATTCAGAAATATTCTGAACTTAATCAGAAAGATGAAGAAATATTCAGACAACATTCAGAAATATCCAGACAACTTTCAAAAATATCTAGACAACATTCAGAAATATCAAGAAAACATTCAGAAATATCCAGACAACTTTCAGAAAGATTCAGACATCTTTCAGAAAATATATGACAACATTCAGATTTTAAAAAATATCCAGAAATTTAATTTCAGATGAAATTTCCAACAATTTAACAAAATAAAAAGAGTTAAGATAAAATGTCAAATTCAAATCTGTGAATCTTCAGATTGCCCTGCGGCCTCTACTGTGTTCTTCTCTCCACTTCTCTCTTTTCTTGTTGTTTTTTTTTTTTTTTAACTTTGTGAGTAGATTCCCTTCAAAATTCAATAGAATTAAATCATATAGAATGATGTTTTGTAAAAGTGTCAAGATCAAACCTTATTCATTACACAGCCTTCAACAAATATGCAATAATTTGGGATATTCCAAATTTAGATGTTATATTTAAAAAAAAAAGGAAAATACAAAAATGATTAAATTTTGCAATTCTGTCAATAGTCAATTAAAAATTAGGAAAAATATTATTGATAAAACTTACTTTCCAAAATTTTAAATGTATCTTTGTATATGATTTATTATAATATTTATTTATCAAATTTGTTTTTTTACAGTTTCATTTGACAAAACATATATAATAATATAATGCCATAAAGGGACATAACTCAAGAACTGTACAAGTGATGTTCCCAAATTTGTACTTGATCAGAGTTTATATGCGGTAATAGACATTGTGTGTAAGTTTCTTATCAAATGGTTGAGTCAAACTTATGTAAGAGAACGGAAATGAAAAATTCTGCAATTTTTCAATTGGTAAAAGAGCGATACTCAAGAACAGGGTAACACGAATGACCGAATAACACTTGTAATGACCGAATAATACTCGAAATTTTAATATTAGCACATATAGGTGATTTTAAAACATTGATTATTTAACAATATTATATTATAAGTGTATTTTATAACTTTAAAATGATTTAAAGAAAGCAGGTAAGTTCGCAAAGATCATTATAAATATAGTGTGTAATCCAACATGGCGACGAAGGAAATCACAATGGTCGTCATGTTGGATTTACACACTACACCTGCTTTCTATATATCATTTTCAAGTTATAAAATACATATATAGTATACTATTATTAATAATCAATGTTTAAAAGTCACCAATATGTGCTAATATTAAAATTTCAAGTGTTATTCGGTCATTACAAGTGTTATTCGGTCATTTGAGTAGTCCACTCAAGAACATTAGCAGTGACGCCACCAAAATTTAAACTTGATCTGTGTTTTGTGGTAATAAGTATTGGGTATAAGTTAAAATAACTTTCAGTTGAGGCAAACTAAGGTTAGAGAACAGAAACAAAAAATCAGCAGTTTGTCCATTTGTAAAGGGGCATAACTCTGAAACGGTAAAAGTGACGCCACTGAAATTCAAAATTTGATCTGTGTTTTGTGGTAATAAGCATTGTGCACAACATTCATGACATTTAGTTGAGGGAAACTAAAGAGAGAGAACAGAAACCAATTTTGAGACGTACTTACGGAAGAACAGACGGACAAGGGTAAAACTTAATGCCACCTTCTCTAAGGCGTGCACATAAAATGCCATTATTTTATGTCTATCTCTTACCATAGAACCATGGATTTTTTTAGACTATAAGGGAACAAATAATGCCTTATACATAACTTAATAGCTGACTTTATATTTGCAGAATGGGGTTGTGGTCATTGTTAAAGGCCCTATGGTGACCTAAAGTTGTAAACTTTTATATCATTTTGTGTCTGGTAAAGAGTTGGTCTCATTGGCTATCATACCAAATCTTCTTATTTTCATACTTTATTACTTTAATGCCTTAATAACAATGTGATATTCAACTACAAATATATTACATTTTATCGTAGTCCATAGCATTAAACAATGTCTTCTTTGGTGTTGTCTGCTTCAAGGTGTCCGATTTAAGACGCAGACAACAGTCTTAAAAAAAACAATGATCAATTAAAACTGTTTGAAATTTTAAGTTTTGAAATATAAACTAATCAAACGTGAATTTATTTAATTACAACCGGAAAATTTGAAATGTGCCTATATTACATTTGAATCTTTCACTTCTATAACAATTTCACACTCTTAGTTGTTTTAAAAATCACAAAGGGTTTGGAGTATCAAAACTAGCTTTTAAAGTATACAAGGGACTCTTTCGTGTAGGAATGCACAACACCTTCAATTTAATTCAATTTGTGATAAAAGTTTTCATTTTGATTCCATTAGGCCATGCATTATTTGCCTTATTTATGCCAAAGATAGTTACATAATGAAACCATAAATTTATATATCTTACCTGTTATAGCAGTAATTATTTCTTCTGAATCCCTTAGTTTAGATAGAGATTTTGCTATTTTTATTTCAGTTTTAGTGTAAAAGGCTCTAAGAAGTTTACTAGCCTTCTCGGATCTGCTGGTTGCCCCGCTAAACACAGTTGCCTTCACTTGTAAAGGTATAAACACATTACTACCGAGCAATAAAGAAACCATCTGCAAATAAAATATCTCATATTATTTCCTTATGTGAAATTTAAAATGCTTTACAACATGTTAAATTTGCAATCCTTTGATAAATTTTACATTCATGTATAAAACAATAACCATTCCAGTGACACTAATGGGCATACATACTTATAGGAAGAGATATTGCCTTGGTGGTAAAACGTCTACCTCAGGTGCTAGGCAGGTTTACAGAATACAGAATTATGACCAAAATGAATAATGAATAGATTCCATGAACAAAAAAAGGAGAAAAAGTTTGCATAAGTAAAGGGAATTCATGTGTAAAATTACATAAAATACATAGGCAATACTAGACTGCTCAGTAGCGGATCCATAAATGTTCATATATAGTATCTATATAATCAATAGATAAAGGAAGATGTGGTATGAATGCCAATGAGACAACTCTCCATTCAAGTAACATTTTATAAAAGTAAACCATTATAGGTCAAGGTACGGCCTTCAACACGGAGCTTTGGCTCACATCGAACAGCAAGCTATAAAGGGCCCCAAAAATTACTAGTGTAAAACCATTCAAACGGGAAAACCAACGGTCTAATCTATATAAAATCAAAAAACGAGAAACACTTATGAACCACATAAACAGACGACAACCTGTGAAACACATTTTTCCGTCATAAAAGGGGAGGGGGTTGGAACCCTGGCACCTACTCTTAATTCACCTTTGCTGGTAACAAAAATAAAAAATCCTTTAAGTCATTTTCAATAAACTAATATACATAATAAGTGCTATTCTAAAGGTTAAAAGTAAAATGTCCTCAATACATGTGTTTAACGAAATAGGATCCCATCCACACCCTCTCACATAGCTGTTTAACCAAAAACCTACTTTTAAATTTTACCTTTTCTCCAGCAGCATCCTTATATCTGTAAACACCCGCCCTCATTGTATCTGAAGGTAACTCTGAAATAAAGATCTAACTTTTTGGGTCAGGTCAAATGATTTTTATCTCAAAGTTGTTAAAGATATAAACTTATAAACGTATATGGATAATAAGGAATAATGAGTGACACTAGCATATTTGTGTTACATTTATCATATAATCTGCTAGCTTTCATTGCACCATTACAGATGAGACAAACCCCAAGGAATTTACTTGCTCTGTTTAGAAATAAACAAGAATGTGTCCATAGTACACTGATGCCCCAATCGCACAATCATTTTCTATGTTCAGTTGACAGTGAAATTGGGGTCAAAACTCTAATTTGGCATTACAATTAGAAAGATCATATCATAAGAAACGTGTACTAAGTTTCAAGTTGATAGGACTTCAACTTCATCAAAAACTACCTTGACCAAAGATTTTAACCTGAAGCAAGACAGACAGACGAACGAGTGGAGGTAGGGATGCACAGACAATTGCAAACAGTAAAGTATTTCTGGGTTATCTATTGCATTTGATATTGCAAAGATCCCTGCTGACAGACAGAGTGCAAACCTAAAGTCTCTTTCGACTACGTCGGTAGGGTACTCATAAAAGCACCCATACTAACCGATTACATGACTTCAATAATAGTTAATTTTTTTCCCAACTCACTTTTCTGAAGCATAATCTCGAGCTCTTCTACTCGCCCCTTAAATGGACAGTTTTCACATCTGGAGCCTTCGACTTCCATTTCCTTTTCTTCTCTTTCTTCTTCTTTTTCATCACTTTCTTCTCCGTTTTCATCACTTTCCAAATCTCCTTCTTCATCACAGTTCTTGTTTATACACAAACAATTTGTTGAAGTTTATATAAATATATATACTTGTATATATGAATTGCAACACTTTTATTTTATAGAGACCAATCTTTTTTTTAAACCAGTGAAAGATCCTTTTTGTAATGACATGATTGACTTTATAGTAGTTGAACTTTTATCCATCTCATGAGTTAAGCCTTTCTCAACTGATTTTTAGCTCACCGTTCCGAAGAAACTGTGAGCTTTTGCCATCACTTGGCGTCCGTCGTCGTCCGTCTGGTGTAAACTATTTCAAACATCTTCTCCTCTGAAACTACTGAACCAATTCCAACCAAACTTTAGCTGAATGATGCTTATGGTATCTACAATGAAGTTTGTGTTTTATTCACTGTTTTGTCAAATAACATGCCCGAATGGCTAAAAATAGAACATAGGGGTAAAATGCAATTTTTGGCTTTTATCTCAAAGACCAAAGAATTTAGAGCAAATCTGACATGGGGTTTAAGTGTTCATTAGGTGAAGTTCTATCAGCCCTGAAATTTTCAGTTGAATCTGATAACCCATTGTTGGGTTGCTGCCACTAAATTGGTAAATTTAAGGAAGTTTTGCAGTTTTTGGTTGTTATCTTGAATATTATTAATGCTAAAGATAAACTGTGAACAGCAAAAATGTTCAGCAAGGTAAGATCTACAAATAAATTCATAAGATCAAAATTGCCCCACAAGGGTGACTGGGGAATAGAAGTATGGTCACCATTGGTCTTCCTCCGACCGGCAGAAAAACCCTCGCCAAAGTGGGGCGTCCGTTTTTGCTGTGCGGGATCTACAAATTTGCAGCCACGTCCGGTTAGAATGGGAACGTTAAATCCGATGCCTCGTGTAAAGAGAATGCCACACTCTTTGCACGTTAAAAACCCTTGCAACAACTCTTTGAGGGGTCCGTAGGTGACCTGTTGCAAGGCTAAATTTCTGGCCCTATCCAATATACCCTCATTTCCCGTGGCAGTCTCAATTTCTCCGACCTTAATCCCGGACGCCTCTATTTCAGAACCTACCAATTGTATTTATTGTTAATTTGTTCTCGTTCTGAATATGCATGAACTATTTGCCATTGGACGTTAAGCAACAAACAATCAATCAATCATAATTGTCAATTGACCCCTTAAGGAGTTATTGCACTTTTAGGACAATTTTACACAATTTGTTTACCATAATTTCTAATTTTAAAAATTTTCTTCTCTGAAACTACTGAACCAATTCCAACCAAACTTAAGCTAAACAATTCTAAGGGTATCTAGAATAAAGTTTGTGTTTTATTTAATGTTTCGTAAAAAACATGGCCTCCATGGCTAAAAATAGAACGTAGGGGTAAAATGCAATTTTTGGCTTACATCTCAAAAACCAAACCATTTAGAGCTAATCTGATGAGAGGTAAAAATGTTTATTAGGCCAAGCTCTGTCAGCCCTGAAATTTTTAGATGAATCTAACAACCCATTGTTGGATTGCTGCCACTTAATTGGTAATTTCAAGAAAATTTTGCAGATTTCGGTTCTTATCTTGAATATTATTAATGATAAAGATAAACTGTAAACAGCAAAAATGTTCAGCAAAGTAAGATCTAAAAATAAGTTCGTATAACCAAAATTGTCAATTGTCCCCTTAAGGAGTTATTGCCCTTTATAATCAATTTTTCACAATTTGTTCATTTAGTTTGCTTACTTTCAAAAAACTTCTCCTTTGAAACTGCTGAATCAATTTTAGCCAAACTTGGGCTGAATGAGTTTCAGAGTATCTAGTATAGGTTTTGTATTTTATTGTCTTGTACGTCAAAAAACATAGCCACTATGGCTAAAATGAAACATAGGGGTAAATGCATTTCTTTGATTTGAAGAAAATATGAGATACAAAGAACATTTCAATGGAAGTTTTAAGCCATTCATTAATATATATTGAAAAGCAAAAATAATTATTAAAGGAAGATTTAAGCAAAAAATTACAGGTGAGCGATTCAGGCTCTTGAGAGCCTCTTGTTGTAGTTCGTTCTTTTGTTGTACTGTTACACCACTGTCCCGGGATAGGGTTGGGGTTGGGATCCCGCTTACATGTTTAACCCTGCCACATTCTGTATGTATGTGCCTGTCCCAAGTCAGGAGCCTGTAATTCAGTGGTTATCGTTTGTTTATGTGTTACAAATTTGTTTTCGTTCATTTTTTACACATAAATAAGGCCGTTAGTTTTCTGGTTTGAATTGTCCTATATTGTCATTTCGGGGCCTTCTATAGCTGAATATGTGGTATTGGCTTTAATAATTGTTGAAAGCCTTACGGGACCCATAGTTGTTAATTTCTGTGTCATTTGGTCTCTTGTGGAGAGTTGTCTTATTGACAAACCTACCACATCTTCTTTTTATATTTATACATCTGAATTTTTATTTGTTGGTTAACGTAAAAATATGTACTCCAGGAAATTTCCTATCTGATAAAAATAAACTACAAAAACTCTTATTATCATTCAAACGAATGTTTTTGTGTTCATTTTTTAAGTAAACGATTATCGTGCAGTGAAAATAAATTTTGTTAATGTCAGAGTAATTATTGCTGCCATCTTGTTAACGTTGGTTCCGAAAAGAAGTTAGGTCAACATCGTCTTTTGAAAAATTAACGTCAAGATCAACTACCGGAATTACTCTCGACCAATCATATCAACGTATTCCCTAATATGTAAATTATATAAGAATTATTAACACTGAAATTCTTTTTCTTGAATCAGTTGGCCTAAGTGTGAAATGTCAATTAAGAAAGTTCTAATATCTTGTAAATGGTCAAGATCCCCATCCCTAAACCATATATATTCTGGTTTGTCATAATAAAGCACATCAAATGAAATACAGATTTAGTCCCCAGGGGTCACCCCCACCCCCTGCCATTTAAGAAAGTTCTAATATCTTGTAAGTGGTCAAGATTCCCACACCTGAACCTAATATATTCCTGTTTGTCATGCAAAGATGGTTTGAATGATATATAGAGTTAGTCCCCAGGGGTCACCCCCACCCCCTGCCATTTAAGAAAGTTCTTATATCTTGTAAATTGTCGGGATCCCCACCCCTAAACCATATATATTCCTTTTCGTCATGTCTCGAACATATGAATGACGTATAGGGTCAGTCCCCAGGGGTTCCCCCACCCCAAATGTTCTAGTATCTTGTAAATGGTCGAGATCTCCACCCCTAAACCATATGTATTCTGGTTTGTCATGCCAAGATGAATTGATTGATATACAGAGTTAGACCCCAGGCATCACTAATGCATATGACTTTGCAGGATCTATCTATTCTGTGTATTGTATTTATTCTTGTCATGAATATGCATGAATATTTTCCACTGGACGATTGCAGCCAATTAGTCAATCAATCAATTTAGGCATACTACCACTCGTAATTCAAATTATCGGACAACTTGACGTAGGTGTCTAATAGAGCTAAAAATGCCCAAACGTTACAACTACTAACTGTGCAGATACTGAAATCATTGATTTTGTTAATAGCACTGGAGTGTTACTTAAATTATTCTTGGACTACATGGTCTTCGATTGTTTTTTTAGGTTTTGACAGTTTTGATTCGACTTGTGAGTTTGACTACTAGTATACATTTGGTATCTTCCACAAAGTGACAATTGATATATAATCCGTGTTTTAAATAAAATGGTCAATAATCACAACGAAAAAAAATATATGAAAATGCATTAATACATTTAAAGAAATACTTAAAGGATGAGGACAATTGAAATTATACAATTATGGGAAAAAACTAACCAACGGTCAGGCTTTAATGTGTTAATCATTATTGCAATTCCGATACAAATGATTGTAATTCAGTTCGTCATTTTTTTTTATTTTAAAGAGTATGTTGATTGGTTTATTATTGTATTGTTTTCTTCGAACTATCGCAATGTACACAGGGAAATGTATATAAATATAACTCTTAACATGCTTTTCATTGTGATTTATTATGAACACAACCGACTAGGATTTTAAGACTCGCATATTATTTCTTAAAATTCTGTCGAATGAAGGTAAGATTTTACTTAACTGGACTTGTATGTTTTAGCCGATCAACGTCTATTCGTTAGGGCAAGAACCTATGATATGTCGGAGATTATGGTAATAGTTTCCATTCAAGTATATGAATAACATGCATATTTTCTTACGCTAACTTAAATTCAATACACAAGCACAGCTGAAAGTTCTTTATTTCACTAGAAATACTTGACCGGCATGGACCAAAGTTATATTGACCTTATATGGTCCAGTTTCTATAAATTGTGACCTTATTAAAGCTTCCACCGAAACAAAACGCATAATAATAGCTAAAGTTTATAAAAACTGTTTCACTAAAACTACTGGCTGCAATCGCAAAATAATTATATCTAAGAAAGTGGAAAGCAAGATTTAGAAAAAAGTTTAATAAAAGAATTGGTGAAAGTTGTATTCGTGAATAAAAACGGTTAACAGTTTGTTATTTGGCTCTTTGCTTTTATGTTCGTATGGATCTCAGATAAAGGGACAACTATCAAATTCAACTATTGTAATTATCTTCAAATTAATCATATCAGTATGGGTAATCATAGTCATTTTACAGTCTTTAATGTGCAGTCTTATACCTTATAATAGGTTATAATAGAGCCAACAAGACAAAATATTAACAATTTAAAAGAAAAAAATCAACGGTCTGATTTAAAACAAAACAATAAACGAAAATAAATATGACAGACATCAAATAAAGACAACCATAGTCTCCAAGTATTAATCTGGACACATCTTCTGGAAACAAGTTTAATCAAACGATCTTATGCTGGATAGCATTCTCGGGAATTAAGACGATTTTCCCTTCTATCTGAAAACGAAAATAAAATTATAGAATTGCATTGTGCATAGCGGCAAAATGTTTGTAACATGCCACAACAGACATCTCAGAGAGATGCAACGAAAAGTGTCCGGACACTACACAAGGCATAAGATTTAACATATATTTACGACCGGAAATGATTGTAAATATAAACTTTATCACAGTCAAAGAAAACTCCAACTTAATCAAGGTTGTTTTTAACAATAAGGTATTTTAACCCAAGGTATATAATGCATAGAACGTTTGTTGACAAAAAAATATTGTCGGGTGACGTTCTTATTTTAACAAACATTCGGCATTCCCAAGAATCCAACTGTGCTTCTTTTCTTGTCAACTTGTTCCTATATTCAAATTACACTTTCTACAAAAGCTTCAAAGAAAGAACGAAAAGAAACTAGCATCATCATTTAACTTCACGTTCCGGTATAAATATGAAGTTTTTCCCTGAATCATTTATAGTTTGATGATAATGTTGAACGCATGTACCACATCGAGTAAAGAAGTTAAGACTGCAGCATATTTTAACTTACAAGGTCGGTTGAGTACAATAATTCACGACAAAAGGTATTATATTTGTTTCCCAATTGTGAACTTTACATGTATATATAGCAACATTCCAGCAAAGTAAATTTCTCTTAGTTGATACAATATTGATTGATTGATTGATGTTGGGTTTTATCGTCCGGCTATCTTGGTAGATATTCCGGACTCGCATGAACTTTTCTTGCAGTGATTCATCTGCTGTTCTTTTCGTTTTAAGTGCCATCCAATATTCTGGAACTATCAGTTTATATACTGCTTTCATTGATAGATACACACAAGAAACCTATTAAACTAAGAGTTTTAGGTCGTGAAATTGAAGCCGTCCTATTGATATTTTTACGGACACCTTTTTGAGTTGGTTGATCGTTCTAGAATAATCTGCTATACCTTTCCCTCGCAGCTGAGGTTAACATCGGCTTTCTGTAAGGTTGATGTTCCTTAATCTTTGGTTTTCTGTTGTGTTTTGTAGACAGTAAAATAACAAAAATACGGAACTCCAAGGGAAATTCAAGACAGAAAGTCCTCTAAAAAATTAAAAGCTCAAACACATTAAACGAATGGAAAACTGTCATATTCCGGAATTGGTTCTGGCATTTTCTAATGAAGACTGTTGTTTGTTTTGTTGTTTTACTTTTTTGTAAGGGATTGTCATTTCTTTTCGGCTAAGGAGTTTGACAATCCCTTGGGTGTCTTTCAGCTCTTTTTTATTTGGCCTCTAACATGTTTTGACTCGAATGCCACTGTTGAATTTTAAGTACACAAAACTCACGGTCTGTGTACAAACTTGTAACCTTGCAACGAGAATGCAAAGTTCATAAGTATTAGAAGTCTTTAGCTTTAAATGAAATAAATAAAATAAAAAATGAGAAATATTTCATAAATGAATATTGCAGAAAATATATCGTCTTTAAAAACAATTTTGACAATACCGAAAGAAAAACATGGCTTTGCCTTATGTGAAGTTACACATTTCTAAAACATATTACATTGCCCGTGTGTTCATTTTGTTTTTATTTGACGACTTAACTAACAAAAAAATGCAGAATTTATTTTCATGTTTCTTCGTTTTACCATTACAGAGTACACATAATGGAATGTATCACAAACCATTGGAGAACAAGTTACAATGGAAGATCAACCACGTAAAATATCTGAAGCCATTTTCAAACATTATAATGGAAGCAGAACAAAATAGTACTGCAATACTCCTACCGATTAATCTTGGTAACTAGTTATAATACTTATCTTTATATAATAAATAAAGAAAAGAAATTGCATATTAAAATAGTCATAATTCGTCCCTTCCATTTTTTGTTTTGGTTTATATTATTGTTTTTCGTTGGTCATAATCCTTATAGAGTAAGTACCGAAATAGGATAACAGGGCATGTCACAACAGATTAAATTTAATAACAATCAATATGAAACATCAGCTTTAATTTATTGATAACAAAATCCATATTTTTATCAACAAAAACAATATTCAGAGATCTAATTACAATGTTGAACTCGGTTATTTAAAAGGGTCAAGAAGTTCTACAGTCGAAACATCAAACACCAATACCTTTGCCTATCTTAATTTGGCACATGATTGGGAAAGCAGGGTTAAAGTACGCTCTTTACTTAAAGTCTCCATATGAAATTTGATTGAAACTACAGTATTTCATTTGAAGCCTGAAACTGTTTAAAATCAAAGAAATATTGTATAAAAGAATGATTGATACTATATTAGTATGTACATCCCGCTCATCCTGTTAACATTTAAGAATAACCGTTTTCTTGGTCTATGTTCGTACTATTAACGAAATCACAATAAAATATGAAAAAAGACGTACACCCTTTTAGGATAGACATCATATTTATTCCACTCAATCAAATAGGGGGAACAGTAGTATACTGCTGTTCAAAAGTCATAAATCGATTGAGAGAAAACACTGATTGATTGTTGTTGTTTGCTCAACGTTCGGTGACAAATATTTCATGCATGTTCAGGTCGAGAACAAGTTAACAATAAATACAATAGGTAGGTCTTGTAATAGAGGCCATCCGGGATGATTGTCGGGAGAATTGGGACTGCCACTAGAAAATGAGAGTATATTGGATAGGGACGGAAATTTTGCCTTACAACAGGCCACCTACGGACCCCTCAAAAAGTTGTTGCTGTGTTCTTAACGTGCAACAAGGCATGGATTTAAAACCCCCATTCTGACCGGACGTGACTGCAAAAGGACGCCCCACTTATATTATTTATTGATGGTTTTCTTTATCTTGAGTGTTCTTTCATTTATTTGTACTGTATTCCCGTCGTGTAATATTGGTCATTTTAGCTGTATATTAATGATTGCCATAAAACGCGAGGTTTGGCTAAGGGGGAGGGGAAGGAGAAAACAACATCCGGGTTACAAACTGAAACCGAGGGAAACACATCAACTATATAAGAGGAAAACAACAGAACACTGAAGTGCAACACAAAACAAACGACAATGCAGCATATATAGAAACGAAAAATTAAATAACAACTGTAATACATTCCCAACTTGGTACAGGCCATTTTAAGAAAAGTGGTGGGTTGAACCTGGTTTTGTGGGTAGCCAAACCTCGCGTTTTAAGGCAATGATTAATATACCGCCAAAATGATTGATTGTTGGTTGCTTAACGTCCAGTGGCAAATATTTCATGCATATTCAGGACGAGAACAAGTTAACAATTAATACAATAGGTAGGTCCTGTAATAGGGGCTTCCGGGATTAAGGTCGGAGAAATTTAGACTGCAACGGGAAATGAGGGTATATTGGATAGGGACAGAAATTTAGCCTTGCAACAGGTCACCTACGGACCCCTCAAAGAGTTGTTGCAAGGGTTCTTAACGTGCAAAGAGCGTGGCATCGGATTTAACGTCCCCATTCTGACCGGCCGTGGCTGCAAATTTGTACATCCCGCACAGCCAAACGGACGCCCCACTTTAGCAAGGGTTGTACTGCCGGTCGGAGGAAGACCAATGGTGACCATACTTCTATTCCCCAGTCACCCTTGGGGGTCCGCCAAAATGACAACATTACATGACGGGAATACAGTACTAACAAATGCAAGAACACTCAAGACAGAGAAAAACATAAATAAATAATATAATTGTGCATTTCGATATGTTAACCACAGAGATATTAATTTAGGACAGTACACAAAAACAGCATAATAGAATTACGAACTGTGTCTGTCACACGAAAGAATAATCGCCACAAGTAACGTCACAGGTAAATTTAAATAAATTGGATATAAATCGTGTCTAGTATATCATGTACTGTGTTACAGGTCTTTATTCTACTGACATTAAAGGTAGCACCTGGCCACCAAAAGCTGAATTTTTAGTTCAGTATATGTGATCGATAGCGATGGAGACAGTGCAGATTGTGTTGTCATAATATCCCAAATAGCATAATTACGAGTCCCGCCAAGATAAGAAGAAAAATGTGCTTCCGCAAAGTTGCAGATTTTAACATTGCTGTACTGATATTAGGAGTAATTATGAATATAATTGGTTTTTTCAGCCGTGTATCACCTTCACTGGATAAAAAGATCTGTCGAAAAGTTGTCCAAGTATGAGTATTTTCTACCCTGTGTCTACTAAAAGTTGCTGGACCACCACTTTCTTTTATTGATAGGTTTTGATATAAAAGTCTGAAACAAGTGAACATACAAATTAGTAACTATATTTGATATATATCTTTTATGTATCATATTTGTTGTTAAACACGGAATATTCTTTAAGTTTTATATTATATTTTTTAGATTTTAGATTTCCCAGCATTACCTAGTAAAAACCGGGGTTTCTCAGTAAAGCTCACTACACTCCTCAAAACTCACAAAACCCGGGTTTTTGCCAACCCTGTTTTAATCCTTCCTCAAAACGTTTTACAGTTAACCTTTATTTATTAACATCATCCAAATGAGTTATTTTGAAATTCAGTGTAATCAGATGTATTCATTAATATTAATAGCTACTTTTAGAAATTGTGCTATCATTAATTTAATTTAATCGTACAAATGACAGTTATTGTAAATTAATCATTAACACTGAGAGTGATCAAAGTCAAAATAACACTCCATGAAATGGACATCTTCTACACTTACGAAAGTTTAAGATAGTAAAAGATTCAATATCACAAAGATAGTGCGTAAATACATAGATTTTATTTCATTCGTCTGGTTTTTTTTTTTTTTTGCGGTTAACAACACTTTAATTTAAACAATTATTCATTAAACTGAAATGTAGTACTTTATTATCTTTTTCAGACGCAATATCAAACACAGAAGAAGCATTCGCCCAAGCTCAAGTATCTATCAGAAACATCCATTCTGTTTCTGCCACTTTCCGCCAACAAATAAATATTAGATTGCAAAGAAAAAAGAAAAGAAATTCAGAATATTTACAGCTGCATCACAATAGGCAATATGTTCGTGTTTACCGACTATTATAATAATCAACTTATTATTTATAATGCAGACGGTACTGATGCCCATTATATTTCTCTCTCCATTAAACCATTGTATATAACAATGGTCGATAGTAACACCGTAGCAGTATCCTGTACTAGCAAAACCATACTTATAATAAATATTTGTACAGGTTCCGTCACAAGTTCAATCGAAAGAAGTAGTCGCTGCTACGGAATAGTATATGATGATGAAAACAACCTTTATGTTGTTAATGATAATGAAATAGTTGTGATGGACCTGACAGGTAAATTTAAAAGTACTATACCCATTCCTTCACTCAATATCCGAGACATTTCAGTATATAAAGACACATTGGTCTGTATAGACAACAGATCAATATACTCCTGCTCGATAGATGGAACATTAAAGTGGCAGTTTAAAAACGATCAATTTAAAAATTTACGTGGGGTGACAACAGATAGTGAGGGGAATGTGTATGTGACGGATGACTGGACGAACACCGTATTTTTTGTATCTGACATCTGTAATCGGTGTAAAGACATTCTCACTGGACGAGATGGACTCGATAAGCCGTGTGGAATTCACTTTGACATAAATGAAATTGTTTTGCTTGTTTGTAATGCACATGTGGGAAAGGCTTTTCGTTTTGACGTAAAAAGGGAACTCGCATAAATGAAAATAACTATTCTTTAAGACAATGAGCTTTTTCGGAAATTGAGTGAATGCTATCATTAAAAATTGTATTTCATTCATTTTGTTACTTGTAAACAATAAACTACCTTACTAGAATAATTATATTTTATAAGATCTGTTTGGATTGTGAGGACAACAAACAATACAAAATAAATTTCAGAAATTGTTTCAGAGGATTAAGGTCGTGTGTTAATTCTCGATAATAGTCCTCTTACAATTAATACACTTAATACGGATATGAAAGTTAACAAAATAAAACAGGATAAAGTAACCTTAATATAATTGTAGGATATCGTAAGTTTGCTGTCCGCTTGACGAATACCCTTTTTGTCTGTTAATCGTCCGTTCATAATTTCCGATTACATGTCCAACAAATAAATCCATTAATCCTTTTATTCATATCTAACTATATTTTTTTCTCCTGGTTTGATGGTATGTTTTGACGCCAAAAAACATAGTCTAACACCATCTAGATTGATATGATTTTGTTCAAATAGCTTAGTACCCTGCGTCCAAATAAAAATAAATTTCATGTCAAGTAGTTTAACTTGTAACTAATATCTGGCTGTTGTATTTAATGATTTTCCACTTTCCTGCATGTCGATGACATTTGGATAGTGACTTCCCTATACATTCGTATCGATTTAGGCAATGCATTAATGTTCACTAACAACTATAATAACAGACTTATTATCTGTAAAACGGACTGTAGTTCGGTGGTTGTGTTGTTAACCGTTTGGTTATAAATTGGGCCGTTCATGTCGGGGCCTTTCTAGTCGACTTTTTAATTTGGGTTTTTTCTCGTTGTGCTTACATCCATTTTATTTGAACTTTACTGATTTAGATATGTCACACCTGAAAATAGGCAACCCTTATTGGAGCAATGTTTACATTGGTTACACTGGTTACTCATATACACTTTTACTAACTGATACTTGCTCAGTTGATGAAAATATCTGATACAAACTGTACAAACAGATATTGGGAAGGCAGAGAACCCCATTGATTCCATTTAATTGACACCTCGCGGTACTACAACGACCATTTAACGTCAAAAATAAAGGGGGGGGGGGGGGGGGGTTATGTCTCAGAAAAAACCCATAACCCCCTTTTTTGTTGAAGTTATATGGATGCTCCATAATGACAAAAATTATTATAAGGTTCCTTTATGAATGATTTTCAATCTGTTAAAAATGTTTATTTACAATGAGCATCTGTTTTACTCTATGGAAAAATAAGATGATGTGGTGACAGTATGTCAATCAGTCGGCTCTACATCTACGGCCGCCTTATGTCGTTGATGTATGCAATATAGGTTACAATAAGGCCTTCAACAATGAGCTGTGTATTTCATTGCATAGAAAGCCATAAAAGGCCAACTATTTTCATATATTTGAACTTCTAGCAAGTTATCAACACTGATATATTTGGGTTTTATCCTTTATAACAACAGGATAATTCAACTAAAACTCAAAATGTAATAATTCATAATAATAAAAAAAAATTTCATCAAAAATAAATATCCAACAGCAATGGGTTGGACCTAATTTCAATCTCATACGTGCTATTTGCAATAGTGGTGACTTGCCACTGGACATTTCACAACCATCAGTCAATTCAAATTGAAAAAATACAAGTTTAAAAAATAAACATAACTTTTAAGTATGTATCATACATGTATCATACACGTACCATACACCTCAATGGAGATTAATTTGGTTGTTAATTTTCATAAAATTTAGAAATATTTACTTTGACCCTTTTTTCAATTGCTTCAGATCAATTACTGTAACATAACAAATTAAACAAGTCTAATATCATAGAGAACATACTTTTGTTACACAAGAAATCTTAAATATCAGTATTGCTTTTTACAAAAGCACTTCATCCAAATGAAATAAAAAATATTGTTAACCGTGAATTGAATATGCTCGGCAATTATAAATATCAAAAATATTATTTAGAATAATCATTAAAGTGTACAGCATCTCCAGCTATCTATAAAACCCACCTTTGTCTTAATGTTTCCCTAACTTGACAATGTAAATACTTCAACTCAATTTTAATAAACTGTTAACACTAATATGTCTCGCCTAATTGTAATTTTGATAATGCAAATGTTGAAATTAAAATAGCAAAACTTTAATATGTAAGTTTTGCAAATATTCAAAGTCAGTGATCCATGACTGAAGGTACAGGGCTTAACAATCTCCATGGAATTGAAATGGGCCAATACTAATTAAACTGTATATCAACAACCACTGAAATATCACAAGTATGTCCCTTTAAACAAACCTAAACACAAACATTAACATGTATAGTCAATGAACAATAATGATAGTGAGGGGTTATATAATCTCCATGGAAATGAAACTTGCAAATGCCAATACATTTGTTTATCAAATATCATTGACTTAACTTAAGCGGTTCATCTTAAACTGACATAATCTCAAACTAATACATGTAAACGAAGCAAAAGTCTCCAAGTCAAAAGACCATGGCTGATGGTGCGGGGTCAACAAATCTCCAAAGAAATGAGATATGCCAATTGCTTATACAACTGCATACCAAATATAATTGACCTAACACTAGTGATTCACCATAAACTAGACCTAATCACAAACTAACACATTGTTGACGCAGACGCCAGAAACAGCATATCTATGTCTTGCTTTTTGACTCAGTCAAGGCGAGACAAAAACCAAGTAAAGTTTGTCATTTAAATCATCACTAGAGAAAGAATTTTTTTCTTCTTTCTATTATCAAGAAAGTCCAACAATTATACTATTAAGACTAATTAACTTGTTTGAAAAAAAAATGTTGACAATTTGGCATAAGGGAGAACGTTCTCAAATAAATAAGTAAAAACATGAAGAAATGCAAAAAAGAAAAAAAATAATTTCCTAAAGTTTAAATTATATAGATAATCTGCATCAATGAAATTGATTGTAGAAAATATGTTCCAAAAAGAGAATAATATCTAACAACAATGGATTGTATTGTATTGCATTTGCTACACACCAATTCTTATACATTTCCCCATATCTAAGCCTCATCCATAAATTGTTGTAATGTCTAGTCAATTCACCATTATTTTTCTTATATGTGGAGTGAGGCAAGATGAATGCATATTAAAAGCAAAGTATCAAAAAATTCAAAGAAATAAAATTGAGAATGGAAATGGGGAATGTGTCAAAGAGACAACAACCCGACCATAGAGCAGACAACAGCAGAAGGCCACCAATGGGTCTTCAATGCAGCGAGAAACTCCCGCACCCGGAGGCGTCCTTCAGCTGGCCCCTAAACAAATATGTATACTAGTTCAGTGATAATGGACGTCATACTAAACTCCAAATTATACACAAGAAACTCAAATTAAAAATGATACAAGACTAACAAAGGCCAGAGGCTACTGACTTGGGACAGGCGCAAACATGCGACGGGGTTAAACATGTTTTTTGAGATTTCAACCCTCCCCTATACCTCTAGCCAATGTAGAAAAAACAAACGTACAACAGTTCGCATAGTAAAACTCAGTTACAGAGAAGTCCGAGTCCGATGTCAGAATAGGAAACAAAAGAAAATAAACAAAATGACAATAATACATAAATAACAACAGACTACTAGCAGTTACTGACATGCCAGCTCAAGACCTCAATTAAACTGATTGAAAGATTATGTCTTCATCATATAAATATCAGGCACAATCCCTCCTGTTAGGGGTTTAGTATTATACCGTCATAAAATATATGAGAAGAACATAACCTGTGTCATGCCAACAACTGGTTTTAGAATAAATATGTTTAATTCCGATGCAAAGACCCTATAAGTGAATCAATATTAAAGCCAAAATATGCAATCTTTAATGACCTGACAACAGTATCGTAACTATGTTCATTATTCCTATTAAAAAAATCAAGGAAATAATTATATTCACGACAACATACCAAATTTATACAATATTGTTTGTACAACTCTTCTCGTAATGCTAGCATAACAAAGGTTTGGTTGCCTTGCTTGCTTTATTTAATATAAGTAGGCGAAGTTAACTGGTGTATAGGGTAAATTTGATTATTTGATAATGTCCAACCAAATTTAAATATAATGTATACAACTACAAGTTTAAATCCTCCTTTTTATGTTGTTTTCAGATGACAATCTTAACCACAAAGCTTTAGAAAACATTGATACAAACAAAGCAAGCAAGCCAAACAAACCTTGGTCTTGCTAAGCATTATGGAAACAGCTGTAAAGTGATAAACATGTGTTTGTGTGTGTTTCAAAGGATATGCAATTTTATCTTGAAAAAACATTTTTTTCGTTATTTTAATCATTCTGAAATCCACAAAAAATTATCTATATGTCATCTGACACTTTTCAGAAGCAGGAATTTTTCAATTAATGGCAATTGTAAGCCAAAATGACAAGTTTTTTTGATTTTTTTAACCAAGAACATTAGAGCAGTTTTTAAAATTGGCTGTTTGGATTATGGGAGGCCCTTCTTTTGCAACCTAACCATCAATAATTTAAAGTTTTAATTGAGAATGTCATTTTAAAAGATTTTGAAGAATGAAACCACCCTAATACATTTACAATATTTATAATTGAAAGCCTTCCATTATCCCAAACAAAATTTTGAACAGCTATAAGAATGGAGATAACCAGAAAAACAAAATTTTATTCCCACAAAAATTTTACTACCTAAATTTGAATAGCTCTGCCATTTGGGATTAGGTAAAATCAAATTTTGACAATAAAACCACTGTTTAACATTGGTATATGCTTCAGATACAACAGGTCATGTGATAAGATTGAAGAAGATATGTGATCACTTTCAACACACAAACACATGTTAATTATAGATTGAATCACATATATAAAATTATTAGAATAAAGACAGTGATTTCTCTGATTTTTGTGTTTAAATTTGTTTTAAAAATTAATATAAAGCCACATGGCAACTCTTTGATTTTAGTCTTTTAAGTTTCACAATTATTTTTTTCGTCAGAGAAAGCTTACCCATTAACAATTTTTAATTATAGGTTATTTGCCTTAAGTATACATGTTTTCAAATCTTAAGATATTTTTTTCAGATTGTAAATAAAAGATGAACATCTGCAATTTTGTGAAAACAATAATATCACGGGCAACTAAAGACCTGTCTACAATAGAAGCTCATAGAGAAAATAAAGAGAACAAACATGGTCCAAGATACACGAATCATCTTAGTATTATGGACAGATACAAGAACTATCAAAACTTCATGTCAAAATACCCAAAATGAAAATAGATTTCAAAGACTTTGGCATTAAGCTGAAGAGACTCCAGAAATATATCACTGATAAAAAATACTGCCGCAATAATAATAAGGATGGACAACAAAACAAATTTGTAGACTATTTTTCACTGAAGAATTGGAAAAAGCTGTCCAATGAAGAAAAAAGGAAACAAACATTAGAAGACTGCAAAACATACAACACAACACATACTATATATTAATCATCCGGTGATGCAAACAATTTAAACACTTGGTGCAATGCTGCAACATATTCAAAACTACAATTACATCACCACAAAGCCAGTCTAAAACAACTGGAGGTCTAAAAACTCGGTAAAAATTATACAGCCAATTGTCGAGGACAAACTGAAAAAATGAAATTTCAAAACCAGATCAAGGTGTCTCTTTCACCAATAAAATAACCTCAAGAAAAAAAAAAAGAATTTGAAAAAATCTAAAAGAAACCAGGAACTCAATATAAATTTCCCTATCATCATCTGGAGAGGACGTTTCTTTCGTTGGGAAAGTCATTTAACCAGCATAACAAGGATCGAATGGCCACAAGCTTTGAAAATAAAACAGACGCAAGATAGAGAGTTCTAACCCAAATACAGAAAGAACAACATGGATTGATTGGTTGTTGGTTGCAAGGGTTCTTAACGTGCAAAGAGCGTGGCATTCTCTTTACACGAGGCATCGGATTTAACGTCCCCATTCTGACAGGACGTGGCTGTAAATTTGTACATCCTGCACAGCCAAAACGGACGCCCCACTTTGGCGAGGGTTTTACCGCCGGTCGGAGGAAGACCAATGATGACCATACTTCTATTCCCCAGTCACCCTTGGGGGGAGAACAACATGGAAAAAATGCCCAAAAAACATCATGGTTATTTTTATGAAAATCATTGGCAAAGTTCCACCAATTCAGGCTTTGAAGGCGTACACATTGAACGATCAATATGTCAAAATTTAAAAAAAATTTTCATATAGCAAGTAATGATTACGCCAGGCGTATTAGAAGGGCAAGGTAGTCCATTATGCACAAAAATCTGAAAGTGCCGGACGCAGCTGTAAGATCTACCAACAAATTAAAGAGCGATATTGACAACCAAAACAAATCTAGAACAGATCATCTATAGTCGAAAAATATCGCTCGACAAGAAACGCATGTCTCTCCTTGAGGACAAAATCCAGCATCGAATTCTTCGTCATTTCACTGATGAGGAATATTGTTCTATGTCCAACCATGAACTTACAACAAGGTTCAAAAGGATTAATGAACTGATTCCTGAAAATAAAAAAAAAGCAATTACATATCTCAAGTCATTAGAGAGAACAAGAAATATCAAACTTGGCATGATCACAGCAGCCTTTTAAATCATTCCCATATTTGCTTCACAGTTCCCTGGATATATGATCCAGCCAATTACTTGACCAATAAAGAGTACGATGAAAAGACCCCAAAGGAAAGGTCGATTAATGTTCAATTAATATAACTTTTTTTTATACTTTCAATTCTGGAATAGAAAAAATATGACCAGAAAAACCTTAAATGATCGTCGAAGTACCCAAAATTTTTGAAGTTGCACATATGAAGTAGTGCTGACAAGAAATCCGTACGTAGTGTATTATCCAATGTGCTTTTAACTAAGATGTCAAATAACAATTGTTTGAAATATTTCATCGCCGAAAATCTCTAATTACAGGTCGTTTACATTTCCCAAATGGCAAAAGGCGCAGGTATATTGTTCATGTACACCAAATCTCTATGATAGAGGAAATAAAGTTATAAATATATATAAGTCTCAGTTGGCGGTAATTTCAACTTACACGAACCGTAAGTTCGTAAGCTAGTAAGTATTCTGATGTTATAAAGTAAGTTTTGTTACTCATGATGTTCTTTTCGTTGTTCCCAGATATCACTGACTTGCCGAAGTTGTTGTTTATAAATGAAACAGATCCAAAAATCGACGTCGATGGGATGTTTAACGGAATGTGGACAACTCGTCCCCGAGACAAGTCGGACCGAGTCCACTCGGACCGTCTTAAAAGACAACTCGAAACCGCTTGTCAGATTTACTTAGGGTTTCATAAAATGTAAAACTAACATGTCTAGCGGAGTCAATAATCTTTCGTTTGTGCATTGGGGTCTATTTAGGGGTATTTTGATTGATTGATTGTTGGTTGCTTAACGTCCAGTGGCAAATATTTCATGCATATTCAAGACGAGAACAAATTAACAATAAATACAATGGGTAGGTTCTGTAATAGGGGCGTCCGGGATTAAGGACGGAGAAATTTGAACGGCCACGGGAAATGAGGGTATATTGGATAGGGACAGTAATTTAGCCTTGCAACAAGTCACCTACGGACCCCTCAAAGAGTTGTTGCAAGGGTTCTTAACGTGCAAAGAGCGTGGCACTCTCTTTACACAAGGCATCGGATTTAACGTCCCCATTCTGGCCGGACGTGGGGTATTTTGAGGGGCCTTGATAAGGAAGGGGTTTACTATAGAACCCTATGGGATTTTATTTTCTTTCAATTTTCAAATGACTATTACTTGAAAACAGTGATAGACACACACAGTCTTCAGTAATGACAACAGGACAATAGAACACATAAAATAAAATATAGGGCGAGTCCCTCGGGTCTTCCGACCCCCTTCAATTTGAAAATGTGATTTTATCTTGTAAACGGTCATGATCCCCACCCCTAAACCATATATATATACTTGTATGTGATAATAAAACAAATCAAATGAAATATAGGGGGAATCCCTAGCGTCACCCCACCCCTTTCTGTTTGAGAACTTGTAAATCGCCGACTTCCCCACCCCTACTGCATATATTTTCTTGTATTGGCCAATAAAACAAATCAAATAAAAAAGAGGGGAGTCCACAGGGGTCACCCACCCCTTCTTTTTGAAACTTGTAAACGGTCGAGATCCCCACTCCTAAACCGTTTATATTCATGTAGGGGACAAGATAACAAATCAAATGAAATATAGGTGGAGTCCCTGTGGTCACCCCACCCCCTTCTTTTCGAAAACTTGTAAATGGTTGATTTCTGTCATTTAGTTCGTGACTTGAATAAGCTTCCAATTCAGTCTTGACATCATTGTTATCAGCATGGTGTGAAAGATTTGGATTTGAATTTTGTAAATATAAGCATATACCCACTCTAAATCAAAGGGAAATTATTGATTGATTGATTGATTGTTGGTTGCTTAACGTCCAGTGGCAAATATTTCATGCATATTCAGGACGAGAACAAATTAACAATAAATACAATAGGTAGGTTCTATAATAGAGGCGTCTGTGATTGAGGTCGGAGAAATTTAGACTGCCACGGGAAATGAGGGTATATTGGATAAGGACAGAAATTTAGCCTTGCAACAGGTCACCTACGGACCCCTCAAAGAGTTGTTGCAAGGGTTCTTAACGTGCAAAGAGCGTGGCACTCTCTTTACACGAGGCATCGGATTTAACGTCCCCATTCTGACCGGACGTGGCTGCAAATTTGTACATCCCGCACAGCCAAACGGACGCCCCACTTTGGCGAGGGTTTTACCGCCGGTCGGAGGAAGACCAATGGTGACCATAGTTCTATTCCCCAGTCACCCTTGGGGGGGGGGGGGGGGGGGGGGGGGGGGGGGAATTATTGAGCAAGAAATGTTACTTCAAAACGAAATATGAAAACTGTGGTTTAAATGTTTAAATTTGTACAGCAGACGTTTCAAACAATAGAAATGTTGTGTATAATTACTAATGTAAAAGTGAAAGAACATAAAGTTAAAGACCCCAAAAAATATGATTTCTCTGGATGTGTCACTATGAAAGTGTTGGTTACTTTGTTATTCGTATTATAACCTACTTGAATTGGCTAACATGTATAATTAAATTATGTTATTTTCTGTGGATATTACTCTGAAATGATGGGTTGGTTTATATTGTGACTTCAAGTAAAAAATTATCGATTTTTCATACATTCACTTGTCATGGCAACTTTCTGGACTGTAATCCGAACCCCGTTCGGTACTGATGCTGCTCGTTTTAATGTATATTCATTAGGGTAAAAAAGTGCCTTTTTAAGGCGACCTCCTTGTCGTCTAAGGGGCTACTTGTTTCCATTATCTGAAATAAGAATTCGTAATGATTGATTGATGGTTGCTTAACGTCCAGTGGCAAATATTTCATGCATATTCAGGACGAGAACAAGTTCACAATAAATACAATAGGTAGGTTCTGTAATAGATTAAGGGATTAAGGTTGGAGAAATAGACTGCCACGGGAAATGAGGGTATATTGGATAGGGACAAAAATATAGCCTTGCAACAGGTCACCTACGGACCCCTCAAAGAGTTGAAGCAAGGGTTCTTAACGTGCAAAGAGCGTGGCACTCTCTTTACACGAGGCATCGGATTTAACGTCCCCATTCTGACCGGACGTGGCTGCAAACTTGTACATCCCGCACAGCCAAACGGACGCCCTACTTTAGCACGGGTTTTACTGCCGGTCGGAGGAAGACCAATGGTGACCATACTTCTATTCCCCAGTCACCCTTGGGGGTAGAACTCGTAATGTAATTTGTTACTATTTTGTGAATAATTGAAATAATATGTTGTACTACTTCTATACTAGTACCAGTTTATTAAACTAATGAGTACAAACAATGTACAAGAGCTGTGGAATTTAGGTAAATTTATATTTAGATCTTTTATTCTTAGTACCAAAATGTTAAAATAATGTTTATGTATTACTACAACACCTTCTGCTATTCTTTCACAGAGTTTGTGTTTATGCATGTAATTATGTGTTTATTGTAAGGACTATTTGATGTTGAATTCATTCAAATGTGTACCTATAGTTTATATAGACTTTGGTAATAAAGATATATTACTGGTATTATCTGCTTATTTTGCTTCAAAGTCTGTACGACTTTAAAGATTATTTCATTGATTGCATATAAGGGTATACATAACATTCCATAAAATGAATAGATATACGATGTATATTAAAAAGAAAATATTAAAAACGAAATTCAGTAAGAATAAAAAGGTTGAAATTGCTAAATTTTAATTAGATTTGCAAGCCTGCTGACTTCCTTTTAAAATATTCATCTGGGCTTCAAGCTCTCTAGACGATTGAAAACTGGTCTTCTTGTGAAAAGGTTTATATGACGTGCCAAATAGTGACTCTTTTCTTGTCTTCACACAATCATCCGGCCCCATTGCAGTTATAGATTTCGGGGATATAATTATGTGATCTACATAGTCCTTTAGCTTAGGATCCAATCGGGTAAATAAATCTTGACCATATCCACACCACTTGAGTTTTGTGTAAACCACTGTCTTAGGAAATAACTCCTTCATATTGTCAAGTTCAGCACATAATGGACTGTAAATATAGTCATAAGAATCCTCAACACGAGTATTACCACCACACCATGCTGGTCTTGTTGAAACCACCAACTTGATATTAGGTCTATCCATATTTCCAACGATAGTTCCTACTCCTTTCATTCCAAGCATTTTTACAATTTCAGCTTGCATTTCTTTAGTTGCTGTAGCATTCAATACCAATCTTTGCTTTAGGGAACAATGACCAAAGCTTAATTAATTCGTCAAACTGTTCACGGAAACCATTTCCCCATTGATGAGTGATTCTAATATTCAATTCACATTTAAGAAGGTGAAAAGCTTCTTTGTTGACAAATTATTCTAGATGTCCTATCACATACTTGACTTTTAAAGGTAGCTTAGCCCCACTGCTCTTATACAAAAATTCATCAAAATGTATGGCAAGGTCTTCATACCAGTTTAACTGTTCATACAAAATTCAGGGGTGACACTACTATTACAACTCCGTTACTGAAGAAAGGCAGAGCCTTGAAAGTCAATGATTTACCATATCCAGTCGGCAACACACACACAGTATATCCAACTAAAGCACTTTTTAGACATTTTAGCTGAGATGTTTTAAAAAAAGAATACTCTTTCAATATATAGATGTTGATTTGCGATAAGACGTTCTTGGATTGTATCATAAAATTGAATTTCTCCATGTTTACAGCGGGAGGTGCTTTATACTACGCGTAATTTGATAGGAAGATTGAAAATAAGGATTGATTGATTGATTGATTGTTGGTTGCTTAACGTCCAGTGGCAAATATGTCATGCATGTTCAGGACGAGAATAAGTTAACAATAAATACAATAGGTAGGTCCTGTAATAGAGGCCGTCCGGGATGAAGGTCGGGGAAATTTGGACTGCCAGCAGAAAATGAGGGTATACTGGATAAGGACAGAAATTTAGCCTTGCAACAGGCCACCTACGGACCCCTCAAAGAGTTGTTGCAAGGGTTCTTAACGTGCAAAGAACGTGGCACTCTCTTTACACGAGGCATCGGATTTAACGTCCCCATTCTGACCGGACGTGACTGCGAACTTGTACATCCCGCACAGCCAAACGAACGCCCCACTTTAGCGAGGGTTTTACCGCCGGTCGGAGGAAGACCAGTGGTGACCATATTTCTATTCCCCAGTCACCCTTGGGGGACTGAAAATAAGGTTTTGGACTAATAAAAACCTACAGTATATCGGATCTCACCGGCTGTCTATGAACAAAGTGTAGTAATCGGCCTAGAACCAGATTAAAACAACCATAGCCGTTGTTGGCACAACTTTTTGGGAATTTTGGGTTCTTAATGCTGTTTAACTTTTTACTTGTGTTATATTAAAATTTTGTCTTTTACAATTCGACCAAACTCAAGTGAAAATTATTAAATTTATACAATTTGGGTTAAAGTACAAAATATTTGAAATTAAGTTTCCTTTTAGTTGAAATCGGTTTATTTTACATATTGTATTATGCGTTAACCTGTACGTAAGGTTTTGTAAAGCTGTTTCACTTGATAAAATAGAGTTTGTTTAAATAGTTAAAATTTGCAGAGTTATGTCCCTTGACTTAGTTCATTTGTGAAATTCTAAAATTTATTATCAAGTGAGATTGCTATTTTATTGTGTAATATTTGTATGCACTTTGATTACTGATTTCCAAGAATAAACATTTTTTTTTACTAGAACTTTCTTTTTTACACCAGGCGCTAAAAGTCATCAGACGTAGCAGAAAAGTCAGTACGACATTTGGTGGAGTGACCGAAAGATCCAGAGCTAGTCCCAAACAAGAAAGAAGATGAAATCAGCAACGTACAAATGCCAGCACCACCCAATAGCTACCTTCTTCGCAATCAGGATACAATTAGACAAGAAGCAAGAGTTCATCAACAACCAATTGAGTCAACAGCTTCAACATCAACAGTCCCTATCTTATCAACAGAAACCACATCAACTGTAACCACAACAACAGCATCAATCCATCCAACTGCATCAAAAACATCAACTGCATCAACAACTGCCGTATTTCAAGTTATTCGAGAAGTGTAAATATGCCATCATGGATCAACTTAAATGCTTATGATGGAAAATAATCTACAGCTCAATGGTGGGGATATTTTACTCGTTGGACACTTATTTAAAAAATGTGTGAACAACAACAGTGCAATTCATTTCCTTTCTCTATGGCAAATGGTATACCAAAGCAATGGTTTGCCACACTTTCTGAAACTTTTCAAAATTCCTTAGCACAGTTAAAGAATGAATTTTTTAAACGGTTTGAGAAATCTCAAGGACTATTTAACGTTAATATACTATAGATGAAACAAAGTCAAAACGAAAGAGTTGATGAATTTATGGCACTGTTACAAGAAAAAAAAACAGACCAAACGTATTTAAATTTTTACAATTTGGGTTTAAGTATTTTGAAGCTTAAATTTTTACTTCATTTCTAAAATTTCTCCTTATGTAAGTTACATTATTTTTGGAATGTTAATTTTTGATAAAGAAGAATGACATACAACTCGAATATTTAGATTACGTAATTAAGCCAAATAACAAAGAGACATGTAAGTGCTAAATTATTGACTTTGGATTATGTACCTTACATGTCAATTAAGGCTTTTGTTAAACAACCTTTTCGTATTACTCACGTGTGAAATTATTTATAACACCTGTCACCCATGACTTGCTTATTGACCGAACCAGTGAAAATAGGTTGTGGTCAACGCAGCGATACAAGGTACCTGTTGATTAGTGAAACGGGAGAAAGCTAAGAAATCAGTGATCATGTGACCACGCCCGCATGGAAACAATTTAGGTTTTCAACGGTCACTTTGATTACTGATTTCCAGGAATAAACATCTGTATTTACTAGATCTTTCTCTTGTTTTACACCAGGTAAGTTGAATTATATTTTTTGTATTTTGTTTTAAAGAGTTTTAATTACTTTATATTTTTGGGTAAAGCTAACTAAAGTTAAAACTCATTTTATGAAATTCACTTTAATTAATTGTATATATTTTGTATAGATTTCCTTTCGTTTCCATTGTGATTAATTATTTTTGTATTGGTTACGCTTAGGAAGCGACATTTTGATTTATGTAAACAATTGATAAACATTTTAAGAATTTATTTAATTTAAATCGGTTCTATATTTAGAAATATATAGTTGATTTTATAATAGTTATTTTCAAAAGTAATTGTATTGTATTCGTAGTAACTAAATATCCGCTGGAGACAATTATCATTTTATTTGCCGGGAGAATTGTCCTTTTGTTGATAAAGCAAAGATTTTAGAGTTATATCGAAAGCTACATAGCAAAGACATGAAACCTTATTTTTAGTTTATTATTCTGTAAGTTGTGTTTTTATATTTTGTATATAGATTGCATATTTAGTTCATAAATTAGGTTTTGGAAAGCGACACTTTTCCCCAGGATTTAAGTTTGTTTACAAAATTGTTTGAACATTTGAATTGACTTTAGAACTTTGTTTAAATTGAATTTAGTTTATTTTATATTATTACACACATACACGGAACTCGTGACAGAAGTACATGTTTGTTGCTTAGCAACATCGGTATATTCTTTATTTTAATATTTTGCAATAAGAGTAAATACTGTTTAAGAATCATGCAAAGTTATTTTACATACCGATTTATTCAGAAATAAATTATATTTGGTATTAGATTTTAAGCGATTAAATATTGAGATAGTATGGCGAAGATTTTATACATTTGTTTGGCTTTATAACTATTTTGAAAGTACTCTTAAGAATGTATTTTTATATGTATGAATCAGTCAGGGGAATTACTAAAACAAGAAATGTTTAAATCACACGTTTAAAATTGATCAACATGATCAAGGGTTTATTTCATTTAAAAGGCATTTCTAAATACTCAGAAAAGGGACATATATATGCAATTATAAATAAAGTAAAATATGTCTTTTTGTTGTAAAAAGAATGATGAGAAGGAATGATAATGTTTAGCTTTAACACTAGTTTATCTGATTGTTTGCACTTGAACCATTTTTGGAGGAAAATCTGAAATGTTTATATGCTTAATATAAGAGACCATCTTTTATATAAATAAAGTAAAGGGATAATTCCATTAAATGATTTATGAATTAAGTGATTTCAGACTTGAAATAAAGGTAGATAACTCCTATTTGCAATGTGACTAAACAAAATACACTATTATATAAGTAATTTCCAAATCATAATTTCAGTAAACTTTATTAAATGTTTAACCTTGTTAATTGAAATAAGACTTTTTAAAATTTGTTAAAAAAGGAATCAGAAACTCCTACAATATATAACATCAGTCCGGATATTAAATGAGTAAAACTATTTTTTTTTTTAAATTCAGGACTTTTAGAATAGAGATAACTGTATTGTATTTGAAGCTTTGTGGATGCTCATCGGTAGTTTTACTGTTGCAAATTAAGTTTTAACATGCAACAAATAAAACTACAGATGAACATCTGAAAAACTTTAAATACAACACAGTTATATCTACTGTAATGCAAAATAAACAAACTATTCAATTCAAGTCATTATTTCAATGTAAAATTTTCATTAAAAGAAAATTCCGCGAAATGATGTTATCTTCTTTGACACCTAAACTAGTCAAACTCAGAGAATCTTTTACATTAAGCATTGCAAACTTAAAGAGGAGCATATCAACAGTTAAAAAGAACAAAAGGAAAAGCATACCTCAATGCAACAGCAAGCAATTAGGTCAACAACACAAATAACCAAAAACACACCCAGTGGTCAACACATTCATATACTTGTAATAATGATATACAGGCAAAATGACAGGGGTGTCTATCAAATGTCAAGTTTACATCTAACTATTTTGAGACATACATGTATATATAAACAAAAAGTCAAACATGAAACGTCTTTACTGCTCCACTGACCAGGATAAAATATTATGAAGACAAATCATTTTAGAAGTACCCATGAAAGTAAGGTCAAGGGCATAAAAAACATGCAAGTTTGACAAATACATCAAATATTGATTTAAAAAAAAAAATTATTATTCATTTGAAACTGATGTAACTATAAAACTTAATGTAGATCACTGAATCATGCATGAACTGATTGAAATTAACATTGATCAAGGATGTACAAAAATGTACTTAGATGAATTAAAAAACAACGAGAATAAAAAATGTATACTATAAGACTTAAAGTACATGTAGTATAAGTAAGAGGAACATTAGTTCAGGAACAAAATAAGCAAAAATTATTGATACTTTATTGCTCTCCTTTTCCAGATATTTAATTAAAAAAAAAACTGAAAAAGGCTGACTCAGACTTTAACCTTATATTTGCATTTTTTAGTACATGTATGATTTGGGTCTGAAAATCAAAAAAAAAAAAAGATTTAGAATCTGCTCAAAATGTATTTTTATATGGGGTAAAATATTTTACCTTGTAACAAATAAAAAAAAAACAAAGGAGTCCGAAAATCTGACACAAATTCCTAAACCTGACTTAAGTCATGTAAGTAAATCCTTAAAGTAACAAGCATTCTGTGAGTATTGCATGGCAATACATAGTCCCCTACCGGTTACAAATTCATTGTAATGGAACGAGATTCTAACTTGATCTATAACTTGTCATGGTGTTAACTACATAAAATATCAAGTCAAAATCTTCAACCATGACGAAAAAAACTGTTGAAAACTGATTATTTAAGTGAATTTTCTATGTCCAAAGACCATAACAAAATTATCAGACTGGATCAAAATTCCAACTTGATCTGTAACTTCTCATGATAAAACTATATACTTATTATCAAATCAATATCTTCAAGAATGAATAACAAACCTACCACTAAATTCTTCAAACAATTTACCAAAGAAAAGAAAAAAATCCAAAATGTCATTTTGTCTTTTAAAAAATGAGTTATTTCCCTTTGAACAGAAATCTACTAGTTAATAAGTATTTCATCAAAAATTTAATTCTAGGGAAAGGGCTTTAACTGAACAAAGTGAAAAGCTAAAATCGTGAAAATTGAACTTGACCTGTAACTTGTCATAATAAATCAATAAACCAAATAGCAAATCAATATCTTCAAGCACGAAGAAAAAAGTCTGGAAAACTGATTTGCCGGACTGACAGATGGACAGACAGACAGACAGACGGACGGAGTGCAAACCTAAAGTCCCCTTCAACTTCGTCGGTAGGGGACTAATAAAACCATGAAAATATCTACAATTGTGTATCTATACTGAGAGACTATGATTATGATTGTATGTTAATAGCTAAGAAAACATTGTCAACCATATTATTCATATTTTCATTGTAGTCGTCCGTTTCTAAAGCTGTCACGATTTCAGAAAGTTTCTCGTCATCTTCCATTCTAACTTCTTCAAACACATATTCATTTTGAGAAACTGATTGTTTTTTAGGTGGAGGAGGTGTAGTGTCATGGTCAGATGACTTTGATTTTCTTGACAAATAGGATGCAATGAATCCTTTAATTTGTGTGCTGCTCAACCATTCTTCTTTTTTGAAAAGTTTTTCCCCATTTTCATTGGAAGCTTTCTTTATTTCTTCAGATAAAGAACCGCAATCTGGACGTTTTCCAGGTTTGTCACAAGCTTCACATATTTGAATTAAGTAATCTTTCACTTGTAGTGAGAATCGGGTCGACTTTCTATTTTTCTTATAGCCCATCAAATTCTGTCCTCTGAATCACTGTTCATATTAAGTTCAGTATCTGTTGTAAATGTTGACACTAATAAATTATTAGATTCCCTGAGTGTTTCACATTTTGAGGCATACATATTTACAGCTTCATCCATACTTGTACATGAATTTGTGAGATATGAATGATTTTCTATTGCTAAATGTCTTTAAATTGAAACACTTGGCAAATATCTTCTGACATGAAGGATCTGGACATGAAAAGAATGAATCAGTTTCAGCATTGTTGTCATTTCCAACTGTTTCAGAAACTTCGTTGGCAACACTTTCATTAGTCATGTTAGTAGTGTTTTCATCAACATGGTGCTGGTTAAGTGAAACAGTTCCAACTTCATGTGCTCCAGGAAAAGGATAATTTACCTGAAAACATGAAACATTTGTAGTTGCATTTTTTGCAAAACAGATTTGTGCAACTTCATATGAATAAATAAAATGCTCCGCTGGGCGCAGCCTGATACGACCGAAGAGGTCGAACCCTGAACAGTTGGGGCAAGTATGGACACAACATTCAAGCTTAATACAGCACTGAATTTGGATTGTGATTAAATATTTGACACAGCATAGGTTTCTGACACAGAATGAATGTGGTCTAATAACTTAAAAAAATTTAATTTACCTAATCAAACCATATCATTATTATTTGCTCTTATATATTAATCAGAAATCACCAATTTAAAATGGAAAATTTTAATGAAAAAAAAAGGAAAAAAAATTCCCCCCCCCCCCATTTTTTGAACCCCCTTATGATTCATCACCCCAAACTCAATCCCAGCCTTCCCTTTGTGTTATGGTACCTTGCAGTACAATTTCAGAAAGATCCGTACACTTACACACAGGTTATTGTCATGAAACTAGAAAAATGCTTATTTTTTGCCCCCTTTTTGGCCCCTAATTCCTAAAATCACAGGAATACAAATAAATCTCCAAATATTTATATATTTTCCAATGTTGACATATTAACAACACACATATATTTTTCAAAATAACACAATTGCTCCGTTGTCGCTCTGCGGAGTTAATTTAAAACTAGCATATCATTCCTTGATATATATATATATATATTATAAACAATCTTCACTGTTGATGTAATTTCCAATCAAAATTTACAACTGATTCTCTGTATTCTCTATGTCCACATGATTCTACTCTATTTACATTTCTGATTAAACCTGTCTCCTGCAGGCTGGTGAACTAATATCAAACACAGTCCACTCTTTATCCATAGACTTCCCATTCTCCAAAGTAATGGCAAATATTTCAGCTACAGGTTGGCTCCTAATGCCTTCTTATATCATGGCAACTTGACCTATTCGACGCGGATTATTAATCCGTAAATTCGAATTTGATGTGAAATACGGCAAATCTGTTTACATGAGCAATCTGTGATTCGGCACCTGTTTTACTGCTTGGAGTTGGTCGAACTGAAAGTCTTTAATTTTAAGAGAAAAACTTTAAAAAGTGTTTGGAAACGCTCGTCTCCACAAGTCTATCATTTCCTTGCTACCATGGTAACAGTGTAAGTGAAGTTTCTGCTCCGGTTCACAATGTGTTTGCATCATTTTCAATGCCCAAGTGTAGACCTCTACATTGTTTCATGTACTTGTCCTCTTAGGTGTAGACCCCAAGGGTGACTGGGGAATAGAAGTATGGTCACCATTTTTCTTCCTCCGACCGGCAGTAAAACCCTTGCCAGCCACGTCCGGTCAGAATTGGGACGTTAAATCCGATGCCTCGTGTAAAGAGAGTGCCAAGCTTTTTGGCATGTTAAGAACCCTTGCATCAACTCTTTGAGGGGTCCGTAGATGACCTGTTGCAAGGCTAAATTTCTGGCCCTATCCAATATACCCTAATTTCCGGTGGCAGTCTAAATTTCTCCGACCTTAATCCCGGACGCCTCTATTACAGAACCTACCAATTGTACTTATTGTTAATTTGTTCTCGTCCTGAATATGCATGAAATATTTGCCACGGGACGTTAAGCAACCAACAATCAATCAATCATTCAAACAAAATATACATATTTTCTAATATCTGCCAAATGAATATAAGATATGGGTCTATACAACTATTAAATGGCAACCCTGATATCACAATAAGCATAACATTTTTCAAATACAGAAAAAGTATACAACGAAAGCAATTTTATTTTATTTCTAGGGGGTTAGGGTACAGCCAGCTTTTTAAATTTCATTTTTCATTTCTAATGAATATAAACAAAAATGCTTTCAATTCTTAACAAAACAGATCATTATGCATGTACTTAGGTGAAATTAAATATATCAAGAATTTAAAATTGATACTATAACCCGGAAAAACATCAGATAAAGATCAAAATGAGCTAAACATATTGATAGCTCATGGAGCTCCTTTTCTAGATATTCGATTTTTAAAATATGGCGGACTTTTACTATTTGCATTGGTATTATTTGGGTCTCAAATATAAAAAAAAATCAATTATCTGCTTAAATTTTGGTAAATAACCTTTTAAGAGCTATTAAGTCGTAAATGAAAAAAAATAATCTGAAACAAAATCCAAAACCTCACCCTGGTACATCCTTATTACAGAAAAAGTATACAACGAAAGCAATTTTATTTTATTTCTAGGGGGTTAGGGTACAGCCAGCTTTTTAAATTTCATTTTTCATTTCTAATGAATATAAACAAAAATGCTTTCAATTCTTAACAAAACAGATCATTATGGATGTACTTAGGTGAAATTAAATAAATCAAGAATTTAAAATTGATACTATAACCCGGAAAAACATCAGATAAAGATCAAAATGAGCTAAACATATTGATAGCTCATGGAGCTCCTTTTCTAGATATTCGATTTTTAAAATATGGCGGACTTTTACTATTTGCATTGGTATTATTTGGGTCTCAAATATAAAAAAAAATCAATTATCTGCTTAAATTTTGGTAAATAACCTTTTAAGAGCTATTAAGTCGTAAATGAAAAAAATTAATCTGAAACAAAATCCAAAACCTCACCCTGGTACATCCTTATTACAAAAAAAATGATTTATATAAAAACAAAACATTGTGCAGAAAAAGCTTCGTGTTATGTAGATGTTTCTTTTTCTAATTTATTGACCTCTACATACGATATTCTGAATAAAATGCAAATTACATATAAACAACAGCATTTGCATGAATCCGACATCTTCAATAAATATTTTAATCTATTCGTATGTGATATTTACAGCTTCAACAACACAGTTTACATACAATGCATTAAAGTTAATCGATACACCTTGCATAGTCATCAATACAAATAAAGTGATATACTTCTAATAATTACAAAATCTAATAATTTAATTTTGGATTTAACACATCTTTTGATTGGCTGAAAGGTTTAAGTCTATCAGCTCATAGACATAATTTTGCCATGAGACTGTGACATTTTCAACATTAATGATGTACCCCTTACAAATGCAATTTAGAATTAAATTATAAGTGATGACTTATATTTTTCTGTCTATTCTAAACAACCTAATAAATGTTGTCATCCCATGCCTCCTATAACACAGTAGCAGTTGAAAATGTCAAAGTAGCTATTGGTAACAGTCCTCTTTTACTTGGTCCACAATTTCTCTTAGCAAGATTCCAGATAGAAGCGGAGATGGGTGAATTCAGTCGGAGAGCAGACTGTACTTTATGACGTCTTTAGTAGGCTTGTTTTTACCCCTCTTGACTTGCTTACGGGTTCGAAGATGAACGGTCAGCAGTGGTGAGCGCACCCCTAGTTCGCTGTTAAGTGAGTGGAACTTCAGGTTTAGTTCTTCAACTTGCTGTCTCAAGGTTACGTCTTGTTCAATGAATAACTCTGGGTTTTTGTGGCCTTTTGATGTATTCCAGCGGACTATGGAGTAATGCGGCACTTCGAGGAATATTAATTTGCAGCCTGGGTGTTTCTTGACCAGTTGTATGAAATTGGCATATAATTCTGCTATTTCTTGCACCGCTTCCTGTGTGCTTGCGTTGGCAAATGAGATTTGTCCCTTTATTTCTCTTTTGGTCAGATTGTATGTGCCTAGCAAATGTAGAAGTGAATATTCCCGTATTGCTGTATTTTGTCAACAATGTTGTTTTTCAGCCAACGTACTCGGTGTTGAATGTCGTCGCCGGATTTATGTCACCATTTAATGTGTTGGTTTGCCGAGCCTATGTAGTTTTGCAGATATTTTGACTTACTGTCAGAGATAACCGCGCTGTGAGCACTCTTCGGCCTTGTACCGGCTTATCTTCTTTTTGTAAGAAGTCAATAAGTCTCTTATTTGACATGAGATGGGGGTACGACGTTTGCCTAGAAGTGCACAAGTTCACACGGATGGGAGGTGTACAACGATGCTTTTTGATTGTTGTGTCTCGGACTACATGATTTTGGTCGGTAATATGAATAGTAATACGGAAAAGTTAATGTTTCAAGTGTTCATAGAAAAATTTCAATCACTTTACGATAGGAATGTACGAATTTGTACGGGTTTAACTGCATAAAAGTATTGTATGTAGATCAATGGATGTAAACGCACTCCACCAACACCTTTTCCAGTCGTTATAACTCAATAAAACACCATAAAACATAAAAATCTTCCACCAGAGAAAAAACATTCATCCACCTTTTACCGCCATTTATTTACATCCGGAAACTTCTATCACATTACCGAAAGTAGTTCCAATGGATTCCTGTGTAATACAGACGAGGTTGGATGAGGTACGGAATCGGCCGAGTTGTGACGAATGCCACAACCATAGATTCAAGCATGTGTCCTACCACATCGCCAATAAAGCCCACCACTGAGGTATGTATGTTAAAAGCAATGCAATATTTGAAACTTACAATGATTTGCTTTGTGGCTAATGAGTTTTGTAGAAGACCATACTACAGCCTATAGCTTAACATCAACATACAATCTATGAAAAAGAATTGTCTCATTTGTAATCATACATCATTTGATTATTTTGTTTTAAAACAAACCTATGGAGTTCTTAAAGAAATAAAATAAAAGCTATTGACTATATATATAATTTATATAAACAAAACAATATAAATACGCTCAATGTATAAAATTATAATCATGATCATTGTTCGTCTTTAATTGAGGCACATGGCGATTGTACCTCATCTTCTGAACTTTCCAACATTTCCTCCTCCTGCTCCCACGGTGGCTGATCCAAAATGGATGAAGCCATATCATTTCTGGAAAAAAAACGGGAATATTAAATATTTTATTTTTATTTTTATTCTAGGAAGCAGAACAGAGCACACTCGGATGGGTGGTTGGATTTATAGTTTCATACATTGGTAAGTTAAAGATTTCCTGTAATTTTGCCATATACACACATATATCATGTATATTATAGTATAAAACTATAAATTATTTAAAATACTAAGGATTTGTCAACTCTGAATGCAGCTTACCTTAGCCTATTTAACCTTTCAGAATTTTTGGTTCTCAATTTTTAACTTTCTTCTTTATTTGACCCTACAATTATTTTTGATTTGTGTGTCACTGATGAGTCTTTTATAGGTGAAACATATGTCTGATGAAATATAAATTATAAGCCTGACGCCTTTAATATGTAATACATGCAAGTTTGATCAACATACAAAAAAAAAAGAAATGTAGTCACTAGGGTGTGTTAATATAATTTTTCTTTCTTCGCTCGTAATACTTGAACATTAACCAAGTGTATACTTCAAATGATTATATATGTGTGGTGTATTTTTAACACATTTTTTTTATTTAGGCCCCAAAGGGTGACTGGGGAATAGAAGTATGGTCACCATTGGTGTTCCTCCGACCGGCAGTAAAACCCTTGCTAAAGTGGGGCGTCCGTTAGGCTGTGCGTGATGTACAAATTTGCAGCCACGTCCGGTCAGAATAGGGACGTTAAATCCGAAGCCTCGTGTAAAGAGAGTGCCACGCTCTTTGCACGTTAAGAACCCTTGCAACAATTTTTTGAGGGGTCCGTAGGTGACCTGTTGCAAGGCTAAATTTCTGTCCCTATCCAATATACCCTCATTTCCCGTGGCAGTATAAATTTCTCCGACCTTGATCACGGACGCCCCTATTACAAAGCCTCTATTGTGTTTATTGTTAATTTGTTCTCGTCCTGAATATGCATGAAATATTTGATGACCAATGGTGACCATACTTCTATTCCCCAGTCATCCTTGGGGAGTAATTAATACTTAACCACATAGGAATTATTATGTAAGATTGTATAATGTCCAATTTCAAACATTTACCTGTATATTATTGTTTTATGGTACGACCTTTTTATCTTTTTAGGAGAGGTTTGAGTTATGAAAGCGGACACGTTTTTCTTCTTCAAATACGTTCTTTGCTTCAAAATTTATTGGAAAACACCCCATAGTAAGGGCTGCATAGAATGCCACGGTCTTTATAGCTTACTTTACGGTGTGGGTTTGCACATCGTTAAAGGCCATACTTTGACATATATATATATATATATATAATTATAATTGCTTACATCCAAGTCTTTTGGTCGTTCGAAATTTAAAGGAAGTATATGTTTTGCCTTTTGGCACGTTTTAAATATGTAATGTATGTATATGCATGTTTCTTTTTCAGTTCAACATCCAATCCGAGACCGGAAGTCTTTCTTTTTTACAAAAGATTGATTGATTGTTGGTTGCTTAACGTCCAGTGGCAAATATTTCATGCATATTCAGGACGAGAACAAATTAACAATAAATACAATAGGTAGGTTCTGTAAGAGGGGCGTCCGGGATTAAGGTCGGAGAAATTTAGACTGCCACGGGAAATGAGGGTATATTGGAAAGGGACAGAAATTTAGCCTTGCAGCAGGTCACCTACGGACCCCTCAAAGAGTTGTTGCAAGGGTTCTTAACGTGCAAAGAGCGTGGCACTCTCTTTACACGAGGCATCGAATTTAACGTCCCCATTCTGACCGGACGTGGCTGCGTACTTGTACATCCCGCACAACCAAACGGACGCCCCACTTTGGCAAGGGTTCTACTGCCGGTCGGAAAAAGACCTGTAGTGACCATATTTCTATTCCCCAGTCACCCTTGGGGAGTTTTTACAAAAGAGAGTCACCACTTAGTAATTTTTATGCCGCTCAATTCAAGGTGTCTGGAAAGTGGTACTCTAGTACAGAGCAATTCTACATGTACAAACAAGCCGGTAAGTGTTTTAGTAGTTATCTTATAACATGTGGACTGTATTTCTCCACTACATGAAACAAATTTGGTAGTTATAAAATTGTGTTCGAAATTTTTTGCTGACCTGTACTGGGGTCAAGTGCCCCCAGTAAATCTTCCACTGAATAATCAAGGCCATGGCAACCAAGCTGTCCTAGGACGTGTCTCAGGATGGTCTAGTGACACGTCTTAGTCCTTTGTACGGATTACGAAAGTCTCCTTAAATAAGATGGTGCTAAAGTTATGATATATACATAGGTGTCTTTTGATAGTCATAGTATATACAAAATCATATGAAAGGAAAGGGGCATCGACCGTGGCTCTCCAAAAAGTACGTGTGACGATGTCATATTATCAGTTTTTGTTTAAATAAATCGAGCTGCCTATTTTGAAGCTTAGACATTCCATAATCATTAGCAACATGTTTTCAACTAACTGAATAGACAATATTAATTCAGATGTGGAAAACTTATGAATTTCGTTATCAGAAAAAAAATGACTTCTTTTTAAACTAAGGCTGATTACTTGTAATGCATTAGAGTGGACATAAGGACGAAACAATTAAATATATGTGTTATGATGGTCTTAGAACAATTGTAGCTAGGACTGTCCTAAGATAGCGTTGTTTTACATCATAAGACACGTCTTAAACACGTTCTAAGACCATCCTTAGTAATGTCCTAAGACATATTTTAAGACATATACTAGGATACTTTCATTGCCACGGCCCAGGGAATTATATCTTTTTTTTCTATCGACAGTTATATATCAAGCAAATGCTTAAAATCTGCAAAATATATTAGTAATACAATTTGGCTGATTTATTAAACCCGTCCGTATTTTTTCTTCTCAAGACCATTTTAATGACCAAGAAGTTAAAGCTCAGATATTAAAAGAAACAGACCCAGCCAAGATTAAAAGATTAGGGAGAAGAGTAAAGATAGATGCAGCTGAGTGGGAGCGCGTTTCCTGCGACATAATGAAGAGGCATTTGGGCAAAGGTAATTACAAAAATATCTTGTTATTTCTCAAGAAATAGAAAAATCTATATACAAAAAATTGACACAATATTGTTTATTTGAATAATAAATTGTCGCTACACACCTTGCGTAAAAGAGCAGATTAGGCGGCTCAAAATTATTAACATGTAATTTTCGTTTTTAATTGTTCATATCTAAAATACGGACACTGATGAAATGTATTTTATTATACCTCGGTATATATGTTAAGGGAGTGAGGATGCATATTTAATGGGGAAAATATTATCGTTAAATAAAAGTTTCAACATAATAAAATTGATACATTATTATTTATGAAAATTGAACGTCAACTTCAGAAGAGCAAACACGTGATTATAGGGGCTTTGGAATAGCCGTCGATTAGAAAAATTAATTTCAATATCACGCCAGATTAGGACGTTAAATAGAGACGGGACGACAATCTGAGTCTTTATAATATATGTATCGACAAATATTTTGGCACCATAAATAATTATTAAATGCCAAAAGTACGGATTTTTGTTTTCAAATACGTTACATTTATTATTTGGTTAATTATTTTATATTTGTTTGTGTTTCGAAATTCGAAAACAATTTGATAATAGCGACCTATGATAGATATTTGTTACAGTTTGACAATACCGAAATATAAAAACAAATCTTGATGTTACAAAACAATCTGCATTTTATGACAATTGTGTGTTAACAAGAACGAATTCACAGACCTGTGTTTCATATAAATAAAAAAAAGTATCCAGACTAAAGATGATTGATTGATTGTTGGTTGCTTAACGTCCAGTGGCAAATATTTCATGCATATTCAGGACGAGAACAAACTAACTATAAATACAATAGGTAGGTTCTGTAATAGGGGCTTCCGGGGTTAAGGCCGAAGAACTTAAGATTGACACGGGAAATGAGAGTATATTGGATAGGGACAGAAATTTAGCCTTGCAACAGGCCACCTACGGACCCCTCAAAGAGTTGTTGCAAGGGTTTTTAACTTGCAAAGAGCGTTGCACTCTCTCTACACGAGGCATCGGATTAAACGTCCCCATTCTGACCGGACGTGGCTGCAAATTTGTACATCCCGCACAGCCAAACGGACGCCCCACTCTAGCAAGGGTTTTACTGCCGGTCGGAGGAAGACCAATGGTGACCATACTTCTATTCCCCAGTCACCCTTGGAGGAACTAAAGATTGACTGATTTCCATATATCTGTATAAACTAAACATAAAACTGGTACAATAAAAAATGAGTTCCAAAACCCATAATCACTGACGATCCTGCGAGCACTAGCTGTTGGCTGTCTGTTTTCAAAATAATGTGGTAAAATGCTTCTGTCACATGTTAAAATGCATGTTTGAATGCTAAACCTTCATATCACATTTTATTTGTTTGTTCAAAATAGGTGTTTGAGAAAAAGGAATTGCATACATTGATTCATTTTTATTTAATGAGTGTACATTTATATATTTCTAGTTCAGCAGTGACAAGACCCTTAAAAGGTATTTAAAGGCGACTAACCCAAAAATTCTGGCAGAATCCAGCCCTATGGACCTGAAATGCGGTACTGGGTACAGACAAACAAACCCAAATGCAAATGATCCAAAGTTGTGGCGAGAACGGAACCTTCTTGGGAAAGCATTGATGGAGGTGAAAGAGGACATAATGAAGAGAGACCGAGTGAGTGTGTGAGTAAATTAGCGTACAAAATGGTGGTGTAAGATAGATTATTTTTGGCAAAAGATATATTGTTTTTGGTATGAGAGAGTATTGTTGGCAAAAGATCGATTGCTTGTGGTATAAGAGAGATTATTGTTTGCATCAGAGATATTGTTTGTGGTATAAGAGAGATTATTGTTTGCATAAGAGAAATCGTGTGTGGTATAATAGAGATTATTGTTGGCAAAAGAGAGATTGTTTGTGGTATAAGAGAGATTATTGTTTGCATAAGAGATATTGTTTGTGGTATAAGAGAGATTATTGTTTGCATAAGAGAGATCGTGTGTGGTATAAGAGAGATTATTGTTGGCAAAAGAGAGATTGTTTGTGGTATAAGAGAGATTATTTGTGGTATAAGAGATTATTGTTTGCATAAGAGAAATCATGTGTTGTATAAGAGAGCTTATTTATGGCATAATAGAGATTGTTTGTGGTATAAGAGAGATTATTGTTGGCATAAGAGAGAAGATTGTTTGTGGTATAAGAGAGATTATTGTCGGCACAAAACAGATTGTTCGTGACTTTCTTTTTATGATATATGTACTAATTGATATAAGTAACTTATATTGTTTGAGAACAATACTTTCATTACAATTTCTCTATACCTTAACCGACTTTTCCCGTCCTATGTTTTATTTAATTTCATTCGTTTGTCCATCGATTAAATCACGTTAATGATATGTAATATTCTTGTTTTTCTTTAAATTTCCAATTGTTACGTCATGAAAAAGCAAACATATAAAAAAGATCTGGTAAGATTGCCAATGAGACAACTCTTCAGAAGACACAAAAGTTTAGAACAAAAGTTCACCTTACAGCCTTCAACAATGACCAAAGCCCGTATCGGATAATCAGCTATAAAAGGTCCAGAAATGACAAATGTTAAACAATTCAATCGAGAAACAAACCAATGCGGCCTAAGTTATACACAAAACAATAAACCAAATGGCAAATATGTGAGTTAGCAACAAACGACACTGAACAACAGGTTCCTGACTTAGTACATGTACATACATACAGAATGTGGCGGTGTTAAACATGTTAGCGGGCGCCAAACTCTCCCCTAACCATTTTCATTATGTTGTGTCCACTAAAAACTAGATGAAACCATATTTAATTACTTCCTTTTAACCTACAGTAAGCTGCGATAATTGCATTTCCAATATGTCCCTACAAAGTTATCAATTATTACTGAAAATTATTAACAAAAAAGTAATATATTAACACAAATTAGAATATATTAATTTATGTGTCATTTGGACTCTTGAAAAGCGTTGTCTCATTGGCACTCATACCACGTCTTCTTTTTATGATTTTATTAATTTGGAACTTTCTTTGTAGTTGAAAACAGCAATTTCTATTCTGAGAAATAAAACAATCTATTGTAGATATTAATTTCCCAATAACAGTGTTTCGTCATAAGTAATTGCTACTTGTTTAAAAATTGTCCACGTTCTGAACATGCATGACATATAGTTGTCACTGGACGTACTTTTCAAACATTTCACTATGTTTCAAATAACTGTTCGATCCTTAAATTTAAATGTCTTGAGTGGAGAAATATCGTAACACACTTGTTGCCTTGATGGAATCTATATTTTTCGGTGGTTTCCTTTTTCTGGTGATGAAAACATGTCCGGACTATGAATGGAAATCTCAATATGTTCTCTCACATACCGGTAAAAGGGGTCCGAAAATATCTGTAGTGATTAAAATAACAACTAAGTTAGTCACCTTTGACCGGAGTCGAATGATTAATTTACTTTTGGTGGTTTTACGTGCAGTGGCCAACATTTCATGCATGTTCAGGACGATCGGAGACGAAAAATCGAACCGATCAAGATGATTGGTGTAAATCTAATTAAATGATAGACCGAAGAAAAAGTCCGGAAATATCCGGAGTGTCAAAATAAAAATGTTGATAGGTTACCTATGACCAGAGGTGAAAGTCCAGTTTATGGGTAGTAATCTAAATAAATTCCCAAAGACTTCTGAAGTCTGTGGTAATCTTGTGAGTGTCAAAATAACAATTTCGCTATGTTTCCCAATCATTTTGATAATAAGGAAATACTACTACTAGTATGTTAGATTTAAAAATTTTTAAAATAACCAGGTTTAGCATGCTTGTAGTTGAACATGTGTTTTTTCAGTAAGTTCACCTTATTTCGGTCTATTAACTTGTGTTTTGATGTAAGCCCCTGGTCCAAAAAACCAAATGAGCCAAAGAAGATCTTCACCAACTCAACTAGTTAGACTACCAATATATCTACAACACTCTTCCCCCTTTTCTTTTTAACTCGCCTGTCCCGAAGGGCCAAGTGAGCTTTTTCATCACTTTTCGATAATACAATTACGGCAAACTAAATTAAAACCATCAAGAGAAGGGTTATTCTGGTCATGTAGGCTTGTGGTCACTTACTTGATTTAAATTGACGTACAATAATGTCGTCATCAGATTGATTGATTGTTGATTGTTGGTTGCTTAACGTCCAGTGGCAAATATTTCATGCATATTCAGGACGAGAACAAATTAACAATAAATACAATAGGTAGGTTCTGTAATAGGGGCGTCCGGGGTTAAGGTCGGCGAAATTTAGACTGCCACGGGAAATGAGGGAATATTGGATAGGGACAGAAAATTAGCCTTGCAACAGGTCACCTACGGACCCCTCAAAGAGTTGTTAGTAGAGCCAGTAAACAGGTATTTGTGATCATCAAATCACCTACTGATGCCTTCGGAGCTAAAGAAAACAATATAATTATCTCCATTCTAATGAAACCGACAGAAAACAACGTCAAATCATACTTAAAATATGTCATACATCGTCTGCGCTTTTGCATACGTTTGCATAGAGAATGAAAATTAGTGACGTTGTCTGTCGTCTGTCCAATTCAAAATGAAAGTTACAAACAATGTTGCATTAGATTTACAATTTTAGCCATGGAAGAGTGCAGATACAAATATATATATATATATTAAATGCTATTTTAGTAATACTACAAACTAAAATAGCTTTCCCTTTTTTGCAGCTTGTACCGACAAGAAACAAATTACGTACGTTACAACAAGAGATGAGGATATTGAAAATGTTAGTCCAATCACACTTAATGGAATTGACTTGACTGTAAAACTAGGAATATTTTCGGGCAATAACCCTGCCCGCCAATTTGAAGCTGGCCGGCAGCGAGGGAGAAATTATGCATGCATAGATTTGTGACATTGGAACAAAATATAAAATAAATCTTATGTCTTGTTTTAAAAAAGAATTAGATCTCTGGAGAACAGGATAAACTAGTTATTCAGGGGGAAGCCTGGAAGGAGTAGAAAAAAGGAAATCTAAAACCTTTTCAATACATTGAATATGAAAGGGAAATTCGTCAAATGGACATTACAAATCTGAACAGAATGAAAATGAAAAACATGCTGCAAGAGACATTGTCAGGAATCGCTAGACCACCTGCACTGTCAATTGATAATCCTCTTACCAGCGCTGAATATGAAAGCTTTTCTAAAGATACAATTGAAGATCGAAACCAAATAACAGGATTTGACGCAAGGTTGTTTGCAGAAAAAATAGCCAAATTTACTCTGAATAAAAAAAGTGAAGGAAAATTGCCTGAAGAGTTTGTAAAACTTTTACTTCACATCTTTAGTTGATATAAATATTACCTACAGTGGCTATGAACAGAGGTCTCCAAGACAGCTGCTGAAACTCTACAACCAAACGTTTTTGTTCGGAATTTTATGCAAAAAGGTTATTGGAAATCTTGTTAAAATGACAACCTGAAAATTTTATGGAGCTCACTTTCACTCAGTTACAAAACATTTTGCCGAATTCTAGATATAAAATCAGTTCTGACAGAGCAGGAAGAACGATCTTTTGGTGATCTTAAGTGGATTTCAGCAGGAACATCTAATAGATAACCAGTCTGGATAATTGATAATGCTGTTGTTAGATTCATGGCACATCAAAACATCAAATAGGGTTAATTCATTTGTCCACCAGGATTCCACTATTAAAACACAAGCAAGCCTTCTACTGCATCTATTTCAACATGACATCATCAACATTTTTGTCATATGAAGTATACAGCTATACCATCACTATAATGGATAACTTTTCAAGACATTGCACATGTTCAAAATGTAATAGAAAAACATGAAGAATTTCCCAGCTCATTCAGAGAAAATTTATAACACCCATGCTGAAATATCAGACACTTATAGTGAATAACCTGAAATTGAAAGAGAGTCTAAGGAATTTAAAAAAAAAATACTTTCATTTTCACTCAGCCACTTCATAAAGGGGCTACTTGAACCGCCAAAGATGCCATATCAGAACATTTATTTATATTTTCGTCAAATAATTGAATGCCAAAGACAGCTTTGTCACAGTATCTTCACCATGATTGATTGATTGATTGTTGGTTGCTTTACGTCCAGTGGCAAATATTTCATGCATATTCAGGACGAGAACAAATCAACAATATATACAATAGGTAGGTTCTGTAATAGAGGCGTCCGGGGTGAAGGTCGGCGAAATTTAGACTGCCACGGGAAATGAGGGAATATTGGATATCGACAGAAATTCAGCCTTGCAACAGGTCACCTACGGACCCCTCAAAGAGTTGTTGCAAGGGTTCTTAACGTGCAAAGAGCGTGGCACTCTCTTTACACGAGGCATCGAATTTAACGTCCCCATTCTGAGTGGACGTGGCTGCAAATTTGTACATCCCGCACAGCCAAACGGACGCCCCACTTTAGCAAGGGTTTTACTGCCGGTCGGAGGAAGACCAATGGTGACCATATTTCTATTCCCCAGTCACGCTTGGGGGTCCCCATAGAAGATTAAATTTAAGTATTAAATTATGACAATACTATTTTCAGCAAAGAGATACACCATAAGAGAGATGTACAGTTATAGATGAGGGATTCTATGTTGATTGATTGATTGATTGTTGGTTGCTTAACGTCCAGTGGCAAATATTTCATGCATATTCAGGACGAGAACAAATTAACAATAAATACAATATGTAGGTTCTGTAATAGGGGCTTCCGGGATTAAGGTCGGAGAAATTTAGACTGCCACGGGAAATGAGGGTATATTAGATAGGGACAGAAATTTAGCCTTGCAACAGGTCACCTACGGACCCCTCAAAGAGTTGTTGCAAGGGTTCTTAACGTGCAAAGAGCGTGGCACTCTCTTTACACGAGGCATCGGATTTAACGTCCCCATTCTGACCGGACGTGGCTGCAAATTTGTACATCCCGCACAGCCAAACGTCGCCCCACTTTAGCAAGGGTTTTACTGCCGGTCGGAGGAAGACCAATGGTGACCATACTTCTATTCCCCAGTCACCCTTGGGGGTGATTCTATGTTGAAGAAGACAATATAAAATAGGTGTGTCACACTGAAGATCGGGAGAAATACAATGACTATGTCATATCCAAAGATATCCGAAGAGGAAATATATCGAGCTTATTACTTAGCACAAGTCAACAAACTTTTACGTAGCCGCCTCTGGTAACCGACCATCGGTGGACCTTCCTATGAAGCCTATCAAATAAAAAGGAAGCAATATGAGAGGTAACGAAGACTTTTCTGCAAGTCGACAGGATAAAAGGGAACGGGGTAAGTAAGACTGTGGAACAAAACTCGTGAACTGTTCGTCATGCATAGCATACTTTTCAGTCATCGGTTATTTGTCGTAGGATGCTTTAATTACAGAATAAGATAGATCACGAAAAGTCTAAGTGCCACCAAAACTCTCTGTCAAATCAGCATGCAGATCTACAACCACAAAGACCCCAGCATATAATTCTTTACTATCTTTTAACCAAAGAAGAATTCAATTTTAAATGAAATTTAGAAATATATTATAGTCAAGCACAACCGATCCTTCTTGGATTATACATAACATTGCACTGCATGATATGTTAATTCCCGTTTTTGATGTGGTAAAGTTAGTGTCTGAAGGCAAGCTACAAAGGTACCAGCATAAGCAGAGTAGACAGACCCAGGGCCGTCTTTTTGATTTGTGGGACGAGTATTGCATCAACAGCATCTCCGCTTCCAGACTACTTAAAGAATGTGCAAGTGTATACGGACCACCACTAAAGTGACTTTAATTGTTAGAACTTATAGTGCTTGCTGTCTGTATATATCTTATTTGTTAGATATGCTTTTAGCTTGAATACCTAGCTTATCATGCTTATTACAACCATGCTTTTAGTGCTTCATTTTGTGCTTTGTAATTTATTGCATGTGTTTTATGTGTTGTATTGTTATAAATGTCTTGTATGTCGGTTAAAAGTATACTTTGCCGACTCTAAATAAAGCTTATTTATTATAGTTAGTATATTTATTACATGTATGCATAAACTGTTGAATATAATTATACTAAATACAATAAATATATATTATTAATACATGTGTTTTATTGATTTTGGATACTGTGGTAATAGAACTATGCATTACATTAAAACTAGTACATGAATGGTGAAATCTATAAAATCTGAATGATCATTGTATCAGGAAATAGAATACACACAAATAAGACACCAAAATGACTAAGCTGCAGTACAGTCTTCACAAATAAATAACAAAAAGAATAAACCACTTAATAAGATACTTCTTCGAAGATACCATATACCATATTGACAACAATGTTATAAATAGTGCAGGAAACAAATTAGTATTTTGTAAAAACATTCAAACATAATTGCTATATATTAACACTAAACTTGCAGATTGAGTTCAGGCCCTTATACATATATTAGTGCCAGGTATTTCTTTTAAATTTTGGTTCACTATATTTATTTCAAAGATAAAATAATTAATAAGGTGCCGATTTGTCTATGTTAGGTGCCGATTTGTCTGGGTACCGATTAGTCCAAATAATTATGACGTCTTGAAAGGCTATTATATTTTTTTTCTTTGACGCCTTACATCGACGTCATAACGCCGAACTCATATTTTCAATTCGACTTTGAGAGGGAATTTACTGCTTTATTAAAACGTTTAGCTGATTTTTCTCCAAGATGCTTCATTTAAGGAGTATAAAATATATTTTTGAACCTAACTCGGTAAAAATTGATGGACCTGAATTTCCGGATAATATAAAACAAAGGTTCCGGAAATTCGGGTATGTCAAATTTTACCGAGTTTGGTGCAAAATTTTATTTTATACTCCCCTAAAAAGAAATCAGATAAACGTTTTAAAAAAAACAGTAGACAATCGTCCGCCTCGGATGGAATTGTAACTTATTTTATTATTACTGTAGGCACCGTTTGGCTGTGTGGGATGTTCAAATTTGCAGCCACGTCCGGTCAGAATGGGGACGTGAAATCCGATGCCTCGTGTAAAGAGAATGCCACGCTCTTTGCACGTTAAGAACCCTTGCAACAACCCATTGAGGGGTCCGTAGGTGACCTGTTGCAAGGCTAAATTTCTGTCACTATCCAATATTCCCTCATTTCCCTTGGCAGTCTAAATTTCGCCGACCTTAACCCCGGACGCCCCTATTACAGAACCTACCTATTGTATTTATTGTTAATTTGTACTCGACCTGAATATGCATGAAATATTTGCCACTGGACGTTAAGCAACCAACAATCAGCTGTAGGCATTTATTGGAAATATTTTGAACAAACAAACACATAAAAGTTAAAAAATTTTATATATGCAAAAATTGTTAGCCTTCAATGAAAATTTTATGGCTAAATTGGGTCTCAAAGTTGAGCAATATGCTCTCAACGAGAGCAAAATATGCTCTCAAAGTCCAACTGAAAATTGTGGCTTCAGCATTATGACGTCGCAGGAGGGCGTCAAAGCAAAAATTTAAAATAGCCTTCGAAGACGTCATAATTACATGGACTAGGTACCATCCTGTCTACAATTCCTTACAGGGCAGTTATAGCCGGCTGAAAATACATATTTTATTACTATCAATTTAGTTTTACTTTTTTTCAATAATGATTAATATTCAAATTCTATAATTTACTTTCCCAATCGATACATTTTGAATAAATCAACTTTATTTCAGCACATACCGAAATGCCATATACAATTCAAATTTTATCAACGGCTTTCTATCCCGTCAACAGCAGAACGAAGTGACATAAATTAAGTTGAAAACTTTCGAATGTATCTCTTACATATTCGATATTTGTTGTTCATCGTGTAAACACTGTGTATCATCGCAACCGGAAATTGGGTACTAACGAAGCGGAGAGAAATGGAAAAAAAAGTAAACAAGGTAAGAATTCATTCAATTTAAACATTTCTACTGATTTGACGAGGGTACCGCTTAAGAAATGATTTTCTGATATATAATTCTTTAAATTATTAGGCCGATAAGTACAAAATTAAGACAATATTTTGTGTTATACTCCAAAGCTTGCCACTTAGTACCTGAAAATTTCGAGGTCGATTGTCCTCTGTCGCCCCATTGGCAAGATATTCAACTGTTTTTTATTATTTTTCCAGACACGTTTTTAGCTTATGATAGTGTGACATCATATTGACTGAAATCTGTTGTCATAAAGATGTTTTTAAAGAATATGGACCAAAACATTGTTTGTTTATTGTACGGCGAATTGCAAAATAACAACTTTTGTCTGTACGGCGTCTTGCAATATATTGTAATTTAAAGATGAAATTAATCACTGTTTAGATAATATCAAGTGACGAAATTTTGGCTGTATCAAAGCTTTACCGGCTTACAAATATACAAAATAAACTACTTATCAAATATTATAAACTATATGCCGTTAATTTCGTTCAGAAGTCGTCGTTGCGTATACCTCTACTTGACTTTGTGTTTTTAAAGACAAAAAGGTTTTTTTCAACCATATTATCCTAAATACATTCATATATCGTTATAATACTAACGACCGTTGTCTTATTTGTTGTCAGGGTGAAATTTTGTAAGTTCAATAAAAAAAACCGACCATTCATCTTTTGTTGGTGCTGTTTTTTTTTTTAAATATAAACAGTGGAGATGTTGTATGATTGCAAATAAGATAACTATCCACCAGGGTCAAATAAAGTGTATGTAAGCAATTATATGCTATCGTTTGGCCTTCAACAACGAAAAATCGTACCTTACAGTCGGCTATAAAAAGCCCCGACATGAAAATTGTGGAAGGATTCAACAAGAAAACTAACGGCCTAACTCATAACAAAACAATTTACGAAAAATAACAAATATGATAGAGATGAACCAACGACAACCACCAAACTACAGGCTCGTGGCTTCGGACAGACACATAAAGAATGTGCTGGGTTAAATAGACATAGGAAGATGTGGTATGCGTGCCAATGAGACAACTCTCCATCCAAGTCACAATTTATACAGTAAAAGTAAACCATTATAGGTCAAGGTACAGTCTTCAACATTGTTTATTGTTTATTTTTTAAATTTCTGAAATGAATAATTTGTTAATAGAAAAGTGAAGAAAATACTTTGTTTTCATTGAAAATTAGGAGAAATAAATCATGAATTGTGTTTCGAAATTAATTTTCTTGTTTCTTATTGAAAATAAGATTGTATTTTTTTTTAGTTTAATTAAATTCAATCAATCTTTTTATTTACAGGAAAAAATAATAAAAGACTGTTGCTAAGGCTGTTTGGCCTAAACTTAAATGAGTAGATGGAGGGGTAGTGAAAAGGAGTGTATTCATCCGAATTTTCATTGTTACAGTAGTACATTTTCATGATTACTATGTATAATATTTCTCAGTAAATTTTAATGTGATATTGTGCCAATTAAAATTATATAATTAATACAAGTAAGACTTACAAGTCGAAGATGCTAGCTTTTGTGAATTGTATTAATAAGTATATAATATTAAGATGACAACCAAAAAAAACTTCATACAAGGTCATCTTTATTCTCAAGTAGAAAGTTTATATAAATAGTTTATGCCGTAGCCACAGCCGGATTTGTATCCCTTGTATCGGATTCTTCTTTCATTCTTTCAAAAAATGATTAATCTAAGGTTAATATTTTTTTTAAATTTAAACAGTGTTAGCCACCGAGCTTGTTCATTTCTTACTATATAGAGATGAAGTTTTTTTTTAGAAAATTAATGTTCTTTATTCTAATAAATTGGGTGTATCTGCCTTTTACAAATAAGACAATAACATTAATTGAAAAAGGAGACGTGGAATGGTTTTCACTGAGAGGACTTTCAAACAAAGTCCAAATGAAATAGATTTGACCAACTATTGGTTACTATACACTTCACAATGAACAAAACCCATACCGTATCAAAATTGCCGGATTTATGACAAAATCAAACAAATATGTCAGGCAGCAACTTACGACAGCCGCTATATTACATGTTCCTGACCAGGGACAGACACATATATATTGAGGCGGGCTTAAACATGTTTGTGAGCACTCAAACCTCCCTTAACATGGTGCCGTGGTGTAGTAATACAACATATTTTTTTTTGCAGAGAATGATAATTCATTTATATTTCATTTTATCTGAAAGTTGAAAGAGAATTCATTCACTTAATGGTTCTAAATATTCAATGCGGAAAATTTCTCCTGCCATTACCTCCTTCCTTCCCTCCACCCACAACCCATCCCCGAAATGTTCATCACTTATATGCAAATGCTGACTAATGTTGTATGGTTAAAACATTTGGTTGAGGCAATCTAAAGTTTGAGAACAGAAGCGACAGCTTTAGCTTTTTTTTCATTTATAAAAGGGCATAACTCAAGAACGGTAACAGTGACGCTACCCAATTTATAACTTGATCTGTGGTTTGTGGTGATAAGCATTTCGTGTTAGTTTTAAAACATTTGGTTAAGGCATACTAAAGTTAGAGAACGGAAACCAATTATTTGGACTTTCTGAACGGACGGGAGAGACGGGTCGGACGGACATGGGTAACATTTAACGCTACGTCAGGGCAGAACAACAGGTCAGTAAAACAGTGACATGCCTTTCCGAAAGTTACAACATTTGCCAGCTTTTGTATATGCCGTATTCATATTGTATACATCAGGTATGTTTAAGATGTAATAGGACTGTTTTCAAGCCTTATATTGTGTATACATCTTAAATGGTGTCAAGCGAATTGTATTTTTATCAAATGCATAATTAAATATTTGAACCTAATACTTTATTTTCTTTAAAAAGACGGCAAATAAATATTTTGAAATTAGCAAGTTGCCATACAGTTGAAAACAAGTTGCCATACAGTAAATTTGTCAACATGAGCAAGTTGCCGTACCCTAGACTTTATTTTTTATGGTCTATATTCTTTAAAAACGTTCATTTTGACAACAAATTTCAGTAAATATGATGCCACACTATAATAATCTAAAAAAGTGTCTGGAAAAATAATGAAAAACAGTTGAATATCTTGCCAATAGGGCGACAGAGGACGATCGACCTCGAAATTTTCAGGTACTAAGTGGCAAGTTCTTGAGTATAACACAAAATCTTGTCTTAATTTTATACTTATCGGCCTAATAATTTAAAGAATTATGTAATGAATATTGTATTTTGGTATTCTCCCCCTTTTTCAAGATTTTATATGTATTTGTATGTATTTACAGTTATAGCAATAGTGTTATCATTTACTTTGCTCTTTTTAAGGTGGGGTTAACAAGTTTCATCATTCATATATAAGTTTGTCAGTTATAATTAGTCAGCCCACTGTTTTTAAAGGTTGTTCTTTGTTTCATAAATGTAATTTAACTATCAATGACAGACATTTCCTGTTTTGTTGACCTAGTTTGTAGAGCCCTACCAGGTGCCCTACCAGCCCTACCACTGGAGCTGTAGTGCCCTACCAGGTGCCCTACTAGCCCTACCAGTTATTTGTCACTTTTTCATTGGTTAAGGGAGTTAAGTGTTTTATGATTATTCAGGTTAATTGGGGGAGTATAAATAGGGAGGTTAGGCATTATTTTAGGCAGTAATAGTAAGAAGTCAAGAGTTTTGTAGTCTGTAGGGTGAATTTATTGTAATACCGTCCGTTTACTATGCATTGTTAAATTGCGTATATTCCATATGTCTTTTTAATACAAGTTGAACTTATCATTGACTTCGAGTATCTTTTAGTTATACACTACTCAAGGATCCACTTATAATTTATGTGACCAGGAACATTCTCAGTACAACGCTACCTGATTCATGAAACTTAACAATACTTGGAGGATCAACCTGAGAGAAAGCGGAGTACCACAGGAGTATTAGGAAATTGCCATCACTTTCATTCGTCGTCGTCAGGTTCAGGCATTCCTAGTTCCCCCCAGTTACCCGACCGTCCTCTCTTTTTCGTCACATTGGTGGCAGCGGTGGGATTTTTATTGAGTGACTTTGATAACTTTAATGACATTCAGTTGTGATATTTGTCTCTTGGATTTATTGTTATGGAAACTCCAAGGATTATACGGAGGTCATCTACTCGGGCTCCAAGGTCCGTTGAGGTAAGACAAGATAACTGTAGATCTAGATTATTTTCACCTGCAGACTCGGGAGTTGAGGTTTCACCATTCCCCATGACTCCTCTGGATGCACACTCTGGGAAGAAGGCAGGCGACCCGAGTATTCGGAAGTTTATGCATTCATCACCCAGGAGCTACCAGAGTATGGAAGTTGTTGGTGCGGTCAATGGTTTGGAGACCAAATGTAGTTGGGGTTGGTTTTGGTCCGTTTGGATTTGCCTTCTTGTTGTATGCAGTGGCTGTGTAGTTTTCGTGTGGGTGTATTTTCCGGAGAATAAGGTTGTCCGACGGTCCCAGGAATATGTAATGACTGGTCTTTTTATGATTATTGGGCTCCTTGTTTCAACGGTAGGCATCAAGATTGTTTGGCGCTCTAGTAAAAACGGTGAACGCCATATGTCCGACTTGATGTATGCTGAGGATGGTTATTTCCCTGAGATAAATGGGGATCAATGCGTTAGTGAAAACCGTGATCAACCATGCGACAGAGAAGATTGCACTATTGGTGCCTCGATTCCTTTATTTAGGCAGTCGAAGCCCTCACAATGTGCAGATGGAGCTGAAATGGTGGTGAATGCGAACGATGTGGCAGAGCGTGAACGGTGTGTCCCTTCGCTGGTGTCACACCGGGATGCTTTGGCTCCATCTTATATGGCAGCTAGTATCCCACGTTCCGGATCATCACATCAACCAGAATACCCTGTTCGTAGAACATTCTCTGGAGTCAACGAAGACGTCTGGAATGAATTTCAGCAGTATTTCGAGAACATCGCCGAGCTCAATTCTTGGGATCCTGAAAAATCAAGACGGGTACTTCTCAGCACTCTTAGAGGACAAGCCGAAACTTTTGCATACGGGTTGCCATTGGTATTTCAGCGAGATTATACGAGGTTGAGGCAAAAGATGGAGGAAAGGTTTGGCCATACAGCCATGAAGGAGAAGTATATAGCCGAAGCTAAGATGAGGAGAAGACGGGATAAAGAGTCCTTGCGAGATTTTGGACAGGCGCTTGAAGATCTATGTAGGAGAGCTTACCCGGGGAATCCTGATATAGTTGAAGAAAATGCTGTGAAAGCTTTTCTGGACAAGTGCGGTCAGTCTGAGGACTTTCGCCTGGCCGTTAAAAGGACAAGGCCTAAAAATTTGCAAGAAGCAGTTATAAATGCAATGCAAGAGGAATGTCTAAGAGTAGGAGAAAAGGATTTAGTTAAAGATAAGCCTGTTAATAGGCCTATATATGAAGTGAGACATAGAGATAATATGATGATAGATGCCAGTGAACCTCCAAGGGCGGGTTCTACTGAGCAAACAAATGATTATGAATATAATAGAGGGGTCAGCCGAGGAAGATATAATTGGAATAATACTGGTAGGGGGTCCCGCGGGAGACCCTTTAATCGAGGCTTTATGAGAGGTAGGGGAGGTGCCCCACGGTTTGGTAGAAGCCAAACAGACCATGGAGGCGGACAAGAGCCGGCACCATTGTCCGTTGGAGCCGAGCCGAGTCCGTTAAACTAGATGTGACCGATACTGAGGGCCAAGTATCGGTTACCCAAAGGAGGCCTAATAAAGAAGTTAATGTAAAAGTAAAGAGAAGATGGAGGAAGAGGAGAAAGGTGAAGTTTAAAGAAGACTCGGAGGTTATTGTAAAAGAAACGAGTAGCAGTGACGGTCATGCAGTTGAGACGTCGAGGGAAACTGGAACTCCTACTGATAGTCCTTCCCCAAAAGTTAAAGTAAGAGGAATTGCTAATATGGTTGTGAAAGGACAGATCGAGGGCACGACAGTCGAATGGAAAATAGATACTGGTGCCATGAGTACTTTCATTACCAATGAAACGTTTGACTTAATATTGGACAAACCCATGTTAAGCCCAGTTGATAGTCATTTTGTAGCTGCTAATGGACAACCACTGAGGTGTCTTGGTAAAGCAGAGATGATGATAACGTTTGGGGAGAATGTTTTCGAACATGAGGTTATTGTTGGAGGAGTTAGAAACAACTTAATAGGAGAGGATTTCATCTCAACTCATCGTTGTACCTGGGATCATGACGAGTCCAGTTTTGTTATTAAAGGTAAGAGAATACCTTTGGAAGGATCGAAAGAGGCCAAGTCTAGGAGAGTTATAGCATTGGAGACTGTTATGGTACCGCCGAGACATGAAGCTGTAATCAAGTCGGGATTAACGAACAAGGCTAAATATCGTAGTGCATCCAGTTCCTTGGGTATCTTGACGCCCGAGCGCCCTTTTCTGGAGCGGCTTGGGCTGGCGTTGGCAAAAACGTTAGTTGATTCAGCAGACGGAGTGGTGTATACCCGAGTGTATAACCCTGGTTCTTCAGATGTTATTGTATATAGGCATACACACCTGGCATTGTTTACGCCCGTGTGTCGAGTCGGGCCGGTTATAGATATGAATGAAATGTCGAACATTTGTGAGGTTGAAGTGGATGCTTCAAGGAGCACGGGCAATATACCTGAGCACCTGCGTCCAATGTTTGAGATTGGTTGTAGGAATTTAGATGAAAAACAAGTGGAATTGTTTAAGAATTTTCTAGGTGCCAATCAGGAATGTTTTGCCCAACCAGGTGAGGTTGGTCGGACCAATATGGGCACCCACAAAATAAAACTTAGAGACGATAAGCCCATTAGAGAACCACCTAGGAGGATCCCCATGTACAAGAGGCAGGCATTGGAGGATGAAGTAAAGACGTTAGAACAGAAAGGTCTTATTGAAAAATCCGAAAGCCCGTGGTCATCACAAGTTGTGATGGTACAGAAGAAAGATGGGTGTTGGCGGATGTGCGTAGATTACCGAAAACTGAATGAAAAGACCATAAAGGACGCCTATCCCCTAACAAGGATAGACGAAAATTTAGATACTCTCGGAGGGGCTGAGTGGTTTTCCTCGCTGGATCTAGACATGGCCTACCATCAAGTGCCAATGGTAGAGGAAGATAAACAGAAGACTGCCTTTGCTACCCCTAGAGGGGGGCTGTACCAGTTTACGACTATGCCGTTTGGTCTCTGTAATGCGGCTAGTACTTTTGAAAGAATTATAGAAAAGACCTTGTTTGGGTTACAATGGCGAGTTGCCGTACTATATCTCGATGATATAGTAGTATTTGGCCAATCGTTCCAAGAACACCTTTCGAATCTTCAGAAAGTTTTTGGTCGACTAACAGAAGCAGGTCTGAAATTAAAGCCGAAGAAGTGTCATATGTTGCAAAAAGAAATATCCTTTTTGGGGCATATTGTATCCACTGAAGGGGTTAAGACAGACCCAGCTAAAGTAGTTGCAGTTAAGAATATGAAACGACCTGCGACAGTGACACAAGTTCGTAGTTTCCTTGGTTTAGCTTCCTACTATAGGAAATATGTGAAGGACTTTTCGAGAATTGCGAAGCCTCTGTTTGACCTTACAAAGAAAAACCAGAAATTTGCTTGGAACAAAGATGCAGAAGCTGCTTTCCTAGGACTGAAAAGTAGGTTAATTTCGGCACCTATATTGGGATTTCCACAGGCTGATGGGTCCGAGTTTATACTGGATACTGACGCCAGCGCCTATGCCATTGGAGCCGTTTTATCCCAAATTCAGGACGGGAAAGAGAGAGTAATTGCGTACGGTAGTAGGTGCTTGGATAAGCCGGAACGCAACTATTGCGTGACAAGGAGGGAAATGCTCGCTGTTGTTTATTTTACCAAGTATTTTAAACATTATCTTTTAGGACGTCCGTTCCGTATAAGAACCGATCATGGGTCCCTGACGTGGCTTCAGAATTTTCGGGAGCCCGATGGGCAGATACATCGATGGATTCAGCAACTGAGCCAGTTTCACATGAAAATTGAGCACAGGCCAGGAGTACGCCATGGGAACGCAGATGCGATGTCGCGGCTAGTAACTGATAATGGAGAATTTTGTAAACAATGTGAGATGCCTTGGGGTTATGGCTACGAGGGTCCGATTGAAACAGAAATTAAATATATGAAAGAGGGCGATAAGAAAAGCATAGACGTAGTTTCTGAAAACTCAGATAGTCATGACGACCACACGAGACCAAGCTTTGACCGTGTAGGAAATAACAATACAGATGTAGTAGTCGATCCTGATTCAGGAGAATCTCCTTTAGTTAGGAGGGGACGAAAGAGCAACAGACCAAAAATCGCCGAGCAAAAGCCGATGCCAAATATAGATCTGAGTTTAGAGGCAGTAAGAGCCCGACAAGAAGCTGATGTTATTTTAGGGAAAATTTTGAACTTTAAAAATAAAATCGAGAAGCCCGCCTGGGAAGAAATTTGCGGTTATGGTTTGAATTTAAAATTTTGGTTAGCCAAATGGGAGCTTTTGGAAATTAGAAATAATGTATTGTGTTTGAAATGGGTTGAAATGGCCCAACAGGCCCGATGGAAGATTTGCGTGCCCGAGTCGTTAGTAGATCCTATTCTCTGGTATTTACACGATGCTCGAACGGGTGCACATTTAGGAATAAAGAAAACTTACGAAAAGGCGAAGCTATCTCCCTTCTACTGGCGAGATATGCAGGGATCTATTAAGTTATATATACAGCAGTGCGAAATATGCGGGGAACGCAAAAGCCCGATGGCCAAGAAACGTCATCAGATGAAGTCGTACGTAGTTGGTGCCCCATTCGAACGGATAGCGAGTGACATTGCTGGCCCTTTTCCTACATCGATTAATAAGAATAAGTACATTTTGGTAATAGGGGATTATTTTTCGAAATTAACAGAAATTTATGCCATGCCTGATATGCGAGCAGAAACCGTTGCGGATATTTTATTTAGGGCATGGGTAAAGAGATACGGTTGCCCGGTGGAAATTCACTCCGACCAAGGTCGACAATATGAGAGTGCTGTTTTCAGAGAGTTATGTCAGTTATTAGAAATAAATAAAACTAGAACGACACCCCTTCACCCAAGATCCGATGGCATGATTGAAAGAATGAATAGGACCGTCAATGATATACTTTCGAAGTATATTAAGAAACACCAAAAAGATTGGGATGAACATTTAGACTATATTGTTATGGCTTATAACGCAACACCCCACGAAAGCACTGGTATTACACCTCACCGCATGATCTACGGTCGGGAGATGTCGTTTCCATTAAATTTAATGACTGAGACTGTCTCGGATGACAATGAAGAAGAAAACTTTATTTCTGAGTATGTTAATAAACATGAACATAAATTAAGGGAAGCACATGAGTTAGCCCGTAATAATTTAAAGTCTGCTGCTGAGAGGCAGAAAAATATTTTTGATGCTAAGGTTCGACCAGTCGTCTATAACGTCGGAGACTACGTGTGGAGAAACCAAAAGAAAAATGTTCCAGGAATTAAGCTCAAAATTGCTCGTCATTGGACTGGACCTTGGGTAATAACTGAAAAGCTTAGTGACATTACGTTTAAAGTGAAGTGTGCTAAGAATTCTCCAGAAGTAACTGTTCATGGTGATATTTTAAAACCGTATTTGGGATCTAAAAAAATGGTTTGGTTTAATCAACAAAACGCCCGTCCTGATATGCCCGATGTGCCCGAGCAACACCCTGTTGAATTCCCGGATTTAGCCAAATTTACAGCTGATTTCGATGATGAAAATAGTTCTGTGAGTGAAAATCTACCAAGAATTATTGGAGGAGAAAAAATATGTCCGCCTGAAATAATACCGGTTTCGACAAGCGATGGCAAAAACTGTTCTGATACATGCCCGACTAATTTGGGAATCCCGGAATCAGGTACCCGACCAGCCCGACCAAGCGCGCGAATTAGAAACCACATGACCATTTCCGCATCAACAAACACGAGAACCAGAACAATTACCAGACCTACAAGATTTTTAGATATTGATACTTTAGACAAAATGCCAGGAGCTATTTGTATCTATTGTGACACAAAGTATGCTAGTCGGAGGAATTTGAAAAGGCATATAAATGCTGTGCATAATAGTAATGTGAAATATGTGGGGTGCAATGAACCAAATTGCGATCGTATATTTTTCCGAAGGGAATATCTACTTATTCACCTCCAGAGTACTCATAAAAAAACAGTGGACGAAGCTAGGGATCTGTCCAGAGAAGCTTATCTGGGTTATACCTCTAGGGAGAACATTGAAACCTGTGGGCCACAGGAAAAGAAGTTAAAGAGAGCTGAAGAGGATAATGTGCCTGGGCCCAGCAGTCCAGAAGTCCCTGAGGTCCCTGAGTCTGTGGATGAGGTGGTTCTGCAGGAGGATGCCTCTGAGTTTGATATGGAGTCGGCACAGGAGGGTGTCTGTCACGGTGCTTCAGGAGGCAATACCCTAGAGCCGGATGACGTTTATAACTCTGATTCAGATACATGTACCACAACCAGTGATCCAGATGAAATAGGAGATTCACACATTGAAAGTGTAGAAATTGTGAATTTATCCCTTATAACAATCCGATCAAGCAGGGATGGAGTCCCGTCTGTAAGAAGGGAACATAATTTTGCCACATCAACACATTACGACCCAAGAAGTTTTGATTGGCGTGGTTTCATACGCCATATGGAAGAAGAACTATGTGAACATGCGGAAGCATTACGCAGAACGGAAGTGGTTGTCAAACCTGTAGAGTAGCTAAAGACCTATTTTTGTTTCTTATATATGCATGGATGTTTTTTTTATGACAGTTTTTTTTTTTATATGGAACTTTTTATATTTTACTTGTACCTTGTTTTGTACCTGTACATGAAAGTATACATGTAAAAAAAACGGTTTATCATGTTTTTCTAGATCTATTTTTGTTGTTGTTGAAGTTTTGGTACATTGAATGCCCTTTTTGGTGCGTCAATGATGCTTAACATATATTTTGATTCTCATGGTGCCTAGGTCCCTATGGTTGGTGTCCTAAGTCCATATATAACTTTATTTCTAGTCGTATAAGGAGATTTATACCGTCTCGTGTTGTTTTTTTTTATATAGCTTTACTGTTTTATTTACATGTATACAAAAAGTATAACGTGAGTACACATTCCATTCATTTTGTTGTGTTTAGAGGAACAGAATTATGTATTTTATATGAGTGTGTTAAGTATTCCATTTTTTTTTAATTATCATTCCGGTGCTAAGTTATTCACCTTTATCTTATAACGGTACCATATTTTACATATTTCATTAATTTCATTTTCTTTTTTTTTTTTGAGAGAGAGAGAGAAACATAATGCCAAAAAGTGTTCCATACTAAATGTATAAATAATTCTTATTTGGAAGTTAACAAGAGATAAATATTTTTGTTATAAGTATCCTGATTATATAATGTTAGATGTGCCAAAATCATATGTTAATACTCGATCCTATAGCTATCTCACATATCTTTTTTTTATTATTATTACCAGGTATCATATTCATTTTTGTTGTGTCAATTTTCTTGCTGAACAGTGGAAGTTCAGGGCTAAGAGGGGGGCTGTGTAATGAATATTGTATTTTGGTATTCTCCCCCTTTTTCAAGATTTTATATGTATTTGTATGTATTTACAGTTATAGCAATAGTGTTATCATTTACTTTGCTCTTTTTAAGGTGGGGTTAACAAGTTTCATCATTCATATATAAGTTTGTCAGTTATAATTAGTCAGCCCACTGTTTTTAAAGGTTGTTCTTTGTTTCATAAATGTAATTTAACTATCAATGACAGACATTTCCTGTTTTGTTGACCTAGTTTGTAGAGCCCTACCAGGTGCCCTACCAGCCCTACCACTGGAGCTGTAGTGCCCTACCAGGTGCCCTACTAGCCCTACCAGTTATTTGTCACTTTTTCATTGGTTAAGGGAGTTAAGTGTTTTATGATTATTCAGGTTAATTGGGGGAGTATAAATAGGGAGGTTAGGCATTATTTTAGGCAGTAATAGTAAGAAGTCAAGAGTTTTGTAGTCTGTAGGGTGAATTTATTGTAATACCGTCCGTTTACTATGCATTGTTAAATTGCGTATATTCCATATGTCTTTTTAATACAAGTTGAACTTATCATTGACTTCGAGTATCTTTTAGTTATACACTACTCAAGGATCCACTTATAATTTATGTGACCAGGAACATTCTCAGTACAACGCTACCTGATTCATGAAACTTAACAATACTTGGAGGATCAACCTGAGAGAAAGCGGAGTACCACAGGAGTATTAGGAAATTGCCATCACTTTCATTCGTCGTCGTCAGGTTCAGGCATTCCTAGTTCCCCCCAGTTACCCGACCGTCCTCTCTTTTTCGTCACAATTATATATCAGAAAATCATTTCTTAAGCGGTACCCTCGTCAAATCAGTAGAAATGCTTTAAATTGAATGAATTCTTACCTTGTTTACTTTTTTTTCCATTTCTCTCCGCTTCGTTAGTACCCAATTTCCGGTGGCGATGATACACAGTGGAAAAGAATGAAGATAAACTCATCATAGGCACCAGGATAAAACAGAACAATACGTAACAAATATTTGTTGTACGTCACACAGGTATTAGAAAATAAATATGTCGTTTATAGTACGTAGAGAGTTGTGACTTTCCCCACCGGCTAGGATGAGGTTTATACATTACCAAGCAATATAGTATGGATCGAAATCGTACCACTATAGAGGATAGAATAGAAATACATGGGTCCGAAATACATTACGGACTTAAAATTTACATTAATTCATATGTGATAATGTCTGGAGGCACTTGATGATTCTCCAAATACACCAGACAGCGTCCCATTGTTATGTTTTTAGTTAACTCGGTTATTAACAATGACTTCGGGTGATTCGATCTTGGGTGTTTCTTAAAATCACTTGTCATAGATGAATCTTCTGAGGATTTCTTTCTCTGCAGACCTTTTAATGAACACACGTTTAAAGGTGGTCGTCCAAGTCCTTCCCAGTTTACGAACGTTATTGACATATTGGGCATCTCCTGCGTGGTGTTTTCTTATAGTTTGCCATCTGTAATGAAACAGAAAACATCGGAAATATGATTGATTGATTGATTGTTGGTTGCTTAACGTCCAGTGGCAAATTTTTCATGCATATTTAGGACGAGAACAAATTAATAATAAATACAATAGGTAGGTTATTTAATAGGGGCGTCCGGGATTAAGATCGGAGAAATTTAGACTGCCACGGGAAATGAGGGTACATTGGATAGGGACAGAAATTTAACTTGCAACTGGTCACCTACGGACCCCTCAAAGAGTTGTTGCAAGGGTTCTTAACGTGCAAAGAGCGTGGCACTCTCTTTACACGAGGCATCGGATTTAACGTCCCCATTCTGACCGGACGTGGCTACAAATTTGTACATCCCGCACAGCCAAACGGACGCCCCACTTTAGCAAGGGTTTTACTGCCGGTCGGAGGAAGACCAATGGTGACCATACTTCTATTCCCCAGTCACCCTTGGGGGCTCGGAAATATGTATTATGACAATCATATTATACCACTTTTTTATTTTATGCAATAAAGAGTATTATTTAATGAATAACAATGCTGGAGTGGATTTGAAAAGTTAGATGAACCCTGACACTGCATACAAATGTTATCAACAATTCTTTTTGATAGCTGGTGTCGTCTTTACATTGATGTTTATGCTCCAATGAATACACTGGCATATTATATTTGTATGCCCAATGGTACCCACTTTTCTATTCATAGTATTAAGACTTATATTAGGACTTATTAGGTGGTCATAAAAGGGTCAGTTAACATAATATTAGTAAATTGGAAGTTTCCTAGTTTAAATCAGTATTAGTTTTTAACTGTAGCTTTGTTGGAATTTGATGCGACTGTCATACAAGTGAGAGGATTAGCGCTATAAAACCAGGTTCAATCCACCATTTTCTACATTTGAGAATGCCTGTACCAAGTCAGGAATATGACAGTTGTTGTCCATTCGTTTGATGTGTTTTATCATTTGATTTTGCCGTTTGATTAGGGACTTTCCGTTTTGAATTTTCCTCGGAGTTCAGTATTTTTGTTAATTTACTTTTTGTTAAAATTGACCTGACTGCATCCTTTAAAAAGTATTGAACATGGTAAGATTTTTTGTCATAGTTAGAGATGATTAAGTCAAAGGAAATAGAATAGTCTTAGCACTTTTCAGTTTTTTTATTATTTGCTGACGTGAGAGCTGGTCTGATGTTCAGACGAATCTGTTAAAAATTAAAACTGTATAAATAAAAAAAGTTAAAAAATGAAGGGTTGGTCTCTGCTGAAAGTTTTCCGGAAAAACCCAATATATTGCTACACAGTATCAATGAAAGGCCAGAGAACTGAATTGCACATAGGTGGATATTGGAACAATTTCTATGAAATTATCCCCAAACACAGTAAATGATCGTGCGATTGGTCCATCAGAGTGCTTTGGACACATTCACTTGTTTTACTGAATGTAAAAAAAAATCACAGTTCTGCACATTATGCTCTAAATTGATCAGATGAAGTTGCTTTAGATTCATTCTTTAATTCGCTGCTGTAACTATATATCTTAAGATTAAGTTGCAAATAATACATGTACAAGGATCACCAGCTGACTACAAATGATCTACATATGATTTAGATTGATTGCTGGTTGCAAATATTTCATGCATGTTTAGGACGAGAACAAGTTAACAGTAAATACAATAGGTAGGTCTTGTAATAGAGGCCATCCGGATTGATGGTCGGGGAAATTTGGACTGCCACAGGAAATTGAGGGTATATTGGATAGGGACAGAAATTTTGATTTGCAACAGGCCACCTTCTAAGGGTTGTTGCAAGGATTCTTAACGTGCAAAGATTGATGATTGTTGATTGCTTAACGTCCAGTGGCAAATATTTCATGCATATTCAGGACGAGAACAAGTTCACAATTATTACAATAGGTAGGTTCTGTAATATATTAAGGGATTAAGGTCGGAGAAATTTAGACTTGTCACGGGAAATGAGGGTATATTGGATAGGGACAGAAATTTAGACTTGCAACAGGTCACCTACAGACCCCTCAAAGAGTTGTTGCAAGGGTTCTTAACGTGCAAAGAACGTGGCACTTTCTTTACACGAGGCATCGGATTTAACGTCCCCTTTCTGACCGGACGTGGCTGCAAATTTGTACTTCCCGCACAGCCAAACGGACGCCCCACTTAAGCACGGGTTTTACTGCCGGTCGGAGGAAGACCAATGGTGACCATACTTCTATTCCCCAGTCACCCTTTGGGGCTATCGTGCAAAGAGCGTGGCACTTTTTACACGAGGCATTAGATTTAACGTCCCCATTCTGACCGGAAGTGGCTGCATACTTGATACATCCCGTACAGCCAAACGGACGCCCCACTTTGACGATACAATGGCATAGTCAATATCAGAATTATTACAAGTCGTAAGCCCAATATCCCTGTCATTACCCACTCCTACCATTAACAAAAAACAGTTCTAAGCTTCTACATAGTTCTAATAATTTGTTGCCATATTTATCAACCTTTTGCTATCTTGTGATTGTCTTACAACAGAAATTCCTAATTCGTCTAATATTTGTTAATTATTAACAAGACTTTGCTCAATATTTGGCACATTACCAAAGTCAAGAATATTATTATCAACGTCAATATATTCATTACAGTTACTACAATTTGCATTGAAATTACCAAGTAAACAAACTTGTAAATCTGATTCAATTATAACATTTTCCATTTCTTTGAACATGTCAAACAGTAATATATAAACCACCATCTAGCGGGATATTAACACCCCCAAATAAAGTTTTTTGATTGATTGATTGATTGTTGGCTGCTTAACGTCCAGTGGCAAATATTTCATGCATATTGATTGATTGATTGTTGGTTGCTTAACGTCCAGTGGCAAATATTTCATGCATATTCAGGACGAGAACAAGTTCACAATAAATACAATAGGTAGGTTCTGTAATAGATTAAGGGATTAAGGTCGGAGAAATTACGACTGCCACGGGAAATGAGGGGATATTGGATAGAGACAGAAATTTAGCCTTGCAACAGGTCACCTACGGACCCCTCAAAGAGTTGTTGCAAGGGTTCTTAACGTGCAAAGAGCGTGGCACTCTCTTTACACGAGGCATCGGATTTAACGTCCCCATTCTGACCGGACGTGGCTGCAAATTTGTACATCCCGCACAGCCAAACGGACGCCCCACTTTAACAAGGGTTTTACTGCCGGTCGGAGGAAGACCAATGGTGACCATACTTCTATTCCCCAGTCACCCTTGGGGGCTAAAGTTTTTTGAAACTACAACTTATCATCAATGGTGAACCTCCCCAAGGGTGACTGGGGAATAGAAATCACTGCCTGTAACCGAGTACGGCAGAAAGTGACTTTCTCCCGATTACAGTACTGATTTTCCCCGATTGATTACTGATTTTTCCCGATTTTCCTATATATAGAACATCAAAAGGGTAATTATATATGAATTAAAGAATACCTGTGTCAGCAATTATGCAACCTTCCTTTTCATTCGTACATTTTCATCATTGACATCCCATGGGCAATATGGACATACAGCCATGTTAAGTACAGGTCCGTGTAAGAATCAGGCAAATCAAATAAAAACTGATAAGTCCATATACACGGAATATGGTGAAATTTTGGGAACTTTGTAATCCATTAATAAAGGTGACAAAACCATAGTATTACATCAATGTATGCCATATTTGTCTAGAAAAAAATAGATAAAATGCATTCGCCGTCTGCATAGACAACAGTGTAACGCATTGAAAGTAGGTCAACTTCGATATTGATTTTCTGTAAACAGCAGATGCTTAGCACACATATTTTTTTATATTTGAAATCATTTGATACATATCTTCTCTTTTAATGAATAAAAAGTTTGGAAATTTTTATTTGAAAAATGTTATTCACTAAAGTAAAATAATTGAAACGCGTCATTCACCGTGTTGTTTATCTCCCTTGCTTGGTTACCTCTTTTCAAAAAAGGCGCGTAGTCTGCACAACAACAATAACAAATGGCAGACGAGTCGGTCCCGCCCGACATGAAGTGCAGCCTTAGTCTGTTTTCAACCCACACATGCGGGTATTATCCTGTATATAAACAGGATAAAAGTGTAAGAAAGCTGGCGGAATGTGACAAAGACATAACGCGGCATTTGCAAGATCTTAGACTGTGTGGAGGTCACCAAACTATACATGAACCAGCCGTTGGCAGTGAAGGAGAGTTGATAGCACTGAGATGTGGTATTTTCAGGTAAATGAATATGCTGACTCTGTCCCCACACTCTGTTTTCAAAATAAGTAATACCGCTAATGCCAACAAAGATAGAATAAGTAATAACATCCATGATAAACATCATCATTCATGACATATGACGATATGTTCATGACATAAGGTGTATTTTGTTATGCCTCCCAGTCCCATCGGACAAACCACAGTCACTTGGGTTCTTAACTTGAGTCTTATTGGTAAATATGCAGCACACCCATCCATCAAGCTGTTTAGGGAACTATCATTTGATTGTTTAGGGGTTGGGGGTGGTGCTAGGATGAAAAATTTTGTCCTGCATATTTTTTTTTTGTTATCTGTCTTGCCTTTTAATTTTTCACTCTATCATGTTTATTTGGTCGTGCCATTTTTTAATTAGTTTATCCTTTCTTTTTTTTTTACATAAGTTGTCACCCTGCCTTTTTATTTGACAGGTTGCACATCCTGATTTTTGTTTATAATCAAAACTTCTGTCCTGCCTTTTTTTCAAATGTCATCCTACCGCCCCCACCCCCCCCCCCCCCCCCCCCCCCCTAATAAAAATCAAATGGTATCTCCTCAAATCATTAGGAACAGTGTAGATAGTAATATTTACCCTATCCTGCTTAAAAAAAACGAAGAAAGAAAAAATCTGAACACAAACCCGAAACTCACGTGTCCATACCGACTGACGGAGGGGCACATGTATAGATATAGGAAGATGTGGTATGAGTGCCAATGAGACAACTCTCCATCAAAAAAACAATTATAAAAGTAAACCATTATAGGTCAATGTACGGCCTTCAACACCGAGCCTTGGCTCACACCGAACAACAAGCTACAATGTATAAAGGACCCCAAAATTACTAGTGTAAAACCATTCAAACGGGAAAACCAACGGTCTAATCTATATAAAAAAACGAGAAACACATATAAATTACATAAACAAACGACAACTACTGTACATCAGATTCCTGACTTAGGACAGGTGCAAACATTTGCAGCGGGATTAAACGTCTTAATGGTACCAAACCTTCTCCCTTTTTCTGAAACATATGTCCATGTTTAAAATTATGCAAGCGTCTTCTCATTGTTGTATCAAATAAAAGACAAGAGATTAAACATAGTTATAGTTTTCTTCAATGATTCCTAAATGTAACGGTCATTTTGGCGTGACGTCATATATCAAATTTTGTTAGACATCACTGACGTTGAGCTGTCGTATTTTCTGGCAGCAAGAGGGTTAAAGCTCTAGCTTGGGACAAATTTCCCCAATGGGTTATAAACATTTTAAGATTTACTGTGCAATTCATTTGATATATTTTTTTGTAAAATATTACAAAGTGCAAATGATTACATGTACATGTACAAAATGTATTTAATTTATGCAACAACTTGTGGTGCTCTTGAGACTTTTAGGCCATGAAACCATTCACCCTTTTGTCGTTTCGCTCATACACCATTCCCAATTGGCACTGGCTACGGTTACATGGAAATGTAACAGTAATAATTGAGTCTACGGTTACATTGCGTTATTGTTACATGATCTTACATTTTTGCACTTCCAAATGTATGCTGCCAGCTTGGACTATACATGTATATATTAAAATTAAACTTGAAAACTTCTATTTATATTTTACAATATTGCATACAATTTTTATTTTTTTATATACAATGTACAGTATGTTGTTTTGGGAGCGGCATGTTATAGTCTGACGCATTTTGGTGAAACCATAATCTAAGCAGCCATCACAAACGAGTGATGCAGCAATTTGCACGTCTGTATTGCATACTGTACAATTCCATTCTGCAATATCCCATTATGAAAGTTAAAGCAACTTTCAATGTCTGTCAGCCCCCAAGGGTGACTGGGGAATAGAAGTATGGTCACCATTGGTCTTCCTCCGACTGGCAGTAAAACCCGTGCTAAAATGGGGCATCCGTTTGGCTGTGCGGGATGTACAAATTTGCAGCCACGTCAGGTCAGAATGGGGACGTTAAATCTAATGCCTCGTGTAAAGAGAGTGCCACGCTCTTTGCACGTTAAGAACCCTTGCAACAACTCTTTGAGGGGTCCGTAGGTGACCTGTTGCAAGGCTAAATTTCTGTCCCTATCCAATATACCCTCATTTCCCGTGGCAGGCTAAATTTCTCCGACCTTAATCCCGGACGCCCCTCTTACAGAACCTACCTATTGTATTTATTATTAATTTGTTCTCGCCCTGAATATGCATGAAATATTTGCCACTGGACGTTAAGCAACCAACAATCAATCAATCAATGTTTGTCATGTTTCAGGTGAAAAATATTTTTCTACTCTTTCGATGTTTATATTTTTATCCATTTTTTTTTTTGGAAGCATTTGAGTTTGTAATATGATTTCATTGTCGTCCATAATTGATTTAATGTTCACTTCCGATTTCAATATCCAGCTTAGCATAGCTGGGGAAAAACAATAAAACTGAAAAATACAAGTCAATTGTCACAGTGATTGATGTCAACATTTGCCGACATGTTGAAACTGGTGGAATCAGTGTTTTCAATTTTAGAGTAAATTTTCAGATATTTTGTGATTGTAATTTCGTTCTTATTGGCGAAAAAAAATAATCAACAAAACTACAGAAGGTTAAAGTTTAATAAATCTAGCGTACATTGAAGAGCATTTATATAATGTTCAATAAAGCAATGTAACCGTAGACACAAATATTATTGTTACAGTCATAATTAATCGGATCCTTACCCAACCTTGTATTCCAGCAATTAGTCTCCAATGTAACCATAATATTTTTATTATTGTTACATTTCCATGTAACCGTAGCCAGTGCCTTCCCGATTTGGTTGGTTCTGTCCATTATACTTTTTTACTAAATGTTCTTTCAATGTTTTGAATACAACAATAATAGGCAAGTAATTATTTCTGGACATATATACGTGTATTTGATACAGATTTTTTTTATAAAATTCAAAAAGATAATTGGTATGATGCAGAATGTGGAAAATGTCACAGTTTGCATTTCGGGCCCATTTATATCTGACTATGCAGTACATTGTAAATGTTTTGCTCATTGTTAACCGCCCTGACCTATAATTCAGTGATTTTTTTAGTGTTTAGGGGATGGGGCACATGCAATTGGGAATAAAAGTTCATGAAATGTTGGCTTTGGGGAAAATATATTAGTATGGTTATTCTGAGGGCACACTGCACAATGTTGCTTCAGCATGTGCAACTTTCTAGGGGGGTCTTGGGTAAGGCCCCCCCACCCCGAAAATTATGAAAAATTAGGTGCTAAATCATGCATTCTGAGAAGGAATAACTGCATAAATTGCAAACAAGATTCAAGAGATTTGTAAACATAAAACAATGATACGACACCAACAAAATCTCGCAACAATGTAATCACAGTTGGGAATTTTACAGCTGAAAATTGGGAAAAAAAGAGCATATTTCTCATTGGGAATGGGACCCAAATTTTGACCCTAAATGAGGGTTGGAAAATCCCTGACCTATAATTAATCTCTAAGTCATTTAGTCTCTTGTGGAGAGTTTCATAACTCTCAATATGGTGAGTCTGTGAGTCCTGGACTCATGAAAATTTGAAAAATCTGTAATGAGAACCCCGAGTTATTTCATTGGCAATCATACCACATCTTCCTGTTTGTATAACATATATAAGCTTCTGCTCAGCTTGGGACTGTTTAGCACTCTAATTTTATAACCATTTTTAGCTCACCGGGGCCCTAAGGGCCCCATGTGAGCTTATGCCATCACTTGGCGTCTGTCATCGTCGTCTGTTGTCCTCGTAAACTATTTCAAAAAACTTCTATGAAACTACTGGGCTAAATACCTTCAAACTTAAATAAATGTTCTTTAGGGTATTTAGTTTATAAATTGTATCCGAAGTTTTGATCCATCGACAAACATGGCCGCCATAGCTAAAAATGGAACATAGGGGTCAAATGCAGTTTTTGGCTTATATCTCAAAAACTAAAGCTTTTAGAGCAAATCTGACAGGGATAAAATTGTTCAATTGGTCAAGATCTATCAGCTATGAAATTTTCAGATGAATCGAACAACCCATTGTTGGGTTGCTGCCACCGAATTGGTAGTTTTAACAAAATTTTGCAGTTTTTTGTAATTATTTTGAATATTATTATAGATATATATAAACTGTAAGCAGCAATAATGTTCAGCAAAGTAAGATCTACAAAAAAGTTAATATGATCATAATTGTCAATTGACCCCTTAAGGAGTTATTGCCCCTTAAAGACAATTTTTACACAATTTGTTCATCAAGTTTGCTAACATTTAAAAATCATCTCCTCTGAAACTACTGGGCCAATTACCTTCAAACTTTAACTAAATGTTCCTTAAGGTATGTTGTTTGTAAATTGTATCCGAAGTTTGTATCCATTGACAAACATGGCCGCCATGGCTAAAAATAGAACATAAGGGTCAAATGCAGTTTTTGGCTTATATCTCAAAAACTAAATCTTTTAGAGCAAATGTGACAGGGGTAAAATTGTTTAATTGGTCAAGATCTATCTGCACTAAAATTTTCAGACGAATCGAACAACCCATTGTTGGGTTGCTGCCACCGAATTGGTAGTTTTAACAAAATTTTGCAGTTTTTTGTTATTATTTTGAATATTATTATAGATATATATAAACTGTAAACAGCAATAGTGTTCAGCAAAGTAAGATCTACAAAAAAGTTAATATGACCATAATTGTCAATTGACCCCTTAAGGAGTTATTGCCCTTTAAAGACAATTTTACACAATTTGTTCATCATGTTTGCTCTTATTTAAAAATCTTCTCCTCTGAAATACAGGTGAGCGATTCAGGCTCTTGAGAGCCTCTTGTTTTTTATTTATTAAACATGACCAATTGCAACTTTATAATTTTTAATTGTATACTTATCACACTGACAATAAAAAAAACCATTGATAAGTGTTATCTGCAATAAACTCCAAATTAATTTTCAAAAACTACTTATTTATAGCTCACCTTGCCCAAAGAGCTAAGTGATCGTTTCTCATCATTTGGCGTCCGTCATCCGTTTTCGTTTCATTATCTTTGACAAAAGTCTTCTGCTCTGAAACTACTGAGACAAATTTTACCAAACTTATATTAAATTTCCCGGGAGGCCCTCTTAATAAAAATATTTTTTGTTTAAGCTTAAGAAAACTACAACCTTCTAACAGGAGACCTATTAGTCAAGTATCATTTTGGTATTCGATACTCAGTACAACCGAGTGATACACGAGTACTCGTTTGCATCCCTAAATAAAAGCAGTTCAAAAAATGAAATCATTCTTTTTTTCAAGGTTCGACCAAGAAATGACTGTTTGTCCATACCACAGATACAGTCTAGGAATAAATTGGAAACCAAGTAAAAAGTGTATCTTCCGTTGCATAAAGGAAATCAGCAGCCACAAAAAGGAGTGACTCCATTAATTAGCAAAACTATCCTTAACAAGTTTGGATGTCTTCAACCTGTAGGTTCAGGTAAAACATTATTTATTATTGCAAAGATATCTAAATTGCTGGTCATGAAGAAAATCCACATATTTGCACTTTAGTGCAATGTAAAATCTTTTAACTGATGTCTTAGGGACAACATTAAAAAATCAATGAAGCATAAAAAACTTTAATCAAATAGTTTTTTTTTGGGGGGGGGGGGGGGGGGGGGGGTGGTAAAAATTGCTGCAAATTTGTTTATCCAACATCACTTTTACATATATCCATAATGGTCTATCAATTTTTCCCAAATTCAGTTAAGGGGGGGGGGGGGAGGTGTCAGTGAAAAAACTATGTGAATTAAGTTTTTTATCCTATATTGAACTTTTGTCTTTTAATGGTGTCCCTTAGCAAAAACAGCGCATTGAAACTAAATTCTAGTTATGGTTCAATGCCCAGTACACCAATGTATATAAAAATAGTAGAGGGGGCATTATATTTATGTAAATGTATAATTTTACTTTCTGAGCATGCTGAATGTAATCAAATGCACACTTTAATTGATATATTCTGACTTTGCAAGGGCAGGGTGTTATTTATAATTTGGATCATTATCCCACAGGATTTTTCTTTCATTAAAAATAATTATATATGTAGGACTCAAATCTATGGTGGGTTCCAAATCTATGGCAGATTCCTAATCTATGGCAAATGTGACGTTGCAAACGTCAAACAAATCAAATCTATGGCAGATTTTTGTTTTCTCCAAATCTATGGCAGATCTTTTCATAACGTCACAATTGAATAACGCCATATTACATCGTCGTCGCCGCTTACGATGGCGGAACCCATAGATTTGAACATTTTAAAACAATATGCGGATGGTTTAAAGGAAGAGATGACCTATTATCCGAAAGAGGGACAAAATGTGCTGTACCGGCCAAAGCCAGTAATGAATAAGGACACCGCTGTTTTCAGTACCGGATATTTTAGAAAAGGAGTTATAATAAATATTTTACGGCTGGCAAAGTTTATTAATTGAAAGATTAAATTACCAGATACCAATTTGATTTAAATCGCCATCAAATAAAAAAAAAGTATTAACGGTGAAATAACATATGTGAAAATTCAAACTGTTCAATTTTATTTATATATATTTTTTTTTTATAAAAACCTGCCTTCTTGTTTGTTAAGGGAATTACTAGTTGGTTTAACGAATGGGTTAAACAGGTACTATGCACGGATTAAAAAAAAATTATTTTTACGGGGCACATCATTTCAATCTTGAAGTCTGTATTAAGTTATATGATTCATCATTTACGAAATGTTTTGTTTGCAATCACGATTTGCTCCCGTTGTCGTACATGTCCACTTGTTTAAGACAAGTCATTGGTAGTATATGTACTGCATTGTTTTCCATTTGAACAAAATTTGCCATAGGTTTGAAAACAACAAAAATCCGCCATAGATTAGGAAACTACAAAACTTGCCATAGATTAGGATTGTAAAAAATCTGCCATAGATTTGGGATGTCATGACGTCATATTTGCCATAGATTAGGAATCTGCCATAGATTTGGAACCCACCATAGATTTGAGTCCTACATATATATTTTCAGGAATTTGTAATGGATGTAAGATAAAGTGTAAAGACCTAATTCCTAATACGCCAGAATGTTATAATGAGGTATGGTATTTGAAAAAAAATCTGATTTATGATGTTATGCAGATCTGACCGTTTACAGCACAATTTGACAGTACATTGGATGATTTTTTGTCGTCATACTCCTAGTTTTATTCATTATAGTAATTTCAATAGTCATTTCCTTTTGAATTTTAAAACCGTCTTGTTCACCATGAGAACCAAAGGTTGAGGTTTCAATAAAGGGGTCAAACCGAAGACTTTGAAATTTGTGCTGCTTCTACTTTTACCACATACTACATATATCTAAGTAGTGAGAACAATTTCAGTAAAAATAATGCTTCCGGGTATCTAAAGGGTCACATGGCTTCCTGTCCACTGTTACCTTGTGAACTAACAGGGAAATTACATTTTTCATTCATTTTTTATGCACATGACTGGTATATAAAATGTATATTATATTTCTTGTCACTCAGTAATGTATACATGTATGGAATGTATTAATTCATGCTGTTGTAATGATATTCCATAAATTTCAAACGTTTGTGTTTATTTTTCAGTGCTTTGATCAAGTTGATACAGAAGAAAGTACATATGCATCTGGATACAAATTGAGAGAACGTCCTATCCAGCAATTTGATGATAACGTGAGTAGTACTTCATTAATTTATAGAGAAAAAAGTGGCTGCAGTTACTATCAAAGAGTATTCAAATATTATTGGAGCTAGTCCTCCGAGACAGCTTTTTTAAAAAGAAACCATTGTATGATTGTGTGCAATTATTTGTAGACCTAATTAAACTGATGTTTACCGGTATATGTTTTAGTGAGTTAACTCACAGTACTAGTTCTAGTTTAATTTTATCCTTTTCATGAGTTGTGGAACTTTGACCATATTTCTTGCAGCAACTTTTATTGCACATTATTTTATTCATAGATATAAGAAGATGGGGTATGAATGCCAATGAGACTACTCTTCATCCATGTCACAATTTATAAAAGTAAACCATTATAGGTCAAAGTATGGTCTCCAACACGGAGCCTTGGCTCACTTCAAACAGCAGTTATAAAGGGCCCCAAAAATTACTACTGTAAAACCATTCAAAAGGGAAAACCAACGGTCTAATCTATATAAAAAAGGAGAAACACTTTTGAACCACATCAACAAACTACTGAACATCAGATTCCTGACTTAGGACAGGTGCAAACAATTGCAGTGGGTTTAAACGTTTTAATGGTACCAAACCTTCACCCTTATCTGAAACAATAGTGTAACATCACAATATTTAAAAAATTTTAATTTATGAAACTACAGCATATCTTGATATGCCTTTGTTTATAAATGGGAAATATGACGATTTGAGGGTTGAGATCTAAAAAAACCTGTTTAATCTCACCAAATTTTTGCACCTGTACCTAGTCAGGAGCTTCTGGCCTTTGTTAGTCTTGTATAATTTTAGTTTCCTTTATATATTTTGGAGTTTAGTATGACGTCCATTATCACTAAACTAGTACACATTTTTGTTTAGGGGACAGCTGAAGCACGCCTCCAGGTGTGGGATTTTCTCGCTGTGTTGAAACCCATTGGTGGCCTTTGGCTGCTTTTCCCCTCTTTGGTTGGGTTGTAGTCTCTTTGACACATATCCAATTTCCATTCTCAATTTTATTGTTCATCAATGAAATTTATATTTTCCCAAGGGCATGGTTAAAAGTTAAAACCATTTGAATGAACATTTGATGTAGGTGAAAATGAACTCTTATTTTAATTTTTTGTTACATTTATATACACCTGTTTATTGGAATGTATTTAGATTTTACATAAATTACTATAATTTAAAAGGTCATTTATCATTTCAGTACTCTGATGTGACACAGCAGTCCCAGTCTTTATCGCAGCCTTTGTCCCAAATATCTAATTGGAGTGATGAAATGGAAACCACTTTGGACCAAGCAAATGCAACATTGAAAATACTAAATTGTAAATCAAGTCCGTTAAGAGGACAGTTACTTTCTGATATATCTTCCCTGAAGGACAGTACCATTCGCTATTATAAGCGTAAAGCAGATGAATCTGTAGATTCTGTACTTAACATTATTGCTCCAGGGCAATCAAAGGAGTTAAAAAAACTTATAATGTCAGAACCAACAAAGCCTCCAACAGATGATGAGCTCACTGATACCATTTTTAAACTGTATGAAGAAACAGCAGACAACAAACTTCAAACACAAATTCTATCAATTGTTTCCCAAAAAATGACAAAAGGTGAAATTATGCAGCGTCTGCCTGACATAACAAAATATAAAATAGACCAAGCAAGACTGCTATCAAAATCTGGGTCTGGTTTGGTTATTGAAGAAAAAGTAAGGAGACCTAGAGAGCGTATGGATCAGGAGAAAATGCAACATGCTTTAAACTTTTTTTTCGATCCATCATTCGTACAGATAGTGTCATATGGTACCAGAGAATTGTCATTTGACACTGGAGAAAAAGTGACAATTCCAGACGTTGTGAGAACATCTTGTCATTCACAAATTGTGCAAATGTATTTTTCTTACTGTAAAGATCTCAACTTTGAACCCCTTGGAAAGAGCTCACTTTTCAAAATTCTCACAGCTTGTGCAGCCTCACAAAGAACCAATCTTCATGGCCTTGATAATATAGCAGCTGAAGGTGTTGAAGCTTTTCAATCACTTCATGAATTTGTCAACAATTTGAAAAAAAAATCTTTTATTTCTTCCGATATTCACACTGAATTGACCACAACTTTAACTGCATCCCGTATTTATCTTAAGACCGACTTTAAACTTCATATCAACCAATCAAATATGTGTGCAGATCACTGTATAAACTGGAGTTTAAGTGATCCAAAGGATGTACATTTTCAAAACACTTGTGATCACATTCATTGCTTGCAATGTGATAGATGTCAACTATTGAAAGATGTTCATCTTAAATTGTGCAACATTGTTGATACCATGAATGATGGAGATGACAAAGAAGAATTTTCAAAAGTGATCGAAGATGCAATGATGGTGATATTTGATTGGAAATCACACATTGTAAGAACTGTCAACCAAGACCAATTTAGATTGGATACCATAGAACATCTTGAAACAGATAAAGCTTTACTGGTTATGGATTGGGCCATGAAATTTTTACCCTTGAAATATCGTGAGAAACAAACTGACTGGTTTGGTCAAAGAGGGAAGAACTGGCATGTGATTGTTTGTATATACAGAGAAAAAGATGGATCAATTAATGTAAGTGCATATGTACATGTATGTAATACAAGGTTAAAATACATTGACATTTTACAGATGTGGCTTGATATATACATTTTACATGCTATGTCACACATGTAAAAAAAAATCGTTTGTTTATTGACATGTACAAATTGTTCATGCATACACATGTATTGCCAATGCACTCTGTAATTACCGAAAAGGAAGTATTTTATAAATTTTCATGCATATCAATCATATGCTTTTTATTTTGAAACAACCAACAAATATAAACAATATTACATGTCAGAATTAGCTCAATTTTAAAAAGTTTGAAAAAATTGTTGACATGAAAATTTGACATCAATCATGATAAAATTTTAACCAATTATTTGCTAAGAACTAATTTTTCATTAGTGTTAAGAAATATATGTCTCTCACCAATTGTGAAACGTGAAAATAGTGTAGAAATAAAATTATTCAGTGTTCGTTTAAGATTCTAATGAAATACATGAAATAGATTCTTATGAAATGAATATATAAGTAGTCTTTTATTTTAAATGAATTCAGTATCCAAATTTATAAAAATTGTATGTATACACTAAGTCTTGTGCATTTCTTTTTCAGCATAGAACTTTCACCCATGTTTTAGAATCTGTGAAACAGGATTGGTTTTGTGTGGCTTCACTTCTTGAAAATGTTATAATGACCATCAAAGATCAACTCCCTCAAACTAAGAAGTTAGTTCTGCGATCAGATAATGCAGCATGCTACCACTGTGGACATATCTGGTTATGCTTACAAGAAATAAGTAAAAGAACAGGTAACATATTACAAAATAATTTGGGCTAAGATAAAAGGAGAATAGGAGAAAACAATATCAGTATTAGTGGCACTAGTGTAATGTTCATCTAAATCTTTATTTTTAATAAGCACCTTGAGACATTGCTTTGGAAAAAAACAACCTAGGGATAACATTCAATCTATATCTAAAAAATAACATAATTATAGTTATGGAAAAACTAAAGTAGTAAAATTGTTCACCATAACAAAAGCTATCCAACAAGAAATTTTCTGATGAATCAAGACAACACATGAAGAGTTATTGCCCTTATTCTATTTATTTAGACATGTTTCATAAACTGATTGTATGTCCCCTGCCATAGCAGAGGGAGCTTAAAGTTTTACCCTTGTCTATATAAAAAAGAAGATGTGGTATGACACATAAATTAACAACTATAGGTCACTGTACGGCCTTCAACAATGAGTAAAGCCCACACCTCATAATCAGCTATAAAAGGCCTCGAAATGATAATGTAAAACAATTCACATGAGAAAACTAGCTGCCTAATTTATGTACAAAAAATGAACGAAAAACAAATATGTAACACATAAACAAACGACAACCACTGTACGTCCGTTCTCTAACTTTAGTTTGCCTTAACCAAATGTAATTAAACTTAAACACAATGCTTATTACCACAAAACACAATCAAGTTTGAATTTTGGTGGCGTCACTTTAGCCATTCTAGAGTTATGCCCCTTTACAAATGGTACAATTGCTAAATTTTTAATTTTCGTTCTCTTGCTGTAGTTTTCCTCAATCTAATGTAATGAAACTTATACACAATACTTAACATAAAAATCAGTTATTTTGTGTATATTTAAATTGAAGAGACTTCAGAATTTATGGCAAAGTAATGAATATCTTTTATTTCATAGGGATCAATATTCAGGGATATTGCTATTCTGAGGCCCAAGCAGGAAAGTCATATTGTGATTCAAAGATAGCACATATGCGCACAAAGATGAAAAGTTGGGTTGCAAGTGGAAAAAACATCGTAACAGCAGCTGATATGAAAACTGCACTTGACTCTGGAACAGGTAAATTAACAAAATGTACATTGTTCAAACAGAAAACATAATTACAACACAAACCCACTGTGAACTAAATGTGCCCTGTTAAGATAAGCAAATCCGGTTCAATACACAATTTCAGAGACAGTTTGTTTCTCAGAAGTAAATTTCATTTCACAAATAAATCTGACATGATAATGTCAAAATGTTAGACTTGACTATATTAAAAAAACAGTGTCTTCATGAAATAACAACAAAAGGCTGAGGCTCACATACGCATGTAAAATCACCCATATTAAATAGAAAATTTTTAAAGCATTGGTTAAAATGATCTATGGCATGTTGTTTGAAGCCCCATGTATGATATTATATTGACTTAATTTTTTCTGGTCTGTGTGTCCATCTGCTTGACCGTTTGTCTGTCTGTTTCTTATTTGGTCAAAGTTAGTTTGATTGAAGTTTTTAGTCACATCAGCTTGAAACTTAGTACAAATGATCTTGATGGTGGGATATTTTCAAATTATATGCCAAATTAGAAGCATATTATCTGATTATAGAAATTTAATTAACGTGAAAACAGGTTTTTTTTTCAGGTTAAAGTTTTTGGTCATAGTAGAAAGTTTTAGTCAGATTAGCTGGAAATTTAGTTCATAATTTCCTTATAATATATAAAAAGAAGATGTGGTATGATTGCCAATTAGACAACTCTCCAGAAGATACCAAAATGACACAGAAATTAACAACTTTAGGTCACCATAAGGCCTTCAACAATGAGCAAAGCCCATACCGCATAGTCAGCTATAAAAGGCCAAAAAATGACAATGTAAAACAATTCAAACAAGAAAACTAACGGCCTAATTTATGTATTAAAAATGAGCGAAAAACAAATATGTAACTACTTTTTTTACTTTTTTTAAAATTGCTTTTTTTTCATCAAAAGATCATATCGAATAATGTACACACATTTTGTTGAAGTTGAAAACATGACCTTTGAATTAGTTTATAATTCCCCTCATTATTGTTTCTTTTCACAGGTGTTGCTGGATGTCAAGTCTCTGAATGTGTAATAGACACCTCAAAACACAAACTGATAACACACAAGTTGAAAGGAATAAATGATTTTAATGAGTTGCAAGTTGAAGAAGATGGTATACTACTAAGGAAAGCCTACAACATCGGCAAAGGAAAATTTATTCCTAATGCATCCTTAGACCAAATGGGTTTTGGTAAACAGCAGGAAAATGAATCAGGATGTGTGGTAATATCAGGATTCGATTTACCTGTTAATATATCTGGAAAAATCAAAACACATAAAACAGTTCCTGCAGTTAATCTCCTTGAAGGACCAGAAACAGAAATAGAAAATGATGAAGACTCATCAAGATTATCCTCTTGTCATTCAGAAAGTTCTGATCAAATGCTGTTCTATTGCACAGTAGTTGGCTGTGTCAAAAGATTTGCTACCTTAAATGGACTTGAAAACCATCTACTGATAGGAAAGCATTTTTTACAATTGCAACGGGAAACAACCTATGATAAAATCAGACACCAGTGGGCACAGTTGTGCAATGAAGTGGTCTTTACAACCAAAAATAAATCAACATTAACAGATGGGACTGAAAAAGAATTTTCCACAAGTAATATGGGATGGGCTTTAAAGAAAGGCAGGAGAATATCAAGATTTCCTGAATCTGTTAAAAACTTTCTATTGGCCAAATTTGAAGAAGGAAATAGAACAGGAAAAAAGTGTAACCCAACCTCTGTTGCAGAAGAAATGAAAAAGATGAAAAACTCAAATGGGGTAAAAATGTTTCCAATTAATCATTGGCTTAATGCCAGTCAGATAACCTCTTACTTTTCAAGGTTATGTAGTAAAGGAACCCCTAATCCTTTAGTGAAGACTGAACTTGATGATGAAGATCTTCTTGCAGCTCTAATTGCCATTGATGAGGAAACTGTTATCGCTAATATTCAATAACTATTTACTCTTTTATTATTCTATACCTGTTATTGTTGTTTGGCTACATGTACAGTGTCATATAATTTTGAATAATGGGTAACATTTAAATTTTTAGTCTAACTAATATACAATTTTGGCATAAATTTTATAAATATTTAAAAAACATATCCATTTGTACCAAGAACTAGGATTTTTTTGTATGGTGCAAAATTTCTTTTAACAGTAATTATTACTTATAAGTGATATCTAAAAAAAAAATAAAAAAAAACATCTTAAGCTTATTTTAGCAGATTATTTTTTTTTGTGGGCATGTCTTATAAGTCATCATATTGTGTATTGGTTGAGCAATTTACTTATTCATGTTATTAAAACCGGTTTTGGATCAAGAAAATTTGTGGAGAAGCTGAATGACATTTAGTGTCTTTTAGGATGTACTTGAATAAGGTCTAGGAATTAGTGTCAGATGTCAAATATTTTGCCCCACAACACCTATTTTTCTTTTCAAATAAGATTTCAATAGCTCATTAAATGTCAGTTACCAAAATATGGTGGACTTCGGCTGTTGTGTATTCTTTGGTCGGATTGTTGTCTCTTTGACACATTCCTAATCCCAGTCCGCCTTTCCAGCAATTTTTAAAAATCCAAATATTTTGAAAAGGAGCTCCATAACCCATTAATATTTTTGCTTATTTTGTTTCTTAACTAATACTTTCCCGAACGAATAGTATCAATTTTAAATTCTTGATTTTTTTTAATTTTACCAAAGTACATCCTTAATGGCTTGAAAAACTTTAAAACATATTAAAAAGTTTGGGCTTAATTACAATCAAATTGTCCTTCAATCTGTCCATTTTTTAAACAAACATTTTTTGTTAAATTTTTCTCTGAACCTGTAGAATTGAAATATTTACCCTAATATGAGATCAACTGCACTGTAACAGTAATGAATTGTAATTTTTGTTATTTTTTTTTTTAACATTGTGCATTGGTTTGTTTGTCCGTTCGTTTTTCTGTCTGTCTGTCCTGCTTCAAGTAAAGTTTTTGGTCAAAGTAGTTTTTGATGAATTGTAGGTAGTTTTTGTCGAGCCTGCGACTTTTGTCGCAGAAAGCTCGACATAGGGATAGTGATCCGGCGGCGGCGGCGGCGTTAGCTAACTTCTTAAAAGCTTTATATTTTAGAAGGTGGAAGGTCTGGATGCTTCATACTTTGTATATGGATGCCTCATGTTACGAAGTTTCCGTCAGTCACATGTCCAATGTCCTTGACCTCATTTTCATGGTTCAGTGACTACTTGAAAAAAAAGTTAAGATTTTTTGTAATGTTAGATTCTCTCTTATTATAAGTAATAGGATAACTATATTTGGTATGTGCGTACCTTGCAAGGTCCTCATGCCCGTCAGACAGTTTTCACTTGACCTCGACCTCATTTCATGGATCAGTGAACAAGGTTAAGTTTTGGTGGTCAAGTCCATATCTCAGATACTATAAGCAATAGGTCTAGTATATTCAGTGCATGGAAGGACTGTAAGGTGTACATGTCCAACTGGCAGGTGTCATCTGACCTTGACCTCATTTTCATGGTTCAGTGGTTATAGTTAAGTTTTTGTGTTTTAGTCTGTTTTTCTTATACTGTATTTCATAGGTCTACTATATTTGGTGTATGGAATGATTGTAAGGTGTACATGTCTAGCGGGCAGGTGTCATCTGACCTTGACCTCATTTTCATGGTTCAGTGGTCAAAGTTAAGTTTTTGAGTTTTGGTCTTTTTTTCTAATACTATATGCAATAGTTCAACTATATTTGGTATGTGCGTACCTTGCAAGGTCCTCATGCCCGTCACACAGTTTTCACTTGACCTCGACCTCATTTCATGGATCAATGAACAAGGTTAAGTTTTGGTGGTCAAGTCCATATCTCAGATACTATAAGCAACAGGTCTAGTATATTCGGTGTATGGAAGGACTGTAAGGTGTACATGTCCAACTGGCAGGTGTCATCTGACCTTGACCTCATTTTCATGGTTCAGTGGTTATAGTGAAGTTTTTGTGTTTTAGTCTGTTTTTCTTATACAGTATGCCATAGGTCTACTATATTTGGTGTATGGAATGATTGTAAGGTGTACATGTCTAGCGGGCAGGTGTCATCTGACCTTGACCTCATTTTCATGGTTCAGTGGTCAAAGTTAAGTTTTTGAGTTTTGGTCTTTTTTTCTAATACTATATGCAATAGTTCAACTATATTTGGTATGTGCGTACCTTGCAAGGTCCTCATGCCCGTCACACAGTTTTCACTTGACCTCGACCTCATTTCATGGATCAATGAACAAGGTTAAGTTTTGGTGGTCAAGTCCATATCTCAGATACTATAAGCAATAGGTCTAGTATATTCGGTGTATGGAAGGACTGTAAGGTGTACATGTCCAACTGGCAGGTGTCATCTGACCTTGACCTCATTTTCATGGTTCAGTGGTTATAGTGAAGTTTTTGTGTTTTGGTCTGTTTTTCTTATACTGTATGCCATAGGTCTACTATATTTGGTGTATGGAATGATTGTAAGGTGTACATGTCTAGCGGGCAGGTGTCTTCTGACCTTGACCTCATTTTCATGGTTCAGTGGTCAAAGTTAAGTTTTTGAGTTTTGGTCTTTTTTTCTAATACTATATGCAATAGGTCATCTATATTTGGTGTATGGAAATATTTTATGATGTACCTGTCAGTCTTGCAGGTTTTATTTGACCTTGACCTCATTTTCACGGTTCATTGCTCAGTGTTAAGTTTTTGTGTTTTGGTCTGTTTTTCTAATACTAAAAGCAATAGGTCAACTATATTTGTTGTATGGAAGGATTGCAAGCTGTAGTACATGTCTGCCTGGCATTGTTCATCTGACCTTGACCTCATTTTCTTGGTTCATTGGTCAATGTTTAGTTTTCTTGGTTAAGTCTGTATCTTAGAAACTATAAACAATAGGTCAACTATATTTAGTGTATTGAATGATTGTAAGGTGTACATGTATTTCTTGTTTGGTTTATATGACCTTGACCTCATTTTCTTGGATCATGTTAAGTGTATGTGATAGTTGTAGTAAAGCTTTATATTTAGGACTATCAACATAATATCAATGATTAGTAAAGAAGGCGAGACATTTCAGCGTGTGCACTCTTGTTGATGAATTGTAAGGCCTAAAAAATTGTAACTTAGTACACATGTTCCCTATGGTATGATCTTACTAATGTTATTGCCAAATTAAAGTATTGACCCCAATTTCGCAGTACACTGAGCATAGAAAATGATAGTGTGAGTGGGGTATCGGTGTACTATGGACACATTCTTGTTCAAAACAGTATATTAAACGAACATAAAAACATTTGTCACAAATTATTAAAGTACTAAGCAATCACTCTTTTGAATAGAAGCTTATGATACATATTTGAACAATGAAAACTAAGCATTATTAAAATATGTTAAAATGATTTTTCTTATACCATATAATTAATTTTTTTTTGGACAATTAAACATTTGAACAACTTATTATCTATTTTTCTTTTTATTCTTCACTTCCATGATCTCCAATTGACTCTGAGGTAAACATTGAATTTAAGTTCAATATTATCGATATACGAATAAGGGTGGTGTCACTTTATACATGTAATTTCACTAGATATGTCCTGTTCAAAAGGGAAAAAATGCTTAATACAAGAACATTGACTTTTGCATATTTACATATTGGGGAAGGGGAAAAAGGGGGGGGGCACCTTTGTGCCATGGACATCTGTTTCTTTATTTTACTGATTGTACCACTGAACAAACATTTTGTAGGAGTATCTGTTTATCACATCTATAAATACCATAAAAATCAGTGTGGGAGACACAAAACATAGTAATCGTTGGCTGAAATTTCTTCATTAAAGTGGCTTGTGAGATGTGGATCAGTATATTGAGAAAATTATTTGGTTTTTAGAAATCATATCCTTCATTTATTTCAATTCAGATCCAATTGAAGCTTGCAAGGTAACAACACAATTTCTTGTGGACTATGGCTCATTACTAATGCAAATCATAACATTTTTTCCCCTTGGAAATAGTTTAAGCAACCCTCCTCCCCAATCATACATGAACACGCTATATATTGTTCCACTCAAAATGAAGAAAATTAACCCTTTAAACCCTGGTATATCATATGTATAGGAATTGGTACGACATTAGTGAATATTTCACTTAAATTGGATCAACATGGGGCGTAAAAATCATAAATAAAAATTGATGATTTTGATGGTGCTGCCACCTACAGCAGCAAAATATTTCCGAACTTTTTTTTGTTTAGATTTATTCTATAGGGCTTCTACTAAAAGGAAATATATAATAAAAGTGTGTATACTGTTGCTGTTTCTAAAAAAAATTAAATGAAATTAGATGAAATTTGCATTTTTCGAAAATGCTTTTTGATCACATTTCCATGGTTACGGTTGCTAGGGAAGAAAATATTTGAAATCAATTTTCAATCTGTTTTCATATCACTATACATATGAACTCTATATAAAATATATTCTAGCAACAAAAATTAGATGATTAAAGCAAGATAAATTACTTTAAAAACGTGCCTTTTTGTAGTTTTCCTTGCTCATTTTCAGGGGCCTTCAAGGGGAAATTTTAAAATGATTTTTTTTAACACAAATATTTTTTTTTTTTAAAAAGGATTTCATTTTCAAATTCTTATAAGGTATGTTCACATCTAGAATATGTTATTTGATCAATTTGCCAACATGGGCTTATCACTGTTTGCCTGATTCTTACATGGACCTGTACTTAAGGCTATTAAGAGTTATGAGATAGATCAACCACAATCTTTCTGCATACGTTGGATTCTGACGACACAGCTTCCTTGTGAAAACATACAGTGTTAATAATCTTCCTGGATTGATTATGCAATCATTAAATAAAGTTGAAACAATGCGTTCATAAATCTGGAGACTGATATCATCAAGGACGATTCGTTTTATATTCTTTTTAGTCGGGTATCAGGTGTAAAAAACATAGATACCGAGAAATACCAGTTAGGTATTATAATATAGCATCCCGTATTTTTTTCTGATTTAAGGCCTCATCAATTGCTTTGTTAGTATATGGTATTATCTGTTGAATATAGTTCCACTGACGTGTATTTATTTGAACCCCTTTGATAGTTTCCTTTCCGTTGATGAATTGACGAATATCAACAATGATTTCGTCCTGATAAAGACATATTGTAACATAATAGGTATCGGGTATTTCGAATTGTTTGATAAAATCACAAAGACTATGGTTGTATTTGTGCACCTGTTCTGAATGATGTAGTTTGATACAGTCTGGTTGTAGATCGATCTCCTTTTTATTATAAGAAATTTCTGTAATCGTTAAGGCTAGTGCACTCATCACAATAATGACGAACGTTCCAGTCCATTTTAGAATTTTCCTTTGTGTTTTAAATCGGTAATACAAGGAATTGCTGTTGGAAAGTGTGAATAAGGATCCCTTAAACTCTATATCTATGTTTATACTGAGTTCATCACAGTTAGCCCCTTGAACAGACATGTCGACCGTATGAGTATATAATGTTCAATAAAGGACACGCAATAAATAACTTTCTTTTGTATGTTATTTCAATAGACTCGGTAATTTTCTATTCAACACATCTTCTATATACAGTGTCTACGTTTTATGTAAATCAAATATTTAATGTTTATCGTTAATAGTCATTATGCTTATTATGATAAACATTCTTTATTTGTTAACTTTAGATATTACATAGGTGTCATGTATAGTACCCCCTAGGGTACCATACTATAAATAAATTGGGTATTTCTTTATATAGGATACCATACTATGAATAAAGGGTGTACCCTCCACAATAGAATTCATACTATAAATAGATTTGGGTATTTTATACAGGATACCATATATGTATTTTATATAGGATATATACCATATACTATAAATAGAATAGATACCATACTATAAATAGACATGGTATCTATAGATATAGGATACCATATATGTTGATGGGGGTTCCCTACCAACCCCTTATGTAGTAACGGCGTCCAAAACCAAGCATAATGTCGGACCACACCTTACATAGTAGTGCTTTAGGATTTTTGTTAGAGAGCACACCTGATAATTTAGCTTTTAAAGGTCTCCATCTGAGAGTGATAGATGACGCTTTGTGAGATCAAGACCTTCCCTCTGCAATTTCTTTATCATAGCCGTAAACATTTGGTTAGAAAAGAGAGAATGATTTGTTGTATTATGGTGCTGCTCGTAATTACCTATTTATTGACGCTCTTATTCCAACAAAAGTGCTCTTTACATATATCATGTATATCATGAACATACATAATTCTATTTGTTTATTTGATACAGTTATCTATTATAATGCAACATTGTTTGTAACGTTTATTTTAAATGGATAACGTCACTAATATTCATGCTATGAACACATATCCACAAGCACAGACGAGGAATGACAGATTTTAATTCTAATACAACGTTGCTTGTAATTTTCATTTTCATTGGATAACGTCACAAATTTTCATGACATATAAATGGTTTTAAGTTATCTTTACAAATTGATGGCCACTACTATAACTAATGGCTCCAAGGAGCCTGCGTCGCTCACATGCTATTTTTATATACATTAGATGCATGAAATAATACAAGCGTTATACTTTTGCTCTAGTTTCAGAGATACATGTCAAAAACTGCATTTTTCCCCTATGTTCTATTTTAAGTCAGAGATCTTAAAAATGTATTGCAGAAGACTGTTCAATTGAAGATTTCTTATAATTTAAAAAAACATTTGGAATCTAAAAGTATAAAAAAAAGTAAGCCCTTTTTGAAAATTTGAAAAAATTCCCCTCCCCCTTTGTTTGGAAGCAATTACCCCCAAACTTAATCCCAGCCTTCCCGTTGTAGTACGGAACCTCATAGTCAATTTTAGAGAGATCCATACACTTAAACACATGTTATTGACTTGAAACTGAAAAAATTATCGTTTTTGGCCTCTTTTTTTTTTGCACCCAATTCCTGCACGTTTGGGGTAATTTCCCCCCCAACAAAAAATATACCCTAGCCTTCCTTTGTGGTACAATGTCAGAGAGATCTATACACTTACAAACAAGTTATTGTGCGGAAACTATCAAAATGCTTGTTTTTGGCTCCAAATTTCTAAACTGTTGGTACCATAACCCCCATAATCGATCACAACCGATCCATTCACTGAAACAAGTTATTGTCCAGAAACCAAATGTGTCTTCGGACGAAGACGACGCAGAACGACATCATAGCATTATACGAACCCACAAAATTTGTTACAGTCGCACTGCAGGCTCACATCATTTGAACTGAATGATCACATACAAAATGTGAAAATAATATGTTCAACTGAATCTTTAATAAGTATTGGCAAAGGCTAAGTCATATAAGCGGAATAAGATTTCATTTGTTGGTAAATCCTTTACTGCTGACGGAATTGGTAAAGTAAGTCTATTAATACAGGCGTTTGAAGTAGACAGAAAAGAATTATATGTTTCACTCTCAGAAAAACAGATCTCTGGGCCTTCTGCAAGTCCAAGAATTGGTTCTTCATCAGCTCCAGTTGCAAACATTAAAATACTATGCAGCGATATATTTTCTCTTCTCCCACCTGAAATTATCAGTTTTAAAATATTTCACTGAGGACAGGAGACTTTCGCTTAATAATGCATAATCTACAGCACTGTATTCATTTATTGACTTATAAGTATAGTAGCATAGACTGTCCCCTATACATCTGCTATTTAATATTGCTATTTTTTGGTGCAGGAGATTGATTGATTGATGGTTGCTTAACGTCCAGTGGCAAATATTTCATGCATATTCAGGACGAGAACAAATTAACAATAAATACAATAGGTAGGTTCTGTAATAGGGGCGTCCGGGATTAAGGTCGGAGAAATTTAGACTGCCACGGGAAATGAGGGTATATTGGATAGGGACAGAAATTTAGCCTTGCAACAGGTCACCTACGGACCCCCCAAAGAGTTGTTGCAAGGGTTCTTAACGTGCAAAGAGCGTGGCACTCTCTTTACACGAGGCATCGGATTTAACGTCCCCATTCTGACCGGACGTGGCTGCAAATTTGTACATCCCGCACAGCCAAACGGACGCCCCACTTTAGCAAGGGTTTTACTGCCGGTCGGAGGAAGACCAATGGTGACCATACTTCTATTCCCCAGTCACCCTTGGGGCTGGTGCAGGAGAAACAACCGGACCACTTAGTGTTGATTTTTCTCAATGTTCTTTTGATTAACTAAATAAAGTTGTCGAATCATATCTTATCACCAGGAAGACTTGACTGACATTCCCATAGTCTTCAAAATGGCTGACATATTGTTCTTTGTTTCAATACATGGGATAATTTGAATCATGCCCCGCTGGTCGATTATTATGAAACGATATCAATAACCCACAAAATAGTCCGATTATCTAGATCGTTGTTTTGGATGGTCCTACTTTTGATTGTCCTGGTTTCTATCTGAAATATCATGCAAAGAAAGTACTGGTAAAAGAAACTCATAATAAATTTGAAATATTTTCTATAACATTATGGGTCCTCAATGTTCTGTTAGTTTCTACTATAATTGGCCTTACAATTATTTTGATTTGAGTGTCACTGACGAGTCTTGTATAGACGACACCCCAAGGGTGACTGGGGTATAGAAGTATGGTCACCATTGGTCTTCCTCCGACCGGCAGTAAAACCCGTGCTAAAGTGGGGCGTCCGTTTGGCTGTGCGGGATGTACAAATTTGCAGCCACGTCCGGTCAGAATGGGGACGTTAAATCCGATGCCTCGTGTAAAGAGAGTGCCACGCTCTTTGCACGTTAAGAACCCTTGCAACAACTCTTTGAGGGGTCCGTAGGTGACCTGTTGCAAGGCTAAATTTATGTTCCTATCCAATATACCCTCATTTCCCGTGGCAGTCTAAATTTCTCCGACCTTAATCCCTTAATCTATTACAGATCCTACCTATTGTATTTATTGTGAACTTGTTCTCGTCCTGAATATGCATGAAATATTTGCCACTGGACGTTAAGCAACCAACAATCAATCAATCAATGTATAGACGAAACACGTTTCTTGATTTAGGTCATGCATATCATTCATACAAATTGTATTTCACAATCTACAACCTCCAAATAATAATAATTAATTGAAAAATTCTTTTCACTTTCAAATTCACTATATCTGGTAATATTCTCACTGACAGATTGTCCAGCGAGTCTTTCTGAATTTAGGCAAGGGGACTGATACTCCCGCTACATAATTCAATGGATCATTATTTGGTGTAAGTGGTTCAATCGCAAACGACTTTTTGTTGGAACCAAAAATTAAAATAGAAATAAAAAACATACGGCAAAAAGGAAGTTTCAAGTCAATAATGTCCCCTAATTTTTTTTTTCAAGAATCCAATGTCAACAGGTCTGAATAACAAAACAAATATGAAGAGGAAAACAAAACGTAAACTCTTTACAAAATGGGTGGATGAATTCAAATGGATAAAGGACTCATTGATAGTTGATTGCTTTATTTACATTGTCTACATGCACTGTGTCTAAACTACCCCGGCAAAAAATGTTTGGACTCGATGGTATCTAATATCCGGCACGGTGACGGAACATCAATAGACAGAGAAAAGGTAGTTTTCTGTTTATTTATTTGTTATTTTTATGATATCGAAGAATATATATTCATATATTACTATTTTCTATTGTAAGATGTTATATTTTCTACAACCGTTCTAGATTAACGGAGAAATAAGTAAACTAGAGGCTCTCAAGAGCCTGTGTCGCTCACCTGACTCTACTTTGGTTTTAGAAATCATGTAAAGATAGATAAAAATCATAACAGATACCCAAATAATGATTGAGGCCAAATTTTGATTAATATTGGTCCTGTTATTTAATAAAATATCCTGGTGGCCATCTTGAACAGTAAATCGGCAACAAAGTAGCAACACTTGGTCAGCACTTCATAAGGAACATTCATGCCATGTTTGGTTTCATTCCATTCACTGGTACTCTAAAAGAAGACATGTGTATGTATTTCCCATAGGGTCCTATGTTAAACTAAGTTCCCCGATGGCGGCCATCTTGGATGATGGATCGGCTACAAAGTAACAACACTTGGTCAGCACCTCATAAGGAACATTCATGCCATGTTTGGTTTTATTCCATTCAGTGGTTCTCTAAAAGAAGTCATTTGTATGCATTTCCCATAGGGTCCTATGTTAAACTAAGTCCCCCGCTGGCGGCCATCTTGGATGATGGATCCGCTACAAAGTAACAACACTTGGTGAGCACCTGATAAGGAACATTCATGCCATGTTTGGTTTCATTCCATTCAGTGGTTCTCTAAAAGAAGTCATTTGTATGCATTTCCCATAGGGTCCTATGTTAAACTAAGTCCCCCTGCTGGCGGCCATCTTGGATGATGGATCGACTGCAAAGTAACAACACTTGGTCAGCAACTCATAAGGAACATTCATACCATGTTTGGTTCAATTCCATTCAGTGGTTCTCTAAAAGAAGACAATTGTATGTATTTCCCATAGGGTCCTATGTTAAACTAAGTCCCCGCTGTCGGCCATCTTGGATGATGGATCGGCTACAAAGTAACAACACTTGGTCAGCATCTCATTAGGAAGATTCATGCCATGTTTGGTTTCATTCCATTCAGTGGTTCTCTAAAAGAAGACATTTGTATGTATTTCCCATAGGTCCTTTGTTAAACTAAGTCCCCTGCTGTCGGCCATCTTGGATGATAGACCGACTGCAAAGTAACAACACTTGGTCAGTACCTCATAAGGAACATTCATGCCATGTTTGGTTTCATTCCATTCAGTGGTTCGCTAAAAGGAGACATTTGTATGTATTTCCCATAGGTCCTTTGTTAAACTAAGTCCCCTGCTGTCGGCCATCTTGGATGATGGACCGACTGCAAAGTAACAACACTTGGTCAGCACCTCATAAGGAACATTCATGCCATGTTTGGTTTCATTCTATTCAGTGGTTCTCTAAAAGAAGACATTTGTATGTATTTCCCATAGGGTCCTATGTTAAACTAAGTCCCCTGCTGGCGGCCATCTTGGATGATGAATCGGCTACAAAGTAACAACACTTGGTCAGAACCTCATAAGGGACATTCATGCCATGTTTGGTTCCATTCCATTCAGTGGTTCTCTAAAAGAAGACATTTGTATGTATTTCCCATAGGGTCCTATGTTAAACTAAGTCCCCTGCTGGCGGCCATCTTGGATGATGGACCGACTGCAAAGTAACAACACTTGGTCAGTACCTCATAAGGAACATTCATGCCATGTTTGGTTTCATTCCATTCAGTGGTTCGCTAAAAGAAGACATTTGTATGTATTTCCCATAGGTCCTTTGTTAAACTAAGTCCCCTGCTGTCGGCCATCTTGGATGATGGACCGACTGCAAAGTAACAACACTTGGTCAGCACCTCATAAGGAACATTCATGCCATGTTTGGTTTAATTCCATTCAGTGGTTCTCTAAAAGAAGACATTTGTATGTATTTCCCATAGGTCCTTTGTTAAACTAAGTCCCCTGCTGTCGGCCATCTTGGATGATAGACCGACTGCAAAGTAACAACACTTGGTCAGTACCTCATAAGGAACATTCATGCCATGTTTGGTTTCATTCCATTCAGTGGTTCGCTAAAAGGAGACATTTGTATGTATTTCCCATAGGTCCTTTGTTAAACTTAGTCCCCTGCTGTCGGCCATCTTGGATGATGGACCGACTGCAAAGTAACAACACTTGGTCAGCACCTCATAAGGAACATTCATGCCATGTTTGGTTTCATTCTATTCAGTGGTTCTCTAAAAGAAGACATTTGTATGTATTTCCCATAGGGTCCTATGTTAAACTAAGTCCCCTGCTGGCGGCCATCTTGGATGATGAATCGGCTACAAAGTAACAACACTTGGTCAGAACCTCATAAGGGACATTCATGCCATGTTTGGTTCCATTCCATTCAGTGGTTCTCTAAAAGAAGACATTTGTATGTATTTCCCATAGGGTCCTATGTTAAACTAAGTCCCCTGCTGGCGGCCATCTTGGATGATGGACCGACTGCAAAGTAACAACACTTGGTCAGTACCTCATAAGGAACATTCATGCCATGTTTGGTTTCATTCCATTCAGTGGTTCGCTAAAAGAAGACATTTGTATGTATTTCCCATAGGTCCTTTGTTAAACTAAGTCCCCTGCTGTCGGCCATCTTGGATGATGGACCGACTGCAAAGTAACAACACTTGGTCAGCACCTCATAAGGAACATTCATGCCATGTTTGGTTCAATTCCATTCAGTGGTTCTCTAAAAGAAGACATTTGTATGTATTTCCCATAGGGTCCTATGTTAAACTAAGTCCCCTGCTGGCGGACATCTTGGATGATGGACCGACTGCAAAGTAACAACACTTGGTCAGAACCTCATAAGGGACATTCATGCCATGTTTGGTTCCATTCCATTCAGTGGTTCTCTAAAAGAAGTCATTTGTATGCATTTCCCATAGGGTCCTATGTTAAACTAAGTCCCCCGCTGGCGGCCATCTTGGATGATGGATCGGCTACAAAGTAACAACACTTGGTCAGCACCTCATAAGGAACATTCATGCCATGTTTGGTTTCATTCCATTCAGTGGTTCTCTAGAAGAAGTTCAAAATGTAAAAAGTTAACGCCGACGACGGACGACGGACGCCAAGTGATGAGAAAAGCTCACTTGGCCCTTCGGGCTAAAAATGCACGCCATAATGACGAATTGAGTGAACCTTGCCTCGAATTTGTTTAATTTCTCCTCAAATTGTTCACATGGTACGGAAAGAAAGATATTGACATGGAGATTGCAAAGCTAGTCTTTTTGAGCACCTCAATGCTTGTATTTCTGCGTATGGAACGAAAGAAATAGGTCATGTCAAATTGGAAGCACCCGGTTTTGTCAATGTTGTTTACTACACAATGACCCGGTTTTGTCTATGTATAGAACCTGGTTTTGTTTATTTTATGAAAAACAACGTTAACACGTCATACATCATACTTTCTTCTTAGTGCACTAAGAAATCCTTTGCGGTATTTCTACACACCGTAGAAAATCTGCCAAAAAAAAAACATAAATTTTCAATTTTTTTGCAAAAATTAAATGAGCTACTAAAAATTGACAAATTAACATGAAGAATAAGAGGTCAAAATCTACGCAGAACAGCCCTGATGCCACCTCCTGCATCCTAGATTTTCACAATTTTCTCGGGGGAAATACACCCGAACTCCATTTAACGAGAACGCCTGCCGGCTTCCTCTTATTCAATAACTAACCGAGAACACTGCCGACAAAATAAATTGCTTTGAATACTAACAACGACAAAATAATTTACTTGAGTACTAACAACGTAAAAATAATTTTATCGAGTAATAATAATAACATAAATGCACTATCGGCATTTAATAACTTCCGCCAATCAGAATATAGGCACTCATCTAGAGTCTTGTCTAACTGTAAATCAAGTAAATTGATGTTGATGTTGTATAAGCATGCGTGTACAACGCACACGGTTGAAATACATCAAATTTATATCCATAAATATCTAAAAATACGACATTTCGAAGTACTTACGACAAAATAAATTACTTTGAATACTAACGACGACAAAATAATTTACTTCAGTACTAACAACGTCAAATATATTAATAGTGTAATTGAGCAGTCAACGACGGTTTGGTTATTTAGTACTACAAGTTAAAAGTGTTGACCAAATTACAAAATATGCACTTGTATGCAAGATAAGATTATTCTACAGTATACATTATAAAACTTCACCAAAAGTGTTTATAAATACCTGGCCTCCCTCAGTTGCTAAGTGGTCATAGTAGGCGTACTACTTATTCATTAGCCTGTCAACACTGAGGAATCGCTTAAAGTGCTGAAAGTGGTGTGGCTGATTATGCGGTATGGGTTTTGCTCATTGATGCAGGCCGTACGAAGACATTTATAATCAGTATAAAGAAAATATATTCATTACCCCTAAACAAGACAGGTTCAACTATTTCCTCACATATTTTTCTGCAGATCTCTAAGAAGGTGTATTACCTCAGCTGTGTTTGTCTCGTTTGTATCAATCCAAGTAGATACTACAAAATAAAACTAAAATTAATAGAATGTAAAAAAATGTTTTGCATATATATCTACCTTCTCGACGTACATGTACTCGCTGGCCACTTATAGGAGGAGGAGATGGATCGTGTAACATTGGATTGTCATGAGCTTCATCAGCACTAGCTAATAAAGGGGAACTGAAAGTCAACGTTTGCTTGTTCATTGTACGGTCACTGCCTTCTGTCAGGGCATGAAGAGCATCCTGTTGCCTGCATTTTATCTAAGTGTTCGTGCATAATATGCGAGTTTATCACAATAAATTGTCAATATTTTTCTAAAAATGGCTTTGAATATTGCAATTCAAAAAATAAGGCCTGGATGCAGCCATGCTACATTTACTAATTAAACAACAGCCCATAAATGGAATGGACCCGACTCTATCTCCAAAACTTTTGGTACATCGAATCACTGCATACGTTGTAGATGTAGCCAGAGAACATTCCTCCACTATGGTACCAGCTGTCTATGTCTTAAACCCATCCATAGTAAGGGCTAACATGTTCAACAAAAAGTTCACACCATGGGATTTCCTCCTCATTAAATGTATCACCAGTATTAGTCATACCTTTTAAAACAAATTGAGTACATTTTAAGATACATTAACTGAGTAGTTGATTGGCAGTAAGGTTACATGTACAAACTGACTACAGAAGTGAAAGAAATAAAAACACGAGTTACATTAAATACTAGTTATCGGAATGCAAGACTGAATTAGAACCTGATTAATTATGTATGTAACAATGATATTTGAGTCTATAGTTATCTTGTGTTGATGTTAGTTTTATGCATTTCGATCTATGCAATTATTAAAAATTGCAGTTTGAAAAAGGCTTTTATTCTAAATCTATTAAATAATTTAAATAGATACAAATGCAATATTGAGAAAATTGAATTTGTGGCAATGAGTGCTTTTGGACGGATGTCATGAGAGCTTGTGGACGGGATATACCATGCAAAATATCATTAAGTTCTTGTTGCAGCCGTGGTTTACCCCATGTGTGTGTGTATTAACACGTATGTCTTCAAGTTCATCTTTTATCGCAATATTGATTGAGATTTCTTTCTTTTAACTTTTTGAAACAATTCTTCCCTGCATTATTATTTTTTGTCTTTCCTCGAGAATGCATGACTTGTGTGTAAAACAAACTGTAATAAATATGGGTTTTGGAGTCTACTCCACAAAGACAACTGTATTGTCCAACGCTTTGCTGCCAACTTTCGAATTGTAATCGTTACTACAAATCCGAATTTTGTCGTTAAAGGGGATGCCCTTGTACGTTGTTCCCTCTATAAGCAGCTCAATATCCTTTAATTTTGAATTAACATAAGTCATCTGAAATTTGTTTGTACTGGCTGTAAACAATTTGAAACGTAAAATTGGCTTACTTTCTCCCTTGGTAAATGCCGGAATTTTAACTTTAGCGCACATTGGCCCTACACTGTCTGAAATGACAAATATAATGTCTGCTAAAAAACATTTACCATTACTATGAGCTCTAGTCTATCCAGGGGATGAAGAAGGTTGTGACCAAACCTGTCCATCACTTAATATCATTACCAGACAAATTTGAGGTAGGGTTCCGAAATACATGCTGTCCTATAATCTTCTAGCACAAGTTTAGTAATAGTTATTTGAAACCTTTGGCTCCCTTTAATAAAATAAAATGAATGATTACACACATGTTACACCTCGTATTGGTGATATTGATCAACACATTTACACAAGAAGGGCTCCAAAATTAGATATGATTCATTCCTGGCTGAACCAGTGATTGGGAAAGGCAGGGGCCATGGGCCGTAGTCCAATTGAAGCTTAAATATACAAAACCATACAAACGGAAATAAGCTCAGAACTTATAGAAAATTGAAAACTTTTTTATGGATTATAGAAAATATTTACCTATTGTTATAGGCCGGGTTATAGTATCTAACTTCATGTTACAATATTTCAATGTCATATGAGTTTTCAATTTGAGGGTGCAATGTTTAATCGCAGGACTATCAACTTTCTTCTAAATTTTCTTTTGAGGATCTGGCCTTCATTTTCTTCACTTAACTTGAACAGCTATATCGATGTGGTAACAAATATCCTCGCAACTTTGTTCATTTCTAATATTTGTTAGCAAACCACGAGGTAACGTATTTGCCAGTTATTTTTACAAATTTTATTTTCTTCATTACTGCTGTTACCTTGGTGATATGCTGACCATCAATGTTTGCCCTGATGATTATTGTGTTTTTGTCATTCGGATCATCTGTTTCACGTGAGAGTTCAACTAAAAATTATTTTTATTTCTCGATCTAATGGAAGAACTTACTAACTTTAAACTGTTCTGGTACTCCTCACCAAACCTTTAATATGAAATTATAACCGTGTACAGAACATATCTGATATTCACATCTTCAGGCATACAAATACCTTAACTCTGATCTTATTGATATGTAGAAATATTTAGATTGATTGATTGTTGGTTGCTTAACGTCCAGTGGCAAATATTTCATGCATATTCAGGACGACAGAAATATTTAGAATACGTGTTCCGCCTACACATGAACATTTAAAATCTTTCAAACTACATACTGGCATTCCTGGCAGGTCGACTGCATAGCAATGGTCTAGTTCGGATCTCAGTGCAGTATTCTATTGCCATTAAAATGGCAATGTCAATTTGTTTTGTCAGAATATTCAATTATGACCCGTTGATTATCGGTAGTTTCTATTGGTATTTCAAAAATCACTTGACTCATTCTTAAGAAATTGATGAATTATAGAACAGTCCGAATTCGTATGTTTAGAATTCCTCTACCCCTCTATCTGCTGTTAATTTTCCAACTATGTCCCCGAAACTTATCAGTGGACAGGCAAATCAGATATGTTAGGTTCTGGAAGTCTCCTATGGGCCGTTGTTGTTTGCGAGTTTCCAAGCTCTGATTAAGGAGGAAGAAACATTATCTTGGTTAAAGATTCGTAAAGAAGAATTTATCAGGGGTCAAGAAAAATCAATTTGTACCCTCATTGGTCGACATGGTCTCAATCGATACTTAATGGACTGTTGTTTGAATTTAGAAAGGCCAAACATTTTTGTAGCTGATGACTGGTCAATGCTTAACATTTTCGAAATTAGAATGTGCAACTTTGATTAAAATAATCAGAAGGCACATTAAATAAATATGATATAACAGCTGTGAAGACCTCAAATGCATTTTCATCGTCAACCCCATGTGGTTCATTGAACAGGTCACACCATTTTTTGAAAAACTCGTCATATTTTATTGCTAATCTGCAGGCAGAAAGGTATACGTAGTTACTACTGTCATTACTAGCCAATCAACTCAACACTGAGGTTCTAAGTTCGAACCCCTATCGTGCAGGTGCACTCGACTTCTAGCTTATTTGACCTACCTATTGTATTTATTAATTAATTAGTATGTATTCCATATATATTTTGACAACTTTAATCTACAAGAAAAGCAAGTGACAATTCTTTTCACATGTATTATACCTTTGTCATCAACAACAACTATGTCTTTCTGGTAATATGTTTGAACACTCCTGATGACTACCATCTTCCCAAACAGGAGTTGAACATGAAAATCCAATAAATGTACCATGCTTGAAAAATCATAAAATGCAAATTAAATGGCAGTAGGTATTATTATAACCAGAAAACATGGAGATGGCTTTTATCTCTAAGGATCCTGCTGTTACAAATAACATCAAATGGGACTCAATGAATTCAAAATTTAATTAAGTAAGCAGCATCTCCTTATAGTGGTTCAAAGATACCTCATTTATGATGGTTTCTTGCTGCATTAAAGACCCATTGTGTCTCTTTGACACATCCCCCTATTTCCATTCTCAATTTTACAATGTAATGAAAAGCGAAGGTGTTTCCGAAAGCAGTATGGAGTCATGGGGCGGTCACTATGGAGACAGAGATTGCTGAAAATTTAGAACCTGGTTGCAAATCAGGAAACTATCAGTTACCATATACTTAGATTTCAAAGTTGAACTCTACACTTATTTCTTTAACTTAATTATGTAACTGTATGTATAAATGAAACAAAATGCTATCTTTTAATAAGTGATTTAGTGTTTATGTTTAATTAATGAATTTCTGAACAGAGTCAATATATTAGCAACAGTCCATAACTGATTTTCAGATCCAGCTAATGAAAGATGGACTGTATACTGTTCAAAGCTCGCTTTATATGCCGCTCAACATGTATTCTCAATGATGTGATTTTGTGATTGTCCTGAATTTGTGATGGTGTTTACTGTCCATCTCTGCAGAGGGAGTGCGAAGTTGCTATTGTTACACCTGTATCTTTCAGTAATTTAGTCCCCCAAGGGAAACTGAGGAATAGAAGTATGGTCACTATTGGTCTTCCTCCGACCGGCAGTAAAACCCTTGCTAAAGTGGGTCGTCCGTTTGGCTGTGCGGGATGTACAAATTTGCAGCCACGTCCGGTCAGAATGGGGACGTTAGATCCGATGCCTCGTGTAAAGAGGGTGCTACGCTCTTTGCACGTTAAGAACCCTTGCAACAACTCTTTGAGGGGTCCGTAGGTGACCTGTTGCAAGGCTAAATTTCTCTGACCTTAATCCCGGACGCCCCTATTACAGAAAATTGTATTTATTGTTAATTTGTTCTCGTCCTGAATATGCATGAAATATTTGCCACTGGACGTTAAGCAACCAACAATCAATCAATAAATCAGTAATTTAGTATTTAAAATAAACCCTTTGTCCGTCAATATTTGATCTCCTAGTTCTAATAACTGAATAAATCAACTATGCTTGGTAATTTCAATGCAAGACATACATTTAGAATACAAAGCTTAAATATAAGTGGTAGCACCATGCTACGCTATTCCGACCAGTTCTTTTCTTGTACGATAAAAATTATTTCGACGTCAAAGCTAAGGAAGATGGTCTTTCTGTAAAAAAAATCTGTAGTCTATTATTACACGAGCATTGGGGTACAAAAGTTTGAAGTCCGGTGGCATATGCTCCATTATTTTATTCCTACTAGGCCATATATTAATGCTACTCACTATGAAATACAATTAATTTGTCCAAGATCATGGCAAACAGTGGTCTATCATGAAATACTTGGGCTCCCAATTAGGATTCCATTCTTGAATTTTGATAAGAGCTCTATTGATTGTACTACGGTTTTTAAATGAACGTGCGAAAGCAGCTGAAATTACTAAATAATTCGTCTTTACGCATAAGAAAAGCAGTGGTATGGAACATTGTTGTCTTGTTTGTATCACCAAGGAGTCATAGCTTATTGTTTTAAAGGTCGAACAGTCTTTGGTGTCGGGATGATCTAGTCTTTTTTCTGCTTAATGTACAATATCTTACTGCTGTTCTATACCTCAGTTGTCCCTTGATATATGCCTTATCTTCTGATTGGATGCCAATGTTGTCCATGTCTGCATTGGGACTTCCAGATGTCCATACTCCCTTTAAATCGAAAATTTCCACCGGTACTATTGATGGCACATTGTACGTGTGTTTAACATTGTATGATAAATATATCTTTTAATATAACAAACATTTATGACTTGTATATATTTCTTTCAATAGTGATGATTTCAGACAGGAATATTGAAACCTTTCACACCTTCGTTCCATTGTTCCTGACAACAAAGTTTTAAAAGCAATGACCGCAAATGGAATACACTGAAAAGATTTGCGATACCGTCGTAGAATTTCATTTAAAATTTTCTCTGGCTGAAGCTGTGGGACAATCATGTTTATGTCCTTTATCAAAGAGGGTTTTGAATTCGAAGGCTTTCAAAAAACTGTCCTAGACCATTCACATGTGCATCCATGATATCGTTGTATCCTTGAAGTCTTCAACCAACACTTTTTATGCAATGTATTCTTGGCTCTAATGTTGGAAGAAATCAATGGCCAGGTCACCTGGTATGTTCCCACTTTCCCCCCAATAGATATTAATTGAACGATTATCAAGTTCAATGTCAAGCCTTGGAGTTAATGTTGCCGTACTCTGTGCTTTAAGTTAAGAACGCTGATTGGCGATATTTCGTATGATTCGAATTTAATACTTTAGCACATCAAATATCCACATTCGAAACAGGCAATCGCCATCATTCACTTTTGTTGCGTCAGTGGGGACAGTTCCAAATCGGTTTATGGTCTCCCTTAATGGTGGTCTCGTCCTGAACATGCATGCAATATTTGCCACTGGACGTTAAGCAACCAACAATCAATCAATCAAAAAGCTATTTAAAAAGATACCAATACCAACGTGTGACAGGTGGGTGCCGTTATGTCTAAATAAATTTGATTCAGAGACTTTGATAGCTTGATACCTCAAAATAATTTACCTTCGATCTTCATAAAAGATCCTACAGCGCAGTTTACACTTTTCTGTCTCTTTCTACTTACTTTGACCCATGCCAATATGGCCTTGGTAAATATCTGACCATATTATTTTAATGTCAGTTGCGAAAACATTTATTCTTATAATTGACTTTAACGTTGTATACCAGAGACTTCCTCCACTAACAGCATCAAATGCTCATTTTGATAAGGAGGAGCTAATAAGACAGAACAAGTCGTTATGCAAGAAACTGACATCACTTCTCAACTTTGCATACTTGTACATTTGTTTAAAACTATTATTTGATCCATATAACTCTTCACCATTTTCCTTTTATTTACCACAATTTACACCATGTAATCAAGTGTTTTTATCTTCCAATGCTCGGTTGTGGAAACATAAAATATACCCAGATGTTCACTACAAGTATGGGCGGGAAATTGAGAGCTTAATTATCATGGCCTGGCATGTTTGAACTCAGTAAAGTCCTCAGACGGGAATGACTCCCAAAGTTTTATTACTGCAAATGCTGGTATCACTTTTCTTCTTTTTTTTTTACCAAGAATATGCCAGATCCAACGAGTGATCTGTACGCACAATATCTATCTAATCTGAAAAAAATAACATATTTAACATATTATTCAAATTCTTTATACAAAGTGATACTCAAATCTTGAACAAGGATATTATTTTAACTGATTTGTCAGTATGTCGAAAAAAGTGATTAAGAAGATTTCATATTTACAGATGATATATTTGTTTATCCAGATTTAATTATTTAGCCTTTTTTGCGTTTCATCATCAGCTTGGGCTTGACATTTAAAAACAAAATAAACATCGCAAAAAACAAATTAGGAATGTTGAATGTCAAAGAAACCCTCCCTTTCCTTTGATGTTTTGCCTACTTTTAAGTGTTCCCATAGAGATCGTGGCTGTCTTGAAACCACTATTTTTTGGTTGTTCTCTGAATCAATGGTCTCAATTCTCCAGTGTATCAATATGTCCTTTATATTTTCTTCTGATTTTACAGAATCTAGCCTATTGTAATTGAATAAGAATTCGTTCAAGGAGTCAATATAATTTCTAGCGAGTTAACGTTTCGCACGAACTGAAGTACAGAACAAAATCCCTTATGTAAATTTCCTATTTTTGGGTGCTAACATATCTCTCTCTATATATTTATGAAGGTTGCGTGTGTTATAAAGATATCCCAACTAAAACGCTGATTATCGGTTCACCCCAATAAGAAACATATTACAAAAAATATGTCTGAAGAATCAATCATTAATTTCTTCTGTCTATTATTTAAGCAGTGATTATCAAAATCCCTCAAAATTGATGTCTTTGAGGGGTCCGTAGGTGGCCTGTTGCAAGGCAAAACTTCTGTCCCTATCCATTATACCCTCATTTTCCAGTGGCAGTCTAAATTTCCTCGAACATCATCCCTGATGGCCTCTTATTACAAGACCTACCTATTGTATTTATTGATAATTTGTTCTCGTCCTGAACATACATGAAATATTTGCCACTGGACCTTAACCAACCAACAATCAATCATTCAAAATTGATGTCCCAATCCTAAAAATTTCTAAATATATCAGAACTAAATCTTGAATAATTAGATATGCCAAACGTACATATTGTAAAATATTGTTAGGAAGATGCATTAGATATGAAATGTCAGTAGTCCTAATTGTGTTAAAAAACAATCTGACTTTTGACAAAATTCTTGCCTCCTGGGTGATTTGGAGCATTTTTTAAAACCTCTGCCTCTTCAAAATTGAGATCCTGTAGGTCATATTTGATCTAATGGCCTGTTAACTAATAAAATTATTCATATATGGCGAATATCTATGATTTTAAGCATTATTAGACGGAAAAGTTTCATATCCTAGTTTGAAATTTACAAATACTAGTATTGATTTTTAAATATTGCTATCTAAAACCTAGGAATACCCATAATTATTATTCACTAAGACAAGTTCTAAAAATGCACGAAGCGTATGACCCTGTTCGACCAATTTAAGCCCTAACTGTCATATTTACTTTGCCCTTGTTCTAGTATTGAATATCATGCAACAATGTGATCCAATAATCACAGCAATGTTCTCAGCATATTGAGGATTTAAGTTAGGAAACAGTTCCAGAATATGTTGTACTGTGTCTAGTTTTTCTCTATAAATGCAGAAATCAAGGGACAGTCCTGTTGATGGAATATTGTTTGGCATTTCTGTAAGTTCGCTTTCAGCCTTGAAATATTGAACCAATAAAGACCTCAACACTTCATTATTGTCAGTTTCAAGCTTCATTTTCAATGATTGAACCGGTAATTCTCAGTTTCTAGTAAAGGTTTATAGCAATGCAAAGTTGAGACAGTCTCAATGTCTCTCACAGTTATCCCAACCGTCATTACCTACAACCTTCCTGCCAAACTTGGTTTCAAAATAATTGCATACCTTTTCCCACCTACAATCTGTTGTCATAACGAAGTCTCTAACTTCCTGCTCAACCCAGTATACAGAATACATTCTAGTATTTGCACATGATGATATATGACACATTTGACAATCTCAGAAACTTCGGCGTCATATATTCTGCTAATGACTTCATTTCATTCAATTTGGCAATTTTGTGGCCGGGTTTGTATTTTTCTGAAATCATTGCATATGTTTTTACAAGATTCTCAGCTTCTTTTTGAGGTAAATCAACACCTTTATTTAGGTATTCTTTATCAACACAGTGGTGCTTTTACAAACACATTTCCACCACGATACGCGCTCTTATTTCTTTATGGGCAGTTTCATTGCCGAGGCAGGCGATACTATCAGACCTAGGGAGGCAATTTCCATCTCCAACAACACAAACTGGTAACATTGAGCTGAATAATGCAAGTCTGTCTCTAGGTATACAAACTATTGTCTGTCTGTCTGCAGCAAGGTTATGAGTCACCATATCAATGTCTTTATCGACTGTAAATAGGTAACTGTGGAACATTGGACCTTTCATTAATCTCAATACTATTTGTCTGAAGGTCATCGAATGATTCTGAGGACTAAATAAAGTAAAACCATCTGGAAATATGCACTACGTTCTTTCGGCCACTCAATATCAAAACGATCATTAACAGCTTCGTCATTGGTCCTTTTAAATTATTTAGTTATATTTTGAAAAAAGGAGTAATACGTTTAAAAGTAACACAACGTAGATATACAAAAGTTCAACGATAAACATTCAACGTATTTTCTTTTTAAGAAAATGAAAATCCTCTATTCTTATGTTGAATTTTTATATGCCTAGTGAACTTAGCTTTATACATGAATACTAGTACATCATTTGCACCAATTACTTCTTTGTTTGTCTTTTTTGATGTTAACAAGTAGTACATCATAGTCACTATATTCATCAGAATTGTTTCTATTTTCATCGTTTATTATGTCGTCGTATTCATCCCCAAAACTTTCTATATTTCTGTCTATGTCACTGCTGTTTCCATTTATCTCTTCAATAATTTTTTTAAGCTAATTTCTAGCTTTCTACCATTCTAGAAAGAAAAAATTACCATTATATAAGGAATTTATTATTTTAAAATCAACTAACAGTTTTATAATCGCATAAGTATGCATTTTTTGCACATAATATAAAAAAAAGGTGTGATTACCCGCCTTGATGATAAAATATAAATGCCCATTGTATCATATTTGATACACCTATTTTTGGAACAAATATTTTGCTCTTAACATTATATAGGTGACATTAGGAATTACACATAATTACTAAACAATTCAGTAAAAACCTGTAATTACTAATCAATTTAGGAATTGTTCAATGACAGCATTATTTAAAGTGGATCGACATTTGAAAATGCCTGTACCAAGTCAGGAATATGACAGTTGTTGTCCATTCGTTTTTGATGTGTTTTGTCATTTGATTTTGCCATGTGATTAGGGACTTTCCGATTGAATTTTCCTCGGAATTCAGTATTTTTGTGATTTTACTTTTTTTTTTCCATACATGTCTTGCATAAAAGCAAGTTGCAAAAACACTAAACTAGTAACTTTTAAACATCGAGGAAAAGAACATTATTACAGGACTTGTCGAAATTGTTATGGGAGGTTCCAAGGAAGTACAGCTAATACATAGTTGCGAAATACTGCTTTGTTAGACGGAGATGGAGTGAGCTAAAAAAAAATTTGTTCGCCCCTCAGATTAAAAAAATCTTTTAGTAGAGTAGGGGTTTTGACATTAATGTCGAATTTGTAAAAAGTCGCAATGATGACAAAACATGAGTGTTGTACCTGTGGATATCAAATATTCACTGGTTAGAAATATTATTAAAGATTTGGTATGCAAGAGACCAAACACCAATTAAATTCTAACAGTACTAATTTTTTATACTTTATACTAAAAGTTTTAATACTTTCATTTAGAGTAGGATAGTTTTCTAGTTATGAGTTTATTATATATTTTGAAGTACAAATGTATTTTAAGATAGTTGTGGGTATTATATGTATTACACATGCTCATTTCTTTAGATCTAGTAAATTAGTTTCATTTTAAAAACACATTTCAGTAGCTTTGCTTAGTATATTTTAGTATAGAATGTTGTAGTTGTGTAGTATTTTAAATTTAGAAATATTTCATGTATTTTTAATATATTGAGCACATTTTTCTGCATTTCACAATTGCATAAATTTCTGTGATTTAATAACAGTTTTATATAAACTTTAAAAAAAAATTAATACATGTTTTTCATGTCATTTAAGTAGTTTTTGAATAGTTCATGAATTGCTCATATAAGATATCATTTCTTAACATTATTTTGTAACTTCATATTTTCTAAATGAAATACATATTCATAAGTTAAACATTTGTATGTTTGATTTAAAAAAAAATAATTTGATGCAATTTGAACACAAATATTTTATGTAAAAGACAATGCTTTAATTACAATCTTGAAAAAAGTATTTTGTTGTTACTAGTATTACCCTACAGAGTTATAAGTTTTGGAAGCAGAAATTTGCACATTCTTGCTTATTACCTAGTGAACATTTGTTCATTATACTAAAGGGTCACCCCCAAGGGTGACTGGATAATAGAAATATGGTCACCATTGGTCTTCCTCCGACCGTCGGTAAAACCCTCGCTAAAGTGGGGCGTCCGTTTGGCTGTGCGGGATGTACAAATTCGCAGTCACGTCCGGTCAGAATGGGGACGTTAAATCCGATGCCTCGTGTAAAGAGAGTGCCACGTTCTTTGCACGTAAAGAACCCTTGCAACAACTCTTTGAGGGGTCCGTAGATGGCCTGTTGCAAGGCTAAATTTCTGTCCTTATCCAATTTACCCTCATTTTCCGTGGCAGTCCAAATTTCCCCGACCTTCATCCCGGACGGCCTTTATTACAGGACCTACCTATTGTATGTATTGTTAATTTGTTCTCGTCCTGAATATGCATGAAATATTTGCCACTGGACGTTAAGCAACCAACAATCAATCAATACTAAAGGGTCATATCAAAGACTTGAAATTTGTATTTATTTCTTTTTTGAAGAGTACACCTCATATATAGGGAAGGCCAAAGGCTAATTTACTGGAAAATAAATGTTCTAGTTGGGTTAAATACTTTCCTGCTTGGTGTTGTGTACTATCACCATTATGAACAAAAAGACACACTTAATACCTAAATCTACACCAACATTCACTGCCAATAACCATGTTCATACATTTGAATATTTCATCTTAAACTATAAATTTTATGAGATTTTTGTTTATTTTTAAATATGGTAGAATTATCAATAGAAAAAGTGACCGATTTAAGGTTACATCTGATTCAATCATCTAAAAGTGGTCAAATTTACTGTAAAATGTAGTATAATTGTACATAAGCAGTGGCAGGTTTGCTGTTACATATTATAAAATTATCTAAAGACTCTTTCTGATTGGACAAATAAACACATAATGCATGGACTTTACTGAGCCACATATATAATGGAAAATGAAGACTCTTTCTGATTGGACAAATAAACACATTATGTATGGACTTGCCTAAGCCACATATATAATGAAAAATTCTGATAGGACAAACAAGCACATTATGGATGGACTTTACTGAGTCACATATATAATGGAAAATAAAGACTCTTTCTGATTGGACAAATAAACACTTTATGCATTGACTTTACTGAGCCACATATATAATGGATAATAAAGACTCTTTCTGATTGGACAAGTAAACACATTATGTATGGACTTTAATGAGCCACATATATAATGGAAAATAAAGACTCTTTCTGATTGGACAAATAAACACTTTATGCATGGACTTTACTGAGCCACATACATAATGGAAAATAAAGACTCTTTCTGATTGGACAAATAAACACTTTATGCATGGACTTTACTGAGCCACATACATAATGGAAAATAAAGACTCTTTCTGATTGAACAAGTAAACACATTATGTATGGACTTTACTGAGCCACATATATAATGGAAAATAAAGACTCTTTCTGATTGGACAAATAAACACATTATGTATGGACTTTACTGAACCACATATATAATGGAAAATAAAGACTCGGACAAATAAACACATTATGTATGGACTTTACTAAGCCACATATATAATGGAAAATAAAGACTCTTTCTGATTGGACAAATAAACACTTAATGCATGGACTTTACTGAGCCACATATATAATGGAAAATAAAGACTCTTTCTGATAGGACAAACAAGCACATTATGTATGGACTTTACTGAGCCACATATATAATGGAAAATAGAAAATAAAGACTCTTTCTGATTGGACAAATAAACACTTAAAGCATGGACTTGACGGAGCCACAAATATAATGGAAAATAAACTCTTTCTGATTGGACAAATAAGCACATTATGTATGGACTTTACTGAGCCACCTATATAATGGAAAATAAACTCTTTCTGATTGAACAAATAAACATTTAGGGGCCAGCTGAAGGACGCCTCCGGGTGCGCGAATTTCTCGCTACATTGAAGACCTGTTGGTTACCTTCTGCGGTTTTTTTTTTATTTGGTCGGGTTGTTGTCTCTTTGACACATTCCCCATTTCCATTCTTAATTTTACTTTATGCATGAACTTGACGGAGCCACAAATAAATGGAAAATAATGACTCTTTCTGATAGGAAAAATAAGCACATTATGTATGGACTTTACTGAGCCACATATATAATGGAAAATAAATAAAATTGAGAATGGAAATGGGGAATGTGTCAAAGAGACAACAACCCGACCAAATAAAACAAGAGTGCACACACTGAAATGTCTCGCCTTCTTTACTTATCATTGATATTATGTTGATAGTCCTAATAATAAAGCTTTATTACAACTGTCACATAAACTTAACATAAACCAAGAAAACTAAACATTGACCTTTGAACCATGAAAATGAGGTCAAGGTCAGATGAACCATGCCAGGTAGGCATGTACAGCTAACAATTCTTCCATACAACAAATAAAATTGACTTATTGCTTATAGTTTTAAGAAAAACAGACCAAAACACAAAAGCTTAACACTGAGCAATGAACCGTAAAAAATGAGGTCAAGGTCAAATAAAACCTGCGCGACTGACATGTAGATCATGAAATATTTCCATACACCAAATATAGTTGACCTATTGCATATAGTATTAGAAAAAAAAAGGCCAAAACTCAAAAACTTAACTTTGACCACTGAACCATGAAAATGAGGTCAAGGTCATATGACACCTGCCAGGTAGACCTGAACACCTTACAACCATTCCATACACAAAATATAGAAGACCTATTGCATACAGTATAAGAAAAACAGACCAAAACACAAAAACTCAACTAAAACCACTGAACCATGAAAATGAGGTGAAGGTCAGATGACACCTGCCAGTTGGACATGTACACCTTACAGTGCTTCCATACACCGAATATACTAGACCTATTGCTTTTAGTATCTCAGATATGGACTTGACCACCAAAACTTAACCTTGTTCACTGATCCATGAAATGAGGTCGAGGTCAAGTGAAAACTGTCTGACAGGAAAGAGGATCTTGCAAGGTACGCACATACCAAATATAGTTATCCCATTACTTATAATAAGAGAGAATTTAACATTACAAAAAATCTTAACTTTTTTTTCAAGTAGTCACTGAACCATGAAAATGAGGTCAAGGACATTGGACATGTGACTGACGGAAACTTCGTAACATGAGGCATCCATATACAAAGTATGAAGCATCCAGGTCTCCCACCTTCTAAAATATAAAGCTTTTAAGAAGTGAGCTAACACCGCCGCCGCCGTAGCCGCCGCATCACTATCCCTATGTCGAGCTTTCTGCGACAAAAGTCGCAGGCTCGACAAAAACTACAGCAGAAGGTCACCAACAGGTCTTCAATGTAGCGATTATTGAGACGTATAGATACCCTTTGAACAAGTTTAGTATTTAGTATTTTTCCATTTCTAAGCTTCATAACTGTTTTGATAGTGAATTATATAATAAAGGAGCAAAGATTGGCGTCCAGAATATGAACCAGCATACAATAATTTAAGTTATGTAAAATTGATAAATTGATAAAGACGCTTTCTGATTGGAAAAATAAACGTATTATGTATGGACTTTACTGAGCCACATATATATAATGGAAAATAAAGACGCTTTCTGATTGGAAAAATAAACACATTATGTATGGACTTTACTGAGCCACATATATAATGGAAAATAAACTCTTTCTGATTGGACAAATAAACACTAAATGCATGGACTTTACTGAGCCACATATATAATGGAAAATAAAGACTCTTTCTGATTGGACAAATAAACACATTATGTATGGACTTACTGAGCCTCATATGTAATGGAAAATAAAGACTCTTTCTGATTGGACAAATAAACACAGTGGCAGATCCAGAAATTTTCATAAGTGGGGGCCCACTGACTGACATAAGAGGGGGCCCGCCCCAGTCACGCTTCAGTGATTCCCTATATAAGCAACCAAATTTTTTCCCAAAAAGGGGGGGCCCGGCCCGGGCCCCCCTAAATCCGCCTCTGAAACACATTATGTATGGACTTTACTGAGCCTCATATATAATAGAAAATAAAGACTCTTTCTGATTGGACAAATAAGCTGTGTATGGACTTTACTGAGCCTCATATATAATGGAAAATAAAGACTCTTTCTGATTGGACATGTAAACACATTTTGTATGGACTTTACTGAGCCACATATATAATGGAAAATAAACTCTTTCTGATTGGAAAAATAAACACATTATGTATGGACTTGCCTTAGCCCTATATGAGTATTTCCAACCCCCAAACAATGCATATTTGAAATATGAAAATACATATCAATGGTACCAGGCTTATAAATTAAATTACACCAGACACATTTTTCGTCTATATAAGACTCATTAGTGACGCTCGAATCTAAATAATTGAAAGGCCAAATAAATAACAAATTTGAAGAGCATTGAAGACCAAAAGTTGTGCCAAATACGGCTAATGTAATCTGTGCCTGGATGTAGAAATCCTTAGTATTTCGAATAATTCATAGATTTTAAACAATTAATTTATAAAAATAACAAAACCATTGTTATTTCATGTCAACACTGAAGTGATGACAACTGGGCTGGTGATACCCTCGGGGACGAAACGTCCACCAGCAGTGGCATCAACCCAAGGTATCCAAGGTACCAGGCATATAAATTATATAACGCCAGACGTCTATTAAAGACTCATCTTTGACTCAATTGAAGGTATCTTCGAATACACAATATATCAAATTTTTTTTTAAGATATTGCTGATTCACATGGACCAATCATAAGTCATCTAGGGTGACATCAATAGATAACCTTACATTATGCACACTAGACACCAATCACATGGACACATTAAAAGACTCTTTGGGACTGGACAAAGACTCTTACAACAAACAAAGAATTGCAGTGAACATATTTATTTAGAAATATGAAATACAATGTATTTGAAACCTTTCAGCAATAAAGTGTAAATATGAATATGAATGATACAATTAATAATGCAACCAGAGCTACTAAAAACCACGTTGCCCTCTGCCATTTCTTCATTGTATTTGTTGCCCTTTCAAAGTCATTCTCTGCAATCATTAATCGAACAAGAAGGCTAGAATGATTGTTTATACTACATTTATAACTTGTATTTTCCAAAGTGTTCATATCAATTGTTTCAGCCATCATTAGCTGAAGAAATGGAAGCAAAACAGTGTGTTTGTTAATGTCAGCATAGGTCAGACAGCAACAACTTCCTGTCGTGCCCAATGCATAAAAAATGTCAATAATTTATGTGTCTTTTAAATCCCCTATAACTTTAAGTGTCTATGCAGTCCCTAAGGAAAAAATGGACCCTTTCTGTTTGGGAAACAAACAATGTATTACTTCTTAAATGAAGGTCAGCCGATAAGAACTAACCAGATGCTCCGTAGGGCGCAGCTTTATACGACCGCAGAGGTTGAACCCTGAACGGTTGGGGAAAGTATGGACACAACATTCAAGCTGGATACAGCTCTAAATTTGGATTGTGATTAAATAGTTGACACAGCATAGGTTTCTGACACAGAATGAATGTGGTCTAATGAACTTAAAAAAAATTTTTGCCTTTGAAATCTGAAATGAGAAAAATTGACCCCCGCCCCAATTTTGTTTTCACATCCCCCTTTCCCTTATTCCAAAACTGATATCAATTCAAATTTCTAATGGAGTTTGCAACAATAAATGCTCATTTGAATACATCATAAAATATTAAAATGTAAAAAAAAGTGCTTGTTATCACTGAATGGTAAAGTTTGTGTTAATTTATCAGTTGGTAGTAAAAGTGAAAATACATTGTATATTGTATAAATCAATGATTTAAGTTGATTCAACTACTATTGCACAAATATCTATTCTGGACAAAGAAAGATAACTCCAATTGAAAATTTCTTGCTATTGCACAATATTGTGCAATGAGATATTTCTTGCTATTGCGCAATACTGTCAATTGAAGATTTCTTGCTATTGAACAATACTGTGCAATTGAAAATTTCTTGCTATTGCACAATACTGTGCAATTGAAAATTTCTTGCTATTGCACAATACTTAATATAATAATTTTGAATCCTGATTTGGACCAACTTAAAAACTTTGCCCATAATCAAAAATCAAAGTACATGTTTAGATTCAGCATATCAAAGAAGTCCAAGAATTTACTTTTTGTTAAAATCAAACTTAGTTTAATTTTGGACCCTTTGGACCTTAAAGAAGACCAATTTGTAAAAGGGACCAAAAATTAAGAATTTACTAACACAGTTAGATTTGGCATATCAAAGAACCCCAATTATTCAATTTTTGATGAAATCAAACAAAGTTTAATTTTGGGCCCCGATCTGGACCAACTTGAAAACTGGGCTTATAATCAAAAATCTAAGTACATTTTTAGATTCAGCATATCAAAGAACCCCAAGGATTCAATTTTTATTAAAATCAAACTAAGTTTGATTTTGGACCCTTTGGACCTTAATGTAGACCAATTTGAAAACGGGACCAAAAATTAAGAATCTTCATACACAGTTAGATTCGGCATATCAAAGAACCCCAATTATTCAATTTTTGATGAAATCAATCAAAGTTTAGTTTTGGACCCTTTGGGCCCCTTATTCCCAAACTGTTGGGACCAAAACTCCCAAAATCAATCCCAACCTTCTTTTTATGGTCATAAACCTTGTGTTTAAATTTCATAGATTTCTATTTACTTATACTAAAGTTATGGTGCGAAAACCAAGAAAAATGCTTATTTGGGCCCCTTTTTGGCCCCTAATTCCTAAACTGTTGGGATCTCAACTACCAAAAATCAATCCCAACCTTCCTTTTGTGTTCATAAACCTTGTGTTTAAATTCCATTGCTTTCTATTCATTTATACTAAAGTTATTGTGCAAAAACCAAGAATAATGCTTATTTGGGCCCTTTTTTGGCCCCTTATTCCTAAATAGTTGAAACAAAAACTCCCAAAATCAATCCCAACCTGCCTTTTGTGGTCATAAACCTTGTGTCAAAATTTCATAGATTTCTATTTACTTTAACTAAAGTTATAGTGTAAAAACCAAGAAAATGCTTATTTGGGCCCTTTTTGGCCCCCAATTCCTAAAATGTTGGGACCAAAACTCCCAAAGACAATCCCAACCTTCTTTCTGTGGTTATAAACCTGGAGTTTAAATTTCATAGATTTCTATTCACTTTTACTCAAGTTAGAGTGCGAAAACTAAAAGTATTCGGACGACGACGACGACGCCAACGTGATAGCAATATACGACCAAAAAATTAAAATTTTTGCGGTCGTATAAAAATGATAACTTTCATCCAAATTGACAGCTATGCCTTTTATAGGACTAGACAAATTATCCTTGCTAAATGAATCAAGATTGCTTTGACAGATTGGTCGACCTCTATTATTTTGTATACACAAGCAATTTCCAGTACCAAATCGAACTACAATTAATGGACTATTTTTAATTCTTATATGAGGTTCTTCTTTAGCTTTAGATATAAAGCCATATTCTAATCAAATAAAACATGGGGTGCACGTGATTGACGTATCAATCGAAAATGCAACGTCAGATGAATTTTAAACAACAGAGATAAAAATTGACACTTTTGTTGATGTTGCTCGCAAGGAAATCAAATAAAAACATTTCTTAAAGTTTGAATGTTTCTATCCTTTTTTTATTGTTAAACTGTTTTTCTTCAACGATTTTGGTACATCAAATCAAATTGGCGACACTTTGGCCATGTATTATAAGCCCACTTCTAAGTACAAATGTTTCAAGATAATCTTATTAGAATTGAAACAATTCTATCATGCCATGCTCTATGTTCATTTTAACATGGGTAGGCATTATATTTGTAAACATGTAATACCTCACTAAAACTCAGTATTAAGATATTGACAAATATAATGCCTACCCATGTTAAAATGAGCATAGAAAATGGCATGAAAGAATTTTTTCTTAAATAAATATCATTATACCTAATACTGATAATGTTTGAAATAACATCTTTGCAGAAGACTCACTAAACACCATTGAATACAGAGAAAGTATTAAAGATTGCTAATAATAATGATTGTTGATAAGTCATACCAGTGATTTGAGTGGACACTAACACACAATTGTCAGGACTATCAAAATGAGCACTAATTGAACATAATTATAAATATTTACACATAGATGCTATTAATATGTATAAATGCAATATTTCTTCTTGCTAAAGCAAAACTAACCTTTACAAATTTTTTCACAATCCTGACATTATTGACATGTTTTTTTAAGAAAAACTTTTGCTGTCAAATGAAAACCAAATTAAGACGGAAGTTTTTCTTCTCTCTCACTTTTTATGATTCATATTACTGATCTTTTTAATAATTTTGTCGTAAGATTGCATCCAAATTTCTCCTGGTTCTTTCTTGTTTTTCTTTCCTCATTAGTTCTCGGACAGATACACTAACACACAATTGACTTTCAAAATGACCACCAATTTTCTTGATGGGATATAGAACATAATTATAAATATTTACACACAAATGCATTAATATGTATAAATGCAATATTTCTTCTTGCTAAAGGAAAACTAACCTTTACAAATTTTGACACACTCCTAACACTATTGTCATGTTTTTTAAAGGAATAACTTTTTCTGTCAAATGAAAATCAAATTAAGACGAAAGTGTTTCTTCTCTCTCACTTTTTATCATTCATATTACTGATCTTTTTAATAATTTTGTCGTTAGATCACATCCAAATTTTTCCTAGTTCTTTCTTGCTTTTTTTTTTTGCTTTCTCTCTATCCTATCAGTTCTCAGACAGATACACTAGCACACAATTGACTTTCAAAATGACCACCAATTCTCTTGATGGGTAATAGAACATAATTATAAATATTTACACATAAATGCTATTAATATGTATAAATGCAATATTTCTTCTTGCTAAAGCAAAACTAACCTTTACAAATTTTGTCACACTCCTGACATTATTGACATGTTTTTCAAAGGAAAACTTTTTTCTGTCAAATGAAAATCAAATTAAGACCGAAGTCTTTCTTCTCTCACTTTTTATGATTCATATAACTGATATTTTTAATAATTTTGTCGTTAGATCGCATCCAAATTTTTCCTAGTTCTTTCTTTCTTTCTCTACCGCATCAGTTCTCGGACAGATACACTAGCACACAATTGACTTTCAAAATGACTACCAATGTTCTTGATGGGATATAGAACAATGCTATTTATATGTACAAATGCAATATTTTTTCTTGCTAAAGCAAAACTAACCGTTACAAATTTTGTCACACTCCCGACATTATTGACATGTTTTTTAAAGGAAAGCTTTTGCTGTCAAATGATAACCAAATTAAAACAGAAGTTTTTCTTCTCTCTCACTTTTTATGATTCATATTACTGATCTTATTAATAATTTTGTCATAAGATTGCATCCAAATTTTTCCTGGTTCTTTCTTGCTTTTCTTACATTATTTTTTTGAACAAAAATTAGGGTCAGATTTTTTTTTTTCTAAAGATCCCTCCTCTCTCCATTTCCCTCGAAAAAATTTGGTCCGTGCCTGAAAACTTCACCTGCAGCTTCCAGTATTAAATTCTTGAAAAAATACACGCGCCTCTGCTAAAAGCAGTTTTTCAATCGTAAACTCTCCCCAGCTATCGAAGCAAAGTAGCCAACCATTATCATACTGATGAATGTGGCCATCAAATGACGAAATTGCACTTGTTTCTTCTGATTTCAAAACAAAAATCGATGGCATATTAAAAATGTATCGATCACCGGAAATAACTTACGCCACATAAAAAGAGGATAGCTTTATTACTTCTTAATGGGTAGTAACAACTCATAGAAAATACTCACTTATTTCGACGTTTTCTGTTTCCCACCATTATGGCCATCAAAATTACTCGTAACTTATAATTCATATTACTGATCTTTTTAATAATTTTGTCGTTAGATCACATCCAAATTTTTCCTAGTTTTTTCTTGCTTTTATTTTTGGCTTTCTCTCTATCCTATCAGTTCTCAGACAGATACACTAGCACACAATTGACTTTCAAAATGACCAACAATTCTCTTGATGGGTAATAGAACATAATTATAAATATTTACACATAAATGCTATTAATATGTATAAATGCAATATTTCTTCTTGCTAAAGCAAAACTAACCTTTACAAATTTTGTCACACTCCTGACATTATTGACATGTTTTTCAAAGGAAAACTTTTTTCTGTCAAATGAAAATGAAATTAAGACCGAAGTCTTTCTTCTCTCACTTTTTATGATTCATATTACTGATATTTTTAATAATTTTGTCGTTAGATCGCATCCAAATTTTTCCTAGTTCTTTCTTTCTTTCTCTACCGCATCAGTTCTCGGACAGATAAACTAGCACACAATTGACTTTCAAAATGACCACCAATTTTCTTGATGGGTAATAGAACATAATTATAAATATTTACACATAAATGCTATTAATATGTATAAATGCAATATTTCTTCTTGCTAGAGCAAAACTAACCTTTACAAATTTTGTCACACTCCTGACATTATTGACATGTTTTTTAAAGGAAAACTTTTTCTGTCAAATGAAAATCAAATTAAGACGGAAGTTTTTCTTCTCTCTCACTTTTTATGATTCATATAACTGATCTTTTTAAAAATTTTGTCGTTAGATCACATCCAAATTTTCCCTAGTTCTTTCTTGCTTTTCTTTTTGACTTTCTCTCTACCCCATCAGTTCTCGGACAGATACACTAACACACAATTGACTTTCAAAATGACCACCAATTTTCTTGATGGGTAATAGAACATAATTATAAATATTTACACATAAATGCATAAATATGTATAAATGCAACATTTCTTCTTGCTAAAGCAAAACTAACCCTTTACAAATTTTGTCACACTCCTAACACTATTGTCATGTTTTTTAAGGAATAACTTTTTCAATTTGAGGTCGCTCCCTTAAGTTCTATACCTTTTGTGAATACAATTAGAAGCAGATAACTACCTGTTATGTCAATGTCTTCCAGTTTCTTCCCAGCATATTTCTTTGTCAGATTCATGTCCTGCACCAACATTAACTCTTTCAATAAAACCAGACATCTGGCGATAGTGGGTCTTGTGTACATTTGCACTGTGTCCCAAGTGTCGACAAACCCATTCCAACTGGTTTCCATCAAGATTCAGCATCTAGAAAATATTCATAAAAATTAGCAATCAGTTGGAATTAATATCATGTGTTTTCCATCAGAACGATTGTTACTTCTTTCAAACTTTAAAGCAATACTATACAGTCATTGGACCAACTGACTCAAGTCTAAATCAGTTTGGACTTCTTTAGGTTATTTATCATACATGTTTCTTTGGAAAATCAAACACTTATATGTTAATATCTCTTTACAACAAAATCCCATAGGGAGAAAATATCTTGAACTTGCAGCATGTGGTTGCAAATAAAAGTGTGACTTAATACTTAGTGACACAGGACTAAATTTCAACCTGGGCCACCAGTATTTTGCAATCCTATTTTTTTTCTTTCTTTTTTTCAAAGGTATATATGTTGTGTACAAGTTGTAATGTTGTTTTTTTGTACAAGTTATCAGTGTTTTATGAACTTCCTAACACACATTGATGATGCAAGCACACAGTCTTTTGTTTCGCACATTTCTGTCAGATCTCCACAATAAAATGATACAGTTTAATACTGAACATTGATGCACACACATTATAAGAACACACACAAGACTTTTTATGGATATGATTTTGGTATACGGTGAAAAATAAACTTTAGATTAAAACCATTCAGGTATCCTCATTTCCAGTTTGAGGAAAAAGAGAATAGCACTAAATGTAAGGTTGATGTATATACATTTGAATTTAAGACATTAAACTGATACATTTTAGAAGATAAACTTTTATCAACTGGTGAAAGAAGGTATGTATCAAAAAAACTTATAACTTGTACAAAAACCTTGTACAAATGTTGTGTACAAGTTATCATTTTGTACAAATTTTAATTTGTACAAAATATTGTACAAATTATAATTTGTATTTTGACTGTACAAATTATAATTTGTACAAAATGTGCTTGTACAAATTACAATTTGTACAAAATTTGACCAAAATTCACTTATAACTTGTACAACAGTTTTAAATACGAATTTTGGTGAAAAATGCAATGATTCACACGATAGAATTGTAATTAACTGACCACACACTCAACCTTATTACATAATACACTGTTTATACACAACTACAAAAGGCAGGTTGATCTTCGAAATTTTTGAGAGAAAATAAAAGTAAACAAATAGGATTTTTTTCAAATTCTTAATACATAAACGTCTTTTTCTTAAAAAAAAAATATCATTCAATAGTACTGCTGGATTAGTTCTCATCGTTATTTTGAGGTATTTTTTTTTATTCAGAAACTTTGCAAACAATTTTATTTGTAAAATTTCATATTTTGTATCGTGAAAGATCGTGTACAGTGTTTTCATGATCGTGAAAAGGATCTCAAAAGATTTGTTGCCACGTATTTGTTATATCTAAAATTCCATGAAAACAATCAAATCTTTCTTTAAGCAAGTGATAATTTACATTTGTAATTGGTACATCAAAAGATTGCATTTACATGACTTATTCCGCATCACTTTTGATGGTTCAATGCCATTGGTGTCTGATGATTTTATAATACTACACCAACTAGTTTTCTTATAAAATAAAAGTCCGTCTGTCTGGTTTGCATACATTTTTTTTTTTTAAAGTTTAGATTGTCTCAACTGATTTCTGTTAAGTGTTATGTACAGTCATAAAACAAAGATCTGTGTTGAAAAAAAACATTGATAAAAACAAGAGGCTCTCAAGAGCCTGAATCGCTCACCTTAATTTTTTTGGTTAAATCTCTCATCAATGATTATTTTGGCTTTTCAATTTATTTAAATGTTCTTTGAATCGTCCTATTTTCTTCAAAAGCAAAAAAAAATCATTTTCTCGGCCATGTTTTTTCACAAAATGGAAAATAAAACACAATCTTTATTCTAGATACCCTAAGGATCATTCAGCTAAAGTTTGGTTGTAATTGGTTCAGTAGTTTCAGAGGAGAAGATCTTTGAAATAGTTTACGACGACGACGGACGACAAGTGATGGCAAAAGCTCACATTTCCTTTTAGGAAAGATGAGCTAAAAAGGCAATAAACAACTGACATATTCCTGACTTTAGCATAGTCATATTCCTAACCAAAATGGGTGTTTAATCTTCTGGGATATTTATTTTGTCTTAAAGTCTGACTGAAGCAGTTAAATACACATATTTATTCACAGCAACGGTTCCTGAGCTTCAACGCTCGCTATATGAAACAGTTAAAATGCCTGTAAAACAGGTTGTTATTGATTTGAGAGTCTAAAGATGCATACCTGTCAACCTGCGACGATGAAAATGCAGGTCATGACCTGCATTGAAGAATCAAATCTTAGGTCATAACGCGTACAAACTTTTTTGAGCTGAATTTCAGTATTTATGGTACATTTTCTTATAATGTATATCGAAGACACCAAAACATCAATGCATGTTCACTTGGTTAAGTCATTTTAAATCCTATTAATTATTATTTCATTGCACTTTTAAAGATTTTTATAAATTTGTGTAACACAGTCTCATGTCCTTTACTTTTTGTGGTGATCTAATACTAGAGGTTATTTTTCAACTGTAATTTTAACAAGTTTGAGACTACTGGCTTAGTAGCCTTAATATATACAATCTTTCAATTTACAAGGAAATTAGACTATGATAAAATATAGTAATACAGTTAAAGGAAGTATAAATGTAAAAAATAATTTTCAACTTTTTTTTAAAAATTGTATAAAGGTATAAAAATAATGAAAAGTTATTTTTCAATATGTATTTAGATTTTCAACCATAAAACGGAAATATAAGGAATAATTTTGAATGGTGACAAATAAGGGGAAGTAACTACACTACTTTTAATATGTTTGTAAACCAATAGTGCAATTTTTTTACGACCTAAAGCTTGGTAATTGGTGTTAATTAACAGTGTGTTTGACACCAAAGCTGTCAAGTGAAGCCATGCACTTAATGGGTCACTTAATTTGACAGTTTACATAGCTAGATGAACTTCCTGTTCATGGAAGAATTACGAATTTGCCGCTATTTCAAAGGAATATTACTTATGAAATCAATCTCAAGGCTAAGAAATACAGGTGAAATCGGGTCATTTTTGGAATTCCCGTGTCATTTCAATGACCCGGCGGGTGTCCCGGGTGATCCCTCAGAATTGTGAAAATCTCAGGTCACACCCGCTGAATACGGGTCAGTTGACAGGTATGAAAGATAGTGTGCAATACCTGATTCCATAAATCACCAGATCACCTGCTCAAACGAATGATAAAGAACTACTTTTAAATTTTGTAACTTACACATTGTAGGTGTACTGTCTGGTCATTTAGTAGCAATTCAATAATGTGTATCAATGCTTTTTTCGCCAAAATCCATATGAAAAATTATTGTACAAGTTATAAGTGAATTTTTGTCCTATTTTGTACAAATTTTAATTTGTACAAGCACATTTTGTAAAATTTACAATTCGTACAAAGTCAAATTACAAATTATTATTTTGTACAATATTTTTGTACAAATTATAATTTGTACAAAATGATAACTTGTACACAACATATACCTACCTGAGTGAGAGTAGCAGTGTACTTCCTCATGGAAACGCTTGTTATTCGGTTAGGGGCAGCAAGAGAGCATTCTGTACAAGTCTTTAATGATTCATAAGATCTAGCAAATAGATAGAAAGGTTAAAAGGACATGTCATGTGAGCATAGAATGATGAAACTATATCAACCCAGCATACGATGGTCCTATTTAAAGTTAAACCCAATTTCATTGAAATCAAACCAAGTTGAAACTCTGCTGTAAAATGGCAACCATTTTGAAATGCGCCGCCAAATTATTTCATTAGCACAATTCAACTCAAAATATCATTTAAGAAATAATTCCCGTGTCCTCCCCGAGGAGTCTGTATATTACATTTCATATTTGATATGTTAAAAACTACGAGCAGAGCAAATATATGTTGTTTGATAAAAATATATAATAAAACTTCTTAAATTTAAATATTTAAAAGGATAACGATGGAAATAACGTTAATATAAACAGTAAGTCCGTGCGCATGTGTCAAACATATTTTTTGTGCTCATTAGAACACGGCTTTGTTTACAAAGTGTAATAAGGACGTCATATTAGAATTTCACATTTAAATACCTTTCATGTTTAATTCTATACAATAGAGTATGAAATAATGAGCAAAACTTTATTTTTGGCTCCCAAGTTATATTTTTAGTAATGGTGGTCATGTTTTTCATCAGATCAAAAATCCCCACAGTACTTTTGTTGAGGATACCTTGAGGAACAATTGTGCTAATTTTGGTTTGATACTTTTGTAGTCATTCAAGTTTTTATTTTATAACATGGAAAATGTCAAAAATTTGTGAAATAGGGAAGTAACTCCAATAAACGCCAACAGGTTTTCACGAAAATTTGTATACCAGTATACTGAACATTTTTACATTGTCAGATTTTGGCTAAATCTAATGATTACACTGTAAAAAATGCGACTGTCATGTTTATATAGGAGAAACCAAAAGGACTTTAAATAATAGGATCAAGGAATATTTAGCTGACATTAAGCATAACAGGGATAAGTAGTGGCAGAACATTTTAATGAAAAAGACCACTGCCAACAGGACATGACTGTCCTGGAACAAATTTATGAAAGATCTACAAATTATAGGAGACATATTGAAGCATGATGGATGGAAAGATTGAATACAACCAGACCATTTGGAATAAACATAAAAACTGAATTTTTTTAAAGTAAATTAAATAAAAACTAATTTTATTATGACATGCTTCTTTAGCTTTGTAAACAACACTGTGATAAAATTATTGATAAAATATACTTAGCCCAGACTCAGAGATATACATAATAATGGCTGTTACAATATACCTCCCATGTAAATCTACATGTATTGGACCCTATTTGCAGACCCTTTGCCAATTTTATTGTTTTAAAAAGTGCAATTAAAAAAAGACAAAATAACTTTTATTCTTATTCGTATGCATAGTAAAAAGAAGTCATGCACAAGGGGTCGGAGAAATCAAGAAAATAAAAATTAAGTAACATTCCGCGAAAGTCCCTTAATCTTTTTGGCACATTTAAGTCATTTCAAAACATGACATCATACAAATGAAAACGCTTAAGTGGAAAGTTTTCTTTTACGTGAACCATCGGAATTTGTATGATATTGTATTAAAACTGATTTTTGAGGTAGGGTTTTGTTTTATTTTCTATTCAATTTCAGTTGCATTATTCGTATATTTACTCATTTTAGTAAGTCAACAGGGCAGCTACCTTTTAAGTGATCGCACTGTAATAATTCTGACCTTCACATTTTTCAAAATGTTTTCCATTGTAATTCCGTCATCTTGGTTTCAATGAGGATCATTTGTTTACATATGACAATCGTCACTTACGCATTTTCCTTAAATGTTCTTTTCATTGATGTGATGAGGTTTCCCGCGCTTTATGCAAATTTGATGAAATTGAACTCCACGGAAACACTTCCGGTAAAAACAATGGTGGATTCCACCATTTAAAATCATCTTGTAAAATGTGAAGATCAGGATTATCACAGTGCAATCAATTAAAAGGTAGGTCAGAAGTGGGTTTTTTTTGGTGATTTATGAATGGAATGTGAAAAACTATATCTCAAGTGAACGCGATTGATAGTTCAGATTATTTTTTACAGATAACCGCTACGAATTTCAGCTGACGGTGACTATAGATGATAAAAAAATAAAGCGAAATGAAGAAGGCCAATGGCTGAAACGTTTAAGAAATATTTTTTTTAAACTACAATAATAAATCTAATGATTTAAAAGAAATTTGCAAAAAAAAGCAGTACTTAAGTTTAACCCCTCAGCACTCAATAGAATTTTGCCATAACAGTATGAACAGTCAGCTTGACTATGAATGTCATGAGGCTAGTTAATTTTTTTTTTCTCTTCTAGATAAGCCTAAATAAAGGTTACTGCTAAAGGTGAATTATGAACTAGGGTTTTGCAGGTGACTGGAACAACAAGCCCCTTTAATATTTGGTCTTTAATAATAATTACCAGATTTTTTAGATACAACAGGAAAAAGGTAGCAATTAGCTTCTGGAATTCCTGCTTGTTTTCTAACAGAACTCGAAGCTAGGAAATCAAGTGGTCCCTTTAGGTCAGCAGGTATCAATATAGGTACTGGGCGGTTACCCTATAGAAATAGAAATGTTTCTTATATCATATATATAAATGTGAGTACAGTTTCAATAACTCCAACTTTTATATTGTTTTGATTAAATAAAACTCTCAAGAGATGAATAAACTTTGGTCATTCAAATCATTATCATAATGTCATGTTAACTTGATAAACCAAATTTCAAATAACACTGAATCACTCACCTGGGCACCTGAAATCTGACCGGTGTGAATATAAATACAGCAAATTTAAATATTAAGTATTTAAATAAGCTTACATGGCCATTACTGGCCTTAGCCAGGTGAGCTAAAAACTAGAACGATAGCTGTAATCAACAATTTAAGTGACCTTGTGTTGCCACAAATGTTACTGTTGCATACCTAAAGGAAATAAACTTTTTGGAACAATCAACATGAAAAACATTTTTTGCTGAACTTTTTGGGAAAAAAATTCCTAAGTGTTCTGTGGAACCCAGTGTCTTGCCTACTTTTGCTGTAAATCGCAGGCTAAACAAAAATGAGGAAAAAAATCAATAAAATTATTCCTCTTGAACTATCTTTTGATTGTAAAAAGCTTGTCCAAGTTTGGATAAAAACCAGGATAGTTTATGAATGTAATGAATGTTTAAAAAACTTTAACTGCAGACTGTATGTAATGTTAACTGGAAGAAAAACTAATAAAATTATTTATGTATGTGCCTGTCCCAAGTCAGGAGCCTGTAATTCAGTGGTTGTCGTTTGTTTATGTGTTACATATTTGTTTTTCGTTCATTTTTTTTACATAAATAAGGCCGTTAGTTTTCTCGTTTGAATTGTTTTACATTGTCTTATCGGGGCCTTTTATAGCTGACTTTATGCGGTATGGGCTTTGCTCATTGTTGAAGGCCATACAGTGACCTATAATTGTTAATGTTTGTGTCATTTTGGTCTTTTGTGGATAGTTGTCTCATTGGCAATCATACCACATCTTCTTTTTTATATAAGTCTTTTTATAAGTAAAATACAGTTACACAGGTACAAAATATTAACAAAATTTCCTTCTAGATACTAGCTTTTGATCATAACAAGCTTCTGTCAAAGTTTGGTACAAATTTAAAATAGCATAATTTAACCATTGTTAACCACAGAGTAAATGTGTTGTTTCCTGGCAGAAAATCTAAGTCCATCTAAAAGTAAAATACAGAAAAAGTAGATTAAATTTTTTACAAAATTTTCTTCTGGATACTATCTTATGATCATAAACAAGCTTCTGTCCAAGTTTGGTAGAAATCTAGCATAGTTTAAGAAAGTTATCAAAATTTCAAAAACTTTAACCACAGAGTGAATATTTGTGGACGCTGCCGCTGACTGAATGAAGGATCACTTAGTCTCTCTTTTTCGACTAAATGCGAAGACTCGAAAAAAATAATTAAGCTGAGGCCTCACCTTTCCCCGGACTTTCATTAAGTCCTGACTTTTTAAAAGATGAAGTTCCACTTTGCTTAGTTCTCCAACAAGAGATTCGTCCAAATCATCAATATCTTTTGTCTTGCTGGCATAACTGTTGAGACTATAAAAGAATGATTAATTAGTTTTAATTAAAAAAAAAAGCACATTTTCCAAACACGTTTGTTTTATATAAGCCAGCAAACATTTGATTTTCAGGGTGTGGGGGGCTATGGATTATTTTTTTTAATGATCTGATGTCATTTTTTTTACTATACATTAGGTCATGTAGGTAAGGCCAACTAAAATTAATTAGTAGATTTTCATCCAAATTTTTGAAAAAAAATGGGGCAGGTGGGAGGGTTTAATTTTTTAAATTTTATTTCATATGAAACCATTTTGTGGCGAGTTCTTCATATATATATATGGAAGTGTAATAATAAGCTTATACAATGTATCATGTATACACAGGTATGAGAAATTGTACATTATTTTTGAAATCCTGAAATAAATGTCTCTTAATTGCGGATTTAGAAACTAAACAAACAAAAACATGTAGAAATACTCTCTTCAGTTGGACTTTCTACACCAAATGTATTTGTGTTTTTTAACGATGGTTTTAGTCCCCATAAAATGCAGTAAATGCATTGGTATGCAACACAATTATTATGAGTACTGTTGTGAAAATCCATGGATGGTACCAGCGAGATTCGAACCCTCAATCTCGGGATCTAAAGGCTGAGCTCTAACCAATTGAGCAAAAGAAGATCTTCCCTAACTCAACTAGTTAGACCACCTTTATATCTTCAGGTTTACAAAAGTACGATAAAATGAAAACTCAAACAGTGTTGAAAATAATAGGGTTCATTAAATAAAGGTTTCAGCCTGCATCATTTAAGCATCTTTAAATAATTAATTGAAATGGGACTTATCTTTAAGAGCTAATGGACTTGACAGCCTATCAACAGTGAAATATACATGTAGGTCACACCCCGAACCCCAAGCATGCATTATGGTTGGCATCCCTGAACTATACTAGCTGCATCATAAATATTTTTCATACTAAACACAAATTCCCCCCCCCCCCCCCCCCCCCCCCCAAGTTATTTTTTTCTTTTTTTCAAAAACTAACCTGATGGCATCAACTTCACCACTTCTTCTTTTGTTATACATGAGTATTCTGGTCTGGGAAAGCTGAACAATTCTGCTGTAGTTTTCCTCCTTAAGGTCCACAGCCTTAAGACATCCTATTAAATAGCTGGTAAGTTTTCTTATATCTTCTGGGGACGGAAGATCATGCTTTACTTGAAAACTTCTTCTAACCAGTACTGATCTAGCCAACTTTGTTATTCTCTCACCCCACTCCATTTTTATCAATTCTAGGCAAGTCTTTAATTCTTTCGCACATAATGAGTGAACATCTTTCTTAACTGTAATTGCCCATCTAGCGGTTATCATTCTTCGTAAATCATATTTTATCTTTATACCATTACTTGGAGCTTTTAGCTCCTCCATGTCATCCATGTATGGGAGACAGCATTGTAAAGCAGCTCCTACAAGCATGTCAAATCTACTGGGATGAAGGTAATATTCAAAGTCTTTCTCATCTTCACCTTCTAGTGAGCGAAGTTCAAGCAACATCTTTCCCATCAGCCTCATATGTTGTGAGGTATAATAGCGTCTTTTTTCCCGATTATCAATAGATCGTCTTAACCAGCTTTCCCCTAATGCAACAATAGTTTCATCTTTTTTGGCAACCTCTGAAACTTTGTCAATTATCATGCTTGGGAAAACCTCATTGAGCATGAGATTTGAGGGTTTAGTGCTTAAAACCCCTGCTTCCACTTGAGACATAATTACAATCTGTCTTCTACTCATTGTCACAGTTTGCATTGTACAGGCCTCTAAATGTCTTTTCATGTTTTTAAACAGTAACCATTCATAACAATTAATGCACGGCCCATATTGACTACTATCAAATACCACAGCATTTGATTCTGGTCTCCTTGAAAGAATAAGCTCCCCTTTTCCTTCTTCAACCACCTTTTTATTGTGCTTATTGTCACCTTGTTTTCGGAGTTTTGAAAAATCTTTTTTTTTCTTTTGCCAGTATTTCTTTCACTTTAGGTATGTTTTTGTGCACATACATGTGTGAGCTTATGTGTTGTCTCATACCTCCACAAAATAGACAGCTGTGAAAATTATCATATACTCTTTCATTCTCAGCTTTTTTTTTTAGCCTTACTTGCCTTTTTACTTTTTTGTACCTTTCGTACATAAATGCCAGGGTTGCTTACATCTCTGATAACCTTGTTTTCTTGTATACTGTTAGGTGACTTTTTTTCCAAGGCAGGCCAATGTAGGATGTTAGATGCTTCCCCATGTTCATCTTCCATACTAGTATCTGAGTCTCTGGCAACACTATCCTCATCATTATGTATCTTGTTTAGACCATGAATAAATTCATCTTCTAAGGATTTGTCTGATAATTGTTCTTCTGAAGACGGGACATAATCAGGATCATTTTTATCATGCTGCTCATCAAGGTCTTCATCATCAAAATCGAATGCTTGTGTTATTTCAATGGGGCTGTCCAACTTTTGTTGAATTGTACTGTTCATTTCTTGTTGAGTTGAACACCCCAAGCGCTCAGCTACATATATAACTTCATCTTTATTTACAGTCTGTTGATCAATGCCAGTTTTTATGGTAACTGGGGTAATTGATATAATAACTTCATCTCCCTTCCTAATTTCTTGCACTGCAAACAATCCAGAATCCAATGAAATATATACAGGATCTCTGTACTCATTCATGCCAGACAGATCTTTTGTACTATTTGAAGGTTCTGTAGTTTGAATATCCATTGCAGTGAAAGTGTTAATGACTGATTTCTCCTTTGAACTATCTGGCGCAAGACTATCCATTGCAGTGATGGTGTTAACGGTGACTGATTTTTTCAATGTACTATCTAAAGTTTCTGACACTTGCAATTGACTATCCATTGAAGTGATGGTGTTAACAGTGACTGTTTTTTTCAATGTACTATCTAAAGTTTCTGACGCTTGCAATTGACTATCCATTGCAGTGATGGTGTTAACGGTGACTGATTTTTTCAATGTACTATCTAAAGATTCTGACGCTTGCAATTGACTATCCATTGCAGTGATGGTGTTAACGGTGACTGATTTTTTCAATGTACTATCTAAAGATTCTAGCTTTGAACTATCTGCAGTTTCTGGCGCAGGACTATCCATTGCAGTGATGGTGTTAACGGTGACTGATTTTTTCAATGTACTATCTAAAGTTTCTGACACTTGCAATTTACTATCCATTGAAGTGATGATGGTGTTAACAGTGACTGTTTTTTTCAATGTACTATCTAAAGTTTCTGACGCTTGCAATTGACTATCCATTGAAGTGATGCTGTTAACAGTGACTGATTTTTTCAATGTACTATCTAAAGATTCTGACGCTTGCAATTGACTATCCATTGCAGTGATGGTGTTAACGGTGACTGATTTTTTCAATGTACAATCTAAAGATTCTGACGCTTGCAATTGACTATCCATTGAAGTGATGCTGTTAACAGTGACTGATTTTTTCAATGTACTATCTAAAGATTCTGACGCTTGCAATTGACTATCCATTGCAGTGATGGTGTTAACGGTGACTGATTTTTTCAATGTACAATCTAAAGATTCTGACGCTTGCAATTGACTATCCATTGCAGTGATGGTGTTAACGGTGACTGGTTTTTTCAATGTATTATCTAAAGTTTCTGACGCTTGCAATTGACTATCCATTGCAGTGATGGTGTTAACGGTGACTGATTTTTTCAATGTACTATCTAAAGATTCTGACGCTTGCAATTGACTATCCATTGCAGTGATGGTGTTAACGGTGACTGGTTTTTTCAATGTACTATCTAAAGATTCTGACGCTTGCAATTGACTATCCATTGCAGTGATGGTGTTAACGGTGACTGATTTTTTCAATTTACTATCTAAAGTTTCTGACGCTTGCAATTGACTATCCATTGAAGTGATGGTGTTAACGGTGACTGGTTTTTTCAATGTACTATCTAAAGTTTCTGACGCTTGCAATTGACTATCCATTGCAGTGATGGTGTTAACGGTGACTGATTTTTTCAATGTATTGATTGATTGTTAGTTGCTTAACGTCCAGTGGCAAATATTTCATGCATATTCAGGACGAGAACAAGTTATTCTGAAATTAAATATACTTATATCAATCATGTGTCAATCTATTATAGCATATTGGAGATAATGAGAAATTGACTTTAAACACATCCAAGGCTCTGAGAGCAGAAATCAATTCACCTGGACCTGAAAACTAAAGCTAAATACACATCAAAGGTACCAGGCTCATAATTTATATCAAGCCAGAATATGGCATTAATGGACAATAGATAAAACCCTGCCAAACCTGTATTCCAAATTTTGAAAGCCATTCCAATTTTGAAAGCCAGTAGAACTAAAAATTTGTAAGGGTTCCGCGGAACCCAGTGTCTCGCCTACTTTTGCTGTAACTCCGAGGCTCAACAAAAATGAGGAAAACAATCAATAAAAATATTCCTCTTGATACTATCTTTTGATTGTAAGTAGCTTCTGTCCAAGTTTGGTAAAAATTTCAGGATAGTTTATGAATCGAATAAATGTTTTAAAAACTTGCAGACTGTATGTTTTGTTAACTGGAAGAAAAACTAAGTCCATTTATAAGTAAAATACAGATACACAGGTACCAAATATTAACAAAATTTGCTTTCTAGATACTAGCTTTTGATCATAAACAAGCATCTATCCAAGTTTGGTACAAATTTAAAATAGTATAAGAAAGTTATTAAATTTTTAAAACATTTAACCACAGAGTGAATGTGTTGTTTCCTGGCAGAAAACCTAAGTCCATTTAAAAGTAAAATACGTAAAAAAATTGGATTTATTTTTTTACAACAAAATTTACTTCTGGATACTATCTTATGATCATAAACAAGCTTCTGTCCAAGTTTGGCACAAACCCAGAATAGTTAAAGAAAGTTATTAAAATTTTTAAAACTTTAACCATAGAGTGAATGTTATGTTTCCCCGCAGAAAAACTAAGTCCATTTATAAGTAAAAAACAGAAAAAATGGAATTTTATTTTTGCAAACTTTACTTCTGGATACTATCTTAGTCTCGCTTTTTCGACTAAAGTTGAAGGCTCGACAATAATGTTGATTGCTTTGGCTTCTTTCAGTGATGTCGTAACATTTTTGTCTCTATGGATCAAAGGCCAAAATTAAAATATTGTTTGTTTCCCCTTTTGGACTGACCCTTAGAAATTACTGCTATCAAAATAATTTTACTGACCAGTTTTAATTTAGTCTTAAAATCTAGAGATTAAGAGGATATAAATTAGGTAAAACATGGGTGGTAATTTATCCAAGGTAGGAATATTATTAATTCATCACAATTTTGGACTCCAATACTGTATCTGCAATTAATTAGATTATACGATTTAACAGTGCATATTAATTTATTTATTCCTGGAAAATCCAACTCAAGTCTACACTCTTGTTTTTTTGTTCGTTTGATGATTCATATACTTTTTGTCAGAATCACAAAATGAACTATATCTGACTATATAGCTGACTTTGCGGTATGTGCTTTGCTCATTGTTGAAGGCCGTACGGTGACCTATAGTTGTTGATGTTGTGTCATTTTGGTCTTTTTGTGGGTAGTTGTCTCATTGGCAATTATACCACATCTTTTTTATATATCACCTTTTATCTGTATTTTTTCTAAAGAAATGCCCAATCTACTTATTTTCCAGTTTCCCTTGAATCTCTCTGTTTCTGTATAAACTATCTTCTTTTTGAAAGATTTTCAAATCAAAATAAGTATATTTTTAACAACAAAACTTACATAATTTTTTTTTACATTATGTTGACTCATTTCATAAATTTACAAATTTTTAAATGTTCAATATAACTAAAAGTTAAAGTTTTAAACTTTAAACAAGATATATAAACTTTCTTCTGAAAAGACATATCACTTTTCTTCAGGAAAGATAATTTAATAATTTGAAAAATCTTCAGTAATGATAGTCGCCCTTTTTAACACAAATACTACATTACTATATATGAATTATGATAATACATTTTTAAAAAAAATCGGGAGTGCACTGGGCACTACTTAAAATGCTTTATAGATTTGTACAAGCCCTGAAAAGAGTCCAAAAAGAAAATAACAAAGTTGTATCCAGTAAAGGTAATTTCACATTGTCTGTATCCCATTTATAACTCTCCTAAAAAGTTTCCATTACTTGTAAAATTTGTTTTTTAGATCTTATTTTTGTTCTGTTTCCTTTAATGATAATAATTTTTCATTGATTAAACCTATTTGAAGTTATGTTTTCAACAATAAGGTGTCAGAAATCTGTTCTCAGTAGTTAATCCTATATTCTAATATGACATGCTTCTTTCCCTTTGTAAACAACACTGTGATAAAATTCTCGATATATCTATACTTAGCGCAGACTCAGAAATGTACATTATAATGGCTGTTACAATATACTTCCCGCGTAAATCCACATGTATTGAAACCTATTTACAAACCCTTTGCCGAATTTACTGTTTGAAAAATTGCAATTAAAAAAAGGCAAAATCAATTTTATTCTTATTCAGATGCATAATAAATTGAAGTTATGCACAAGAGCTCATAGAAATCAACAAAATAAAAATAAAATAAAATTCTGCGAAAGTCTATTAATGTTTTTGGCACATTTAATTCATTTCAAAACATGACGTCATACAAATGTCGTATACTGTTGTATTAAAATTGATTTTCAAGGTAGGTTTCGTTTAATTTTCTTTTGTATTGCATATTTACTGATTTCAACAAGTCAACATGACGGCTCCTTAGTTACGAAATGTCAACTTTGCATTCAGTAACGGCAGCTTCCGAGAAAAACATGTAAATTAAAATGGCAATTGTTGGTTTTGAGAATTAAAGAATAAAACAAATTTTTTTCTAGCGGTTGCTCAAGAAATAATCCATGCAAGCTACACATTTATAAGAATGTTTGAGCTTTATCTAACGGGGAGTAAAAATGAACAGCCAAACACACAGAAAACCCACCCTCGCTTCAGTTTTTTTAATGATTGTATTAGTCCTATTAGAATCGAAATAATTCATGGAAGCCATAGATTGTTGGAAATTTTCACATGGCCTAGCTAACACTCAGGATAAAATTTGAATATCACGGCCCAGGCCATGTGTAAATTCAGAAATAATTCATGGAAGCCATAGATTATTGGAAATTTACACATGGCCTGGGCTGTGATATTCGAATTTTATCCTGAGTGTTAGCTAGGCCATGTGTAAATTTCCAACAATCTATGGCTTCCATGAATTATTTCGATTCTAATAGGGCAAATACTATCATTAAAAAAACTGAAGCGAAGGTGGGTAAAGCTGTGTTTGTGGCTGTTCTTTTTTACTCCTGGTTAGATAAAGCTCAAACATTCTAATAAATCCTTTGCTTGCATGGATTATTTCGTGAACAACCGCTAAAATAAAAATCTGTTTCATTCTTAAAATCCACAATTGTCATTTTGATTTACATATTTTTCTCGTAAGCTACCGTCAAATCCAAAGTTGACATTTCGTAACTAAGGAGCCGCCATATTGACTTGCTGAAATAAGTTAATATGAGAATAATGCAAAAGAATAGAAAATCAAACAAAACCTACCTTGATAATCAATCTTAATACAAAAGTAAACAACATTTCAATGGTTTAGGTAACAGAAAACTTTCGACTCAAGCGTTTTTATTTGTATGACGTCATGTTTTGAAATGACTTAAATGAGCCAAAAACATTAATAGACTTTCGCGGAATTTTATTTTAATTTTGATTTGTTGGTTTTTCCGAGGTCTTGTGCATTACTTCTTTTTATTATGCATCCGAATAAGAATAAAAGTGATTTTGTCTTTTTTTAATTGCAATTTTTATAACAATGAAATCGGCAAAGGGTTTGCAAATAGGTTTCAATACATGTGGATTTACGTCGGAAATATATTGTAACTGAACAGCCATTATTATGTACACCACAGAGTCTGCGCTAAGTATAGATATCTCAAGAATTTTACCACAGTGTTGTTTACAAAGCGAAAGAAGCACGTCATATTAGAATAATTCTATGGCTTCCATGAATTATTTCTCAATTATATTAGTTTAAATATGTTCTAAGAACCAATGCATTTTGTCTGAATGGAAGCAAAATTGTTATTTTTTCATCTATTTCCCTACATAATCAAACTAAATAGGCAGTAGCATAGAGCTTTTCTTCCATTAGATATGTGTCCAAGTCAATTCCATAATTAAGGTTTTTAAGTGTTCAACAGAGTCTTTATTTTTCATAAGATTAATTTGGGAGTCAAGTCCATACTTAATGTGTTTTATATCCAAAACGAATGAGTCTGTTTTTTCCATTAGATATGTGTCCAAGTCAATTCCATAATTAAAGTTTTTAATTGTCCAAAAAGAGTCTTTATTTTTCATAAGATTAATTTGGGAGTCAAGTCCATACTTAATGTGTTTAATGTCCAAAACGAATGAGTCTGTTTTTTCCATTAAATATGTGGCCAAGTCAAGTCCATAGTTGAAATTTAGAGAGTTTAATGTAACAGTAAGAGATTTTTTCATGTTTATTTTCCATTAGATAAGTGGCTGAGTCAAGTCCATACTTACATTGTAATGTGTTAAATGGTCTAAACAGAAAGTCTTTATTTTCCATTAGACAAAAGATTGATTCAAGTCCATTCTTACTTCGTTTAATTGTCATACAGAAAGAGTCTTTACTTTTAACTAGATAAAATGCTAGTCAAGTTCATGCATCATTTGTTTAATTTTGCAAACAGGAAGATCAACTTTTTTTTAGAAATCCATTATGATTTTGGGGGAAAAATTGGTAGCCATTTTGGAAAAAAGGCACACCTACTTTTTTTTACATTATGGCTATTTAACTTGGGATATCATATTCATCTTTAAAACAGTTTTTTCCTTTTTGTATTGAAATCTAGCAAAAAACTGGATTAACACAAGGTTTACATGCATGTTCTATTTTTTTATAATGACTACCATCTTTTTCATCAAATCACCACAAAATTAGGCCACTTTAGCATCTATTTTTAAGCACTTTTAGGCATGTTATATAGGCACTTTCAGGCATTTTAATGACATAAATTTGGCCCCGATTTCCTAAACTGTTGGGACCAAAACTCCCAAAATCAATCCCCACTTTCCTTTTGTGGTCATTAACCTTGTGTCAAAATTTTACAGATTTCTATTTACTTAAACTAAAGTTATTGTGCAAAAACCATAAAAATGCTTATTTTGGACCCTTTTTGGCCCCTGATTCTTAATTATAACTGTTGGGACCAAAACTCACCAAAATCAATCCCAACCTTCCTTTTGTGGTCATAAACCTTGTGTTAAAATATCATAGATGTCTATTTACTAATACTAAAGTTATAGTGTGAAAACCAAGTCTTGGGACGACGACGACACCTGAACGTGATACCAATATACAACCTAAAGCTTTTCAATTTTTGCAGTTGTATAAAAAGTAAACCTTTTGCAGAATAAATTTCAGTTTTGAAATCGTATGTTGGACAGCATTAATTTATTGAAATATTTATTTCAAATGCAGTTGATAAGTTGTAACAGAGAAAACACACCATTGGTTTGAAATATGATGTCATTTTGACCTCCGTAGCAGATTTCAAAAAATATATGGGTCACTGCATATTCACAATATATTTCAGATCGTCTGTTTTGATGTCAAAGATTATTTTATTTTCTATACTTTTCTTTCAAATTCGTTTTAATCCAAAATAAAAAATAAAAACATTGCTTGATTGTACCTTCAGTTTAATATCTATATCCAAATTAAATTAATTAAAAGCTGTAATCCATGATCACAAATTGAATGCTTTGTTTACAATTGTTGAAAGTCATGTGCTTTTAGGCTGGTTTTTTTCCATTATATTACAAGCAGATTATTTGAGTGAAAAAAAAGGTCTGGCAGAAATGTGATGGGTCTGGCAAAACTTGTTACCCTGTAGGCCCCAATGTCTGACAGGAAAAAAAAAACTGTTTGCATCTCTGGATAAATGTATGTTTTGGGCCCCTTTGGGTCCCTAATTCCTAAACCAATGGGACCATAACCCCCAAAATCAATCCCAACCTTCCTTTTGTAATTATAAACATTGTGTTAAAATTTTATTGATTTTTATTAACTTTTACTAAAGTTATTATCCAGAAACATCCGTCTTCGGACAACAACATGATACCAATATACGACCACAAAAATTTTTTTTGCGGTCATATAAAAATTACTGAAAGATTTGATGAGGCTTTGAATATATATTTTGTAATATTTCTATTAATGATTTAAAAAACTGTTATCACAGAGATATGTCTCGCCTTTCTGTTATTTTGATTATGCAAATGTTGAAATCCAAATAGCAATAATCTAAGATCTTACACAAGTTATGCAAATATTCAAAGTCAATAAACCATAATATGGCTAAACAATGTCCAATGTAATTGAACTGTGCCAATGCTATTATAACTGCATACCAAATACCATTGTCCTATTGTAAGTCGTTCCCAAATATAAATACAAACATTAACTTGTAAACTTTGTAAAAGTATTTTTCATAATTACGGAATCATCCACTATCAAAGCTATCACATTAATGAATTACTTCATAGATACCAAGTTTGCTATGCTGCCACAGTATGAGACATTTGTGGACACTGTTTGCCTTGTAGAATCAATCACAGCCATGTTAAATTCTTGAATGTTGGGACATAGTAATTAGTTTTAAATATAATTGTATTAGATGTAACCAGACCCTAAATGAGTAACTTTTTCTAGCTAACTGTAAAAGATGTGACCTTAAATCGGTCACCTTTTCTAGATAGTTTTATTACATGTATCCTTAAATCGACAACTTTCTGTATTGATTTTTTTGCATTAAATTCCAATGTTTTTTTCAATATAATTGTATCAGATGTTATCTTAAATCGGTCACCTTTTCAGGATAATTTCACTAGGTGTAACCTTAAATCGGACATTTTCTGTATCGTTAACTCTGGTACATCTTACGATACATTTAAACATTTTTATCGATACTTGTATTCATGTGACCTTAAATCTTTCAATTTTAATGGTTATTTTTTTATATTTTACATTTTACTTTTTGGTTATAATTGTATTAGATGTAACCTATAATAAGCCACTTTCCTAGATAATTGGTTTGATTTGACCTGAAATTTTTCATTTTTTCAAGATAATTGTATTAGACAAGACCCTAAATGAGTAATTTTTTCTAGCTAACTGTATAAAATGTGACCTTAAATCGGTCACCTTTTCTAGATAATTTTATTAGATGTAGCCCTAAATCGGCCAGTTTCTCTATTGATAATTTTGCATTAAATTCCAGTGTTCTTTCAAGATAATTGTATTAGACAAGACATTAAATGAGTAACTTTTTCTGGCTAACTGTAAAAGATATGACCTTAAATCGGTCACCTTTTCAAGATAATTTCACTAGATGTAACCTTAAATCGGACACTTTCTGTATCTGTGATTCTATTGCATCTAACGATACATTCAAACATTTCTTTTAGATACTTGTGTTACATGTGACCTTAAATCGATCAATTTGTAATGGTATTTTTTTATATTTTAAATTTTACTTTCAAAATATAATTGTATTAGATTTCACCTATAATAAGCCACTTTTTTAGATATTTATTTTGATGTGACCTGAAATCTTTTATTTTTTCCAGGTAATTGTATTGGACAAGACTCTAAATCTGTAACATTTTCTAGCTAACTGTAAAAGATGTCACCTTAAATCGGCCACCTTTTCTAGATAATTTTATTAGATGTAGCCTTAAATCGGTAACTTTCTGTATTGATTGTTTGCATTAAATTCCAATGTTTTTTTCAATATATTTTTATCAGATGTGACCTTAAATCGGTCACCTTTTCAAGATAATTTCATTAGATGTAACCTTAAATCGGACACTTTCTGTATCTTTCATTCTATTACATCTTACGATACATTTAAACATTTTTTATAGATACTTGTATTACAAGTGACCTTAAATCGATCAATTTGTAATAGTTATTTTTTCATATTTTACATTTTACTTTTTAAATATAATTGTATTAGATGTAACCTATAATAAGTCACTTTTCTAGATAATTGGTTTAAAGGTGACCTGAAATCTATAATTTTTTTCCAGATAATTGTATAACACAAGACATTAAATAAGTAACCTTTTCTGGCTAACTGTAAAAGATGTGACCTTGAATCGGTCACCTTTTCAAGATAATTTCACTAGATGTAACCTTAAATCGGACACTTTCTGTATCTTTGATTCTTTTGCATCTAACGATACATTCAAACATTTTTTTTAGATACTTGTGTTACATGTGACCTTAAATCGATCAATTTGTAATGGTATTTTTTTATATTTTAAATTTTACTTTCAAAATATAATTGTATTAGATGTAACCTATTTTAAGCAACATTTCTACATATTTATTTTGATGTGACCTGAAATCTAACATTTTTTCCAGGTAATTGTATTGGACAAGACCCTTAATGAGTAACTTTTTCTAGCTAACTGTAAAAGATGTCACCTTAAATCGGCCACCTTTTTTAGATAATTTTATTAGATGTAGCCTTAAATCGGCGACTTTCTGTATAGATTTTTTGCATTAAATTCCAATGTTTTTTTCAATATAATTGTATCAGATGTGACCTTAAATCGGTCACCTTTTCAAGATAATTTTATTAGATGTAGCCCTTAATCGCCCAGTTTCTCTATTGATATTTTTGCATTAAATTCCAGTGTTTTTTTTCAATATAATTGTATCAGATGTGACCTTAAATCGGTCACCTTTTCAAGATAATTTCACTAGATGTAACCTTAAATCGGACACTTTCTGTATCTTTGATTCTATTACATCTTACGATACATTTATACATTTTTTTATAGATACTTGTATTAGATGTGACCTTAAATCGATCAATTTGAAATAGTTATTTTTTCATATTTTACATTTTACTTTTTAGATATAATTGTATTAGATGTTACTTATAGTAAGCCACTTTTCTTGATAATTGATTTGATGTGACCTGAAATCTTTTATTTTTTCCAGGTAATTGTATTAGACAAGACCCTAAATGAGTAACTTTTTCTAGCTAACTGTAAAAGATGTCACCTTAAATCGGCCACCTTTTCTAGATAATTTTATTAGATGTAGCCTTCAATCGGCGACTTTCTGTATTGATTTTTTGCATTAAATTCCAATGTTTTTTTCAATATAATTGTATCAGTTGTGACCTTAAATCGGTCACCTTTTTAGGATAATTTCACTAGATGTAACCTTAAATCGGACATTTTCTGTATCGTTAATTCTGTTACATCTTACGATACATTCAAACATTTTTTATGAATACTTGTATTACATGTGACCTTAAATCGGTCAATTTGTTAAAGTTATTTTTTAATATTTTACATTTTACTTTTAAAATATAATTGTATTAGATGTTACTTATAATAAGCCACTTTTCTTGATAATTGATTTGATGTGACCTGAAAACTATCATTGTTTCCAAATAATTGTATTAGACAAGACATTAAATGAGTAACTTTTTCTGGCTAACTGTGAAAGATGTGACCTTAAATCGGTCACCTTTTCTAGATAATTTTATTAGATGTAGCCCTAAATCGGCCAGTTTCTCTATTGATATTTTTGCATTAAATTCCAGTGTTTTTTTTCAATATAATTGTATCAGATGTGACCTTGAATCGGTCACCTTTTCAAGATAATTTCACTAGATGTAACCTTTAATCGGACACTTTCTGTATCTTTGATTCTATTACATCTTACGATACATTTCTACATTTTTTATAGATACTTGTATTACATGTGACCTTAAATCGATCAATTTGTAATAGTTATTTTTTCATATTTTGCATTTTACTTTTTAAATATAATTGTATAAGATGTAACCTATAATAAGTCACTATTCTAGATAATTGGTTTATAGGTGACCTGAAATCTATAATTTTTTTCCAGATAATTGTATAAGACAAGACATTAAATAAGTAACCTTTTCTGGCTGACTGTAAAAGATGTGACCTTAAATCGGTCACCTTTTCAAGATAATTTCACTAGATGTAACCTTAAATCGGACACTTTCTGTATTTTTGATTCTATTGCATCTAACAATACATTCAAACATTTTTTTAGATACTTGTGTTACATGTGACCTTAACTCGATTAATTTGTGATGGTATTTTTTTATATTTTAAATTTTACTTTCAAAATATAATTGTATTAGATGTAACATATAATAAGCCACTTTTGTAGATATTTATTTTGATGTGACCTAAAATCTCACATTTTTTCATGGTAATTGTAATGGACAAGACCCAAATGATTAACTTTTTCTAGCTAACTGTAAAAGATCAGACCTTAAATCGGCCTTCTTTTCTAGATAATTTTATTAGATGAAGCCTTAAATCGGCGACTTTCTGTATTGATTTTTTGCATTGAATTCCAATGTTTTTTTCAATATAATTGTATCAGTTGTGACCTTAAATCGGTCACCTTTTTAAGATAATTTCACTAGATGTAACCTTAAATCGGACATTTTCTGTATCGTTAATTCTGTTACATCTTACGATACATTCAAACATTTTTTATGGATACTTGTATTACATGTGACCTTAAATCGGTCGATTTGTTACTGTTATTTTTTAATATTTTACATTTTACTTTTAAAATATAATTGTATTAGATGTTACTTATAATAAGCTACATTTCTTGATAATTGATTTGATGTGACCTGAAAACTATCATTGTTTCCAAATAATTGTATTAGACAAGACATTAAATGAGTAACTTTTTCTGGCTAACTGTGAAAGATGTGACCTTAAATCGGTCACCTTTTCTAGATAATTTTATAAGATGTAGTCCTAAATCGGCCAGTTTCTCTATTGATATTTTTGCATTAAATTCCAGTGTTTTTTTCAATATAATTGTATCAGATGTGACCTTAAATCGGTCACCTTTTTCAAGATAATTTCACTAGATATAACCTTAAATCGGACACTTTCTGTAAATTTTGATTCTATTACATCTTACGATACATTTATACAATTTTGATAGATACTTGTATTACATGTGACCTTAAATCGATTAATTTGTAATAGTTATTTTTCCATATTTTACATTTTACTTTTTAAATATAATTGTATTAGATGTAACCTATAATAAGTCACTTTTCTAGATAATTGGTTTAAAGGTGACCTGAAATCTAGATTTTTTTTCCAGATAATTGTATAAGACAAGACATTAAATAAGTAACCTTTTCTAGCTAACTGTAAAAGATGTGACCTGAAATCGGTCACCTTTTCAAGATAATTTCACTAGATGTAACCTTAAATCGATCAATTTGTAATGGTATTTTTTTATATTTTAAATTTTACTTTCAAAATATAATTGTATTAGATGTAACTTATTATAAGCCACTTTTCTAGATATTTAATTTGATGTGACCTGAAATCTGACATTTTTTCCAGGTAATTGTATTGGACAAGACCCTTAATGAGTAACTTTTTCTAGCTAACTGTAAAAGATGTCACCTTAAATCGGCCACCTTTTTTAGATAATTTTATTAGATGTAGCCTTAAATCGGCGACTTTCTGTATAGATTTTTTGCATTAAATTCCAATGTTTTTTTCAATATAATTGTATCAGATGTGACCTTAAATCGGTCACCTTTTCAAGATAATTTTATTAGATGTAGCCCTTAATCGCCCAGTTTCTCTATTGATATTTTTGCATTAAATTCCAGTGTTTTTTTTCAATATAATTGTATCAGATGTGACCTTAAATCGGTCACCTTTTCAAGATAATTTCACTAGATGTAACCTTAAATCGGACACTTTCTGTATCTTTGATTCTATTACATCTTACGATACATTTATACGTTTTTTTATAGATACTTGTATTAGATGTGACCTTAAATCGATCAATTTGAAATAGTTATTTTTTCATATTTTACATTTTACTTTTTAGATATAATTGTATTAGATGTTACTTATAGTGAGCCACTTTTCTTGATAATTGATTTGATGTGACCTGAAATCTTTTATTTTTTCCAGGTAATTGTATTAGACAAGACCCTAAATGAGTAACTTTTTCTAGCTAACTGTAAAAGATGTCACCTTAAATCGGCCACCTTTTCTAGATAATTTTATTAGATGTAGCCTTCAATCGGCGACTTTCTGTATTGATTTTTTGCATTAAATTCCAATGTTTTTTTCAATATAATTGTATCAGTTGTGACCTTAAATCGGTCACCTTTTTAGGAATTTCACTAGATGTAACCTTAAATCGGAAATTTTCTGTATCGTTAATTCTGTTACATCTTCCGATACATTCAAACATTTTTTATGGATACTTGTATTACATGTGACCTTAAATCGGTCAATTTGCAACAGTTATTTTTTTGATATTTTACATTTTACTTTTAAAATGTAATTGCATTAGATGTTACTTAAAATAAACCACTTTTCTTGATAATTGATTTGATGTGACCTGAAAACTATCATTTTTTCCAAATAATTGTATTAGACAACGCATTGAATGAGTTACTTTTTCTAGCTTACTGTATAAGATGTGACCTTAAATCGGTCACCTTTTGTAGATAATTTTATTAGATGTAGCCCTAAATAGGCCAGTTTCTCCTATGATATTTTTGCATTAAATTCCAGTATTTTTTTTCAATATAATTGTATCAGATGTGACCTTAAATCGGTCTCCATTTCAAAATCATTTCACTAGATGTAACCTCAAATCGGACACTTTCTGTATCTTTGATTCTATTACATCTTACGATACATTCAAACATTTTTTATAGATACTTGTATTACATGTGACCTTAAATCGATCAATTTGTAAGAGTTATTTTTTTATATTTTACATTTTACTTTTAAAGTATAATTGGCCACTTTCCAAGATATTTGGTTTGATGTGACCTGAAATCTTTCATTTTTTCCAGGTAATTGTATTGGACAAGACCCTAAATGAGGAACTTTTTCTAGCTAACTGTAAAAGATGTCTCCTTAAATCGGCCTTCTTTTCTAGATAATTTTATTAGATGTAGCCTTAAATCGGAAATTTTCTGTATCGTTAATTCTGTTACATCTTCCGATACATTCAAACATTTTTTATGGATACTTGTATTACATGTGACCTTAAATCGATCAATTTGTAATAGTTATTATTTCATATTTTACATTTTACTTTTTAAATATAATTGTATTAGATGTTACTTATAGTAAGCCACTTTTCTTGATAATTGATTTGATGTGACCTGAAAACTATCATTTTTTCCAAATAATTGTTTTAGACAAGCCATTAAATGAGTAACTTTTTCTGGCTAACTGTGAAAGATGTGACCTTAAATCGGTCACCTTTTCTAGATAATTTTATTAGATGCAACCCTAAATCGGCCAGTTTCTCTATTGATTTTTTTGCATTAAATTCCAATGTTTTTTTCAATATAATTGTATCAGATGTGACCTTAAATCGGTCACCTTTTCAAGATAATTTCACTAGATGTAACCTTAAATCCGACACTTTCTGTATCTTCGATTCTATTACATCTTACGATACATTTATACATTTTTTATAGATACATGTATTACATGTGACCTTAAATCGATCAATTTGTAATAGTTATTTTTTCATATTTTACAATTTACTTTTTAAATATAATTGTATTAGATGTAACCTATAATAAGTTACTATTCTAGATAATTGGTTTATAGGTGACCTGAAATCTATAATCTTTTTCCAGATAATTGTATAAGACAAGACATTAAATAAGTAACCTTTTCTGGCTAACTGTAAAAGATCTGACCTTAAATCGGTCACCTTTTCAAGATAATTTCACTAGATGTAACCTTAAATCGGACACTTTCTGTATCTTTGATTCTATTGCATCTAACGATACATTCAAACATTTTTTTTAAATACTTGTGTTACATGTGACCTTAAATCGATCAATTTGTAATGGTATTTTTTTATATTTTAAATTTTACTTTCAAAATATAATTGTATTAGATGTAACCTATTATAAGCCACTTTTCTAGATATTTAATTTGATGTGACCTGAAATCTAACATTTTTTTTAGGTAATTGTATTGGAGAAGACCCTAAATGAGTAACTTTTTCTAGCTAACTGTAAAAGATGTCACCTTAAATCGGCCACCTTTTCTAGATAATTTTATTAGATGTAGCCTTAAATCGGCGACTTTCTGTATTAATTTTTTGCATTAAATTCCAATGTTTTTTTCAATATAATTGTATCAGTTGTGACCTTAAATCGGTCACCTCTTTAGGATAATTTCACTAGATGTAACCTTAAATCGGACATTTTCTGTATCGTTAATTCTGTAACATCTTACGATACATTCAAACATTTTTTTATGGATATTTGTATTACATGTGACCTTAAATCGGTCAATTTGTAACAGTTATTTTTTCTATATTTTACATTTTACTTTTAAAATATAATTGTATTAGATGTTACTTATAATAAGCCACTTTTCTTGATAATTGATTTGATGTGACCTGAAAACTATCATTGTTTCCAAATAATTGTATTACACAAGACATTAAATGAGTAACTTTTTCTGGCTAACTGTGAAAGATGTGACCTTAAATCGGTCACCTTTTCTAGATAATTTTATTAGATGTAGCCCTAAATAGGCCAGTTTCTCTATTGATATTTTTGCATTAAATTCCAGTGTTTTTTTCAATATAATTGTATCAGATGTGACCTTAAATCGGTCACCTTTTCAAGATCATTTCACTAGATGTAACCTTAAATCGGACACTTTCTGTATCTTCGATTCTATTACATCTTACGATACATTTATACATTTTTTATAGATACTTGTATTACATGTGATCTTAAATCGATCAATTTGTAATAGTTATTTTTCCATCTTTTACATTTTACTTTTTAAATATAATTGTATTAGATGTAACCTATAATAAGTCACTTTTCTAGATAATTGGTTTAAAGGTGACCTGAAATCTATATTTTTTCCCCAGATAATTGTATAAGACAAGACATTAAATAAGTAACCTTTTCTAGCTAACTGTAAAAGATGTGACCTTAAATCGGTCACCTTTTCAAGATAATTTCACTAGATGTAACCTTTAATCGGACACTTTCTGTATCTTTGATTCTATTACATCTTACGATACATTTATACATTTTTTATAGATACTTGTATTACATGTGACCTTAAATCGATCAATTTGTAATGGTATTTTTTTATATTTTAAATTTTACTTTCAAAATATAAATGTATTAGATGTAACCTATAATAAGCCACTTTTCTAGATATTTATTTTGATGTGACCTAAAATCTCACATTTTTTCATGGTAATTGTAATGGACAAGACCCAAATGATTAACTTTTTCTAGCTAACTGTAAAAGATCAGACCTTAAATCGGCCTTCTTTTCTAGATAATTTTATTAGATGTAGCCTTAAATCGGTGACTTTCTGTATTGATTTTTTGCATTGAATTCCAATGTTTTTTTCAATATAATTGTATCAGTTGTGACCTTAAATCGGTCACCTTTTTAAGATAATTTCACTAGATGTAACCTTAAATCGGACATTTTCTGTATCGTTAATTCTGTTACATCTTACGATACATTCAAACATTTTTTATGGATACTTGTATTACATGTGACCTTAAATCGGTCGATTTGTTACTGTTATTTTTTAATATTTTACATTTTACTTTTAAAATATAATTGTATTAGATGTTACTTATAATAAGCTACATTTCTTGATAATTGATTTGATGTGACCTGAAAACTATCATTGTTTCCAAATAATTGTATTAGACAAGACATTAAATGAGTAACTTTTTCTGGCTAACTGTGAAAGATGTGACCTTAAATCGGTCACCTTTTCTAGATAATTTTATAAGATGTAGTCCTAAATCGGCCAGTTTCTCTATTGATATTTTTGCATTAAATTCCAGTGTTTTTTTCAATATAATTGTATCAGATGTGACCTTAAATCGGTCACCTTTTTCAATATAATTTCACTAGATATAACCTTAAATCGGACACTTTCTGTAAATTTTGATTCTATTACATCTTACGATACATTTATACAATTTTGATAGATACTTGTATTACATGTGACCTTAAATCGATTAATTTGTAATAGTTATTTTTCCATATTTTACATTTTACTTTTTAAATATAATTGTATTAGATGTAACCTATAATAAGTCACTTTTCTAGATAATTGGTTTAAAGGTGACCTGAAATCTAGATTTTTTTTCCAGATAATTGTATAAGACAAGACATTAAATAAGTAACCTTTTCTAGCTAACTGTAAAAGATGTGACCTGAAATCGGTCACCTTTTCAAGATAATTTCACTAGATGTAACCTTAAATCGATCAATTTGTAATGGTATTTTTTTATATTTTAAATTTTACTTTCAAAATATAATTGTATTAGATGTAACCTATTATAAGCCACTTTTCTAGATATTTAATTTGATGTGACCTGAAATCTGACATTTTTTCCAGGTAATTGTATTGGACAAGACCCTAAATGAGTAACTTTTTCTAGCTAACTGTAAAAGATGTCACCTTAAATCGGCCACCTTTTTTAGATAATTTTATTAGATGTAGCCTTAAATCGGCGACTTTCTGTATAGATTTTTTGCATTAAATTCCAATGTTTTTTTCAATATAATTGTATCAGATGTGACCTTAAATCGGTCACCTTTTCAAGATAATTTTATTAGATGTAGCCCTTAATCGCCCAGTTTCTCTATTGATATTTTTGCATTAAATTCCAGTGTTTTTTTTCAATATAATTGTATCAGATGTGACCTTAAATCGGTCACCTTTTCAAGATAATTTCACTAGATGTAACCTTAAATCGGACACTTTCTGTATCTTTGATTCTATTACATCTTACGATACATTTATACATTTTTTTATAGATACTTGTAATAGATGTGACCTTAAATCGATCAATTTGAAATAGTTATTTTTTCATATTTTACATTTTACTTTTTAGATATAATTGTATTAGATGTTACTTATAGTAAGCCACTTTTCTTGATAATTGATTTGATGTGACCTGAAATCTTTTATTTTTTCCAGGTAATTGTATTAGACAAGACCCTAAATGAGTAACTTTTTCTAGCTAACTGTAAAAGATGTCACCTTAAATCGGCCACCTTTTCTAGATAATTTTATTAGATGTAGCCTTAAATCGGCGACTTTCTGTATTCATTTTTTGCATTAAATTCCAATGTTTTTTTCAATATAATTGTATCAGTTGTGACCTAAAATCGGTCACCTCTTTAGGATAATTTCACTAGATGTAACCTTAAATCGGACATTTTCTGTATCGTTAATTCTGTTACATCTTCCGATACATTCAAACATTTTTTATGGATACTTGTATTACATGTGACCTTAAATCGGTCAATTTGCAACAGTTATTTTTTTGATATTTTACATTTTACTTTTAAAATGTAATTGCATTAGATGTTACTTAAAATAAACCACTTTTCTTGATAATTGATTTGATGTGACCTGAAAACTATCATTTTTTCCAAATAATTGTATTAGACAACGCATTGAATGAGTTACTTTTTCTAGCTTACTGTATAAGATGTGACCTTAAATCGGTCACCTTTTGTAGATAATTTTATTAGATGTAGCCCTAAATAGGCCAGTTTCTCCTATGATATTATTGCATTAAATTCCAGTATTTTTTTTCAATATAATTGTATCAGATGTGACCTTAAATCGGTCTCCATTTCAAAATCATTTCACTAGATGTAACCTCAAATCGGACACTTTCTGTATCTTTGATTCTATTACATCTTACGATACATTCAAACATTTTTTATAGATACTTGTATTACATGTGACCTTAAATCGATCAATTTGTAAGAGTTATTTTTTTATATTTTACATTTTACTTTTAAAGTATAATTGGCCACTTTCCAAGATATTTGGTTTGATGTGACCTGAAATCTTTCATTTTTTCCAGGTAATTGTATTGGACAAGACCCTAAATGAGGAACTTTTTCTAGCTAACTGTAAAAGATGTCTCCTTAAATCGGCCTTCTTTTCTAGATAATTTTATTAGATGTAGCCTTAAATCGGAAATTTTCTGTATCGTTAATTCTGTTACATCTTCCGATACATTCAAACATTTTTTATGGATACTTGTATTACATGTGACCTTAAATCGATCAATTTGTAATAGTTATTTTTTCATATTTTACATTTTACTTTTTAAATATATTTGTATTAGATGTTTCTTATAGTAAGCCACTTTTCTTGATAATTGATTTGATGTGACCTGAAAACTATCATTTTTTCCAAATAATTGTTTTAGACAAGACATTAAATGAGTAACTTTTTCTGGCTAACTGTGAAAGATGTGACCTTAAATCGGTCACCTTTTCTAGATAATTTTATTAGATGCAACCCTAAATCGGCTAGTTTCTCTATTGATTTTTTTGCATTAATTGATTGATTGATTGTTGGTTGCTTTACGCCGCATTAGCACAACAAGGCTATATCGCGGCGAGAGCTAATTCTAATATTTTTTACAATTTAAAGCATATTCTTAAAATCAGACAAAAGGTCCTTCAATAAACTAAAATTCTAGATTAAAGCAAATTGATTATTTACAAATAAAAATGAACATTAAGATAACGTGATAAAAATTTTAAATCGTTTTAAATATAATAACATTTTTATATTTTAGAATATATTCCAACTTCTTTTAAAAATGAAACAATATTTGTAAATGAAACATTATTAAACAAATCATACATATTATTGACATTGAAATGCTTCTTACGAATATCAGCAAAGTCAATACAATTGATTAAAACATGTTTAATAGTATACTTGCAGTTGCAAGGTATACATTGTGGTTCTACTTCATTTTTTAAAAGATATTCGTGTGTTATTCTAGTATGACCAATACGACATCTAGAAATAACACACTGATCTTTTCTGCACATAAAATTATTGAAAGGTTTACATAAATTAGGTTTAATTTCATGTAATTTATTACCATCTATTTTACTCCATTCATTTTTCAATATATTAAAAATATATTCTCTAATATTAGATTTAAAATCGGTATATGGTATATCACAGTTAGATAAAGGGTCACCCAGGGCATTCTTTGCCTCAAGGTCTACAGCTGTGTTTCCAAGGATTCCAACATGACTCGGCACCCATAGAAATAATATTTCTTTAAGGAGAATTTTTAAATTCCTCATTACATATAAAATTTTGAGAATTGTTGGGTTTTTAATTTTAGTATTTTGTATAGCTTGTAAGCATGAAAGTGAATCAGAACATATAATAAATTTGGATTTATCTGAAGGAGCAATAAATTTCAAAGCCAAAATTATTGCTTCTGCTTCAGCAGTAAAGATCGATGCATCAGATGGCAAACGGAGAGTTGCAGCTCTGTCCCTGAAGACAGCAGCAGATGCAACTCTGTCACCATCTTTTGATCCATCAGTATAGACAGTTGAAAAATCTGAATAATTGGCTTTGATTTCAGCATAGTGTTGCTGAATTAAAAGAGGATTTGTTTTATTTTTATTGTGTTCACGGAGATCAAATATCATTTTTGGTTTGGGAAGTTCCCATGGAGGACATTTGCAAGTTTCAACTTGAGCAACAGATTTTAAATCAAAAGAAGCTAAATGTGGTTTTAAACGTATACCTAACGGAGGAATTTTATTTTCATGTTTTGCAAAAATATCTTCATAAATTGGATTAAAAACACAGCTGTAGGCAGGATTATCTGAGTAGGCTTTTAGTTTGACAGCATATTGAAGTCCAAGCTTCAAACGTCTGTTAGAGAGTGAGTGCTCATCAGCCTCTACATACAGACTCTCAACTGGTGAGGTTTTAAATGCGCCAAGACAGAGACGCAAACCCTGATGATGCACAGCATCGAGAATCTGTATGTAGGACTTCCTTGCAGAGCCATACACTATAGAGCCATAATCTAGTTTAGATCTAACTAGAGATCTATATAAATTAAGTAAAATGTTGCGATCAGCACCCCAGTCGGTGCTGCCGACAACTTTTAAAATATCTAATGCTTTCAAACATTTCGATTTTAACATTTTGATATGGGGTAGAAAGGTTAACTTTTTATCGAAAATTAACCCAAGAAATTTGGTTTCATCAACCATTTTAATTGGGTTGCCGTACAAAGTGAGTTCTGGATCAAGATGCAATTTCCTTTTGTTACAAAAATGCATCCCGACCGTTTTTGAAATGGAAAATTTAAACCCATTTTCCGAGGCCCATTTTTCAATTCTTCCAAGACATAACTGTAATTGTCTTTCTATGTTATTCATATTTTTGCCTCTATAACATATTAAAAAGTCATCAACATACAATGAACCTTCAATATTACTTTTTAAAACTTCAACAAGGCTGTTGATTTTAAGACTAAATAATGTAACAGACAAAATACTGCCCTGAGGGACACCCATCTCTTGATCATACAGATCAGACATGGTTGAATTTAGTCTAACATTAAATTGTCTGTTAGATAAAAAATTCGAAATAAAATTTGGCATATTGCCTTTCAACCCCATATCAAACAGATCTTTTAAAATACCATACTTCCATGTAGTATCATAGGCTTTTTCTAGATCGAAAAAGACCGACACTACATGTTCATTTTTCGCAAAACCATTACGGACAAATGATTCGAATCGAACAAGATGGTCAAGAGTACTGCAACCTTGGCGGAATCCACACTGGATATTGGCTAAAAGCCCATTGGATTCCAGGAACCAAACAAGGCGATCATTAACCATCCGTTCTAGTGTTTTACAGACACAACTGGTAAGAGCAATTGGCCGATAATTAATAGGATCCGTGTGATCTTTACTTGGTTTTGGAATAGGCACGACGGTTGCAAGCTTCCAGATTGATGGTAAATCACCAGATTCCCAGATGTTATTCATAAGCTGCAAAAGAGCTTCCAGCGAGGAATCTGGCAAGTGTTTTAACAGTTGGTAGTGAATATTATCAGGCCCACAAGCTGTATCATGGGCTTTTGATAGAGATGTTTTAAGTTCTTCAAGAGAAAAGAGTTTATTATAATTTTCACCATTTTTTGATTTAAAGTTTAATTTAATTTTTTCTTTTTGTTTTTTAACTTTTTTAAAATCTTCCCTGTAGTTGTTAGAAGAAGAAGATTTCGCAAAAGTTTCACCAAGCTTGTTGGCAATATCCTTTTCAGATGTTAATAAATCATTGCCATTTTTTAAATGTTTAACTGTGGCTTTAGAATTTTTACCTTTTATCTTTTGTATCATGTTCCATACTTTTGTCATCGGAGTGCGAGATGTTATCTCCGAGACAAATTTCTTCCAAGACGTTCGTCGTGCTTGCCATTGATTTTTTTGCATTAAATTCCAATGTTTTTTTCAATATAATTGTATCAGATGTGACCTTAAATCGGTTACCTTTTCAAGATAATTTCACTAGATGTAACCTTAAATCCGACACTTTCTGTATCTTCGATTCTATTACATCTTACGATACATTTATACATTTTTTATAGATACATGTATTACATGTGACCTTAAATCGATCAATTTGTAATAGTTATTTTTTCATATTTTACAATTTTCTTTTTAAATATAATTGTATTAGATGTAACCTATAATAAGTTACTATTCTAGATAATTGGTTTATAGGTGACCTGAAATCTATAATTTTTTTCCAGATAACTGTATAAGACAAGACATTAAATAAGTAACCTTTTCTGGCTAACTGTAAAAGATGTGACCTTAAATCGGTCACCTTTTCAAGATAATTTCACTAGATGTAACCTTAAATCGGACACTTTCTGTATCTTTTGATTCTATTGCATCTAACGATACATTCAAACATTTTTTTTAAATACTTGTGTTACATGTGACCTTAAATCGATCAATTTGTAATGGTATTTTTTTATATTTTAAATTTTACTTTCAAAATATAATTGTATTAGATGTAACCTATTATAAGCCACTTTTCTAGATATTTAATTTGATGTGACCTGAAATCTAACATTTTTTTCCAGGTAATTGTATTGGAGAAGACCCTAAATGAGTAACTTTTTCTAGCTAACTGTAAAAGATGTCACCTTAAATCGGCCACCTTTTCTAGATAATTTTATTAGATGTAGCCTTAAATCGGCGACTTTCTGTATTAATTTTTTGCATTAAATTCCAATGTTTTTTTCAATATAATTGTATCAGTTGTGACCTTAAATCGGTCACCTCTTTAGGATAATTTCACTAGATGTAACCTTAAATCGGACATTTTCTGTATCGTTAATTCTGTAACATCTTACGATACATTCAAACATTTTTTTATGGATATTTGTATTACATGTGACCTTAAATCGGTCAATTTGTAAGTTATTTTTTCTATATTTTACATTTTACTTTTAAAATATAATTGTATTAGATGTTACTTATAATAAGCCACTTTTCTTGATAATTGATTTGATGTGACCTGAAAACTATCATTGTTTCCAAATAATTGTATTACACAAGACATTAAATGAGTAACTTTTTCTGGCTAACTGTGAAAGATGTGACCTTAAATCGGTCACCTTTTCTAGATAATTTTATTAGATGTAGCCCTAAATAGGCCAGTTTCTCTATTGATATTTTTGCATTAAATTCCAGTGTTTTTTTCAATATAATTGTATCAGATGTGACCTTAAATCGGTCATCTTTTCAAGATCATTTCACTAGATGTAACCTTAAATCGGACACTTTCTGTATCTTCGATTCTATTACATCTTACGATACATTTATACATTTTTTATAGATACTTGTATTACATGTGATCTTAAATCGATCAATTTGTAATAGTTATTTTTCCATCTTTTACATTTTACTTTTTAAATATAATTGTATTAGATGTAACCTATAATAAGTCACTTTTCTAGATAATTGGTTTAAAGGTGACCTGAAATCTATATTTTTTTCCCAGATAATTGTATAAGACAAGACATTAAATAAGTAACCTTTTCTAGCTAACTGTCAAAGATGTGACCTGAAATCGCTCACCTTTTCAAGATAATTTCACTAGATGTAACCTTAAATCGGACACTTTCTGTATTTTTGATTCTATTGCATCTAACGATACATTCAAACATTTTTTTTAGATACTTGTGTTACATGTGACCTTAACTCGATTAATTTGTAATGGTATTTTTTTATATTTTAAATTTTACTTTCAAAATATAATTGTATTAGATGTAACATATAATAAGCCACTTTTCTAGATATTTATTTTGATGTGACCTAAAATCTCACATTTTTTCATGGTAATTGTAATGGACAAGACCCAAATGAGTAACTTTTTCTAGCTAACTGTAAAAGATCAGACCTTAAATCGGCCTTCTTTTCTAGATAATTTTATTAGATGAAGCCTTAAATCGGCGACTTTCTGTATTGATTTTTTGCATTGAATTCCAATGTTTTTTTCAATATAATTGTATCAGTTGTGACCTTAAATCGGTCACCTTTTTAAGATAATTTCACTAGATGTAACCTTAAATCGGACATTTTCTGTATCGTTAATTCTGTTACATCTTACGATACATTCAAACATTTTTTTATGGATATTTGTATTACATGTGACCTTAAATCGGTCAATTTGTAAGTTATTTTTTCTATATTTTACATTTTACTTTTAAAATATAATTGTATTAGATGTTACTTATAATAAGCCACTTTTCTTGATAATTGATTTGATGTGACCTGAAAACTATCATTGTTTCCAAATAATTGTATTACACAAGACATTAAATGAGTAACTTTTTCTGGCTAACTGTGAAAGATGTGACCTTAAATCGGTCACCTTTTCTAGATAATTTTATTAGATGTAGCCCTAAATAGGCCAGTTTCTCTATTGATATTTTTGCATTAAATTCCAGTGTTTTTTTCAATATAATTGTATCAGATGTGACCTTAAATCGGTCATCTTTTCAAGATCATTTCACTAGATGTAACCTTAAATCGGACACTTTCTGTATCTTCGATTCTATTACATCTTACGATACATTTATACATTTTTTATAGATACTTGTATTACATGTGATCTTAAATCGATCAATTTGTAATAGTTATTTTTCCATCTTTTACATTTTACTTTTTAAATATAATTGTATTAGATGTAACCTATAATAAGTCACTTTTCTAGATAATTGGTTTAAAGGTGACCTGAAATCTATATTTTTTTCCCAGATAATTGTATAAGACAAGACATTAAATAAGTAACCTTTTCTAGCTAACTGTCAAAGATGTGACCTGAAATCGCTCACCTTTTCAAGATAATTTCACTAGATGTAACCTTAAATCGGACACTTTCTGTATTTTTGATTCTATTGCATCTAACGATACATTCAAACATTTTTTTTAGATACTTGTGTTACATGTGACCTTAACTCGATTAATTTGTAATGGTATTTTTTTATATTTTAAATTTTACTTTCAAAATATAATTGTATTAGATGTAACATATAATAAGCCACTTTTCTAGATATTTATTTTGATGTGACCTAAAATCTCACATTTTTTCATGGTAATTGTAATGGACAAGACCCAAATGAGTAACTTTTTCTAGCTAACTGTAAAAGATCAGACCTTAAATCGGCCTTCTTTTCTAGATAATTTTATTAGATGAAGCCTTAAATCGGCGACTTTCTGTATTGATTTTTTGCATTGAATTCCAATGTTTTTTTCAATATAATTGTATCAGTTGTGACCTTAAATCGGTCACCTTTTTAAGATAATTTCACTAGATGTAACCTTAAATCGGACATTTTCTGTATCGTTAATTCTGTTACATCTTACGATACATTCAAACATTTTTTATGGATACTTGTATTACATGTGACCTTAAATCGGTCGATTTGTTACTGTTATTTTTTAATATTTTACATTTTACTTTTAAAATATAATTGTATTAGATGTTACTTATAATAAGTTACATTTCTTGATAATTGATTTGATGTGACCTGAAAACTATCATTGTTTCCAAATAATTGTATTAGACAAGACATTAAATGAGTAACTTTTTCTGGCTAACTGTGAAAGATGTGACCTTAAATCGGTCACCTTTTCTAGATAATTTTATAAGATGTAGTCCTAAATCGGCCAGTTTCTCTATTGATATTTTTGCATTAAATTCCAGTGTTTTTTTCAATATAATTGTATCAGATGTGACCTTAAATCGGTCACCTTTTTCAAGATAATTTCACTAGATATAACCTTAAATCGGACACTTTCTGTAAATTTTGATTCTATTACATCTTACGATACATTTATACAATTTTGATAGATACTTGTATTACATGTGACCTTAAATCGATTAATTTGTAATAGTTATTTTTCCATATTTTACATTTTACTTTTTAAATATAATTGTATTAGATGTAACCTATTATAAGTCACTTTTCTAGATAATTGGTTTAAAGGTGACCTGAAATCTAGATTTTTTTTCCAGATAATTGTATAAGACAAGACATTAAATAAGTAACCTTTTCTAGCTAACTGTAAAAGATGTGACCTGAAATCGGTCACCTTTTCAAGATAATTTCACTAGATGTAACCTTAAATCGATCAATTTGTAATGGTATTTTTTTATATTTTAAATTTTACTTTCAAAATATAATTGTATTAGATGTAACCTATTATAAGCCACTTTTCTAGATATTTAATTTGATGTGACCTGAAATCTGAAATTTTTTCCAGGTAATTGTATTAGACAAGACCCTAAATGAGTAACTTTTTCTAGCTCACTGTAAAAGATGTCACCTTAAATCGGCCACCTTTTTTAGATAATTTTATTAGATGTAGCCTTAAATCGGCGACATTCTGTATAGATTTTTTGCATTAAATTCCAATGTTTTTTTCAATATAATTGTATCAGATGTGACCTTAAATCGGTCACCTTTTCAAGATAATTGTATTAGATGTAGCCCTTAATCGCCCAGTTTCTTTATTGATATTTTTGCATTAAATTCCAGTGTTTTTTTTTCAATATAATTGTATCAGATGTGACCTTAAATCGGTCACCTTTTCAAGATAATTTCACTAGATGTAACCTTAAATCGGACACTTTCTGTATCTTTGATTCTATTACATCTTACGATACATTTATACATTTTTTTATAGATACTTGTATTAGATGTGACCTTAAATCGATCAATTTGAAATAGTTATTTTTTCATATTTTACATTTTACTTTTTAGATATAATTGTATTAGATGTTGCTTATAGTAAGCCACTTTTCTTGATAATTGATTTGATGTGACCTGAAATCTTTTATTTTTTCCAGGTAATTGTATTAGACAAGACCCTAAATGAGTAACTTTTTCTAGCTAACTGTAAAAGATGTCACCTTAAATCGGCCACCTTTTCTAGATAATTTTATTAGATGTAGCCTTCAATCGGCGACTTTCTGTATTGATTTTTTGCATTAAATTCCAATGTTTTTTTCAATATAATTGTATCAGTTGTGACCTTAAATCGGTCACCTTTTTAGGATAATTTCACTAGATGTAACCTTAAATCGGAAATTTTCTGTATCGTTAATTCTGTTACATCTTCCGATACATTCAAACATTTTTTATGGATACTTGTATTACATGTGACCTTAAATCGGTCAATTTGCAACAGTTATTTTTTTGATATTTTACATTTTACTTTTAAAATGTAATTGCATTAGATGTTACTTAAAATAAACCACTTTTCTTGATAATTGATTTGATGTGACCTGAAAACTATCATTTTTTCCAAATAATTGTATTAGACAACGCATTGAATGAGTTACTTTTTCTAGCTTACTGTATAAGATGTGACCTTAAATCGGTCACCTTTTGTAGATAATTTTATTAGATGTAGCCCTAAATAGGCCAGTTTCTCCTATGATATTTTTGCATTAAATTCCAGTATTTTTTTTCAATATAATTGTATCAGATGTGACCTTAAATCGGTCTCCATTTCAAAATCATTTCACTAGATGTAACCTCAAATCGGACACTTTCTGTATCTTTGATTCTATTACATCTTACGATACATTCAAACATTTTTTATAGATACTTGTATTACATGTGACCTTAAATCGATCAATTTGTAAGAGTTATTTTTTTATATTTTACATTTTACTTTTAAAGTATAATTGGCCACTTTCCAAGATATTTGGTTTGATGTGACCTGAAATCTTTCATTTTTTCCAGGTAATTGTATTGGACAAGACCCTAAATGAGGAACTTTTTCTAGCTAACTGTAAAAGATGTCTCCTTAAATCGGCCTTCTTTTCTAGATAATTTTATTAGATGTAGCCTTAAATCGGAAATTTTCTGTATCGTTAATTCTGTTACATCTTCCGATACATTCAAACATTTTTTATGGATACTTGTATTACATGTGACCTTAAATCGATCAATTTGTAATAGTTATTTTTTCATATTTTACATTTTACTTTTTAAATATAATTGTATTAGATGTTACTTATAGTAAGCCACTTTTCTTGATAATTGATTTGATGTGACCTGAAAACTATCATTGTTTCCAAATAATTGTATTAGACAAGACATTAAATGAGTAACTTTTTCTGGCTAACTGTGAAAGATGTGACCTTAAATCGGTCACCTTTTCTAGATAAGTTTATAAGATGTAGTCCTAAATCGGCCAGTTTCTCTATTGATATTTTTGCATTAAATTCCAGTGTTTTTTTCAATATAATTGTATCAGATGTGACCTTAAATCGGTCACCTTTTTCAAGATAATTTCACTAGATATAACCTTAAATCGGACACTTTCTGTAAATTTTGATTCTATTACATCTTACGATACATTTATACAATTTTGATAGATACTTGTATTACATGTGACCTTAAATCGATTAATTTGTAATAGTTATTTTTCCATATTTTACATTTTACTTTTTAAATATAATTGTATTAGATGTAACCTATAATAAGTCACTTTTCTAGATAATTGGTTTAAAGGTGACCTGAAATCTAGATTTTTTTTCCAGATAATTGTATAAGACAAGACATTAAATAAGTAACCTTTTCTAGCTAACTGTAAAAGATGTGACCTGAAATCGGTCACCTTTTCAAGATAATTTCACTAGATGTAACCTTAAATCGATCAATTTGTAATGGTATTTTTTTATATTTTAAATTTTACTTTCAAAATATAATTGTATTAGATGTAACCTATTATAAGCCACTTTTCTAGATATTTAATTTGATGTGACCTGAAATCTGACATTTTTTCCAGGTAATTGTATTAGACAAGACCCTAAATGAGTAACTTTTTCTAGCTAACTGTAAAAGATGTCACCTTAAATCGGCCACCTTTTTTAGATAATTTTATTAGATGTAGCCTTAAATCGGCGACTTTCTGTATAGATTTTTTGCATTAAATTCCAATGTTTTTTTCAATATAATTGTATCAGATGTGACCTTAAATCGGTCACCTTTTCAAGATAATTTTATTAGATGTAGCCCTTAATCGCCCAGTTTCTCTATTGATATTTTTGCATTAAATTGCAGTGTTTTTTTTCAATATAATTGTATCAGATGTGACCTTAAATCGGTCACCTTTTCAAGATGATTTCACTAGATGTAACCTTAAATCGGACACTTTCTGTATCTTTGATTCTATTACATCTTACGATACATTTATACATTTTTTTATAGATACTTGTATTAGATGTGACCTTAAATCGATCAATTTGAAATAGTTATTTTTTCATATTTTACATTTTACTTTTTAGATATAATTGTATTAGATGTTACTTATAGTAAGCCACTTTTCTTGATAATTGATTTGATGTGACCTGAAATCTTTTATTTTTTCCAGGTAATTGTATTAGACAAGACCCTAAATGAGTAACTTTTTCTAGCTAACTGTAAAAGATGTCACCTTAAATCGGCCACCTTTTCTAGATAATTTTATTAGATGTAGCCTTCAATCGGCGACTTTCTGTATTGATTTTTTGCATTAAATTCCAATGTTTTTTTCAATATAATTGTATCAGTTGTGACCTTAAATCGGTCACCTTTTTAGGATAATTTCACTAGATGTAACCTTAAATCGGAAATTTTCTGTATCGTTAATTCTGTTACATCTTCCGATACATTCAAACATTTTTTATGGATACTTGTATTACATGTGACCTTAAATCGGTCAATTTGCAACAGTTATTTTTTTGATATTTTACATTTTACTTTTAAAATGTAATTGCATTAGATGTTACTTAAAATAAACCACTTTTCTTGATAATTGATTTGATGTGACCTGAAAACTATCATTTTTTCCAAATAATTGTATTAGACAACGCATTGAATGAGTTACTTTTTCTAGCTTACTGTATAAGATGTGACCTTAAATCGGTCACCTTTTGTAGATAATTTTATTAGATGTAGCCCTAAATAGGCCAGTTTCTCCTATGATATTTTTGCATTAAATTCCCGTATTTTTTTTCAATATAATTGTATCAGATGTGACCTTAAATCGGTCTCCATTTCAAAATCATTTCACTAGATGTAACCTCAAATCGGACACTTTCTGTATCTTTGATTCTATTACATCTTACGATACATTCAAACATCTTTTATAGATACTTGTATTACATGTGACCTTAAATCGATCAATTTGTAAGAGTTATTTTTTTATATTTTACATTTTACTTTTAAAGTATAATTGGCCACTTTCCAAGATATTTGGTTTGATGTGACCTGAAATCTTTCATTTTTTCCAGGTAATTGTATTGGACAAGACCCTAAATGAGGAACTTTTTCTAGCTAACTGTAAAAGATGTCTCCTTAAATCGGCCTTCTTTTCTAGATAATTTTATTAGATGTAGCCTTAAATCGGAAATTTTCTGTATCGTTAATTCTGTTACATCTTCCGATACATTCAAACATTTTTTATGGATACTTGTATTACATGTGACCTTAAATCGATCAATTTGTAATAGTTATTTTTTCATATTTTACATTTTACTTTTTAAATATAATTGTATTAGATGTTACTTATAGTAAGCCACTTTTCTTGATAATTGATTTGATGTGACCTGAAAACTATCATTTTTTCCAAATAATTGTTTTAGACAAGACATTAAATGAGTAACTTTTTCTGGCTAACTGTGAAAGATGTGACCTTAAATCGGTCACCTTTTCTAGATAATTTTATTAGATGCAACCCTAAATCGGCCAGTTTCTCTATTGATTTTTTTGCATTAAATTCCAATGTTTTTTTCAATATAATTGTATCAGATGTGACCTTAAATCGGTCACCTTTTCAAGATAATTTCACTAGATGTAACCTTAAATCCGACACTTTCTGTATCTTCGATTCTATTACATCTTACGATACATTTATACATTTTTTATAGATACATGTATTACATGTGACCTTAAATCGATCAATTTGTAATAGTTATTTTTTCATATTTTACAATTTACTTTTTAAATATAATTGTATTAGATGTAACCTATAATAAGTTACTATTCTAGATAATTGGTTTATAGGTGACCTGAAATCTATAATTTTTTTCCAGATAATTGTATAAGACAAGACATTAAATAAGTAACCTTTTCTGGCTAACTGTAAAAGATGTGACCTTAAATCGGTCACCTTTTCAAGATAATTTCACTAGATGTAACCTTAAATCGGACACTTTCTGTATCTTTGATTCTATTGCATCTAACGATACATTCAAACATTTTTTTTAAATACTTGTGTTACATGTGACCTTAAATCGATCAATTTGTAATGGTATTTTTTTATATTTTCAATTTTACTTTCAAAATATAATTGTATTAGATGTAACCTATTATAAGCCACTTTTCTAGATATTTAATTTGATGTGACCTGAAATCTAACATTTTTTCCAGGTAATTGTATTGGAGAAGACCCTAAATGAGTAACTTTTTCAAGCTAACTGTAAAAGATGTCACCTTAAATCGGCCACCTTTTCTAGATAATTTTATTAGATGTAGCCTTAAATCGGCGACTTTCTGTATTAATTTTTTGCATTAAATTCCAATGTTTTTTTCAATATAATTGTATCAGTTGTGACCTTAAATCGGTCACCTCCTTAGGATAATTTCACTAGATGTAACCTTAAATCGGACATTTTCTGTATCGTTAATTCTGTAACATCTTACGATACATTCAAACATTTTTTATGGATATTTGTATTACATGTGACCTTAAATCGGTCAATTTGTAACAGTTATTTTTTCTATATTTTACATTTTACTTTTAAAATATAATTGTATTAGATGTTACTTATAATAAGCCACTTTTCTTGATAATTGATTTGATGTGACCTGAAAACTATCATTGTTTCCAAATAATTGTATTACACAAGACATTAAATGAGTAACTTTTTCTGGCTAACTGTGAAAGATGTGACCTTAAATCGGTCACCTTTTCTAGATAATTTTATTAGATGTAGCCCTAAATAGGCCAGTTTCTCTATTGATATTTTTGCATTAAATTCCAGTGTTTTTTTCAATATAATTGTATCAGATGTGACCTTAAATCGGTCACCTTTTCAAGATCATTTCACTAGATGTAACCTTAAATCGGACACTTTCTGTATCTTCGATTCTATTACATCTTACGATACATTTATACATTTTTTATAGATACTTGTATTACATGTGATCTTAAATCGATCAATTTGTAATAGTTATTTTTCCATCTTTTACATTTTACTTTTTAAATATAATTGTATTAGATGTAACCTATAATAAGTCACTTTTCTAGATAATTGGTTTAAAGGTGACCTGAAATCTATATTTTTTTCCCAGATAATTGTATAAGACAAGACATTAAATAAGTAACCTTTTCTAGCTAACTGTAAAAGATGTGACCTGAAATCGCTCACCTTTTCAAGATAATTTCACTAGATGTAACCTTAAATCGGACACTTTCTGTATTTTTGATTCTATTGCATCTAACGATACATTCAAACATTTTTTTTAGATACTTGTGTTACATGTGACCTTAACTCGATTAATTTGTAATGGTATTTTTTTATATTTTAAATTTTACTTTCAAAATATAATTGTATTAGATGTAACATATAATAAGCCACTTTTCTAGATATTTTTTTGATGTGACCTAAAATCTCACATTTTTTCATGGTAATTGTAATGGACAAGACCCAAATGAGTAACTTTTTCTAGCTAACTGTAAAAGATCAGACCTTAAATCGGCCTTCTTTTCTAGATAATTTTATTAGATGAAGCCTTAAATCGGCGACTTTCTGTATTGATTTTTTGCATTAAATTCCATTGTTTTTTTCAATATAATTGTATCAGTTGTGACCTTAAATCGGTCACCTTTTTAAGATAATTTCACTAGATGTAACCTTAAATCGGTTATTTTCTGTATCGTTAATTCTGTTACATCTTACGATACATTCAAACATTTTTTATGGATACTTGTATTACATGTGACCTTAAATCGGTCAATTTGTTACAGTTATTTTTTAATATTTTACATTTTACTTTTAAAATATAATTGTATTAGATGTTACTTATAATAAGCCACTTTTCTTGATAATTGATTTGATGTGACCTGAAAACTATCATTGTTTCCAAATAATTGTATTAGACAAGACATTAAATGAGTAACTTTTTCTGGCTAACTGTGAAAGATGTGACCTTAAATCGGTCACCTTTTCTAGATAATTTTATTAGATGTAGTCCTAAATCGGCCAGTTTCTCTATTGATATTTTTGCATTAAATTCCAGTGTTTTTTTTCAATAAAATTGTATCAGATGTGACCTTAAATCGGTCACCTTTTTCAAGATAATTAACTAGATATAACCTTAAATCAGACACTTTCTGTATCTTTGATTCTATTACATCATACGATACATTTATACATTTTTCATAGATACTTGTATTACATGTGACCTTAAATCGATCAATTTGTAATAGTTGTTTTTCCATATTTTACATTTTACTTTTTAAATATAATTGTATTAGATGTAACCTATAATAAGTCACTTTTCTAGATAATTGGTTTAAAGGTGACCTGAAATCTATATTTTTTTCCAGATAATTGTATAAGACAAGACATTAAATAAGTAACCTTTTCTAGCTAACTGTAAAAGATGTGACCTGAAATCGGTCACCTTTTCAAGATAATTTCACTAGATGTAACCTTAAATCGGACACTTTCTGTATTTTTGATTCTATTGCATCTAACGATACATTCAAACATTTTTTTTAGATACTTGTGTTACATGTGACCTTAACTCGATTAATTTGTAATGGTATTTTTTTATATTTTAAATTTTACTTTCAAAATATAATTGTATTAGATGTAACCTATAATAAGCCACTTTTTTAGATATTTATTTTGATGTGACCTGAAATCTTTTATTTTTTCCAGGTAATTGTATTGGACAAGACCCTAAATGAGTAACTTTTTCTAGCTAACTGTAAAAGATCAGACCTTAAATCTGCCTTCTTTTCTAGATAATTTTATTAGATGAAGCCTTAAATCGGCGACTTTCTGTATTGATTTTTTGCATTAAATTCCAATGTTTTTTTCAATATAATTGTATCAGATGTGACCTTAAATCGGTCACCTTTTTAGGATAATTTCACTAGATGTAACCTTAAATCGGACATTTTTGTATCGTTAATTCTGTTACATCTTACGATACATTCAAACATTTTTTATGGATACTTGTATTACATGTGACCTTAAATCGGTCAATTTGTTACAGTTATTTTTTAATATTTTACATTTTACTTTTAAAATATAATTGTATTAGATGTTACTTATAATAAGCCACTTTTCTTGATAATTGATTTGATGTGACCTGAAAACTATCATTGTTTCCAAATAATTGTATTAGACAAGACGTTAAATGAGTAACTTTTTCTGGCTAACTGTGAAAGATGTGACCTTAAATCGGTCACCTTTTCTAGATAATTTTATTAGATGTAGCCCTAAATCGGCCAGTTTCTCTATTGATATTTTTGCATTAAATTCCAGTGTTTTTTTCAATATAATTGTATCAGATGTGACCTTTAATCGGTCACCTTTTCAAGATAATTTCACTAGATGTAACCTTTAATCGGACACTTTCTGTATCTTTGATTCTATTACATCTTACGATACATTTATACATTTTTTATAGATACTTGTATTACATGTGACCTTAAATCGATCAATTTGTAATGGTATTTTTTATATTTTAAATTTTACTTTCAAAATATAAATGTATTAGATGTAACCTATAATAAGCCACTTTTCTAGATATTTATTTTGATGTGACCTGAAATCTAACATTTTTTCCAGGTAATTGTATTGGACAAGACCCTAAATGAGTAACTTTTTCTAGCTAACTGTAAAAGATGTCACCTTTAATCGGCCACCTTTTCTAGATAATTTTATTAGATGTAGCCTTAAATCGGCGACTTTCTGTATTGATTTTTTGCATTAAATTCCAATGTTTTTTTCAATATAATTGTATCAGTTGTGACCTTAAATCGGTCACCTTTTTAGGATAATTTCACTAGATGTAGCCTTAAATCGGAAATTTTCTGTATCGTTAATTCTGTTATATCTTCCGATACATTCAAACATTTTTTATGGATACTTGTATTACATGTGACCTTAAATCGGTCAATTTGCAACAGTTATTTTTTTGATATTTTACATTTTACTTTTAAAATGTAATTGCATTAGATGTTACTTAAAATAAACCACTTTTCTTGATAATTGATTTGATGTGACCTGAAAACTATCATTTTTTCCAAATAATTGTATTAGACAACGCATTGAATGAGTTACCTTTTCTAGCTTACTGTATAAGATGTGACCTTAAATCGGTCACCTTTTGTAGATAATTTTATTAGATGTAGCCCTTAATAGGCCAGTTTCTCCTATGATATTTTTGCATTAAATTCCAGTATTTTTTTTCAATATAATTGTATCAGATGTGACCTTAAATCGGTCTCCTTTTCAAGATCATTTCACTAGATGTAACCTCAAATCGGACACTTTCTGTATCTTTGATTCTATTACATCTTACGATACATTCAAACATTTTTTATAGATACTTGTATTACATGTGACCTTAAATTGATCAATTTGTAAGAGTTATTTTTTTATATTTTACATTTTACTTTTAAAGTATAATTGGCCACTTTCCTAGATATTTGGTTTGATGTGACCTGAAATCTTTCATTTTTTCCAGGTAATTGTATTGGAACAAGACCCTAAATGAGGAACTTTTTCTAGCTAACTGTAAAAGATGTCTCCTTAAATCGGCCTTCTTTTCTAGATAATTTTATTAGATGTAGCCTTAAATCGGCGACTTTCTGTATTGATTTTTTGCATTAAATTCCAATGTTTTTTTCAATATAATTGTATCAGATGTGACCTTAAATCGGTCACCTTTTTAGGATAATTTCACTAGATGTTAATTTGAATAGGACATTTTCTGTATCGGTAATTCTGTTACATCTTACGATACATTCAAACATTTTTTTATCGATACTTGTATTACATGTGACTTGAAATCGTTCAATATGTAATGGCTATTTTTTTATATTTTACATTTTACTTTTTGAATATAATTGTATTTAATGTAACCTATAATAAGCCACTTTTTTAGATAATTTGTTTAATCTGACCTGAAATCTTTCATTTTTTCCAGGTATTGTATTTGACAAGACCCTAAATGAGTAACTTTTTCTAGCTAACTGTAAAAGATGTGACCTTAAATCGGTCACATTTTCAATATTATTGTATCAGATGTGACCTTAAATCGGTCACCTTTTCAAAATAATTTCACTAGATGTAACCTTAAATCGGACACTTTCTGTATCTTTGATTCTATTACATCTTACGATACATTTAAACAATTTTTATAGATATTTGTATTACATGTGACCTTAAATCGATCAATTTGTAATAGTTATTTTTTCATATTTACATTTTACTTTTTTAATAAAATTGTATTAGATGTAACCTGTAATAAGTCACTTTTCTAGATATTTATTTTGATGTGACCTGAAATCTTTCATTTTTTCCAGGTATTTGTATTGGACAAGACCCTAAATGAGTTACTTTTTCTAGCTTACTGTAAAAGATGTCACCTTAAATCGGCCACCTTTTCTAGATAATTTTATTAGATGTAGCCTTAAATCGGCGACTTTCTGTATTGATTTTTTGCATTAAATTCCAATGTTTTTTTCAATATAATTGTATCAGATGTGACCTTAAATCGGTCACCTTTTTTAGATAATTTCACTAGATATAACCTTAAATCGGACATTGTCTGTATCGTTAATTCTGTTACATCTTACGATACATTCAAACATTTTTATGGATACTTGTATTACATGTGACCTTAAATCGGTCAATTTGTAACAGTTATTTTTTTATATTTTACATTTTACTTTTAAAATATAATTGTATTAGATGTTACTTATAATATGCCACTTTTCTTGATAATTGATTTGATAAGACCTGAAAACTATCATTTTTTCCAAATAATTGTATTAGACAAGACATTAAATAGGTAACTTTTTCTGGCTAAATGTAAAAGATGTGACCTTAAATCGGTCACCTTTTTTAGATAATTTTATTAGATGTAGCCCTAAATCGGCCAGTTTCTCTATTGATATTTTTGCATTAAATTCCAGTGTTTTTTTCAATATAATTGTATCAGATGTGACCTTAAATCGGTCACCTTTTCAAGATAATTTCACTAGATGTAACCTTAAATCGGACACTTTCTGTATCTTTGATTCTATTACATCTAACGATACATTTATACATTTTTTATAGATACTTGTATTACATGTGACCTTAAATCGATCAATTTGTAATAGTTATTTTTTCATATTTTACATTTTACTTTTTAAATATAATTGTTTTAGATGTAACCTATAATAAGTCACTTTTCTAGATAATTGGTTTATAGGTGACCTGAAATCTATAATTTTTTTCCAGATAATTGTATAAGACAAGACATTAAATAAGTAACCTTTTCTGGCTAACTGTAAAAGATGTGACCTTAAATCGGTCACCTTTTCAAGATAATTTCACTAGATGTAACCTTAAATCGGACACTTTCTGTATCTTTGATTCTATTGCATCTAACGATACATTCAAACATTTTTTTTAGATACTTGTGTTACATGTGACCTTAAATCGATCAATTTGTAATGGCATTTTTTTATATTTTAAATTTTACTTTCAAAATATAATTGTAACCTATAATAAGCCACTTTTCTAGATATTTATTTTGATGTGACCTGAAATCTTTCATTTTTTCCAGGTAATTGTATTGGACAAGACCTTTAATGAGTAACTTTTTCTAGCTAACTGTAAAAGATGTCACCTTAAATCGGTCACCTTTTCTAGATAATTTTATTAGATGTAGCCTTAAATCGGCGACTTTCTGTATTGATTTCTTGCATTAAATTCCAATGTTTTTTTCAATATAATTGTATCAGATGTGACCCTAAATCGGTCACCTTTTTAGGATAATTTCACTAGATGTAACCTTAAATCGGACTTTTTCTGTATCGTTAATTCTGTTACATCTCACGATACATTCAAACATTTTTTTATCGATACTTGTATTACATGTGACCTTAAATCGGTCAATTTTTAATGATTATTTTTTTATATTTTACATTTTACTTTTTTAAATATAATTGTATTAGATGTAACCTATAACAAGCAGCTTTTTTAGATAATCGATTTGATGTGTCCTGAAAACTATCATTTTTTCCAAAAAATTGTATTAGACAAGACATTAAATGAGTAACTTTTTCTGGCTAACTGTAAAAGATGTGACCTTAAATCGGTCACCTTTTCTAGATAATTTTATTAGATGTAGCCCTAAATCGGCGAGTTTCTCTATTGATATTTTTTCATTAAATTCCAATGTTTTTTTCAATATAAATGTATCAAATGTGACCTTAAATCGGTCACCTTTTTAGGATAATTTCACTAGTTGTCAACTTAAATCGGACATTTTCTGTTTACTTAATTCTGTTACATCTTACGATACATTCAAACATTTTTTATGGATACTTGTATTACATGTGACCTTAAAACAATCAATTCTTAATGGTTACTTTTATTATATTTTACATTTTACTTTTTGAATATAATTGTATTAGATGTAACCTATATTAAGCCACTTTTTTAGATAATTTGTTCGATCTGACCTGAAATCTTTCATTTTTTCTAGGTAATTGTATTGGACAAGACCATAAATGAGTAACTTTTTCTAGCTTACTGTAAAAGATGTGACCTTCAATCGGTCACCTTTTTTAGATAATTTTATTAGATGTAGCCCTAAATCGGCCAGTTTCTCTATTGATATTTTTGCTTTAAATTTCAATGTTTTTTTTTCAATATAATTGTATCAGATGTGACCTTAAATCGGTCACCTTTTCAAGATAATTTCACTAGATGTAACCTTAAATCGGACACTTTATGTATCTTTGATTCTGTTTCATCTTACGATATATTCTAACATGTTTTATAGATACTTGTATTACATGTGACCTCAAATCGATCAATTTGTAATGGTTATCTTTTTATATTTTACATTTTACCCTTTAAAAATAATTGTATAAGATGTAACTTATAATTAGCCACTTTTCTAGATAATTGGTTTGATGTGACCTGAGATCTATCATTTTTTCGAAATAATTGTATTAGACATGACCTTGAATGAGTAGCTTTTTCTAGCTAACTGTAAAAGATGTGACCTTAAATCGGTCACCTGTTTTAGATAATTTTATTAGATGTAGCCCTAAATCGGCGACTTTCTGTATTGATTTTTTGCATTAAATTCCAATGTTTTTTTCAATATAATTGTATCTGATGTGACCTTAAATCGGTCACCTTTTTAAGATAATTTCACTAGATGTAAACTTAAATCGGACATTTTTTGTATCGTTAATTCTTACGATAGATTCAAACATTTTTTATGGATACTTGTATTACATGTGACCTTAAATCGGTCAATTTGTAACAGTTATTTTTTTATATTTTACATTTTACTTTAAAAATATAATTGTATTAGATGTTACTTATAATAAGCCACTTTTCTTGATAATTGATTTGATGTGACCTGAAAACTATCATTTTTTTCTAAAAAATTGTATTAGACAAGACATTTAATGAGTAACTTTTTCTGGCTAACTGTAAAAGATGTGACCTTAAATCGGTCACCTTTTTTAGATAATTTCATTAGATGAAGCCCTAAATCGGCCAGTTTCTCTATTGATATTTTTGCATTAAATTCCAATGTTTTTTTCAATATAATTGTATCAGATGTGACCTTAAATCGGTCACCTTTTCAAGATAATTTCACTAGATGTAACCTTAAATCGGACACTTTCTGTATCTTTGATTCTATTACATCTTACGATACATTCAAACATGTTTTATAGATACTTGTATTACATGTGACCTTAAATCGATCAATTAGTAATGGTATTTTTTTTATATTTTACATTTTACTTTTTAAATATAATTGTATTAGATGTAACCTATAATAAGCCACTTTTCTAGGTAATTGGTTTGATGTGACCTGAAATCTTTCATTTTTTTCCAGGTAAATGTATTGGACAAGACCCTAAATGAGTAACTTTTTCTAGCTAACTGTAAAAGATCAGACCTTAAATCGGCCTTCTTTTCTAAATAATTTTATTAGATGTAGCCTTAAATCGGCGACTTTCTGTATTGATTGTTTGCATATAACTGTATCAGATGTGACCTTAAATCGGTCACCTTTTTAGGATAATTTCACTAGATGTAACCTTAAATCGGACATTTTCTGTATCGTTAAATCTGTTACATCTCACGATACATTCAAACATTTTCTTTATCGATATTTGTATTACATGTGACCTTAAATCGGTCAATTTGTAATGGTTATTTTTTCATATTTTACATTTTACTTTTTAAATATTATTGTATTAGATGAAACCTATAATAAGCAGCTTTTTTGGATGATTGGTTTGATCTGACCTGAAATCTTTCATTTTTTCCAGGTAATTGTATTGGACAAGACCATAAATGAGTAACTTTTTCTAGCTGACTGTAAAAGATGTGACCTTAAATCGGCCACCTTTTTTAGATAATTTTACTACATGTAGCCCAAAATCGGCGACTTTTTGTATTAATTTTTTGCATTAAATTCGAATGTTTTTTTCAATATAATTGTATCAGATGTGACCTTAAATCGGTCACCTTTTTAGGATAATTTCACTAGATGTAAACTTAAATCGGACATTTTCTGTTTCGTTAATTCTGTTATATCTTACGATACATTCAAACATTTTTTATGGATACTTGTATTACATGTGACCTTAAAACAATCAATTCTTAATGGTTACTTTTATTATATTTTGCATTTTACTTTTTGAATATAATTGTATTAGATGTAACCTATAATAAGCCACTTTTTTAGATAATTTGTTTGATCTGACCTGAAATCTTTCATTTTTTCAAGGTAATTGTATTGGACAAGACCATAAATGAGTCATTTTTTTCTAGCTAACCGTAAAAGATGTGACCTTCAATCGGTCACCTTTTTTAGATAATTTTATTAGATGTAGCCCTAAATCGGCCAGTTTCTCTATTGATATTTTTGCATTAAATTCCAATGTTTTTTTTTCAATATAATTGTATCAGATGTGACCTTAAATCGGTCACCTTTTCAAGATAATTTCACTAGATGTAACCTTAAATCGGACACTTTCTGTATCTTTGATTCTATTTCATCTTACGATACATTCTAACATGTTTTATAGATACTTGTATTACATGTGACCTCAAATCGATCAATTTGTAATGGTTATCTTTTTATATTTTACATTTTACTTTTTAAAAATAATTGTATAAGATGTAACCTATAATTAGCCACTTTTCTAGATAATTGGTTTGATGTGACCTGAGATCTATCATTTTTTCCAGATAATTGTATTAGACATGACCTTGAATGAATAACTTTTTCTAACTAACTGTAAAAGATGTGACCTTAAATCGGTCACCTTTTTTTAGATAATTTTATTAGATGTAGCACTAAATCGGCGACTTTCTGTATTGATTTTTTGCATTAAATTCCAATGTTTTTTTCAATATAATTGTATCAGATTGGACCGTAAATCGGTCACTTTTTCAGGATAATTTTTTTAGATGTAACCTTAAATCGGACATTTTCTGTATCGTTAGTTCTGTGACATCTTACGTGACATTCAAACATTTTTTATTGATACTTGTATTACATGTGACCTTAAATCGATCAATTTGTAATGGTTTTTTCTTATATTTTACATTTTACTTTTTGAATATAATTGTTTTAGATGTAACCTATAATAAGCCACTTTTCTAGATAATTGGTTTATATGTGACCTGAAATCTATCATTTTCTTCAGATAATTGTATAAGACAAGACATTAAATGAGTAACTTTTTCTATCTAACTGTAAAAGATGTGACCTTAAATCGGTCATCTCTTTTAGATAACTTTATTAGATGGAGCCTTAAAACGGCCACTTTCTGTATTGATATTTTTGTATTAAATTTCCGTGTTTTTTTCAATATAATTTTATCAGATATGACCTTAAATTGGTCACCTTTTCAAGATAATATGACTAGATGTAACCTTAAATCGGACACTTTCTGTATCGTTAACTCTGTTTTATCTAACGATACATTCAAACATTTTTTTTATCGATACCTGTATTACATGTGACCTTAAGTTGGTCAATTTGTGATGGTTGTTTTTTTACTTTTTGAATATAATTGTATTAGATGCAACCTATTATCAGCCACTTTCTAGATAATTGGTTTGATGTGACCTGCAATCTATCATTTTTTCCAGATAATTGCAAGACATGACCTTAAATGAGTCATTTTTTCTAGATACCTATTTTAGATGTAGCCTTAAATAAGACAATTTATTAATTGATAATTTGCATTAAATTCGAACGTTTTTTTCAGATAATTGTTTGAGATGTGACCCTAAATCGAGAACTTTTTCAAGATAATTGTTTTCGATGTTACCCTTAATCGGTCACTTCTGTATTGTGAATTTCATTACATCTTACAGTACATTCAAACATTTATTTATAGATTTTTGTATTACATGTGACCTTAAATCAATCAATTGTTAATTGTTACTTTTATTATATTTTACATTTTACTTTTTGTAATATAATTGTATAAGTTGTAACCTATATTCAGAAACTATTTCTAGATAATTGTATTTGATGTGACCTGAAATCTATCATATTTTTAGAGTATTGTAATAGACATGACCTTAAATGAGTAACTTTTTCTAGCTGACTCTAAAAGATATCACCTTAAATCGGTCACCTTTTCTAGCTAACCTGAATAGATGTAGCCTTAAAGGGATTCTTCGCAAAAAAATGAAAAATTGATATTATGTTGATTATGTATAAAAAACCACAAATTTTATTTCTGCTAGATAAGAGATCATCATCGATTTTAAATTTAGAGTATCACTTCTCCGCGTGTGGCCATTTTGACATCATCCCTGAATAGAAACCACGATATATCTATAAACCACAAAGACCAAAACAAGCAGTAACATAACGTAGCCGTAATTGAGTGTAGATATCTTGTCAAGCGTTAACCCGAATAATTCAGTCCCTCCCCGTGATCGACTCTCCCACTCGCGAGGGCCTGAACTCTTTATACGATAAAAACGCGTCACGAATCCAGGATTTTGATTGGTGCTCTCTGTGAGAAAGAGCCAATCAGCTAATAGCTAAATGTTATCGAGATAGGTAAATCCCGAGCTAATTCCGAATGATTTTTTAACGATTTTTCATTGACTAGGCCTTCAGGCGTTAATGTAGCCATCGTAGAGCAGTGGAATATAACGACTGAATTATACGGGTTAGTCAAGCGTACGGTTGTTTTACCCGACAAGGAAAGCCTAAACAGTTTCCCGGGTCACAAAAAAAGATTATAATAGACATGGTTGTGCATGCAACCTTTCCTAACTAACTTGATAAGGAAAATGTAATTATATATATATTTTTTTAATAACTAGTACTATGGTCTGTCGTTTTAAAACTGTTTTTTATTTTTACTAAGTTTTTGAAACAAGACATTTTAATGGAAATTAGTTAAAAAGTTCAAAGTGATAAATTAAGTGTTCCGTGTAAAAATATTTTCGAAAATTTAGTGTGTTCATAATTCCTTACGTAATAATCTTATTTTAAGAAATTCGGACCTTCCCTTATCCAGCTGTTATCTGATCACCAGCATGGCTAAAGGAATTGTTCCCAGAGGTATTGTGAGTTGACACGTCCAGGTATTCAAGCGATTTCCTGTCGGGCTTTAAAACTTTTATTACACAATTACATAAAGCAAGTTCGTGCATCACTTCACCTCTGAGGGTATTGAGAAGTGTACACGGCCGATAACTTGTAACTTTCCATTTTGAAACTATCAGGTGAATATACATCTTTGTCTTGCGTGTCCGATAGTGTTATGCTAGTCTTTACTTAACCATAGATATAATAGCCATTATATAAATGAGAAAACTCATACGCTTGTTTACAAATAACATTTATGATGTAAAGAATATTTATGAAAATCTAAATAATTCCAAAAAAAGATTTGATAAAATAAAAATATATTTACATATTTTCCAAACGTTAATTGGGGAAAATGTAAGTAATTACTCGTTGTCAATAATTATGGACATTTTGAAACGTACAAATATTGATTTAACAAAATGTACGCACTTGTCGATCATTGGATTATACACCTAGATAGAAGGTTACGGAACTATAGATAGTCGCAATTTAGAATATATACATGTATATTATACGAGAGAAACATCAAAAACCAATCTGATTTAAATACAGGTCGATATCTAACTTGCTTTGGTTCATCGAAGTTATGCACATAGTAAAATCACAGATTTTTATTTCAATTAGATTATTTTGAACAGTTTAAGAATGTCGTCATCATCTCAATGGTTGTGTATTATGCATAATAATGTAATAATGTGAACATGGTTCTATTATACCGGTAGTACCTCATGTCAATTTTCCTGTTCCGACTTGCATGTAATATATATATGCCACTGGACGTACACTAATGATCCCCAAAAAGCTTATTTGAAGAAATAAAGAAACTTCACTCCGAATAGACTGATAGTAGACGTATTAACGTCTGGTCAGCTAGAGTGTTGATTAATTTTTTTAGTTAGCTTAAAAGGGAGAGGGGATAAACCATTCCTAATATTGCACTTATGCGTAAAATATTAAATGAGAGTAATATAAGAGAAAATATAAATACGAAAAGTCGCATATCTGGTAAAAAAAAGTCTCACTGGCAACTATAGAATTTCACGTACAATTGTCATTCTTAATCGAAATAACGGACAGTCATTAAAATACATGCATGTACACTTTGATAAAAAGGGGTGCTGCAGTTGCATATTATTCATCATAAATCTATTTCAATTATATACTTTCCTGTCATTCTTATAAGTTAACGCAGAGACATTTAACTATACATCTCTAGTTAACGACAATCAACCATATAAATATTTGAATCTGATGTGACTTACCGTTCATCTCTTTCTTTTTTCTTCTTTTTTTTTGATTTGGGCAGGTACACCGGCAAACATTGTAATGTTAGGTATACTGTTCCCAGGTTTGGAGGGGGCGGTGGTTGGAGAAGTATATCGAAAGTTACAAAATAAAAACGGTGAATTTATGAATTTACATGAAGAATTCTGATCTTGGGCGTTGGTTTATTTTTTTTTGGTTCAGTGATTTAAATTGAGAGAAAAAAATCTAGTCAGAATTTAAATCGTACCGGCAATTTCCACCTAAGACTCCTCTAAAATCATGAATGTTCATGCTTCACAATCATCAGAATTTTCTTTGCATTGGTACATTCTGTATCGGTAGTGATTTACCTTGACATTTCGATGTTACAACAAAATACTCACCTATCTATTTTAAAATTAAGCTTACGCAAAATATAAAAGATAAACATGTATATAACGGCGATTCAGGTATTTTGCCACCATATTCCTCCCCAAATAATTAATTTTTTTATCATTCATACGAAATGTTGTTCACACCTGTAACGGTGAAACGTGTTGGCTAAAATTCACTGAGTGATAATCAAAAGAATAGTATTACAGAATGCTAATCTTTTAATTACCTTGAATTTAACCACGCATTCAACAGGTAGTCACTAAGTGTCACAGTACAATACACATTGTATTTACACAGTACTAGTGGGAAATGTTTGCTAGGCTGAAGTAAAAGCCTTCAGGTGAGAATACAAACATTCATTTGTAAAACAATATCAGTTATATATGTTTGTTCAAAGTATCCGTCGGAAAAAAAATTCATAAAAATATATTGTATTGTATGAAATTACTTTTATTACTATAATCATATCAGAAATCCTTTAAATATAAATCGTACATTTTAATTTTGAAAGTTGCACGGCTGATCACTTTACTTTCTTAATTATTAGTTGGTTAATAGCTACGCCAAATGTCGTCGATGCGCTTTAAATCGCGTTATTAGATTATTAACGAACAAGACTTACAATGAGATTTATTCACTCCCGGCATGCAAAAAGACTTAAACTACGTCACATAAGTCAGGAAGTTGGAATAAATTAAATTAGTAATTCCCAATTTTCTTCTTTATTAGTGTTCATATCCAGATAAAACTTGGTAAATATGTTTGTTATGGTATTATGAACATAATAAGATGAAAAGTAAAAAAAATCGCGAATTTTCCCTTTAAATCGACCACTTTCTGTATTGATATTTTTGCATTAAATTCCAGTGATTTTTTTTATAATTGTATCAGATGAGACCTTAAATCGGTCACCTTTTCAAGATAATTTCACTAGACGTAACCTTAAATCGGACACTTTCTGTATCGTTAACTTTGTTACATCTTACGATACATTCTAACATTTTTTATCGATACTTGTACTACATGTGACCTTAAATCGATCAATTTGTAATGTTTTTTATTTTTTTATTTTACATATTTCATTTTAAATATAATTGTATTACATGTAACCTATAATAAGCCACTTTTCTAGATAATTGGTTTGGTGTGACCTGAAATCATCAGTTTTTCCAGATAATTATTTCGACATAACCTTAAATAAGTAACTTTTTCTAGCTAACTGTAAAAGATGTGACCTTAAATCGGTCTCACCTTTTCTAGATAATTGTATTAGATGTAGCTTTAAATCGGCCACTTTCTTTCTTTATTTATTGATTTTTAGCATTAAATTCCAGTGTTTTTTCAAGAAAATTGCATCAGATTTGACCTTAAATCAGTCACCTTTTCAAGATTATTTCACTAGATGAAACCTTAAATCGGACACTTTCTGTATTTTTAATTATATTTTATCTTACGATACATTTTTTACGATACAATTACGAAATATTTTTTATTCAAACTTGTATTACATATGACATCAAATCGATCAATTTGTAATGGTTTTTTTTTATATTTTACATTTTACTTTTTAATATAATTGTATTAGATGTAACCTATTATCAGCCACTTTCTAGATAATTGTTTTGATGTGACCTGCAAAACTATCATTTTTTCCAGTGTTTTTTTCAATATAATTGTATCAAATGTGACCTTAAATCGGTCACCTTTTCAAGATAATTTCACTAGATGTAACCTTAAATCGGACTCTCTCTGTATCGTTAACTCTGTTACATTTTTCAATACATTCAATCATTTTTTTATCGATACTTGTATTACATGTGACCTTAAATCGGTCAATTTGTAATGATTTTTTTTAAATATTTTACATTTTACTTTTTTCAAATAATTGTATAAGACATGACCTTAATTGAGTCACTTTTTCTAGATATCTCGATTAGATGTAGCCTTAAATTAGACAATTTATTAATTGATAATTTTGCATCAAATTCGAACAATTTTTCAATCTTAAATCAATCAATTCTTAATGGTTCCTTTTATTATATCTTACATTTTACCTTTTAATATAATTGTATTAGGTGTAACCTATATTTAGAATTTTGTTATAGATACTTGTATAACATGTGACCATAAATCAATCAATTTGTAATGGTGAATTTTATATTTTCATATTTTATATTTTACATTTTTAATATAATTGTATTAGATGAAACCTATAATCAGCTACTTTTTCTGTGTAATTGTATTTGATGTGACCTAAAATCAATAATTATTTCCAGAAAAATGTATAAGAAATGACCTTAAATGAGTCTTTTTTTCTAGATAACTATGTTAGATGTAGCCTTAAATAAGACAACTTATTAATTGATAATTTGCATTAAATTCGAACGGGTTTTTTTTCAGATAATTGTTTTAGATGTGACCCTAAATCGATAACTTTTTCAAGATAATTGTTTTCGATGTTACCCTTAATCGGTCACTTCTGTATGTGAATTTGATTACACCTAACAGTACATTCAAACATTTATTTATAGATTTTTGTAATACATGTGACCTTAAATCAACCAGTTCTTAATGGTTACGTTTATTATATTTTACAGAATTGAAAATAAAGAAAACTAGATCTATTCCCATTTTCCCTTCTTTACTCTCTCTCTTTACAGAATTGAAAATAAATGATTGATTGATTGTTGTTTGCTTTACGCCGCATTAGCACAGAAAGGCTATATCGCGGCGAGAGCTAATTCGAATATTATAACAATTTAAGGTATATTTTTAAAATCAGACAAAAGGTCTTTCAATAAACTAAAATTCTAGACTAAAGCAAATTGATTATTTACAAATAAAAATCAACACTAAGATAACGTGATAAAAATTAAAATCGTTTTAAATATAACAACATTTTTATATTTTATAATATATTCCAATTTCTTTTAAGAATGAAACAATATTTGTAAATGGAATATTATTAAATAAATCATACATATTATTGACATTGAAATGCTTCTTCCGAATATCAGCAAAGTCAATACAATTGATTAAAACATGTTTAATAGTATACTTGCAGTTACAAGGTATACATTGTGGTTCTACTTCATTTTTTAAAAGATATTCGTGTGTTATTCTAGTATGACCAATACGACATCTAGAAATAACACACTGATCTTTTCTGCACATAAAATTATTGAAAGGTTTACATAAATTAGGTTTAATTTCATGTAATTTATTACCATCTTTTTTACTCCATTCATTTTTCAATATATTAAAAACATATTCTCTAATATTAGATTTAAAATCGGTATATGGTATATCACAGTTAGATAAAGGGTCACCCAGGGCATTCTTTGCCTCAAGGTCTACGGCTGTGTTTCCAAGGATTCCAACATGACTCGGCACCCATAGAAATAATATTTCTTTAAGAAGAATTTTTAAATTCCTCATTACATATAAAATTTTGAGAATTGTTGGGTTTTTAATTTTAGTATTTTGTATAGCTTGTAAGCATGAAAGTGAATCAGAACATATAATAAATTTGGATTTATCTGAAGAAGCAATAAATTTCAAAGCCAAAATTATTGCTTCTGCTTCAGCAGTAAAGATCGATGCATCAGATGGCAAACGGAGAGTTGCAGCTCTGTCCCTGAAGACAGCAGCAGATGCAACTCTGTCACCATCTTTTGATCCATCAGTATAGACAGTTGAAAAATCTGAATAATTGGCCTTGATTTCAGCATAGTGTTGCTGAATTAAAAGAGGATTTGTTTTATTTTTATTGTGTTCACGGAGATCAAATATTATTTTTGGTTTGGGAAGTTCCCATGGAGGACATTTGCAAGTTTCAACTTGAGCAACAGATTTTAAATCAAAAGAAGCTAAATGTGGTTTTAAACGTATACCTAACGGAGGAATTTTATTTTCATGTTTTGCAAAAATATCTTCATAAATTGGATTAAAAACACAGCTGTAGGCATATGTGAATTGTAAAAACCTTTATTGTACAGAATTGTAAATATAAATCAAACTGCTCAGTCGAGCGGTTGCAAATCAAATTAGTAGATCTATTCCCATTTTCCCTTCTTTACTCTCTCTCTCTTTACAGAATTGAAAATAAAGAAAAACTATAAAATAAAGAATATTTAATTATTTTTTTTATTATTCATAACTCATTCACATTATTTTTTCATTCAGAATTAAATAACTCTCCTGAGGGGGGAAGGGGGATGGGAAGTACGGAAAATTGACAAACGAGAATTACACAAACAGAGAAGAATTAAATGTTATACAGTTAGAGTGTAATCAATAAAATATTAACATATATACAAGTGCTCGACCAAAACGCGACAATGCTGGAAAAATTTATTGAAAGTTTACGAGCCGGGACACCAAAAGATGCTTTAAGATAATCAATGTTGTTGTCTTCAATTTCTTTATTCGTCTTCTGAGAGAGTCAAAAATGTTACGATGCCAACCTCCATATTGAATTTAGCTCTTCTGGTTCCGATCCGTTCGGTTCGTCATGGAATCTGGAATCGATGGAACATGTTCTGAAGTGTCCATTAGAGCGCACCCTAAGAACCATGTCCGAAAAGATCGTTCCAAGGGAAGTCGAAATTTTGTTCGAATTCCTTAGATTGGTTAAAAAGTTTTTGGACGAGCCTGTAGCGCATCCAAGTTTTTCATACTGCAAAACTTCAAAAAAAGTGTGGCTCAAAGTGACCCGACTAAAATTGGGTACTCTTCTGATGGTGAATCGCTTTATGTTTTGAAAGTGATTGTCAAGAGAAACAGGTTGGCTACTGACTTTCCAACGTAACATGAATATATTTGTTTGATAAAAATGCATTTGTACATATGTGAATTGTAAAAACGTTTATTGTACAGAATTGTAAATATAAATCAAACTGCTCAGTCGAGCGGTTGTAAATCAAATTAGTAGATCTATTCCCATTGTCCCTTCTTTACTCTCTCTCTCTTTACAGAATTGAAAATAAAGAAAAACTATAAAAAGATACTTTAAGATAATCAATGTTGTTGCCTTCAATTTCTTTATTCGTCTTCTCAGAGAGTCAAAAATGTTACGATGCCAACCTCCATATTGAATTTAGCTCTTCCGGTTCCAATCCGTTCGGTTTGTCATGGAATCTGGAATCGATGGAACATGTTCTGAAGTGTCCATTAGAGCGCACCCTAAGAACCATGTCCGAAAAGATCGTTCCAAGGGAAGTCGAAATTTTGTTCGAATTCCTTAGATTGGTTAAAAAGTTTTTGGACGAGCCTGTAGCGCATCCAAGTTTTTCATACTGCAAAACTTCAAAAAAAGTATGCCTCAAAGTGTACCAGACTAAAATTGGGTACTCTTCTGATGGTGAATCGCTTTATGTTTTGAAAGTGATTGTCAAGAGAAACAGGTTGGCTACTGACTATCCAACGTAACATGTATATATTTGTTTGATAAAAATGCATTTGTACATATGTGAATTGTAAAAACGTTTATTGTACAGAATTGTAAATATAAATCAAACTGCTCAGTCGAGCGGTTGTAAATCAAATTAGTAGATCTATTCCCATTGTCCCTTCTTTACTCTCTCTCTCTTTACAGAATTGAAAATAAAGAAAAACTATAAAAGAAAGAATATTTAATTATTTTTTTTATTATTCATAACTCATTAACATTATTTTTCCATTCAGAATTAAATAACTCTCCTGAGGGGGGAGGGGGATGGGAATTACGGAAAATTGACAAACGAGAATTACACAAACAGAGAAGAATTAAATGTTATACAGTTAGAGTGTAATCAATAAAATATTAACATATATACAAGTGCTCGACCAAAACGCGACAATGCTGGAAAAATTTATTGAAAGTTTACGAGCCGGGACACCAAAAGATACTTTAAGATAATCAATGTTGTTGCCTTCAATTTCTTTATTCGTCTTCTCAGAGAGTCAAAAATGTTACGATACCAACCTCCATATTGAATTTAGCTCTTCCGGTTCCAATCCGTTCGGTTCGTCATGGAATCTGGAATCGATGGAACATGTGTCTGAACTGTCCAACAGAGCGCACCCTAAGAACCATGTCCGAAAAGATCGTTCCAAAGGAAGTCGAAATTTTGTTCGGATTCTTTAGATTGGTTAAAAAGTTTTTTGACGAGGCTGCAGCGCATCCAAGTTTTCATACGGCAAAACTTCAAAAAAGTGTGCCTCAAAGCGTACCCGACTAAAATTGGGTACTCTTCTGATGGTGAATCGCTTTATGTTTTGAAAGTGATTGTCAAGAGAAACAGGCTGGCTACTGACTTTCCAACGTAACATGTATGTATTTGTTTGATAAAAATGCATTTGTACATATGTGAATTGTAAAAACGTTTATTGTACAGAATTGTAAATATAAATCAAAGTGCTCAGTCGAGCGGTTGCAAATCAAATTAGTAGATTTATTTCCATTTTCCCTTCTTTACTCTCTCTCTCTTTACAGAATTGAAAATAAAGAAAAATTATGAAATAAAGAATATTTAATTATTTTTTTTATTATTCATAAGTCATTTACATTATTTTTCCATTCAGAATTAAATACCTCTCCTGAGGGGGGATGGGAATTACGGAAAATTGACAAACGAGAATTACACAAACAGAGAAGAATTAAATGTTATACAGTTAGAGTGTAATCAATAAAATATTAACATATATACAAGTGCTCGACCAAAACGCGACAATGCTGGAAAAATTTATTGAAAGTTTACGAGCCGGGACACCAAAAGATACTTTAAGATAATCAATGTTGTTGTCTTCAATTTCTTTATTCGTCTTCTGAGAGAGTCAAAAATGTTACGATGCCAACCTCCATATTGAATTTAGCTCTTCCGGTTCCAATCCGTTCGGTTCGTCATGGAATCTGGAATCGATGGAACATGTTCTGAAGTGTCCAACAGAGGGCACCCTAAGAACCATGTCCGAAAAGATCGTTCCAACGGAAGTCGAAATTTTGTTCGAATTCCTTAGATTGGTTAAAAAGTTTTTAGACGAGCCTGTAGCGCATCCAAGTTTTTCATACTGCAAAACTTCAAAAAAAAGTGTGCCTCAAAGTGTACCCGACTAAAATTGGGTACTCTTCTGATGGTGAATCGCTTAATGTTTTGAAAGTGATTGTCAAGAGAAACAGGTTGGATACTGACTTTCCAACGTAACATGTATATATTTGTTTGATAAAAATGCATTTGTACATATGTGAATTGTAAAAACCTTTATTGTACAGAATTGTAAATATAAATCAAACTGCTCAGTCGAGCGGTTGTAAATCAAATTAGTAGATCTTTTCCCATTTTCCCTTCTTTACTCTCTCTCTCTCTCTTTACAGAATTGAAAATAAAGAAAAATAGATCTATTCCCATTTTCCCTTCTTTACTCTCTCTCTTTACAGAATTGAAAATAAAGAAAAACTATAAAATAAAGAATATTTAATTATTTTTTTTATTATTCATAACTCATTCACATTATTTTTTCATTCAGAATTAAATAACTCTCCTGAGGGGAGAAGGGGGATGGGAAGAACGGAAAATTGACAAACGAGAATTACACAAACAGAGAAGAATTAAATGTTATACAGTTAGAGTGTAATAAATAAAATATAAATATATATACAAGTGCCCGACCAAAACGCGACAATGCTGGAAAAATTTATTGAAAGTTTACGAGCCGGGACACCAAAAGATGCTTTAAGATAATCAATGCTGTCGTCTTCAATTTCTTTATTCGTTTTCTGAGCGAGTCAAAAATGTTACGATGCCAACCTCCATATTGAATTTAGCTCTTCCGGTTCCAATTCGTTCGGTTCGTCATGGAATCTGGAATCGATGGAACATGTGTCTGAACTGTCCAACAGAGCGCACCCTAAGAACCATGTCCGAAAAGATCGTTCCAAGGGAAGTCGAAATTTTGTTCGAATTCTTTAGATTGGTTAAAAAGTTTTTTGACGAGGCTGCAGCGCATCCAAGTTTTTCATACGGCAAAACTTCAAAAAAGTGTGCCTCAAAGCGTACCCGACTAAAATTGGGTACTCTTCTGATGGTGAATCGCTTTATGTTTTGAAAGTGATTGTCAAGAGAAACAGGCTGGCTACTGACTTTCCAACGTAACATGTATGTATTTGTTTGATAAAAATGCATTTGTACATATGTGAATTGTAAAAACGTTTATTGTACAGAATTGTAAATATAAATCAAAGTGCTCAGTCGAGCGGTTGCAAATCAAATTAGTAGATTTATTTCCATTTTCCCTTCTTTACTCTCTCTCTCTTTACAGAATTGAAAATAAAGAAAAACTATGAAATAAAGAATATTTAATTATTTTTTTTATTATTCATAAGTCATTCACATTATTTTTCCATTCAGAATTAAATACCTCTCCTGAGGGGGGATGGGAATTACGGAAAATTGACAAACGAGAATTACACAAACAGAGAAGAATTAAATGTTATACAGTTAGAGTGTAATCAATAAAATATTAACATATATACAATTGCTCGACCAAAACGCGACAATGCTGGAAAAATTTATTGAAAGTTTACGAGCCGGGACACCAAAAGATGCTTTAAGATAATCAATGTTGTTGTCTTCAATTTCTTTATTCGTCTTCTGAGAGAGTCAAAAATGTTACGATGCCAACCTCCATATTGAATTTAGCTCTTCCGGTTCAAATCCGTTCGGTTCGTCATGGAATCTGGAATCGATGGAACATGTTCTGAACTGTCCAACAGAGCGTACCCTAAGAACCATGTCCGAAAAGATTGTTCCAAGGGAAGTCGAAATTTTGTTCGAATTCCTTAGATTGGTTAAAAAGTTTTTGGACGAGCCTGTAGCGCATCCAAGTTTTACATACTGCAAAACTTCAAAAAAAAAGTCTGCCTCAAAGCGTACCCGACTAAAATTGGGTACTCTTCTGATGGTGAATCGCTTTATGTTTTGAAAGTGATTGTCAAGAGAAACAGGTTGGCTACTGACTTTCCAACGTAACATGTATATATTTGTTTGATAAAAATGCATTTGTACATATGTGAATTGTAAAAACGTTTATTGTACAGAATTGTAAATATAAATCAAAGTGCTCAGTCGAGCGGTTGCAAATCAAATTAGAAGATCTATTCCCATTTTCCATTCTTTACTCTCTCTCTCTTTACAGAATTGAAAATAAAGAAAAACTATAAAATAAAGAATATTTAATTATTTTTTTTATTATTCATAACTCATTTACATTATTTTTCCATTCAGAATTAAATAACTCTCCTGAGGGGGGAAGGGGGATGGGAATTACGGAAAATTGACAAACGAGAATTACACAAACAGAGAAGAATTAAATGTTATACAGTTAGAGTGTAATAAATAAAATATAAACATATATACAAGTGCTCGACCAAAACGCGACAATGCTGGAAAAAATTATTGAAAGTTTACGAGCCGGGACACCAAAAGTTTCTTAAGATAATCAATGTTGTTGTCTTCAATTTCTTTATTCTCGTCTTCTGACAGAGTCAAACATGTTACGATGCCAACCTCCATATTGAATTTAGCTCTTCCGGTTCCAATCCGTTCGGTTCGTGATGGAATCTGGAATCGATGAAACATGTGTCTGAACTGTCCAATAGAGCGCATCCTAAGAACCATGTCCGAAAAGATCGTTCCAAGGGAAGTCGAAATTTTGTTCGAATTCCTTAGATTGGTTAAAAGGTTTTTTGACGAGACTGTAGCGCATCTAAGTTTTTCATACTGCAAAACTTCAAAAAAGTGTGCCTCAAAGCGTACCCGACTAAAATTGGGTACTCTTCTGATGGTGAATCGCTTTATGTTTTGAAAGTGATTGTCAAGAGAAACAGGTTGGCTACTAACTTTCCAACGTAACATATATATATATTTGTTTGATAAAAAATGCATTTGTACATATGTGAATTGTAAAAACGTTTATTGTACAGAATTGTAAATATAAATCAAACTGCTCAGTCGAGCGGTTGCAAATCAAATTAGATCTATTCCCATTTTCCCTGTTTTACTCTCTCTCTCGTTCTCTTTACAGAATTGAAAATAAAGAAAAACTATAAAATAAAGAATATTTAATTATTTTTTATTATTATTCATAACTCATTCACATTATTTTTCCATTCAGATTTAAATAACTCTCCTGAGGGGGGAAGGGGGATAGGAATTACGGAAAATTGACAAACGAGAATTACACAAATAGAGAAGATTTACATGTTATACAGTTAAAGTGTAATCATTAAATATTAACATATATACAAGTGCCCGACCAAAACGCGACAATGCTGGAAACATTTATTGAAAGTTTACGAGCCGGGACACCAAAAGATGCTTTAAGATAATCAATGTTGTTGTCTTCAATTTCTTTATTCGTTTTCTGAGAGTCAAAAATGTTACGATGTCAACCTCCATATTGAATTAAGCTCTTCCGGTTCCAATCCGTTCGGTTCGTCATGGAATCTGGAATCGATTGATTGATTGTTTGTTGCTTAACGTCCAGTGGCAAATATTTCATGCATATTCAGGACGAGAACAAGTTCACAATAAATACAATAGGTAGGTTCTGTAAAAGATTAAGGGATTATGGTCGGAGAAATTTAGACTGCCACGGGAAATGAGGGTATATTGGATAGGGACAGAAATTTAGCCTTGCAACAGGTCACCTACGGACCCCTCTAAGAGTTGTTGCAAGGGTTCTTAACGTGCAAAGAGCGTGGCACTCTCTTTACACGAGGCATCGGATTTAACGTCCCCATTCTGACCGGACGTGGCTGCAAATTTGTACATCCCGCACAGCCAAACGGACGCCCCACTTTAGCATGGGTTTTACTGCCGGTCGGAGGAAGACCAATGGTGACCATACTTCTATTCCCCAGTCACCCTTGGGGGCATCTGGAATCGATGGAACATGTGTCTGAACTGTCCAACAAAGCGCACCCTAAGAACCATGTCCGAAAAAATCGTTCCAAGGGAAGTGGAAATTTTGTTCGAATTCCTTAGATTGGTTAAAAAAATGTTTTGGACGAGCATGTAGCTCATCCAAGTTTTTCATACTGCAAAACTTCAAAAAAAGTGTGCCTCAAAGCGTACCCGACTAAAATTGGGTACTCTTCTGATGGTGAACCGCTTTATGTTTTGAATGTGATTGTCAAGAGAAACAGGCTGGCTACTGACTTTCCAACGTAACTTGTATATATTTGTTTGATAAAAATGCATTTGTACATATGTGAATTGTAAAAACGTTTATTGTACAGAATTGTAAATATAAATCAAACTGCTCAGTTGAGCGGTAGCAAATCAAATTAGTAGATCTATTCCCATTTTCCATTCTTTACTCTCTCTCTCTTTACAGAATTGAAAATAAAGAAAAACTATAAAATAAAGAATGTTTAATTATTTTTTTTATTATTCATAACTCAATCACATTATTTTTCCATTCAGAATTAAATAACTCTCCTGAAGGGGGAGGGGGGATGGGAATTTCGGAAACTTGACAAACGAGAATTACACAAATAGAGAAGATTGATTGATTGATTGTTGTTTGCTTTACGCCGCATTAGCACAGAAAGGCTATATCGCGGCGAGAGCTAATTCGAATATTATAACAATTTAAGGTATATTTTTAAAATCAGACAAAAGGTCTTTCAATAAACTAAAATTCTAGACTAAAGCAAATTGATTATTTACAAATAAAAATCAACACTAAGATAACGTGATAAAAATTAAAATCGTTTTAAATATAACAACATTTTTATATTTTATAATATATTCCAATTTCTTTTAAGAATGAAACAATATTTGTAAATGGAATATTATTAAATAAATCATACATATTATTGACATTGAAATGCTTCTTCCGAATATCAGCAAAGTCAATACAATTGATTAAAACATGTTTAATAGTATACTTGCAGTTACAAGGTATACATTGTGGTTCTACTTCATTTTTTAAAAGATATTCGTGTGTTATTCTAGTATGACCAATACGACATCTAGAAATAACACACTGATCTTTTCTGCACATAAAATTATTGAAAGGTTTACATAAATTAGGTTTAATTTCATGTAATTTATTACCATCTTTTTTACTCCATTCATTTTTCAATATATTAAAAACATATTCTCTAATATTAGATTTAAAATCGGTATATGGTATATCACAGTTAGATAAAGGGTCACCCAGGGCATTCTTTGCCTCAAGGTCTACAGCTGTGTTTCCAAGGATTCCAACATGACTCGGCACCCATAGAAATAATATTTCTTTAAGAAGAATTTTTAAATTCCTCATTACATATAAAATTTTGAGAATTGTTGGGTTTTTAATTTTAGTATTTTGTATTGCTTGTAAGCATGAAAGTGAATCAGAACATATAATAAATTTGGATTTATCTGAAGAAGCAATAAATTTCAAAGCCAAAATTATTGCTTCTGCTTCAGCAGTAAAGATCGATGCATCAGATGGCAAACGGAGAGTTGCAGCTCTGTCCCTGAAGACAGCAGCAGATGCAACTCTGTCACCATCTTTTGATCCATCAGTATAGACAGTTGAAAAATCTGAATAATTGGCTTTGATTTCAGCATAGTGTTGCTGAATTAAAAGAGGATTTGTTTTATTTTTATTGTGTTCACGGAGATCAAATATCATTTTTGGTTTGGGAAGTTCCCATGGAGGACATTTGCAAGTTTCAACTTGAGCAACAGATTTTAAATCAAAAGAAGCTAAATGTGATTTTAAACGTATACCTAACGGAGGGATTTTATTTTCATGTTTTGCAAAAATATCTTCATAAATTGGATTAAAAACACAGCTGTAGGCAGGATTATCTGAGTAGGCTTTTAGTTTGACAGCATATTGAAGTCCAAGCTTCAAACGTCTGTTAGAGAGTGAGTGCTCATCAGCCTCTACATACAGACTCTCAACTGGTGAGGTTTTAAATGCGCCAAGACAGAGACGCAAACCCTGATGATGCACAGCATCGAGAATCTGTATGTAGGACTTCCTTGCAGAGCCATACACTATAGAGCCATAATCTAGTTTAGATCTAACTAGAGATCTATATAAATTAAGTAAAATGTTGCGATCAGCACCCCAGTCGGTGCTGCCGACAACTTTTAAAATATCTAATGCTTTTAAACATTTCGATTTTAACATTTTGATATGGGGTAGAAAGGTTAACTTTTTATCGAAAATTAACCCAAGAAATTTGGTTTCATCAACCATTTTAATTGGGTTGCCGTACAAAGTGAGTTCTGGATCAAGATGCAATTGCCTTTTGTTACAAAAATGCATCCCGACCGTTTTTGAAGTGGAAAATTTAAACCCATTTTCCGAGGCCCATTTTTCAATTCTTCCAAGACATAACTGTAATTGTCTTTCTATGTTATTCATATTTTTGCCTCTATAACATATTAAAAAGTCATCAACATACAATGAACCTTCAATATTACTTTTTAAAACTTCAACAAGGCTGTTGATTTTAAGACTAAATAATGTAACAGATAAAATACTGCCCTGAGGGACACCCATCTCTTGATCATACAGATCAGACATGGTTGAATTTACTCTAACATTAAATTGTCTGTTAGATAGAAAATTCGAAATAAAATTTGGCATATTGCCTTTCAACCCCATATCAAAGAGATCTTTTAAAATACCATACTTCCATGCAGTATCATAGGCTTTTTCTAGATCGAAAAAGACCGACACTACATGTTCATTTTTCACAAAACCATTACGGACAAATGATTCGAATCGAACAAGATGGTCAAGAGTACTGCGACCTTGGCGGAATCCACACTGGATATTGGCTAAAAGCCCATTGGATTCCAGGAACCAAACAAGGCGATCATTGACCATCCGTTCTAGTGTTTTACAGACACAACTGGTAAGAGCAATTGGCCGATAATTAATAGGATCCGTGTGATCTTTACTTGGTTTTGGAATAGGCACGACGGTTGCAAGCTTCCAGATTGATGGTAAATCACCAGATTCCCAGATGTTATTCATAAGCTGCAAAAGAGCTTCCAGCGAGGAATCTGGCAAGTGTTTTAACAGTTGGTAGTGAATATTATCAGGCCCACAAGCTGTATCATGGGCTTTTGACAGAGATGTTTTAAGTTCTTCAAGAGAAAAGAGTTTATTATAATTTTCACCATTTTTTGATTTAAAGTTTAATTTAATTTTTTCTTTTTGTGTTTTAACTTTTTTAAAATCTTCCCTGTAGTTGTTAGAAGAAGAAGATTTCGCAAAAGTTTCACCAAGCTTGTTGGCAATATCCTTTTCAGATGTTAATAAATCATTGCCATTTTTTAAATGTTTAACTGTGGCTTTAGAATTTTTACCTTTTATCTTTTGTATCATGTTCCATACTTTTGTCATCGGAGTGCGAGATGTTATCTCCGAGACAAATTTCTTCCAAGACGTTCGTCGTGCTTGCCTGCAAGTCCGCCGTGCCTTAGCGCGAAAAACACGGAAATTACTCAAGTTTTCCGTCGTTGGTTGTTGATTGAACCGTCTTTCAGATTTTTTACGGTCACCTATTGCTTGATCACAAGCATCATCAAACCATGGTTTGCTGGGATGTTTCGGATTTGCCGAGGTCTTAGGAATAGTTCTGTCAGCAATTGACGTTAAAACTGTATTAAAAGTTAAAATTGGATCTAGTACAGTCTCAAACATCTTTGACTGAAGTTCCGCTTGACAGAGATTCTCAAACAAGGACCAGTCCGCCTTGTCAAGTTTCCAACGTGGAACTCTCTGTTGGGCAGAAGTAAAAAGATGTTCAAGTACTATTGGAAAGTGATCACTTCCACATAGATCATCATGAACACGCCATGAATAATCCAGAAGAAGAGAGGGATCGCAAATAGTGATATCAATAGCAGAATAAGACCCGTTTCCAGGATGAAGATAAGTATTAGATCCATCATTAAAAATGCATAATCCTTCTTGAGAGACAACGTCCTCAATGATCTTACCTTTGATATTATGAGACTTGCTTCCCCACAAGGGGTTGTGTGCATTGAAGTCGCCCATAAGTATAAATGGTGAGGGTAATTGATCAGTGAGGTTTTTGAGTTTAGCTTTATCGATAATTGAATTGGGTGGAATATATATAGAACATAAAGTAATTGTTTTATCTAATGATAAACGAATTGCAACTGCCTGCAGATCCGTGGTGAGTTGGACTGTGCTATGAATGACGTTGTCCTTCACAAAAATGGATGATCCGCCTGCAGCACGTTCATCTACCTTAGAAAATGTGCTATACATGTTGTATCCTTTTAAAGATACATTGTCACTTTCTTTTAAATGAATTTCTTGAAGACAAAATGCAGTAGGTAAAAAAGACTGAACTAGAAGCGTTAACTCGAGAAGATTTATTTTAAGACCTCGGCAATTCCATTGGATGATATTAGTCATGTTTTGTTAGTAGACGGGCGAATGCTATCGAGTTTGCCAGCATTCTTATTTCGCTCACCCTGAGATTGTAATCTTTCGGGTGGCGGAACACTTTCGATTTCCATTTCTGATTCGTCGTTAAGTGTTGAAAATCTGTTGTGTGAGGAGAGTCGTCGATCTCCAGGACCATGCGCAGCTGGTTTTACTCCGCCTCGACCCCTACCCCGCGACCTCGAATCAGAAGACTTCTGAGAGGATGTATTTACTGGCTTCTTTTGGACATCCTTCTTTTCTGGAGAACGAAGAGGAGACGGGGCTCTAGTAGACTTTGTACTGGGTGTAGAAGATAACTTTTTAGATGCAGATGAAGGAAGACTATTTGAGATGGAAGAATCATCTATGTCATTGGGAAGATCCCAGACAGATTCACCGCCCCAACTGTCTGATTTAACTGCATCTTTTTTATCTGATTTCTTTTTTTCATTTTTTTTAGATGATAACATTGAGCTCTGTAAGGAAGATTGAGTTGATTGAGTACTGGTTTTAGAAGGCTTTGATTTTCTTGGAATAATTAATTTATCGGAAGTTTCTAATTGAACAGGCAACATTGTAAAAGTTTCAGCATCAATTGGCCACGTCATGCGAGTTTGTGTATTCTCATGACTGAATGAGCGGCCAACTTTGCTGGCGTACGATGGTTTGTTCGAAACTAGAGGATCACTCGAAACAGAAGCTATCTGTTTAGCTTCTGGGTAACTGATGTTTCGTTCTGTTTTTATTTTAATAATATTTTTTTCTTTCAGGTAAACAGGGCAGTCCCTAGATGATGAAAAATGGGATTCACCACAGTTTACGCATTTTGAAGATTCAGAGCTACAGGTTGTTCCCTCGTGTCCTTCGCCAGAACACTTGAAACATCTCTGCGTACCACGACATTGTTTGGTTCCATGACCAAACTTTTGACAGGTGAAGCATCGAATTGGGTTAGGGATGAATCTGTCAACTCTGATTCCGAAGCAACCTAAAGTAATAGATGAGGGAGGAGTTGGAGTTTTAAAGGTCAAAAGATATGTATTTAATTTGGTTATATTTCCATTCTTTTTTATTTGAAATCTAACAACATCAGATACACCTTGGTTTGTTAATTCATCACTAATTTCTTCCACGGTAAGATCACCCAGATATTGACTTCTGTCTCGAATGATTCCTTTGCAACTGTTCAAACTATTGTGAGGAGAGACAGAAACAGAAAAGTCTGTAATTTTTGTCATGGTCAGCAAATTTGTTGATTGACTTTTGTTGGAACATTCAACCAACAAATTCCCTGATCTCATTTTTGAAACTTTTTTAACTGTACCAGCAATGCTTTGAATTTGTTTATGAATTACAAAAGGAGATATTTTTGAAACTGGTTTTTCATCTGTTCCTTTTATTACAATAAATCGGGGCCAACTATCATCTTCCTGACAGGGCGCAGAGTCATCACATTTTCTTTTTTTTGTTGAAGCTAATTGAGAAGTTTGGTTTTTGTTTGCCATATGAAAGGAGAAAGATTCACTATCTTTGTCATCCACCCACCTCGGAGTGCCTACAAGGGCGATGCTGTGTTTCCGTGGCGAGCCGGGGTCAAGCGCTAATGCTGAAAGCAAGCTGCAAGTATAATGCAGCCTGTCCCCAAAATTAGCACCCAAGATCCACTGCGGAAAGCACCAGATGTTCCAAGAATAGTATACTCAAGCAGAGCGTATCCATCAAGCGAAATAGAAAGCGTACCACTTAATTGACCCATGAGCCATCGCCTTCTTCAGTTATCCGAAATATAAATAGCTTAATTTAAATACATGTGTAAATAATGAAAATTGTTACAAGAAAGCTTATTGTTGAGGATTAACTGAAGGGCTCGACATGACCAGCCGATTGATCGAACCGGGTCCATCCGACCTCCCGTTTAGATGATATCAAAGCCAAAGCAGCTTATTGAACTATAGTCTCGTCCGTCCGGGTATTTTCTGACCGTAAGGAGTCTGACTACAGCCCTCATCCGCAAGGATCTCGTCAACCACCGACACGGGTAGCAACCCACGGCCAACGGGTTGGAGAGCCTATTTTATTCAAAACATCGGGCAACTCGTACGATGTTCGGATCACTTTAGTCTGGTCTCTACCCTTCGACCTGTCCAGCATGGGTAACCCTACCAGGAGACGAAGCTCCAACTGGCATAGCTCTTGGAGTCACTGAGACACGCAAGCCCCCCGACCACGGCAAGGATAGCGATCCACCGGGGGACAAATAGAGAAGAATTAAATGTTATACAGTTAGAGTGTAATAAATAAAATATAAACATATATACAAGTGCCCGACCAAAACGCGACAATGCTGGAAAAATTTATTGAAAGTTTACGAGCCGGGACACCAAAAGATGCTTTAAGATAATCAATGTTGTCGTCTTAAATTTCTTTATTCGTCTTCTGAGAGAGTCAAAAATGTAACGATGCCAACCTCCATATTGAATTTAGCTCTTCCGGTTCCAATCCGTTCGGTTCGTCATGGAATCTGGAATCGATGGAACATGTTCTGAACTGTCCAACAGAGCGCACCCTAAGAACCATGTCCGAAAAGATCGTTCCAAGGGAAGTCGAAATTTTGTTCGAATTCCTTAGATTGGTTAAAAAAATTTTTTGGACGAGCATGTAGCGCATCCAAGTTTTTCATACTGCAAAACTTCCCAAAAAGTGTGCCTCAAAGCGTACCCGACTAAAATTGGGTACTCTTCTGATGGTGAATCGCTTTATGTTTTGAATGTGATTGTCAAGAGAAACAGGCAGGCTACTGACTTTCCAACGTAACATGTATATATTTGTTTGATAAAAATGCATTTGTACATATGTGAATTGTAAAAACGTTTATTGTACAGAATTGTAAATATAAATCAAACTGCTCAGTCGAGCGGTTGCAAATCAAATTAGTAGATCTATTCCCATTTTCCCTTCTTTACTCTCTCTCTCTTTACAGAATTGAAAATAAAGAAAAACTATAAAATAAAGAATGTTTAATTATTTTTTTTATTATTCATAACTCATTCACATTATTTTTCCATTCAGAATTAAATAACTCTCCTGAGGGGGGAAGGGGGATGGGAAGAACGGAAAATTGACAAACGAGAATTACACAAACAGAGAAGAATTAAATGTTATACAGTTAGAGTGTAATAAATAAAATATAAACATATATACAAGTGCCCGACCAAAACGCGACAATGCTGGAAAAATTTATTGAAAGTTTACGAGCCGGGACACCAAAAGATGCTTTAAGATAATCACTGGTGTCGTCTTCAATTTCTTTATTCGTCTTCTGAGAGAGTCAAAAATGTTACGATGCCAACCTCCATATTGAATTTAGCTCTTCCGGTTCCAATCCGTTCTGTTCGTCATGGAATCTGGAATCGATGGAACATGTTCTGAACTGTCCAACAAAGCGCACCCTAAGAACCATGTCCGAAAAGATCGTTCCAAGGGAAGTCGAAATTTTGTTCGAATTCCTTAGATTGGTTAAAAAGTTTTTGGACGAGCCTGTAGCGCATCCAAGTTTTTCATACTGCAAAACTTCAAAAAAAAGTGTGCCTCAAAGCGTACCCGACTAAAATTGGGTACTCTTATGATGGTGAATCGCTTTATGTTTTGAATGTGATTGTCAAGAGAAACAGGTTGGCTACTGACTTTCCAACGTAACACATATATATTTGTTTGATAAAAAATGCATTTGTACATATGTGAATTGTAAAAACGTTTATTGTACAGAATTGTTAATATAAATCAAACTGCTCAGTCGAGCGGTTGCAAATCAAATTAGTAGATCTATTCCCATTTTCCCTTTTTTACTCTCTCTCGTTCTCTTAACAGAATTGAAAATAAAGAAAAACTATAAAATAAAGAATATTTAATTATTTTTTTTATTATTCATAACTCATTCACATTATTTTTCCATTCAGAATTAAATAACTCTCCTGAGGGGGGAAGGGGGATAGGAATTACGGAAAATTGACAAACGAGAATTACACAAATAGAGAAGAATTAAATGTTATACAGTTAGAGTGTAATCAATAAAATATAAACATATATATAAGTGCCCGACCAAAACGCGACAATGCTGGAAAAAAACATTGAAAGTTTACGAGCCGGGACACCAAAAGATGCTTTAAGATAATCAATGTTGTCGTCTTCAATTTCTTTATTCGTCTTCTGAGAGAGTCAAAAATGTTACGATGCCAACCTCCATATTGAATTTAGCTCTTCCGGTTCCAATCCGTTCGGTTCGTCATGGAATCTGGAATCGATGGAACATGTGTCTGAACTGTCCAACAAAGCGCACCCTAAGAACCATGTCCGAAAAGATCGTTCCAAGGGAAGTCGAAATTTTGTTCGAATTCCTTAGATTGGTTAAAAAAAAATTTTGGACGAGCATGTAGCGCATCCAAGTTTTTCATACTGCAAAACTTCCAAAAAAGTGTGCCTCAAAGCGTACCCGACTAAAATTGGGTACTCTTCTGATGGTGAATCGCTTTATGTTTTGAATGTGATTGTCAAGAGAAACAGGCTGGCTACTGACTTTCCAACGTAACATATATATATTTGTTTGATAAAAAATGCATTTGTACATATGTGAATTGTAAAAACGTTTATTGTACAGAATTGTTAATATAAATCAAACTGCTCAGTCGAGCGGTTGCAAATCAAATTAGTAGATCTATTCCCATTTATTCTTTTTTACTCTCTCTCGTTCTCTTTACAGAATTGAAAATAAAGAAAAACTATAAAATAAAGAATATTTAATTATTTTTTTTATTATTCATAACTCATTCACATTATTTTTCCATTCAGAATTAAATAACTCTCCTGAGGGAGGAGGGGGGATGGGAATTACGGAAAATTGAAAAACGAGAATTACACAGAGAAGAATTAAATGTTATACAGTTAGAGTGTAATAAATAAAATATAAACATATATACAAGTGTCCGACCAAAACGCGACAATGCCGGAAAATTTTATTGAAAGTTTACGAGCCGGGACACCAAAAGATGCTTTAAGATAATCAATGTTGTCGTCTTCAATTTCTTTATTCGTCTTCTGAGAGAGTCAAAAATGTTACGATGCCAACCTCCATATTGAATTTAGCTCTTCCGGTTCCAATTCGTTCGGTTCGTCATGGAATCTGGAATCGATGGAACATGTTCTGAACTGTCCAACAGAGCGCACCCTAAGAACCATGTCCGAAAAGATCGTTCCAAGGGAAGTCGAAATTTTGTTCGAATTCCTTAGATTGGTTAAAAAAATGTTTTGGACGAGCATGTAGCGCATCCAAGTTTTTCATACTGCAAAACTTCAAAAAAAGTGTGCCTCAAAGCGTACCCAACTAAAATTGGGTACTCTTCTGATGGTGAACCGCTTTATGTTTTGAATGTGATTGTCAAGAGAAACAGGCTGGCTACTGTCTTTCCAACGTAACATGTATATATTTGTTTGATAAAAATGCATTTGTACATATGTGAATTGTAAAAACGTTTATTGTACAGAATTGTAAATATAAATCAAACTGCTCAGTCGAGCGGTTGCAAATCAAATTAGTAGATCTATTCCCATTTTCCCTTCTTTACTCTCTCTCTCTTTACAGAATTGAAAATAAAGAAAAACTATAAAATAAAGAATATTTAATTATTTTTTTTATTATTCATAACTCATTCACATTATTTTTCCATTCAGAATTAAATAACTCTCCTGAGGGGGGAAGGGGGATAGGAATTACGGAAAATTGACAAACGAGAATTACACAAATAGAGAAGAATTAAATGTTATACAGTTAGAGTGTAATCAATAAAATATAAACATATATATAAGTGCCCGACCAAAACGCGACAATGCTGGAAAAAAACATTGAAAGTTTACGAGCCGGGACACCAAAAGATGCTTTAAGATAATCAATGTTGTCGTCTTCAATTTCTTTATTCGTCTTCTGAGAGAGTCAAAAATGTTACGATGCCAACCTCCATATTGAATTTAGCTCTTCCGGTTCCAATCCGTTCGGTTCGTCATGGAATCTGGAATCGATGGAACATGTGTCTGAACTGTCCAACAAAGCGCACCCTAAGAACCATGTCCGAAAAGATCGTTCCAAGGGAAGTCGAAATTTTGTTCGAATTCCTTAGATTGGTTAAAAAAAAATTTTGGACGAGCATGTAGCGCATCCAAGTTTTTCATACTGCAAAACTTCCAAAAAAGTGTGCCTCAAAGCGTACCCGACTAAAATTGGGTACTCTTCTGATGGTGAATCGCTTTATGTTTTGAATGTGATTGTCAAGAGAAACAGGCTGGCTACTGACTTTCCAACGTAACATATATATATTTGTTTGATAAAAAATGCATTTGTACATATGTGAATTGTAAAAACGTTTATTGTACAGAATTGTTAATATAAATCAAACTGCTCAGTCGAGCGGTTGCAAATCAAATTAGTAGATCTATTCCCATTTATTCTTTTTTACTCTCTCTCGTTCTCTTTACAGAATTGAAAATAAAGAAAAACTATAAAATAAAGAATATTTATTTATTTTTTTATTATTCATAACTCATTCACATTATTTTTCCATTCAGAATTAAATAACTCTCCTGAGGGAGGAGGGGGGATGGGAATTACGGAAAATTGAAAAACGAGAATTACACAAACAGAGAAGAATTAAATGTTATACAGTTAGAGTGTAATAAATAAAATATAAACATATATACAAGTGTCCGACCAAAACGCGACAATGCCGGAAAATTTTATTGAAAGTTTACGAGCCGGGACACCAAAAGATGCTTTAAGATAATCAATGTTGTCGTCTTCAATTTCTTTATTCGTCTTCTGAGAGAGTCAAAAATGTTACGATGCCAACCTCCATATTGAATTTAGCTCTTCCGGTTCCAATCCGTTCGGTTCGTCATGGAATCTGGAATCGATGGAACATGTTCTGAACTGTCCAACAGAGCGCACCCTAAGAACCATGTCCGAAAAGATCGTTCCAAGGGAAGTCGAAATTTTGTTCGAATTCCTTAGATTGGTTAAAAAAATGTTTTGGACGAGCATGTAGCGCATCCAAGTTTTTCATACTGCAAAACTTCAAAAAAAGTGTGCCTCAAAGCGTACCCAACTAAAATTGGGTACTCTTCTGATGGTGAACCGCTTTATGTTTTGAATGTGATTGTCAAGAGAAACAGGCTGGCTACTGTCTTTCCAACGTAACATGTATATATTTGTTTGATAAAAATGCATTTGTACATATGTGAATTGTAAAAACGTTTATTGTACAGAATTGTAAATATAAATCAAACTGCTCAGTCGAGCGGTTGCAAATCAAATTAGTAGATCTATTCCCATTTTCCCTTCTTTACTCTCTCTCTCTTTACAGAATTGAAAATAAAGAAAAACTATAAAATAAAGAACGTTTAATTATTTTTTTTATTATTCATAACTCAATCACATTATTTTTCCATTCAGAATTAAATAACTCTCCTGAGGGGGGAGGGGGATGGGAATTACGGAAACTTGACAAACGAGAATTACACAAATAGAGAAGAATTAAATGTTATACAGTTAGAGTGTAATAAATAAAATATAAACATATATACAAGTGCCCGACCAAAACGCGACAATGCTGGAAAAAAATATTGAAAGTTTACGAGCCGGGACACCAAAAGATGCTTTAAGATAATCAATGTTGTCGTCTTCAATTTCTTTATTCGTCTTCTGAGAGAGTCAAAAATGTTACGATGCCAACCTCCATATTGAATTAAGTTCTTCCGGTTCCAATCCGTTCGGTTCGTCATGGAATCTGGAATCGATGGAACATGTGTCTGAACTGTCCAACAAAGCGCACCCTAAGAACCATGTCCGAAAAGATCGTTCCAAGGGAAGTCGAAATTTTGTTCGAATTCCTTAGATTGGTTAAAAAAATGTTTTGGACGAGCATGTAGCGCATCCAAGTTTTTCATACTGCAAAACTTCCCAAAAAGTGTGCCTCAAAGCGTACCCGACTAAAATTGGGTACTCTTCTGATGGTGAATCGCTTTATGTTTTGAATGTGATTGTCAAGAGAAACAGGCTGGCTACTGCCTTTCCAACGTAACATGTATATATTTGTTTGATAAAAATGCATTTGTACATATGTGAATTGTAAAAACGTTTATTGTACAGAATTGTAAATATAAATCAAACTGCTCAGTCGAGCGGTTGCAAATCAAATTAGTAGATCTATTCCCATTTTCCCTTCTTTACTCTCTCTCTCTTTACAGAATTGAAAATAAAGAAAAACTATAAAATAAAGAACGTTTAATTATTTTTTTTATTATTCATAACTCAATCACATTATTTTTCCATTCAGAATTAAATAACTCTCCTGAGGGGGGAGGGGGATGGGAATTACGGAAACTTGACAAACGAGAATTACACAAATAGAGAAGAATTAAATGTTATACAGTTAGAGTGTAATAAATAAAATATAAACATATATACAAGTGCCCGACCAAAACGCGACAATGCTGGAAAAAAATATTGAAAGTTTACGAGCCGGGACACCAAAAGATGCTTTAAGATAATCAATGTTGTCGTCTTCAATTTCTTTATTCGTCTTCTGAGAGAGTCAAAAATGTTACGATGCCAACCTCCATATTGAATTAAGTTCTTCCGGTTCCAATCCGTTCGGTTCGTCATGGAATCTGGAATCGATGGAACATGTGTCTGAACTGTCCAACAAAGCGCACCCTAAGAACCATGTCCGAAAAGATCGTTCCAAGGGAAGTCGAAATTTTGTTCGAATTCCTTAGATTGGTTAAAAAAATGTTTTGGACGAGCATGTAGCGCATCCAAGTTTTTCATACTGCAAAACTTCCCAAAAAGTGTGCCTCAAAGCGTACCCGACTAAAATTGGGTACTCTTCTGATGGTGAATCGCTTTATGTTTTGAATGTGATTGTCAAGAGAAACAGGCTGGCTACTGCCTTTCCAACGTAACATGTATATATTTGTTTGATAAAAATGCATTTGTACATATGTGAATTGTAAAAACGTTTATTGTACAGAATTGTAAATATAAATCAAACTGCTCAGTCGAGCGGTTGCAAATCAAATTAGTAGATCTATTCCCATTTTCCCTTCTTTACTCTCTCTCTCTTTACAGAATTGAAAATAAAGAAAAACTTTAAAATAAAGAATGTTTAATTATTTTTTTATTATTCATAACTCATTCACATTATTTTTCCATTCAGAATTAAATAACTCTCCTGAGGGGGGAGGGGGGATGGGAATTACGGAAAATTGACAAACGAGAATTACACAAACAGAGAAGAATTAAATGTTATACAGTTAGAGTGTAATAAATAAAATATAAACATATATACAAGTGCCCGACCAAAACGCGACAATGCTGGAAAAATCTATTGAAAGTTTACGAGCCGGGACACCAAAAGATGCTTTAAGATAATCAATGTTGTCGTCTTCAATTTCTTTATTCGTCTTCTGAGAGAGTCAAAAATGTTACGATGCCAACCTCCATATTGAATTTAGCTCTTCCGGTTCCAATCCGTTCGGTTCGTCATGGAATCTGGAATCGATGGAACATGTTCTGAACTGTCCAACAGAGCGCACCCTAAGAACCATGTCCGAAAAGATCGTTCCAAGGGAAGTCGAAATTTTGTTCGAATTCCTTAGATTGGTTAAAAAGTTTTTGGACGAGCCTGTAGCGCATCCAAGTTTTTCATACTGCAAAACTTCAAAAAAAAGTGTGCCTCAAAGCGTACCCGACTAAAATTGGGTACTCTTATGATGGTGAATCGCTTTATGTTTTGATGGTGAATCGCTTTATGTTTTGAAAGTGATTGTCAAGAGAAACAGGTTGGCTACTGACTTTCCAACGTAACATATATATATTTGTTTGATAAAAAATGCATTTGTACATATGTGAATTGTAAAAACGTTTATTGTACAGAATTGTTAATATAAATCAAACTGCTCAGTCGAGCGGTTGCAAATCAAATTAGTAGATCTATTCCCATTTTCCCTTTTTTACTCTCTCTCGTTCTCTTTACAGAATTGAAAATAAAGAAAAACTATAAAATAAAGAATATTTAATTATTTTTTTATTATTCATAACTCATTCACATTATTTTTCCATTCAGAATTAAATAACTCTTCTGAGGGGGGAGGGGGGATGGGAATTACGGAAAATTGAAAAACGAAAATTACACAAACAGAGAAGAATTAAATGATATACAGTTAGAGTGTAATAAATAAAATATAAACAGTTAGAGTGTAATGAATAAAATATAAACATATATACAAGTGTCCGACCAAAACGCGACAATGCTGGAAAATTTTATTGAAAGTTTACGAGCCGGGACACCAAAAGATGCTTTAAGATAATCAATGTTGTCGTCTTCAATTTCTTTATTCGTCTTCTGAGAGAGTCAAAAATGTTACGATGCCAACCTCCATATTGAATTTAGCTCTTCCGGTTCCAATTTGTTCGGTTCGTCATGGAATCTGGAATCGATGGAACATGTTCTGAACTGTCCAACAGAGCGCACCCTAAGAACCATGTCCGAAAAGATCGTTCCAAGGGAAGTCGAAATTTTGTTCGAATTCCTTAGATTGGTTAAAAAAAATTTTTGGACGAGCATGTAGCGCATCCAAGTTTTTCATACTGCAAAACTTCAAAAAAAGTGTGCCTCAAAGCGTACCCGACTAAAATTGGGTACTCTTCTGATGGTGAACCGCTTTATGTTTTGAATGTGATTGTCAAGAGAAACAGGCTGGCTACTGCCTTTCCAACGTAACATGTATATATTTGTTTGATAAAAATGCATTTGTACATATGTGAATTGTAAAAACGTTTATTGTACAGAATTGTAAATATAAATCAAACTGCTCAGTCGAGCGGTTGCAAATCAAATTAGTAGATCTATTCCCATTTTCCCTTCTTTACTCTCTCTCTCTTTACAGAATTGAAAATAAAGAAAAACTATAAAATAAAGAATGTTTAATTATTTTTTTATTATTCATAACTCATTCACATTATTTTTCCATTCAGAATTAAATAACTCTCCTGAGGGGGGAGGGGGGATGGGAATTACGGAAACTTGACAAACGAGAATTACACAAACAGAGAAGAATTAAATGTTATACAGTTAGAGTGTAATAAATAAAATATAAACATATATACAAGTGCCCGACCAAAACGCGACAATGCTGGAAAAATTTATTGAAAGTTTACGAGCCGGGACACCAAAAGATGCTTTAAGATAATCAATGTTGTCGTCTTCAATTTCTTTATTCGTCTTCTGAGAGAGTCAAAAATGTTACGATGCCAACCTCCATATTGAATTTAGCTCTTCCGGTTCCAATCCGTTCTGTTCGTCATGGAATCTGGAATCGATGGAACATGTTCTGAAGTGTCCAACAGAGGGCACCCTAAGAACCATGTCCGAAAAGATCGTTCCAACGGAAGTCGAAATTTTGTTCGAATTCCTTAGATTGGTTAAAAAGTTTTTGGACGAGCCTGTAGCGCATCCAAGTTTTTCATACTGCAAAACTTCAAAAAAAGTGTGCCTCAAAGTGTACCCGACTAAAATTGGGTACTCTTCTGATGGTGAATCGCTTAATGTTTTGAAAGTGATTGTCAAGAGAAACAGGTTGGATACTGACTTTCCAACGTAACATGTATATATTTGTTTGATAAAAATGCATTTGTACATATGTGAATTGTAAAAACCTTTATTGTACAGAATTGTAAATATAAATCAAACTGCTCAGTCGAGCGGTTGTAAATCAAATTAGTAGATCTATTCCCATTTTCCCTTCTTTACTCTCTCTCTCTCTTTACAGAATTGAAAATAAAGAAAAATAGATCTATTCCCATTTTCCCTTCTTTACTCTCTCTCTTTACATAATTGAAAATAAAGAAAAACTATAAAATAAAGAATATTTAATTATTTTTTTTATTATTCATAACTCATTCACATTATTTTTTCATTCAGAATTAAATAACTCTCCTGAGGGGGGAAGGAGGATGGGAAGAACGGAAAATTGACAAACGAGAATTACACAAACAGAGAAGAATTAAATGTTATACAGTTAGAGTGTAATAAATAAAATATAAATATATATACAAGTGCCCGACCAAATGCGACAATGCTGGAAAAATTTATTGAAAGTTTACGAGCCGGGACACCAAAAGATGCTTTAAGATAATCAATGTTGTCGTCTTCAATTTCTTTATTCGTTTTCTGAGCGAGTCAAAAATGTTACGATGCCAACCTCCATATTGAATTTAGCTCTTCCGGTTCCAATTCGTTCGGTTCGTCATGGAATCTGGAATCGATGGAACATGTGTCTGAACTGTCCAACAGAGCGCACCCTAAGAACCATGTCCGAAAAGATCGTTCCAAGGGAAGTCGAAATTTTGTTCGAATTCTTTAGATTGGTTAAAAAGTTTTTTGACGAGGCTGCAGCGCATCCAAGTTTTTCATACGGCAAAACTTCAAAAAAGTGTGCCTCAAAGCGTACCCGACTAAAATTGGGTACTCTTCTGATGGTGAATCGCTTTATGTTTTGAAAGTGATTGTCAAGAGAAACAGGCTGGCTACTGACTTTCCAACGTAACATGTATGTATTTGTTTGATAAAAATGCATTTGTACATATGTGAATTGTAAAAACGTTTATTGTACAGAATTGTAAATATAAATCAAAGTGCTCAGTCGAGCGGTTGCAAATCAAATTAGTAGATTTATTTCCATTTTCCCTTCTTTACTCTCTCTCTCTTTACAGAATTGAAAATAAAGAAAAACTATGAAATAAAGAATATTTAATTATTTTTTTTATTATTCATAAGTCATTCACATTATTTTTCCATTCAGAATTAAATACCTCTCCTGAGGGGGGATGGGAATTACGGAAAATTGACAAACGAGAATTACACAAACAGAGAAGAATTAAATGTTATACAGTTAGAGTGTAATCAATAAAATATTAACATATATACAATTGCTCGACCAAAACGCGACAATGCTGGAAAAATTTATTGAAAGTTTACGAGCCGGGACACCAAAAGATGCTTTAAGATAATCAATGTTGTTGTCTTCAATTTCTTTATTCGTCTTCTGAGAGAGTCAAAAATGTTACGATGCCAACCTCCATATTGAATTTAGCTCTTCCGGTTCCAATCCGTTCGGTTCGTGATGGAATCTGGAAGCGATGAAACATGTGTCTGAACTGTCCAATAGAGCGCATCCTAAGAACCATGTCCGAAAAGATCGTTCCAAGGGAAGTCGAAATTTTGTTCGAATTCCTTAGATTGGTTAAAAGGTTTTTTGACGAGACTGTAGCGCATCTAAGTTTTTCATACTGCAAAACTTCAAAAAAGTGTGCCTCAAAGCGTACCCGACTAAAATTGGGTACTCTTCTGATGGTGAATCGCTTTATGTTTTGAAAGTGATTGTCAAGAGAAACAGGTTGGCTACTAACTTTCCAACGTAACATATATATATATTTGTTTGATAAAAAATGCATTTGTACATATGTGAATTGTAAAAACGTTTATTGTACAGAATTGTAAATATAAATCAAACTGCTCAGTCGAGCGGTTGCAAATCAAATTAGATCTATTCCCATTTTCCCTTTTTTACTCTCTCTCTCGTTCTCTTTACAGAATTGAAAATAAAGAAAAACTATAAAATAAAGAATATTTAATTATTTTTTATTATTATTCATAACTCATTCACATTATTTTTCCATTCAGATTTAAATAACTCTCCTGAGGGGGGAAGGGGGATAGGAATTACGGAAAATTGACAAACGAGAATTACACAAATAGAGAAGATTTACATGTTATACAGTTAAAGTGTAATCAATAAAATATTAACATATATACAAGTGCCCGACCAAAACGCGACAATGCTGGAAACATTTATTGAAAGTTTACGAGCCGGGACACCAAAAGATGCTTTAAGATAATCAATGTTGTTGTCTTCAATTTCTTTATTCGTTTTCTGAGAGTCAAAAATGTTACGATGCCAACCTCCATATTGAATTAAGCTCTTCCGGTTCCAATCCGTTCGGTTCGTCATGGAATCTGGAATCGATTGATTGATTGTTTGTTGCTTAACGTCCAGTGGCAAATATTTCATGCATATTCAGGACGAGAACAAGTTCACAATAAATACAATAGGTAGGTTCTGTAAAAGATTAAGGGATTATGGTCGGAGAAATTTAGACTGCCACGGGAAATGAGGGTATATTGGATAGGGACAGAAATTTAGCCTTGCAACAGGTCACCTACGGACCCCTCTAAGAGTTGTTGCAAGGGTTCTTAACGTGCAAAGAGCGTGGCACTCTCTTTACACGAGGCATCGGATTTAACGTCCCCATTCTGACCGGACGTGGCTGCAAATTTGTACATCCCGCACAGCCAAACGGACGCCCCACTTTAGCACGGGTTTTACTGCCGTTCGGAGGAAGACCAATGGTGACCATACTTCTATTCCCCAGTCACCCTTGGGGGCATCTGGAATCGATGGAACATGTGTCTGAACTGTCCAACAAAGCGCACCCTAAGAACCATGTCCGAAAAAATCGTTCCAAGGGAAGTGGAAATTTTGTTCGAATTCCTTAGATTGGTTAAAAAAATTTTTTTGGACGAGCATGTAGCGCATCCAAGTTTTTCATACTGCAAAACTTCCCAAAAAGTGTGCCTCAAAGCGTACCCGACTAAAATTGGGTACTCTTCTGATGGTGAACCGCTTTATGTTTTGAATGTGATTGTCAAGAGAAACAGGCTGGCTACTGACTTTCCAACGTAACTTGTATATATTTGTTTGATAAAAATGCATTTGTACATATGTGAATTGTAAAAACGTTTATTGTACAGAATTGTAAATATAAATCAAACTGCTCAGTCGAGCGGTAGCAAATCAAATTAGTAGATCTATTCCCATTTTCCATTCTTTACTCTCTCTCTCTTTACAGAATTGAAAATAAAGAAAAACTATAAAATAAAGAATGTTTAATTATTTTTTTTATTATTCATAACTCAATCACATTATTTTTCCATTCAGAATTAAATAACTCTCCTGAAGGGGGAGGGGGGATGGGAATTACGGAAACTTGACAAACGAGAATTACACAAATAGAGAAGAATTAAATGTTATACAGTTAGAGTGTAATAAATAAAATATAAACATATATACAAGTGCCCGACCAAAACGCGACAATGCTGGAAAAATTTATTTAAAGTTTACGAGCCGGGACACCAAAAGATGCTTTAAGATAATCAATGTTGTCGTCTTCAATTTCTTTATTCGTCTTCTGAGAGAGTCAAAAATGTTACGATGCCAACCTCCATATTGAATTTAGCTCTTCCGGTTCCAATCCGTTCGGTTCGTCATGGAATCTGGAATCGATGGAACATGTTCTGAACTGTCCAACAGAGCGCACCCTAAGAACCATGTCCGAAAAGATCGTTCCAAGGGAAGTCGAAATTTTGTTCGAATTCCTTAGATTGGTTAAAAATTTTTTTTGGACGAGCATGTAGCGCATCCAAGTTTTTCATACTGCAAAACTTCCCAAAAAGTGTGCCTCAAAGCGTACCCGACTAAAATTGGGTACTCTTCTGATGGTGAATCGCTTTATGTTTTGAATGTGATTGTCAAGAGAAACAGGCAGGCTACTGACTTTCCAACGTAACATGTATATATTTGTTTGATAAAAATGCATTTGTACATATGTGAATTGTAAAAACGTGTATTGTACAGAATTGTAAATATAAATCAAACTGCTCAGTCGAGCGGTTGCAAATCAAATTAGTAGATCTATTCCCATTTTCCCTTCTTTACTCTCTCTCTCTTTACAGAATTGAAAATAAAGAAAAACTATAAAATAAAGAATGTTTAATTATTTTTTTTATTATTCATAACTCATTCACATTATTTTTCCATTCAGAATTAAATAACTCTCCTGAGGGGGGAAGGGGGATGGGAAGAACGGAAAATTGACAAACGAGAATTACACAAACAGAGAAGAATTAAATGTTATACAGTTAGAGTGTAATAAATAAAATATAAACATATATACAAGTGCCCGACCAAAACGCGACAATGCTGGAAAAATTTATTGAAAGTTTACGAGCCGGGACACCAAAAGATGCTTTAAGATAATCACTGGTGTCGTCTTCAATTTCTTTATTCGTCTTCTGAGAGAGTCAAAAATGTTACGATGCCAACCTCCATATTGAATTTAGCTCTTCCGGTTCCAATCCGTTCTGTTCGTCATGGAATCTGGAATCGATGGAACATGTTCTGAACTGTCCAACAAAGCGCACCCTAAGAACCATGTCCGAAAAGATCGTTCCAAGGGAAGTCGAAATTTTGTTCGAATTCCTTAGATTGGTTAAAAAGTTTTTGGACGAGCCTGTAGCGCATCCAAGTTTTTCATACTGCAAAACTTCAAAAAAAAGTGTGCCTCAAAGCGTACCCGACTAAAATTGGGTACTCTTATGATGGTGAATCGCTTTATGTTTTGAATGTGATTGTCAAGAGAAACAGGTTGGCTACTGACTTTCCAACGTAACACATATTTTGTTTGTTTGATAAAAAATGCATTTGTACATATGTGAATTGTAAAAACGTTTATTGTACAGAATTGTTAATATAAATCAAACTGCTCAGTCGAGCGGTTGCAAATCAAATTAGTAGATCTATTCCCATTTTCCCTTTTTTACTCTCTCTCGTTCTCTTAACAGAATTGAAAATAAAGAAAAACTATAAAATAAAGAATATTTAATTATTTTTTTTATTATTCATAACTCATTCACATTATTTTTCCATTCAGAATTAAATAACTCTCCTGAGGGGGGAAGGGGGATAGGAATTACGGAAAATTGACAAACGAGAATTACACAAATAGAGAAGAATTAAATGTTATACAGTTAGAGTGTAATCAATAAAATATAAACATATATATAAGTGCCCGACCAAAACGCGACAATGCTGGAAAAAAATATTGAAAGTTTACGAGCCGGGACACCAAAAGATGCTTTAAGATAATCAATGTTGTCGTCTTCAATTTCTTTATTCGTCTTCTGAGAGAGTCAAAAATGTTACGATGCCAACCTCCATATTGAATTTAGCTCTTCCAGTTCCAATCCGTTCGGTTCGTCATGGAATCTGGAATCGATGGAACATGTGTCTGAACTGTCCAACAAAGCGCACCCTAAGAACCATGTCCGAAAAGATCGTTCCAAGGGAAGTCGAAATTTTGTTCGAATTCCTTAGATTGGTTAAAAAAAAATTTTGGACGAGCATGTAGCGCATCCAAGTTTTTCATACTGCAAAACTTCCAAAAAAGTGTGCCTCAAAGCGTACCCGACTAAAATTGGGTACTCTTCTGATGGTGAATCGCTTTATGTTTTGAATGTGATTGTCAAGAGAAACAGGCTGGCTACTGACTTTCCAACGTAACATATATATATTTGTTTGATAAAAAATGCATTTGTACATATGTGAATTGTAAAAACGTTTATTGTACAGAATTGTTAATATAAATCAAACTGCTCAGTCGAGCGGTTGCAAATCAAATTAGTAGATCTATTCCCATTTTCCCTTTTTTACTCTCTCTCGTTCTCTTTACAGAATTGAAAATAAAGAAAAACTATAAAATAAAGAATATTTAATTATTTTTTTTATTATTCATAACTCATTCACATTATTTTTCCATTCAGAATTAAATAACTCTCCTGAGGGGGGAGGGGGGATGGGAATTACGGAAAATTGAAAAACGAGAATTACACAAACAGAGAAGAATTAAATGTTATACAGTTAGAGTGTAATAAATAAAATATAAACATATATACAAGTGTCCGACCAAAACGCGACAATGCCGGAAAATTTTATTGAAAGTTTACGAGCCGGGACACCAAAAGATGCTTTAAGATAATCAATGTTGTCGTCTTCAATTTCTTTATTCGTCTTCTGAGAGAGTCAAAAATGTTACGATGCCAACCTCCATATTGAATTAAGCTCTTCCGGTTCCAATCCGTTCGGTTCGTCATGGAATCTGGAATCGATGGAACATGTGTCTGAACTGTCCAACAAAGCGCACCCTAAGAACCATGTCCGAAAAGATCGTTCCAAGGGAAGTCGAAATTTTGTTCGAATTCCTTAGATTGGTTAAAAAAATGTTTTGGACGAGCATGTAGCGCATCCAAGTTTTTCATACTGCAAAACTTCCCAAAAATTGTGCCTCAAAGCGTACCCGACTAAAATTGGGTACTCTTCTGATGGTGAATCGCTTTATGTTTTGAATGTGATTGTCAAGAGAAACAGGCTGGCTACTGCCTTTCCAACGTAACATGTATATATTTGTTTGATAAAAATGCATTTGTACATATGTGAATTGTAAAAACGTTTATTGTACAGAATTGTAAATATAAATCAAACTGCTCAGTCGAGCGGTTGCAAATCAAATTAGTAGATCTATTCCCATTTTCCCTTCTTTACTCTCTCTCTCTTTACAGAATTGAAAATAAAGAAAAACTATAAAATAAAGAATGTTTAATTATTTTTTTATTATTCATAACTCATTCACATTATTTTTCCATTCAGAATTAAATAACTCTCCTGAGGGGGGAGGGGGGATGGGAATTACGGAAAATTGACAAACGAGAATTACACAAACAGAGAAGAATTAAATGTTATACAGTTAGAGTGTAATAAATAAAATATAAACATATATACAAGTGCCCGACCAAAACGCGACAATGCTGGAAAAATTTATTGAAAGTTTACGAGCCGGGACACCAAAAGATGCTTTAAGATAATCAATGTTGTCGTCTTCAATTTCTTTATTCGTCTTCTGAGAGAGTCAAAAATGTTACGATGCCAACCTCCATATTGAATTTAGCTCTTCCGGTTCCAATCCGTTCGGTTCGTCATGGAATCTGGAATCGATGGAACATGTTCTGAACTGTCCAACAGAGCGCACCCTAAGAACCATGTCCGAAAAGATCGTTCCAAGGGAAGTCGAAATTTTGTTCGAATTCCTTAGATTGGTTAAAAAGTTTTTGGACGAGCCTGTAGCGCATCCAAGTTTTTCATACTGCAAAACTTCAAAAAAAAGTGTGCCTCAAAGCGTACCCGACTAAAATTGGGTACTCTTATGATGGTGAATCGCTTTATGTTTTGATGGTGAATCGCTTTATGTTTTGAAAGTGATTGTCAAAAGAAACAGGTTGGCTACTGACTTTCCAACGTAACATATATATATTTGTTTGATAAAAAATGCATTTGTACATATGTGAATTGTAAAAACGTTTATTGTACAGAATTGTTAATATAAATCAAACTGCTCAGTCGAGCGGTTGCAAATCAAATTAGTAGATCTATTCCCATTTTCCCTTTTTTACTCTCTCTCGTTCTCTTTACAGAATTGAAAATAAAGAAAAACTATAAAATAAAGAATATTTAATTATTTTTTTATTATTCACAACTCATTCACATTATTTTTCCATTCAGAATTAAATAACTCTTCTGAGGGGGGAGGGGGGATGGGAATTACGGAAAATTGAAAAACGAGAATTACACAAACAGAGAAGAATTAAATGATATACAGTTAGAGTGTAATAAATAAAATATAAACAGTTAGAGTGTAATAAATAAAATATTAACATATATACAAGTGTCCGACCAAAACGCGACAATGCTGGAAAATTTTATTGAAAGTTTACGAGCCGGGACACCAAAAGATGCTTTAAGATAATCAATGTTGTCGTCTTCAATTTCTTTATTCGTCTTCTGAGAGAGTCAAAAATGTTACGATGCCAACCTCCATATTGAATTTAGCTCTTCCGGTTCCAATCCGTTCGGTTCGTCATGGAATCTGGAATCGATGGAACATGTTCTGAACTGTCCAACAGAGCGCACCCTAAGAACCATGTCCGAAAAGATCGTTCCAAGGGAAGTCGAAATTTTGTTCGAATTCCTTAGATTGGTTAAAAAAATGTTTTGGACGAGCATGTAGCGCATCCAAGTTTTTCATACTGCAAAACTTCAAAAAAAGTGTGCCTCAAAGCGTACCCGACTAAAATTGGGTACTCTTCTGATGGTGAACCGCTTTATGTTTTGAATGTGATTGTCAAGAGAAACAGGCTGGCTACTGCCTTTCCAACGTAACATGTATATATTTGTTTGATAAAAATGCATTTGTACATATGTGAATTGTAAAAACGTTTATTGTACAGAATTGTAAATATAAATCAAACTGCTCAGTCGAGCGGTTGCAAATCAAATTAGTAGATCTATTCCCATTTTCCCTTCTTTACTCTCTCTCTCTTTACAGAATTGAAAATAAAGAAAAACTATAAAATAAAGAATGTTTAATTATTTTTTTATTATTCATAACTCATTCACATTATTTTTCCATTCAGAATTAAATAACTCTCCTGAGGGGGGAGGGGGGATGGGAATTACGGAAAATTGACAAACGAGAATTACACAAACAGAGAAGAATTAAATGTTATACAGTTAGAGTGTAATAAATAAAATATAAACATATATACAAGTGCCCGACCAAAACGCGACAATGCTGGAAAAATTTATTGAAAGTTTACGAGCCGGGACACCAAAAGATGCTTTAAGATAATCAATGTTGTCGTCTTCAATTTCTTTATTCGTCTTCTGAGAGAGTCAAAAATGTTACGATGCCAACCTCCATATTGAATTTAGCTCTTCCGGTTCCAATCCGTTCTGTTCGTCATGGAATCTGGAATCGATGGAACATGTTCTGAACTGTCCAACAGAGCGCACCCTAAGAACCATGTCCGAAAAGATCGTTCCAAGGGAAGTCGAAATTTTGTTCGAATTCCTTAGATTGGTTAAAAAGTTTTTGGACGAGCCTGTAGCGCATCCAAGTTTTTCATACTGCAAAACTTCAAAAAAAAGAGTGCCTCAAAGCGTACCCGACTAAAATTGGGTACTCTTATGATGGTGAATCGCTTTATGTTTTGATGGTGAATCGCTTTATGTTTTGAAAGTGATTGTCAAGAGAAACAGGTTGGCTACTGACTTTCCAACGTAACATATATATATTTGTTTGATAAAAAATGCATTTGTACATATGTGAATTGTAAAAACGTTTATTGTACAGAATTGTTAATATAAATCAAACTGCTCAGTCGAGCGGTTGCAAATCAAATTAGTAGATCTATTCCCATTTTCCCTTCTTTACTCTCTCTCTCTTTACAGAATTGAAAATAAAGAAAAACTATAAAATAAAGAATGTTTAATTATTATTTTTATTATTCATAACTCATTCACATTATTTTTCCATTCAGAATTAAATAACTCTCCTGAGGGGGGAGGGGGGATGGGAATTACGGAAAATTGACAAACGAGAATTACACAAACAGAGAAGAATTAAATGTTTTACAGTTAGAGTGTAATAAATAAAATATAAACATATATACAAGTGTCCGACCAAAACGCGACAATGCTGGAAAATTTTATTGAAAGTTTACGAGCCGGGACACCAAAAGATGCTTTAAGATAATCAATGTTGTCGTCTTCAATTTCTTTATTCGTCTTCTGAGAGAGTAAAAAATGTTACGATGCCAACCTCCATATTGAATTTAGCTCTTCCGGTTCCAATCCGTTCGGTTCGTCATGGAATCTGGAATCGATGGAACATGTGTCTGAACTGTCCAACAAAGCGCACCCTAAGAACCATGTCCGAAAAGATCGTTCCAAGGGAAGTCGAAATTTTGTTCGAATTCCTTAGATTGGTTAAAAAAAATTTGTGGACGAGCATGTAGCGCATCCAAGTTTTTCATACTGCAAAACTTCCAAAAAAGTGTGCCTCAAAGCGTACCCGACTAAAATTGGGTACTCTTCTGATGGTGAATCGCTTTATGTTTTGAATGTGATTGTCAAGAGAAACAGGCTGGCTACTGACTTTCCAACGTAACATGTATATATTTGTTTGATAAAAATGCATTTGTACATATGTGAATTGTAAAAACGTTTATTGTACAGAATTGTAAATATAAATCAAACTGCTCAGTCGAGCGGTTGCAAATCAAATTAGTAGATCTATTCCCATTTTCCCTTCTTTACTCTCTCTCTCTTTACAGAATTGAAAATAAAGAAAAACTATAAAATAAAGAATATTTAATTATTTTTTTTATTATTCATTACTCATTCACATTATTTTTCCATTCAGAATTAAATAACTCTCCTGAGGGGTGAAGGGGGATGGGAATTACGGAAAATTGACAAACGAGAATTACACAAACAGAGAAGAATTAAATGTTATACAGTTAGAGTGTAATAAATAAAATATAAACATATATACAAGTGTCCGACCAAAACGCGACAATGCTGGAAAATTTTATTGAAAGTTTACGAGCCGGGACACCAAAAGATGCTTTAAGATAATCAATGTTGTCGTCTTCAATTTCTTTATTCGTCTTCTGAGAGAGTCAAAAATGTTGCGATGCCAACCTCCATATTGAATTTAGCTCTTCCGGTTCCAATCCGTTCTGTTCGTCATGGAATCTGGAATCGATGGAACATGTTCTGAACTGTCCAACAGAGCGCACCCTAAGAACCATGTCCGAAAAGATCGTTCCAAGGGAAGTCGAAATTTTGTTCGAATTCCTTAGATTGGTTAAAAAGTTTTTGGACGAGCCTGTAGCGCATCCAAGTTTTTCATACTGCAAAACTTCAAAAAAAAGTGTGCCTCAAAGCGTACCCGACTAAAATTGGGTACTCTTATGATGGTGAATCGCTTTATGTTTTGAAAGTGATTGTCAAGAGAAACAGGTTGGCTACTGACTTTCCAACGTAACATATATATATATTTGTTTGATAAAAAATGCATTTGTACATATGTGAATTGTAAAAACGTTTATTGTACAGAATTGTTAATATAAATCAAACTGCTCAGTCGAGCGGTTGCAAATCAAATTAGTAGATCTATTCCCATTTTCCCTTCTTTACTCTCTCTCTCTTTACAGAATTGAAAATAAAGAAAAACTATAAAATAAAGAATGTTTAATTATTATTTTTATTATTCATAACTCATTCACATTATTTTTCCATTCAGAATTAAATAACTCTCCTGAGGGGGGAGGGGGGATGGGAATTACGGAAAATTGACAAACGAGAATTACACAAACAGAGAAGAATTAAATGTTATACAGTTAGAGTGTAATAAATAAAATATAAACATATATACAAGTGTCCGACCAAAACGCGACAATGCTGGAAAATTTTATTGAAAGTTTACGAGCCGGGACACCAAAAGATGCTTTAAGATAATCAATGTTGTCGTCTTCAATTTCTTTATTCGTCTTCTGAGAGAGTAAAAAATGTTACGATGCCAACCTCCATATTGAATTTAGCTCTTCCGGTTCCAATCCGTTCGGTTCGTCATGGAATCTGGAATCGATGGAACATGTGTCTGAACTGTCCAACAAAGCGCATCCTAAGAACCATGTCCGAAAAGATCGTTCCAAGGGAAGTCGAAATTTTGTTCGAATTCCTTAGATTGGTTAAAAAAAATTTGTGGACGAGCATGTAGCGCATCCAAGTTTTTCATACTGCAAAACTTCCAAAAAAGTGTGCCTCAAAGCGTACCCGACTAAAATTGGGTACTCTTCTGATGGTGAATCGCTTTATGTTTTGAATGTGATTGTCAAGAGAAACAGGCTGGCTACTGACTTTCCAACGTAACATGTATATATTTGTTTGATAAAAATGCATTTGTACATATGTGAATTGTAAAAACGTTTATTGTACAGAATTGTAAATATAAATCAAACTGCTCAGTCGAGCGGTTGCAAATCAAATTAGTAGATCTATTCCCATTTTCCCTTCTTTACTCTCTCTCTCTTTACAGAATTGAAAATAAAGAAAAACTATAAAATAAAGAATATTTAATTATTTTTTTTATTATTCATTACTCATTCACATTATTTTTCCATTCAGAATTAAATAACTCTCCTGAGGGGTGAAGGGGGATGGGAATTACGGAAAATTGACAAACGAGAATTACACAAACAGAGAAGAATTAAATGTTATACAGTTAGAGTGTAATAAATAAAATATAAACATATATACAAGTGTCCGACCAAAACGCGACAATGCTGGAAAATTTTATTGAAAGTTTACGAGCCGGGACACCAAAAGATGCTTTAAGATAATCAATGTTGTCGTCTTCAATTTCTTTATTCGTCTTCTGAGAGAGTCAAAAATGTTACGATGCCAACCTCCATATTGAATTTAGCTCTTCCGGTTCCAATCCGTTCTGTTCGTCATGGAATCTGGAATCGATGGAACATGTTCTGAACTGTCCAACAGAGCGCACCCTAAGAACCATGTCCGAAAAGATCGTTCCAAGGGAAGTCGAAATTTTGTTCGAATTCCTTAGATTGGTTAAAAAGTTTTTGGACGAGCCTGTAGCGCATCCAAGTTTTTCATACTGCAAAACTTCAAAAAAAAGTGTGCCTCAAAGCGTACCCGACTAAAATTGGGTACTCTTATGATGGTGAATCGCTTTATGTTTTGAAAGTGATTGTCAAGAGAAACAGGCTGGCTACTGCCTTTCCAACGTAACATGTATATATTTGTTTGATAAAAATGCATTTGTACATATGTGAATTGTAAAAACGTTTATTGTACAGAATTGTTAATATAAATCAAACTGCTCAGTCGAGCGGTTGCAAATCAAATTAGTAGATCTATTCCCATTTTCCCTTCTTTACTCTCTCTCTCTTTACAGAATTGAAAATAAAGAAAAACTATAAAATAAAGAATGTTTAATTATTTTTTTATTATTCATAACTCATTCACATTATTTTTCCATTCAGAATTAAATAACTCTCCTGAGGGGGGAGGGGGATGGGAATTACGGAAAATTGAAAAACGAGAATTACACAAACAGAGAAGAATTAAATGTTATACAGTTAGAGTGTAATAAATAAAATATAAACATATATACAAGTGTCCGACCAAAACGCGACAATGCCGGAAACTTTTATTGAAAGTTTACGAGCCGGGACACCAAAAGATGCTTTAAGATAATCAATGTTGTCGTCTTCAATTTCTTTATTCGTCTTCTGAGAGAGTCAAAAATGTTACGATGCCAACCTCCATATTGAATTTAGCTCTTCCGGTTCCAATCCGTTCGGTTCGTCATGAAATCTGGAATCGATGGAACATGTTCTGAACTGTCCAACAGAGCGCACCCTAAGAACCATGTCCGAAAAGATCGTTCCAAGGGAAGTCGAAATTTTGTTCGAATTCCTTAGATTGGTTAAAAAAATGTTTTGGACGAGCATGTAGCGCATCCAAGTTTTTCATACTGCAAAACTTCAAAAAAAGTGTGCCTCAAAGCGAACCCGACTAAAATTGGGTACTCTTCTGATGGTGAACCGCTTTATGTTTTGAATGTGATTGTCAAGAGAAACAGGCTGGCTACTGCCTTTCCAACGTAACATGTATATATTTGTTTGATAAAAACGCATTTGTACATATGTGAATTGTAAAAACGTTTATTGTACAGAATTGTAAATATAAATCAAACTGCTCAGTCGAGCGGTTGCAAATCAAATTAGTAGATCTATTCCCATTTTCCCTTCTTTACTCTCTCTCTCTTTACAGAATTGAAAATAAAGAAAAACTATAAAATAAAGAATGTTTAATTATTTTTTTATTATTCATAACTCATTCACATTATTTTTCCATTCAGAATTAAATAACTCTCCTGAGGGGGGAGGGGGGATGGGAATTACGGAAAATTTACAAACGAGAATTACACAAACAGAGAAGAATTAAATGTTATACAGTTAGAGTGTAATAAATAAAATATAAACATATATACAAGTGCCCGACCAAAACGCGACAATGCTGGAAAAATTTATTGAAAGTTTACGAGCCGGGACACCAAAAGATGCTTTAAGATAATCAATGTTGTCGTCTTCAATTTCTTTATTCGTCTTCTGAGAGAGTCAAAAATGTTACGATGCCAACCTCCATATTGAATTTAGCTCTTCCGGTTCCAATCCGTTCTGTTCGTCATGGAATCTGGAATCGATGGAACATGTTCTGAACTGTCCAACAGAGCGCACCCTAAGAACCATGTCCGAAAAGATCGTTCCAAGGGAAGTCGAAATTTTGTTCGAATTCCTTAGATTGGTTAAAAAGTTTTTGGACGAGCCTGTAGCGCATCCAAGTTTTTCATACTGCAAAACTTCAAAAAAAAAGTGTGCCTCAAAGCGTACCCGACTAAAATTGGGTACTCTTATGATGGTGAATCGCTTTATGTTTTGATGGTGAATCGCTTTATGTTTTGAAAGTGATTGTCAAGAGAAACAGGTTGGCTACTGACTTTCCAACGTAACATATATATATTTGTTTGATAAAAAATGCATTTGTACATATGTGAATTGTAAAAACGTTTATTGTACAGAATTGTTAATATAAATCAAACTGCTCAGTCGAGCGGTTGCAAATCAAATTAGTAGATCTATTCCCATTTTCCCTTTTTTACTCTCTCTCGTTCTCTTTACAGAATTGAAAATAAAGAAAAACTATAAAATAAAGAATATTTAATTATTTTTTTATTATTCATAATTCATTCACATTATTTTTCCATTCAGAATTAAATAACTCTCCTGAGGGGGGAGGGGGGATGGGAATTACGGAAAATTGACAAACGAGAATTACACAAACAGAGAAGAATTAAATGTTATACAGTTAGAGTGTAATAAATAAAATATAAACATATATACAAGTGTCCGACCAAAACGCGACAATGCTGGAAAATTTTATTGAAAGTTTACGAGCCGGGACACCAAAAGATGCTTTAAGATAATCAATGTTGTCGTCTTCAATTTCTTTATTCGTCTTCTGAGAGAGTCAAAAATGTTACGATGCCAACCTCCATATTGAATTTAGCTCTTCCGGTTCCAATCCGTTCGGTTCGTCATGGAATCTGGAATCGATGGAACATGTGTCTGAACTGTCCAACAAAGCGCACCCTACGAACCGTGTCCGAAAAGATCGTTCCAAGGGAAGTCGAAATTTTGTTCGAATTCCTTAGATTGGTTAAAAAAAATTGTGGACGAGCATGTAGCGCATCCAAGTTTTTCATACTGCAAAACTTCCAAAAAAGTGTGCCTCAAAGCGTACCCGACTAAAATTGGGTACTCTTCTGATGGTGAATCGCTTTATGTTTTGAATGTGATTGTCAAGAGAAACAGGCTGGCTACTGACTTTCCAACGTAACATGTATATATTTGTTTGATAAAAATGCATTTGTACATATGTGAATTGTAAAAACGTTTATTGTACAGAATTGTAAATATATATCAAACTGCTCAGTCGAGCGGTTGCAAATCAAATTAGTAGATCTATTCCCATTTTCCCTTCTTTACTCTCTCTCTCTTTACAGAATTGAAAATAACGAAAAACTATAAAATAAAGAATATTTAATTATTTTTTTTATTATTCATTACTCATTCACATTATTTTTCCATTCAGAATTAAATAACTCTCCTGAGGGGTGAAGGGGGATGGGAATTACGGAAAATTGACAAACGAGAATTACACAAACAGAGAAGAATTAAATATTATACAGTTAGAGTGTAATAAATAAAATATAAACATATATACAAGTGTCCGACCAAAACGCGACAATGCTGGAAAATTTTATTGAAAGTTTACGAGCCGGGACACCAAAAGATGCTTTAAGATAATCAATGTTGTCGTCTTCAATTTCTTTATTCGTCTTCTGAGAGAGTCAAAAATGTTACGATGCCAACCTCCATATTGAATTTAGCTCTTCCGGTTCCAATCCGTTCTGTTCGTCATGGAATCTGGAATCGATGGAACATGTTCTGAACTGTCCAACAGAGCGCACCCTAAGAACCATGTCCGAAAAGATCGTTCCAAGGGAAGTCGAAATTTTGTTCGAATTCCTTAGATTGGTTAAAAAATTTTGGACGAGCCTGTAGCGCATCCAAGTTTTTCATACTGCAAAACTTCAAAAAAAAGTGTGCCTCAAAGCGTACCCGACTAAAATTGGGTACTCTTATGATGGTGAATCGCTTTATGTTTTGAAAGTGATTGTCAAGAGAAACAGGTTGGCTACTGACTTTCCAACGTAACATATATATATTTGTTTGATAAAAAATGCATTTGTACATATGTGAATTGTAAAAACGTTTATTGTACAGAATTGTTAATATAAATCAAACTGCTCAGTCGAGCGGTTGCAAATCAAATTAGTAGATCTATTCCCATTTTCCCTTTTTTACTCTCTCTCGTTCTCTTTACAGAATTGAAAATAAAGAAAAACTATAAAATAAAGAATATTTAATTATTTTTTTTATTATTCATAACTCATTCACATTATTTTTCCATTCAGAATTAAATAACTCTCCTGAGAGGGGAGGGGGGATGGGAATTACGGAAACTTGACAAACGAGAATTACACAAATAGAGAAGAATTAAATGTTATACAGTTAGAGTGTAATAAATAAAATATAAACATATATACAAGTGCCCGACCAAAACGCGACAATGCTGGAAAAATTTATTGAAAGTTGACGAGCCGGGACACCAAAAGATGCTTTAAGATAATCAATGTTGTCGTCTTCAATTTCTTTATTCGTCTTCTGAGAGAGTCAAAAATGTTACGATGCCAACCTCCATATTGAATTTAGCTCTTCCGGTTCCAATCCGTTCTGTTCGTCATGGAATCTGGAATCGATGGAACATGTTCTGAACTGTCCAACAGAGCGCACCCTAAGAACCATGTCCGAAAAGATCGTTCCAAGGGAAGTCGAAATTTTGTTCGAATTCCTTAGATTGGTTAAAAAGTTTTTGGACGAGCCTGTAGCGCATCCAAGTTTTTCATACTGCAAAACTTCAAAAAAAAGAGTGCCCCAAAGCGTACCCGACTAAAATTGGGTACTCTTATGATGGTGAATCGCTTTATGTTTTGATGGTGAATCGCTTAATGTTTTGAAAGTGATTGTCAAGAGAAACAGGTTGGCTACTGACTTTCCAACGTAACATATATATATTTGTTTGTTAAAAAATGCATTTGTACATATGTGAATTGTAAAAACGTTTATTGTACAGAATTGTTAATATAAATCAAACTGCTCAGTCGAGCGGTTGCAAATCAAATTAGTAGATCTATTCCCATTTTCCTTTTTTTACTCTCTCTCGTTCTCTTTACAGAATTGAAAATAAAGAAAAACTATAAAATAAAGAATATTTAATTATTTTTTTATTATTCATAACTCATTCACATTATTTTTCCATTCAGAATTAAATAACTCTCCTGAGGGGGGAGGGGGGATGGGAATTACGGAAAATTGAAAAACGAGAATTACACAAACAGAGAAGAATTAAATGTTATACAGTTAGAGTGTAATAAATAAAATATAAACATATATACAAGTGTCCGACCAAAACGCGACAATGCTGGAAAATTTTATTGAAAGTTTACGAGCCGGGACACCAAAAGATGCTTTAAGATAATCAATGTTGTTGTCTTCAATTTTTTTATTCGTCTTCTGAGAGAGTCAAAAATGTTACGATGCCAACCTCCATATTGAATTTAGCTCTTCCGGTTCCAATCCGTTCGGTTCGTCGTGGAATCTGGAATCGATGGAACATGTTCTGAACTGTCCAACAGAGCGCACCCTAAGAACCATGTCCGAAAAGATCGTTCCAAGGGAAGTCGAAATTTTGTTCGAATTCCTTAGATTGGTTAAAAAAATGTTTTGGACGAGCATGTAGCGCATCCAAGTTTTTCATACTGCAAAACTTCAAAAAAAGTGTGCCTCAAAGCGTACCCGACTAAAATTAGGTACTCTTCTGATGGTGAACCGCTTTATGTTTTGAATGTGATTGTCAAGAGAAACAGGCTGGCTACTGACTTTCCAACGTAACATGTATATATTTGTTTGATAAAAATGCATTTGTACATATGTGAATTGTAAAAACGTTTATTGTACAGAATTGTAAATAAAAATCAAACTGCTCAGTCGAGCGGTTGCAAATCAAATTAGTAGATCTATTCCCATTTTCCCTTCTTTACTCTCTCTCTCTTTACAGAATTGAAAATAAAGAAAAACTATAAAATAAAGAATGTTTAGTTATTTTTTTTATTATTCATAACTCAATCACATTATTTTTCCATTCAGAATTAAATAACTCTCCTGAGGGGGGAGGGGGGATGGGAATTACGGAAACTTGACAAACGAGAATTACACAAATAGAGAAGAATTAAATGTTATACAGTTAGAGTGTAATAAATAAAATATAAACATATATACAAGTGCCCGACCAAAACGCGACAATGCTGGAAAAAATTATTGAAAGTTGACGAGCCGGGACACCAAAAGATGCTTTAAGATAATCAATGTTGTCGTCTTCAATTTCTTTATTCGTCTTCTGAGAGAGTCAAAAATGTTACGATGCCAACCTCCATATTGAATTAAGCTCTTCCGGTTCCAATCCGTTCGGTTCGTCATGGAATCTGGAATCGATGGAACATGTGTCTGAACTGTCCAACAAAGCGCACCCTAAGAACCATGTCCGAAAAGATCGTTCCAAGGGAAGTCGAAATTTTGTTCGAATTCCTTAGATTGGTTAAAAAAATTTTTTGGACGAGCATGTAGCGCATCCAAGTTTTTCATACTGCAAAACTTCCCAAAAAGTGTGCCTCAAAGCGTACCCGACTAAAATTGGGTACTCTTCTGATGGTGAATCGCTTTATGTTTTGAATGTGATTGTCAAGAGAAACAGGCTGGCTACTGCCTTTCCAACGTAACATGTATATATTTGTTTGATAAAAATGCATTTGTACATATGTGAATTGTAAAAACGTTTATTGTACAGAATTGTAAATATAAATCAAACTGCTCAGTCGAGCGGTTGCAAATCAAATTAGTAGATCTATTCCCATTTTCCCTTCTTTACTCTCTCTCTCTTTACAGAATTGAAAATAAAGAAAAACTATAAAATAAAGAATGTTTAATTATTTTTTTATTATTCATAACTCATTCACATTATTTTTCCATTCAGAATTAAATAACTCTCCTGAGGGGGGAGGGGGGATGGGAATTACGGAAAATTTACAAACGAGAATTACACAAACAGAGAAGAATTAAATGTTATACAGTTAGAGTGTAATAAATAAAATATAAACATATATACAAGTGCCCGACCAAAACGCGACAATGCTGGAAAAATTTATTGAAAGTTTACGAGCCGGGACACCAAAAGATGCTTTAAGATAATCAATGTTGTCGTCTTCAATTTCTTTATTCGTCTTCTGAGAGAGTCAAAAATGTTACGATGCCAACCTCCATATTGAATTTAGCTCTTCCGGTTCCAATCCGTTCTGTTCGTCATGGAATCTGGAATCGATGGAACATGTTCTGAACTGTCCAACAGAGCGCACCCTAAGAACCATGTCCGAAAAGATCGTTCCAAGGGAAGTCGAAATTTTGTTCGAATTCCTTAGATTGGTTAAAAAGTTTTTGGACGAGCCTGTAGCGCATCCAAGTTTTTCATACTGCAAAACTTCAAAAAAAAAGTGTGCCTCAAAGCGTACCCGACTAAAATTGGGTACTCTTATGATGGTGAATCGCTTTATGTTTTGATGGTGAATCGCTTTATGTTTTGAAAGTGATTGTCAAGAGAAACAGGTTGGCTACTGACTTTCCAACGTAACATATATATATTTGTTTGATAAAAAATGCATTTGTACATATGTGAATTGTAAAAACGTTTATTGTACAGAATTGTTAATATAAATCAAACTGCTCAGTCGAGCGGTTGCAAATCAAATTAGTAGATCTATTCCCATTTTCCCTTTTTTACTCTCTCTCGTTCTCTTTACAGAATTGAAAATAAAGAAAAACTATAAAATAAAGAATATTTAATTATTTTTTTATTATTCATAATTCATTCACATTATTTTTCCATTCAGAATTAAATAACTCTCCTGAGGGGGGAGGGGGGATGGGAATTACGGAAAATTGAAAATCGAGAATTACACAAACAGAGAAGAATTAAATGTTATACAGTTAGAGTGTAATAAATAAAATATAAACATATATACAAGTGTCCGACCAAAACGCGACAATGCTGGAAAATTTTATTGAAAGTTTACGAGCCGGGACACCAAAAGATGCTTTAAGATAATCAATGTTGTCGTCTTCAATTTCTTTATTCGTCTTCTGAGAGAGTCAAAAATGTTACGATGCCAACCTCCATATTGAATTTAGCTCTTCCGGTTCCAATCCGTTCGGTTCGTCATGGAATCTGGAATCGATGGAACATGTGTCTGAACTGTCCAACAAAGCGCACCCTACGAACCGTGTCCGAAAAGATCGTTCCAAGGGAAGTCGAAATTTTGTTCGAATTCCTTAGATTGGTTAAAAAAAATTGTGGACGAGCATGTAGCGCATCCAAGTTTTTCATACTGCAAAACTTCCAAAAAAGTGTGCCTCAAAGCGTACCCGACTAAAATTGGGTACTCTTCTGATGGTGAATCGCTTTATGTTTTGAATGTGATTGTCAAGAGAAACAGGCTGGCTACTGACTTTCCAACGTAACATGTATATATTTGTTTGATAAAAATGCATTTGTACATATGTGAATTGTAAAAACGTTTATTGTACAGAATTGTAAATATATATCAAACTGCTCAGTCGAGCGGTTGCAAATCAAATTAGTAGATCTATTCCCATTTTCCCTTCTTTACTCTCTCTCTCTTTACAGAATTGAAAATAACGAAAAACTATAAAATAAAGAATATTTAATTATTTTTTTTATTATTCATTACTCATTCACATTATTTTTCCATTCAGAATTAAATAACTCTCCTGAGGGGTGAAGGGGGATGGGAATTACGGAAAATTGACAAACGAGAATTACACAAACAGAGAAGAATTAAATATTATACAGTTAGAGTGTAATAAATAAAATATAAACATATATACAAGTGTCCGACCAAAACGCGACAATGCTGGAAAATTTTATTGAAAGTTTACGAGCCGGGACACCAAAAGATGCTTTAAGATAATCAATGTTGTCGTCTTCAATTTCTTTATTCGTCTTCTGAGAGAGTCAAAAATGTTACGATGCCAACCTCCATATTGAATTTAGCTCTTCCGGTTCCAATCCGTTCTGTTCGTCATGGAATCTGGAATCGATGGAACATGTTCTGAACTGTCCAACAGAGCGCACCCTAAGAACCATGTCCGAAAAGATCGTTCCAAGGGAAGTCGAAATTTTGTTCGAATTCCTTAGATTGGTTAAAAAATTTTGGACGAGCCTGTAGCGCATCCAAGTTTTTCATACTGCAAAACTTCAAAAAAAAGTGTGCCTCAAAGCGTACCCGACTAAAATTGGGTACTCTTATGATGGTGAATCGCTTTATGTTTTGAAAGTGATTGTCAAGAGAAACAGGTTGGCTACTGACTTTCCAACGTAACATATATATATTTGTTTGATAAAAAATGCATTTGTACATATGTGAATTGTAAAAACGTTTATTGTACAGAATTGTTAATATAAATCAAACTGCTCAGTCGAGCGGTTGCAAATCAAATTAGTAGATCTATTCCCATTTTCCCTTTTTTACTCTCTCTCGTTCTCTTTACAGAATTGAAAATAAAGAAAAACTATAAAATAAAGAATATTTAATTATTTTTTTTATTATTCATAACTCATTCACATTATTTTTCCATTCAGAATTAAATAACTCTCCTGAGGGGGGAGGGGGGATGGGAATTACGGAAACTTGACAAACGAGAATTACACAAATAGAGAAGAATTAAATGTTATACAGTTAGAGTGTAATAAATAAAATATAAACATATATACAAGTGCCCGACCAAAACGCGACAATGCTGGAAAAATTTATTGAAAGTTGACGAGCCGGGACACCAAAAGATGCTTTAAGATAATCAATGTTGTCGTCTTCAATTTCTTTATTCGTCTTCTGAGAGAGTCAAAAATGTTACGATGCCAACCTCCATATTGAATTTAGCTCTTCCGGTTCCAATCCGTTCTGTTCGTCATGGAATCTGGAATCGATGGAACATGTTCTGAACTGTCCAACAGAGCGCACCCTAAGAACCATGTCCGAAAAGATCGTTCCAAGGGAAGTCGAAATTTTGTTCGAATTCCTTAGATTGGTTAAAAAGTTTTTGGACGAGCCTGTAGCGCATCCAAGTTTTTCATACTGCAAAACTTCAAAAAAAAGAGTGCCCCAAAGCGTACCCGACTAAAATTGGGTACTCTTATGATGGTGAATCGCTTTATGTTTTGATGGTGAATCGCTTAATGTTTTGAAAGTGATTGTCAAGAGAAACAGGTTGGCTACTGACTTTCCAACGTAACATATATATATTTGTTTGTTAAAAAATGCATTTGTACATATGTGAATTGTAAAAACGTTTATTGTACAGAATTGTTAATATAAATCAAACTGCTCAGTCGAGCGGTTGCAAATCAAATTAGTAGATCTATTCCCATTTTCCTTTTTTTACTCTCTCTCGTTCTCTTTACAGAATTGAAAATAAAGAAAAACTATAAAATAAAGAATATTTAATTATTTTTTTATTATTCATAACTCATTCACATTATTTTTCCATTCAGAATTAAATAACTCTCCTGAGGGGGGAGGGGGGATGGGAATTACGGAAAATTGAAAAACGAGAATTACACAAACAGAGAAGAATTAAATGTTATACAGTTAGAGTGTAATAAATAAAATATAAACATATATACAAGTGTCCGACCAAAACGCGACAATGCTGGAAAATTTTATTGAAAGTTTACGAGCCGGGACACCAAAAGATGCTTTAAGATAATCAATGTTGTTGTCTTCAATTTTTTTATTCGTCTTCTGAGAGAGTCAAAAATGTTACGATGCCAACCTCCATATTGAATTTAGCTCTTCCGGTTCCAATCCGTTCGGTTCGTCGTGGAATCTGGAATCGATGGAACATGTTCTGAACTGTCCAACAGAGCGCACCCTAAGAACCATGTCCGAAAAGATCGTTCCAAGGGAAGTCGAAATTTTGTTCGAATTCCTTAGATTGGTTAAAAAAATGTTTTGGACGAGCATGTAGCGCATCCAAGTTTTTCATACTGCAAAACTTCAAAAAAAGTGTGCCTCAAAGCGTACCCGACTAAAATTAGGTACTCTTCTGATGGTGAACCGCTTTATGTTTTGAATGTGATTGTCAAGAGAAACAGGCTGGCTACTGACTTTCCAACGTAACATGTATATATTTGTTTGATAAAAATGCATTTGTACATATGTGAATTGTAAAAACGTTTATTGTACAGAATTGTAAATAAAAATCAAACTGCTCAGTCGAGCGGTTGCAAATCAAATTAGTAGATCTATTCCCATTTTCCCTTCTTTACTCTCTCTCTCTTTACAGAATTGAAAATAAAGAAAAACTATAAAATAAAGAATGTTTAGTTATTTTTTTTATTATTCATAACTCAATCACATTATTTTTCCATTCAGAATTAAATAACTCTCCTGAGGGGGGAGGGGGGATGGGAATTACGGAAACTTGACAAACGAGAATTACACAAATAGAGAAGAATTAAATGTTATACAGTTAGAGTGTAATAAATAAAATATAAACATATATACAAGTGCCCGACCAAAACGCGACAATGCTGGAAAAAATTATTGAAAGTTGACGAGCCGGGACACCAAAAGATGCTTTAAGATAATCAATGTTGTCGTCTTCAATTTCTTTATTCGTCTTCTGAGAGAGTCAAAAATGTTACGATGCCAACCTCCATATTGAATTAAGCTCTTCCGGTTCCAATCCGTTCGGTTCGTCATGGAATCTGGAATCGATGGAACATGTGTCTGAACTGTCCAACAAAGCGCACCCTAAGAACCATGTCCGAAAAGATCGTTCCAAGGGAAGTCGAAATTTTGTTCGAATTCCTTAGATTGGTTAAAAAAATTTTTTGGACGAGCATGTAGCGCATCCAAGTTTTTCATACTGCAAAACTTCCCAAAAAGTGTGCCTCAAAGCGTACCCGACTAAAATTGGGTACTCTTCTGATGGTGAATCGCTTTATGTTTTGAATGTGATTGTCAAGAGAAACAGGCTGGCTACTGCCTTTCCAACGTAACATGTATATATTTGTTTGATAAAAATGCATTTGTACATATGTGAATTGTAAAAACGTTTATTGTACAGAATTGTAAATATAAATCAAACTGCTCAGTCGAGCGGTTGCAAATCAAATTAGTAGATCTATTCCCATTTTCCCTTCTTTACTCTCTCTCTCTTTACAGAATTGAAAATAAAGAAAAACTATAAAATAAAGAATGTTTAATTATTTTTTTATTATTCATAACTCATTCACATTATTTTTCCATTCAGAATTAAATAACTCTCCTGAGGGGGGAGGGGGGATGGGAATTACGGAAAATTGACAAACGAGAATTACACAAACAGAGAAGAATTAAATGTTATACAGTTAGAGTGTAATAAATAAAATATAAACATATATACAAGTGCCCGACCAAAACGCGACAATGCTGGAAAATTTATTGAAAGTTTACGAGCCGGCACACCAAAAGATGCTTTAAGATAATCAATGTTGTCGTCTTCAATTTCTTTATTCGTCTTCTGAGAGAGTCAAAAATGTTACGATGCCAACCTCCATATTGAATTTAGCTCTTCCGGTTCCAATCCGTTCTGTTCGTCATGGAATCTGGAATCGATGGAACATGTTCTGAACTGTCCAACAGAGCGCACCCTAAGAACCATGTCCGAAAAGATCGTTCCAAGGGAAGTCGAAATTTTGTTCGAATTCCTTAGATTGGTTAAAAAGTTTTTGGACGAGCCTGTAGCGCATCCAAGTTTTTCATACTGCAAAACTTCAAAAAAAAGAGTGCCTCAAAGCGTACCCGACTAAAATTGGGTACTCTTATGATGGTGAATCGCTTTATGTTTTGATGGTGAATCGCTTTATGTTTTGAAAGTGATTGTCAAGAGAAACAGGTTGGCTACTGACTTTCCAACGTAACATATATATATTTGTTTGTTAAAAAATGCATTTGTACATATGTGAATTGTAAAAACGTTTATTGTACAGAATTGTTAATATAAATCAAACTGCTCAGTCGAGCGGTTGCAAATCAAATTAGTAGATCTATTCCCATTTTCCCTTTTTTACTCTCTCTCGTTCTCTTTACAGAATTGAAAATAAAGAAAAACTATAAAATAAAGAATATTTAATTATTTTTTTATTATTCATAACTCATTCACATTATTTTTCCATTCAGAATTAAATAACTCTCCTGAGAGGGGAGGGGGATGGGAATTACGGAAAATTGAAAAACGAGAATTACACAAACAGAGAAGAATTAAATGTTATACAGTTAGAGTGTAATAAATAAAATATAAACATATATACAAGTGTCCGACCAAAACGCGACAATGCTGGAAAATTTTATTGAAAGTTTACGAGCCGGGACACCAAAAGATGCTTTAAGATAATCAATGTTGTTGTCTTCAATTTCTTTATTCGTCTTCTGAGAGAGTCAAAAATGTTACGATGCCAACCTCCATATTGAATTTAGCTCTTCCGGTTCCAATCCGTTCGGTTCGTCATGGAATCTGGAATCGATGGAACATGTTCTGAACTGTCCAACAGAGCGCACCCTAAGAACCATGTCCGAAAAGATCGTTCCAAGGGAAGTCGAAATTTTGTTCGAATTCCTTAGATTGGTTAAAAAAAAATTTTGGACGAGCATGTAGCGCATCCAAGTTTTTCATACTGCAAAACTTTCAAAAAAGTGTGCCTCAAAGCGTACCCGACTAAAATTGGGTACTCTTCTGATGGTGAATCGCTTTATGTTTTGAATATGATTGTCAAGAGAAACAGGCTGGCTACTGACTTTCCAACGTAACATATATATATTTGTTTGATAAAAAATGCATTTGTACATATGTGAATTGTAAAAACGTTTATTGTACAGAATTGTTAATATAAATCAAACTGCTCAGTCGAGCGGTTGCAAATCAAATTAGTAGATCTATTCCCATTTTCCCTTTTTTACTCTCTCTCGTTCTCTTTACAGAATTGAAAATAAAGAAAAACTATAAAATAAAGAATATTTAATTATTTTTTTATTATTCATAACTCATTCACATTATTTTTCCATTCAGAATTAAATAACTCTCCTGAGGGGGGAGGGGGGATGGGAATTACGGAAAATTGAAAAACGAGAATTACACAAACAGAGAAGAATTAAATGTTATACAGTTAGAGTGTAATAAATAAAATATAAACATATATACAAGTGCCCGACCAAAACGCGACAATGCTGGAAAAATTTATTGAAAGTTTACGAGCCGGGACACCAAAAGATGCTTTAAGATAATCAATGTTGTCGTCTTCAATTTCTTTATTCGTCTTCTGAGAGAGTCAAAAATGTTACGATGCCAACCTCCATATTGAATTTAGCTCTTCCGGTTCCAATCCGTTCTGTTCGTCATGGAATCTGGAATCGATGGAACATGTTCTGAACTGTCCAACAGAGCGCACCCTAAGAACCATGTCCGAAAAGATCGTTCCAAGGGAAGTCGAAATTTTGTTCGAATTCCTTAGATTGGTTAAAAAGTTTTTGGACGAGCCTGTAGCGCATCCAAGTTTTTCATACTGCAAAACTTCAAAAAAAAGTGTGCCTCAAAGCGTACCCGACTAAAATTGGGTACTCTTATGATGGTGAATCGCTTTATGTTTTGATGGTGAATCGCTTTATGTTTTGAAAGTGATTGTCAAGAGAAACAGGTTGGCTACTGACTTTCCAACGTAACATATATATATTTGTTTGATAAAAAATGCATTTGTACATATGTGAATTGTAAAAACGTTTATTGTACAGAATTGTTAATATAAATCAAACTGCTCAGTCGAGCGGTTGCAAATCAAATTAGTAGATCTATTCCCATTTTCCCTTTTTTACTCTCTCTCGTTCTCTTTACAGAATTGAAAATAAAGAAAAACTATAAAATAAAGAATATTTAATTATTTTTTTATTATTCATAACTCATTCACATTATTTTTCCATTCAGAATTAAATAACTCTCCTGAGGGGGGAGGGGGATGGGAATTACGGAAAATTGAAAAACGAGAATTACACAAACAGAGAAGAATTAAATGTTATACAGTTAGAGTGTAATAAATAAAATATAAACATATATACAAGTGTCCGACCAAAACGCGACAATGCTGGAAAATTTTATTGAAAGTTTACGAGCCGGGACACCAAAAGATGCTTTAAGATAATCAATGTTGTTGTCTTCAATTTTTTTATTCGTCTTCTGAGAGAGTCAAAAATGTTACGATGCCAACCTCCATATTGAATTTAGCTCTTCCGGTTCCAATCCGTTCGGTTCGTCGTGGAATCTGGAATCGATGGAACATGTTCTGAACTGTCCAACAGAGCGCACCCTAAGAACCATGTCCGAAAAGATCGTTCCAAGGGAAGTCGAAATTTTGTTCGAATTCCTTAGATTGGTTAAAAAAATGTTTTGGACGAGCATGTAGCGCATCCAAGTTTTTCATACTGCAAAACTTCAAAAAAAGTGTGCCTCAAAGCGTACCCGACTAAAATTAGGTACTCTTCTGATGGTGAACCGCTTTATGTTTTGAATGTGATTGTCAAGAGAAACAGGCTGGCTACTGACTTTCCAACGTAACATGTATATATTTGTTTGATAAAAATGCATTTGTACATATGTGAATTGTAAAAACGTTTATTGTACAGAATTGTAAATAAAAATCAAACTGCTCAGTCGAGCGGTTGCAAATCAAATTAGTAGATCTATTCCCATTTTCCCTTCTTTACTCTCTCTCTCTTTACAGAATTGAAAATAAAGAAAAACTATAAAATAAAGAATGTTTAGTTATTTTTTTTATTATTCATAACTCAATCACATTATTTTTCCATTCAGAATTAAATAACTCTCCTGAGGGGGGAGGGGGGATGGGAATTACGGAAACTTGACAAACGAGAATTACACAAATAGAGAAGAATTAAATGTTATACAGTTAGAGTGTAATAAATAAAATATAAACATATATACAAGTGCCCGACCAAAACGCGACAATGCTGGAAAAAATTATTGAAAGTTGACGAGCCGGGACACCAAAAGATGCTTTAAGATAATCAATGTTGTCGTCTTCAATTTCTTTATTCGTCTTCTGAGAGAGTCAAAAATGTTACGATGCCAACCTCCATATTGAATTAAGCTCTTCCGGTTCCAATCCGTTCGGTTCGTCATGGAATCTGGAATCGATGGAACATGTGTCTGAACTGTCCAACAAAGCGCACCCTAAGAACCATGTCCGAAAAGATCGTTCCAAGGGAAGTCGAAATTTTGTTCGAATTCCTTAGATTGGTTAAAAAAATTTTTTGGACGAGCATGTAGCGCATCCAAGTTTTTCATACTGCAAAACTTCCCAAAAAGTGTGCCTCAAAGCGTACCCGACTAAAATTGGGTACTCTTCTGATGGTGAATCGCTTTATGTTTTGAATGTGATTGTCAAGAGAAACAGGCTGGCTACTGCCTTTCCAACGTAACATGTATATATTTGTTTGATAAAAATGCATTTGTACATATGTGAATTGTAAAAACGTTTATTGTACAGAATTGTAAATATAAATCAAACTGCTCAGTCGAGCGGTTGCAAATCAAATTAGTAGATCTATTCCCATTTTCCCTTCTTTACTCTCTCTCTCTTTACAGAATTGAAAATAAAGAAAAACTATAAAATAAAGAATGTTTAATTATTTTTTTATTATTCATAACTCATTCACATTATTTTTCCATTCAGAATTAAATAACTCTCCTGAGGGGGGAGGGGGGATGGGAATTACGGAAAATTGACAAACGAGAATTACACAAACAGAGAAGAATTAAATGTTATACAGTTAGAGTGTAATAAATAAAATATAAACATATATACAAGTGCCCGACCAAAACGCGACAATGCTGGAAAATTTATTGAAAGTTTACGAGCCGGCACACCAAAAGATGCTTTAAGATAATCAATGTTGTCGTCTTCAATTTCTTTATTCGTCTTCTGAGAGAGTCAAAAATGTTACGATGCCAACCTCCATATTGAATTTAGCTCTTCCGGTTCCAATCCGTTCTGTTCGTCATGGAATCTGGAATCGATGGAACATGTTCTGAACTGTCCAACAGAGCGCACCCTAAGAACCATGTCCGAAAAGATCGTTCCAAGGGAAGTCGAAATTTTGTTCGAATTCCTTAGATTGGTTAAAAAGTTTTTGGACGAGCCTGTAGCGCATCCAAGTTTTTCATACTGCAAAACTTCAAAAAAAAGAGTGCCTCAAAGCGTACCCGACTAAAATTGGGTACTCTTATGATGGTGAATCGCTTTATGTTTTGATGGTGAATCGCTTTATGTTTTGAAAGTGATTGTCAAGAGAAACAGGTTGGCTACTGACTTTCCAACGTAACATATATATATTTGTTTGTTAAAAAATGCATTTGTACATATGTGAATTGTAAAAACGTTTATTGTACAGAATTGTTAATATAAATCAAACTGCTCAGTCGAGCGGTTGCAAATCAAATTAGTAGATCTATTCCCATTTTCCCTTTTTTACTCTCTCTCGTTCTCTTTACAGAATTGAAAATAAAGAAAAACTATAAAATAAAGAATATTTAATTATTTTTTTATTATTCATAACTCATTCACATTATTTTTCCATTCAGAATTAAATAACTCTCCTGAGGGGGGAGGGGGATGGGAATTACGGAAAATTGAAAAACGAGAATTACACAAACAGAGAAGAATTAAATGTTATACAGTTAGAGTGTAATAAATAAAATATAAACATATATACAAGTGTCCGACCAAAACGCGACAATGCTGGAAAATTTTATTGAAAGTTTACGAGCCGGGACACCAAAAGATGCTTTAAGATAATCAATGTTGTTGTCTTCAATTTCTTTATTCGTCTTCTGAGAGAGTCAAAAATGTTACGATGCCAACCTCCATATTGAATTTAGCTCTTCCGGTTCCAATCCGTTCGGTTCGTCATGGAATCTGGAATCGATGGAACATGTTCTGAACTGTCCAACAGAGCGCACCCTAAGAACCATGTCCGAAAAGATCGTTCCAAGGGAAGTCGAAATTTTGTTCGAATTCCTTAGATTGGTTAAAAAAAAATTTTGGACGAGCATGTAGCGCATCCAAGTTTTTCATACTGCAAAACTTTCAAAAAAGTGTGCCTCAAAGCGTACCCGACTAAAATTGGGTACTCTTCTGATGGTGAATCGCTTTATGTTTTGAATATGATTGTCAAGAGAAACAGGCTGGCTACTGACTTTCCAACGTAACATATATATATTTGTTTGATAAAAAATGCATTTGTACATATGTGAATTGTAAAAACGTTTATTGTACAGAATTGTTAATATAAATCAAACTGCTCAGTCGAGCGGTTGCAAATCAAATTAGTAGATCTATTCCCATTTTCCCTTTTTTACTCTCTCTCGTTCTCTTTACAGAATTGAAAATAAAGAAAAACTATAAAATAAAGAATATTTAATTATTTTTTTATTATTCATAACTCATTCACATTATTTTTCCATTCAGAATTAAATAACTCTCCTGAGGGGGGAGGGGGGATGGGAATTACGGAAAATTGAAAAACGAGAATTACACAAACAGAGAAGAATTAAATGTTATACAGTTAGAGTGTAATAAATAAAATATAAACATATATACAAGTGCCCGACCAAAACGCGACAATGCTGGAAAAATTTATTGAAAGTTTACGAGCCGGGACACCAAAAGATGCTTTAAGATAATCAATGTTGTCGTCTTCAATTTCTTTATTCGTCTTCTGAGAGAGTCAAAAATGTTACGATGCCAACCTCCATATTGAATTTAGCTCTTCCGGTTCCAATCCGTTCTGTTCGTCATGGAATCTGGAATCGATGGAACATGTTCTGAACTGTCCAACAGAGCGCACCCTAAGAACCATGTCCGAAAAGATCGTTCCAAGGGAAGTCGAAATTTTGTTCGAATTCCTTAGATTGGTTAAAAAGTTTTTGGACGAGCCTGTAGCGCATCCAAGTTTTTCATACTGCAAAACTTCAAAAAAAAGTGTGCCTCAAAGCGTACCCGACTAAAATTGGGTACTCTTATGATGGTGAATCGCTTTATGTTTTGATGGTGAATCGCTTTATGTTTTGAAAGTGATTGTCAAGAGAAACAGGTTGGCTACTGACTTTCCAACGTAACATATATATATTTGTTTGATAAAAAATGCATTTGTACATATGTGAATTGTAAAAACGTTTATTGTACAGAATTGTTAATATAAATCAAACTGCTCAGTCGAGCGGTTGCAAATCAAATTAGTAGATCTATTCCCATTTTCCCTTTTTTACTCTCTCTCGTTCTCTTTACAGAATTGAAAATAAAGAAAAACTATAAAATAAAGAATATTTAATTATTTTTTTATTATTCATAACTCATTCACATTATTTTTCCATTCAGAATTAAATAACTCTCCTGAGGGGGGAGGGGGATGGGAATTACGGAAAATTGAAAAACGAGAATTACACAAACAGAGAAGAATTAAATGTTATACAGTTAGAGTGTAATAAATAAAATATAAACATATATACAAGTGTCCGACCAAAACGCGACAATGCTGGAAAATTTTATTGAAAGTTTACGAGCCGGGACACCAAAAGATGCTTTAAGATAATCAATGTTGTCGTCTTCAATTTCTTTATTCGTCTTCTGAGAGAGTCAAAAATGTTACGATGCCAACCTCCATATTGAATTTAGCTCTTCCGGTTCCAATCCGTTCGGTTCGTCATGGAATCTGGAATCGATGGAACATGTTCTGAACTGTCCAACAGAGCGCACCCTAAGAACCATGTCCGAAAAGATCGTTCCAAGGGAAGTCGAAATTTTGTTCGAATTCCTTAGATTGGTTAAAAAAATGTTTTGGACGAGCATGTAGCGCATCCAAGTTTTTCATACTGCAAAACTTCAAAAAAAGTGTGCCTCAAAGCGTACCCGACTAAAATTGGGTACTCTTCTGATGGTGAACCGCTTTATGTTTTGAATGTGATTGTCAAGAGAAACAGGCTGGCTACTGACTTTCCAACGTAACTTGTATATATTTGTTTGATAAAAATGCATTTGTACATATGTGAATTGTAAAAACGTTTATTGTACAGAATTGTAAATAAAAATCAAACTGCTCAGTCGAGCGGTTGCAAATCAAATTAGTAGATCTATTCCCATTTTCCCTTCTTTACTCTCTCTCTCTTTACAGAATTGAAAATAAAGAAAACTATAAAATAAAGAATGTTTAGTTATTTTTTTTATTATTCATAACTCAATCACATTATTTTTCCATTCAGAATTAAATAACTCTCCTGAGGGGGGAGGGGGGATGGGAATTACGGAAACTTGACAAACGAGAATTACACAAATAGAGAAGAATTAAATGTTATACAGTTAGAGTGTAATAAATAAAATATAAACATATATACAAGTGCCCGACCAAAACGCGACAATGCTGGAAAAAATTATTGAAAGTTGACGAGCCGGGACACCAAAAGATGCTTTAAGATAATCAATGTTGTCGTCTTCAATTTCTTTATTCGTCTTCTGAGAGAGTCAAAAATGTTACGATGCCAACCTCCATATTGAATTAAGCTCTTCCGGTTCCAATCCGTTCGGTTCGTCATGGAATCTGGAATCGATGGAACATGTGTCTGAACTGTCCAACAAAGCGCACCCTAAGAACCATGTCCGAAAAGATCGTTCCAAGGGAAGTCGAAATTTTGTTCGAATTCCTTAGATTGGTTAAAAAAATTTTTTGGACGAGCATGTAGCGCATCCAAGTTTTTCATACTGCAAAACTTCCCAAAAAGTGTGCCTCAAAGCGTACCCGACTAAAATTGGGTACTCTTCTGATGGTGAATCGCTTTATGTTTTGAATGTGATTGTCAAGAGAAACAGGCTGGCTACTGCCTTTCCAACGTAACATGTATATATTTGTTTGATAAAAATGCATTTGTACATATGTGAATTGTAAAAACGTTTATTGTACAGAATTGTAAATATAAATCAAACTGCTCAGTCGAGCGGTTGCAAATCAAATTAGTAGATCTATTCCCATTTTCCCTTCTTTACTCTCTCTCTCTTTACAGAATTGAAAATAAAGAAAAACTATAAAATAAAGAATGTTTAATTATTTTTTTAATATTCATAACTCATTCACATTATTTTTCCATTCAGAATTAAATAACTCTCCTGAGGGGGGAGGGGGGATGGGAATTACGGAAAATTGACAAACGAGAATTACACAAACAGAGAAGAATTAAATGTTATACAGTTAGAGTGTAATAAATAAAATATAAACATATATACAAGTGCCCGACCAAAACGCGACAATGCTGGAAAATTTATTGAAAGTTTACGAGCCGGCACACCAAAAGATGCTTTAAGATAATCAATGTTGTCGTCTTCAATTTCTTTATTCGTCTTCTGAGAGAGTCAAAAATGTTACGATGCCAACCTCCATATTGAATTTAGCTCTTCCGGTTCCAATCCGTTCTGTTCGTCATGGAATCTGGAATCGATGGAACATGTTCTGAACTGTCCAACAGAGCGCACCCTAAGAACCATGTCCGAAAAGATCGTTCCAAGGGAAGTCGAAATTTTGTTCGAATTCCTTAGATTGGTTAAAAAGTTTTTGGACGAGCCTGTAGCGCATCCAAGTTTTTCATACTGCAAAACTTCAAAAAAAAGAGTGCCTCAAAGCGTACCCGACTAAAATTGGGTACTCTTATGATGGTGAATCGCTTTATGTTTTGATGGTGAATCGCTTCATGTTTTGAAAGTGATTGTCAAGAGAAACAGGTTGGCTACTGACTTTCCAACGTAACATATATATATTTGTTTGTTAAAAAATGCATTTGTACATATGTGAATTGTAAAAACGTTTATTGTACAGAATTGTTAATATAAATCAAACTGCTCAGTCGAGCGGTTGCAAATCAAATTAGTAGATCTATTCCCATTTTCCCTTTTTTACTCTCTCTCGTTCTCTTTACAGAATTGAAAATAAAGAAAAACTATAAAATAAAAAATATTTAATTATTTTTTTATTATTCATAACTCATTCACATTATTTTTCCATTCAGAATTAAATAACTCTCCTGAGGGGGGAGGGGGGATGGGAATTACGGAAAATTGAAAAACGAGAATTACACAAACAGAGAAGAATTAAATGTTATACAGTTAGAGTGTAATAAATAAAATATAAACATATATACAAGTGTCCGACCAAAACGCGACAATGCTGGAAAATTTTATTGAAAGTTTACGAGCCGGGACACCAAAAGATGCTTTAAGATAATCAATGTTGTTGTCTTCAATTTCTTTATTCGTCTTCTGAGAGAGTCAAAAATGTTACGATGCCAACCTCCATATTGAATTTAGCTCTTCCGGTTCCAATCCGTTCGGTTCGTCATGGAATCTGGAATCGATGGAACATGTTCTGAACTGTCCAACAGAGCGCACCCTAAGAACCATGTCCGAAAAGATCGTTCCAAGGGAAGTCGAAATTTTGTTCGAATTCCTTAGATTGGTTAAAAAAAAATTTTGGACGAGCATGTAGCGCATCCAAGTTTTTCATACTGCAAAACTTTCAAAAAAGTGTGCCTCAAAGCGTACCCGACTAAAATTGGGTACTCTTCTGATGGTGAATCGCTTTATGTTTTGAATATGATTGTCAAGAGAAACAGGCTGGCTACTGACTTTCCAACGTAACATATATATATTTGTTTGATAAAAAATGCATTTGTACATATGTGAATTGTAAAAACGTTTATTGTACAGAATTGTTAATATAAATCAAACTGCTCAGTCGAGCGGTTGCAAATCAAATTAGTAGATCTATTCCCATTTTCCCTTTTTTACTCTCTCTCGTTCTCTTTACAGAATTGAAAATAAAGAAAAACTATAAAATAAAGAATATTTAATTATTTTTTTTATTATTCATAACTCATTCACATTATTTTTCCATTCAGAATTAAATAACTCTCCTGAGGGGGGAGGGGGGATGGGAATTACGGAAAATTGAAAAACGAGAATTACACAAACAGAGAAGAATTAAATGTTATACAGTTAGAGTGTAAAAAAATAAAATATAAACATATATACAAGTGCCCGACCAAAACGCGACAATGCTGGAAAAATTTATTGAAAGTTTACGAGCCGGGACACCAAAAGATGCTTTAAGATAATCAATGTTGTCGTCTTCAATTTCTTTATTCGTCTTCTGAGAGAGTCAAAAATGTTACGATGCCAACCTCCATATTGAATTTAGCTCTTCCGGTTCCAATCCGTTCTGTTCGTCATGGAATCTGGAATCGATGGAACATGTTCTGAACTGTCCAACAGAGCGCACCCTAAGAACCATGTCCGAAAAGATCGTTCCAAGGGAAGTCGAAATTTTGTTCGAATTCCTTAGATTGGTTAAAAAGTTTTTGGACGAGCCTGTAGCGCATCCAAGTTTTTCATACTGCAAAACTTCAAAAAAAAGTGTGCCTCAAAGCGTACCCGACTAAAATTGGGTACTCTTATGATGGTGAATCGCTTTATGTTTTGAAAGTGATTGTCAAGAGAAACAGGTTGGCTACTGACTTTCCAACGTAACATATATATATTTGTTTGATAAAAAATGCATTTGTACATATGTGAATTGTAAAAACGTTTATTGTACAGAATTGTTAATATAAATCAAACTGCTCAGTCGAGCGGTTGCAAATCAAATTAGTAGATCTATTCCCATTTTCCCTTTTTTACTCTCTCTCGTTCTCTTTACAGAATTGAAAATAAAGAAAAACTATAAAATAAAGAATATTTAATTATTTTTTTATTATTCATAACTCATTCACATTATTTTTCCATTCAGAATTAAATAACTCTCCTGAGGGGGGAGGGGGATGGGAATTACGGAAAATTGAAAAACGAGAATTACACAAACAGAGAAGAATTAAATGTTATACAGTTAGAGTGTAATAAATAAAATATAAACATATATACAAGTGTCCGACCAAAACGCGACAATGCTGGAAAATTTTATTGAAAGTTTACGAGCCGGGACACCAAAAGATGCTTTAAGATAATCAATGTTGTCGTCTTCAATTTCTTTATTCGTCTTCTGAGAGAGTCAAAAATGTTACGATGCCAACCTCCATATTGAATTTAGCTCTTCCGGTTCCAATCCGTTCGGTTCGTCATGGAATCTGGAATCGATGGAACATGTTCTGAACTGTCCAACAGAGCGCACCCTAAGAACCATGTCCGAAAAGATCGTTCCAAGGGAAGTCGAAATTTTGTTCGAATTCCTTAGATTGGTTAAAAAAAATTTTTGGACGAGCATGTAGCGCATCCAAGTTTTTCATACTGCAAAACTTCCAAAAAAGTGTGCCTCAAAGCGTACCCGACTAAAATTGGGTACTCTTCTGATGGTGAATCGCTTTATGTTTTGAATGTGATTGTCAAGAGAAACAGGCTGGCTACTGACTTTCCAACGTAACATGTATATATTTGTTTGATAAAAATGCATTTGTACATATGTGAATTGTAAAAACGTTTATTGTACAGAATTGTAAATATAAATCAAACTGCTCAGTCGAGCGGTTGCAAATCAAATTAGTAGATCTATTCCCATTTTCCCTTCTTTACTCTCTCTCTCTTTACAGAATTGAAAATAAAGAAAAACTATAAAATAAAGAATGTTTAATTATTTTTTTTATTATTCATAACTCATTCACATTATTTTTCCATTCAGAATTAAATAACTCTCCTGAGGGGGGAGGGGGGATGGGAATTACGGAAAATTGACAAACGAGAATTACACAAACAGAGAAGAATTAAATGTTATACAGTTAGAGTGTAATAAATAAAATATAAACATATATACAAGTGTCCGACCAAAACGCGACAATGCTGGAAAATTTTATTGAAAGTTTACGAGCCGGGACACCAAAAGATGCTTTAAGATAATCAATGTTGTCGTCTTCAATTTCTTTATTCGTCTTCTGAGAGAGTAAAAAATGTTACGATGCCAACCTCCATATTGAATTTAGCTCTTCCGGTTCCAATCCGTTCGGTTCGTCATGGAATCTGGAATCGATGGAACATGTGTCTGAACTGTCCAACAAAGCGCAACCTAAGAACCATGTCCGAAAAGATCGTTCCAAGGGAAGTGGAAATTTTGTTCGAATTCCTTAGATTGGTTAAAAAAAAATTTTGGACGAGCATGTAGCGCATCCAAGTTTTTCATACTGCAAAACTTCCAAAAAAGTGTGCCTCAAAGCGTACCCGACTAAAATTGGGTACTCTTCTGATGGTGAATCGCTTTATGTTTTGGATGTGATTGTCAAGAGAAACAGGCTGGCTACTGACTTTCCAACGTAACATGTATATATTTGTTTGATAAAAATGCATTTGTACATATGTGAATTGTAAAAACGTTTATTGTACAGAATTGTAAATATAAATCAAACTGCTCAGTCGAGCGGTTGCAAATCAAATTAGTAGATCTATTCCCATTTTCCCTTCATTACTCTCTCTCTCTTTACAGAATTGAAAATAAAGAAAAACTATAAAATAAAGAATGTTTAATTATTTTTTTATTATTCATAACTCATTCACATTATTTTTCCATTCAGAATTAAATCACTCTCCTGAGGGGGGAGGGGGAGGGGGGATGGGAATTACGGAAAATTGACAAACGAGAATTACACAAACAGAGAAGAATTAAATGTTATACAGTTAGAGTGTAATAAATAAAATATAAACATATATACAAGTGCCCGACCAAAACGCGACAATGCTGGAAAAATTTATTGAAAGTTTACGAGCCGGGACACCAAAAGATGCTTTAAGATAATCAATGTTGTCGTCTTCAATTTCTTTATTCGTCTTCTGAGAGAGTCAAAAATGTTACGATGCCAACCTCCATATTGAATTTAGCTTTTCCGGTTCCAATCCGTTCTGTTCGTCATGGAATCTGGAATCGATGGAACATGTTCTGAACTGTCCAACAGAGCGCACCCTAAGAACCATGTCCGAAAAGATCGTTCCAAGGGAAGTCGAAATTTTGTTCGAATTCCTTAGATTGGTTAAAAAGTTTTTGGACGAGCCTGTAGCGCATCCAAGTTTTTCATACTGCAAAACTTCAAAAAAAAGTGTGCCTCAAAGCGTACCCGACTAAAATTGGGTACTCTTATGATGGTGAATCGCTTTATGTTTTGATGGTGAATCGCTTTATGTTTTGAAAGTGATTGTCAAGAGAAACAGGTTGGCTACTGACTTTCCAACGTAACATATATATATTTGTTTGATAAAAAATGCATTTGTACATATGTGAATTGTAAAAACGTTTATTGTACAGAATTGTTAATATAAATCAAACTGCTCAGTCGAGCGGTTGCAAATCAAATTAGTAGATCTATTCCCATTTTCCCTTTTTTACTCTCTCTCGTTCTCTTTACAGAATTGAAAATAAAGAAAAACTATAAAATAAAGAATATTTAATTATTTTTTTATTATTCATAACTCATTCACATTATTTTTCCATTCAGAATTAAATAACTCTCCTGAGGGGGGAGGGGGATGGGAATTACGGAAAATTGAAAAACGAGAATTACACAAACAGAGAAGAATTAAATGTTATACAGTTAGAGTGTAATAAATAAAATATAAACATATATACAAGTGTCCGACCAAAACGCGACAATGCTGGAAAATTTTATTGAAAGTTTACGAGCCGGGACACCAAAAGATGCTTTAAGATAATCAATGTTGTCGTCTTCAATTTCTTTATTCGTCTTCTGAGAGAGTCAAAAATGTTACGATGCCAACCTCCATATTGAATTTAGCTCTTCCGGTTCCAATCCGTTCGGTTCGTCATGGAATCTGGAATCGATGGAACATGTTCTGAACTGTCCAACAGAGCGCACCCTAAGAACCATGTCCGAAAAGATCGTTCCAAGGGAAGTCGAAATTTTGTTCGAATTCCTTAGATTGGTTAAAAAAAATTTTTGGACGAGCATGTAGCGCATCCAAGTTTTTCATACTGCAAAACTTCCAAAAAAGTGTGCCTCAAAGCGTACCCGACTAAAATTGGGTACTCTTCTGATGCTGAATCGCTTTATGTTTTGAATGTGATTGTCAAGAGAAACAGGCTGGCTACTGACTTTCCAACGTAACATGTATATATTTGTTTGATAAAAATGCATTTGTACATATGTGAATTGTAAAAACGTTTATTGTACAGAATTGTAAATATAAATCAAACTGCTCAGTCGAGCGGTTGCAAATCAAATTAGTAGATCTATTCCCATTTTCCCTTTTTTACTCTCTCTCGTTCTCTTTACAGAATTGAAAATAAAGAAAAACTATAAAATAAAGAATATTTAATTATTTTTTTTATTATTCATAACTCATTCACATTATTTTTCCATTCAGAATTAAATAACTCTCCTGAGGGGGGAGGGGGGATGGGAATTACGGAAAATTGAAAAACGAGAATTACACAAACAGAGAAGAATTAAATGTTATACAGTTAGAGTGTAAAAAAATAAAATATAAACATATATACAAGTGCCCGACCAAAACGCGACAATGCTGGAAAAATTTATTGAAAGTTTACGAGCCGGGACACCAAAAGATGCTTTAAGATAATCAATGTTGTCGTCTTCAATTTCTTTATTCGTCTTCTGAGAGAGTCAAAAATGTTACGATGCCAACCTCCATATTGAATTTAGCTCTTCCGGTTCCAATCCGTTCTGTTCGTCATGGAATCTGGAATCGATGGAACATGTTCTGAACTGTCCAACAGAGCGCACCCTAAGAACCATGTCCGAAAAGATCGTTCCAAGGGAAGTCGAAATTTTGTTCGAATTCCTTAGATTGGTTAAAAAGTTTTTGGACGAGCCTGTAGCGCATCCAAGTTTTTCATACTGCAAAACTTCAAAAAAAAGTGTGCCTCAAAGCGTACCCGACTAAAATTGGGTACTCTTATGATGGTGAATCGCTTTATGTTTTGATGGTGAATCGCTTTATGTTTTGAAAGTGATTGTCAAGAGAAACAGGTTGGCTACTGACTTTCCAACGTAACATATATATATTTGTTTGATAAAAAATGCATTTGTACATATGTGAATTGTAAAAACGTTTATTGTACAGAATTGTTAATATAAATCAAACTGCTCAGTCGAGCGGTTGCAAATCAAATTAGTAGATCTATTCCCATTTTCCCTTTTTTACTCTCTCTCGTTCTCTTTACAGAATTGAAAATAAAGAAAAACTATAAAATAAGGAATATTTAATTATTTTTTTATTATTCATAACTCATTCACATTATTTTTCCATTCAGAATTAAATAACTCTCCTGAGGGGGGAGGGGGATGGGAATTACGGAAAATTGAAAAACGAGAATTACACAAACAGAGAAGAATTAAATGTTATACAGTTAGAGTGTAATAAATAAAATATAAACATATATACAAGTGTCCGACCAAAACGCGACAATGCTGGAAAATTTTATTGAAAGTTTACGAGCCGGGACACCAAAAGATGCTTTAAGATAATCAATGTTGTCGTCTTCAATTTCTTTATTCGTCTTCTGAGAGAGTCAAAAATGTTACGATGCCAACCTCCATATTGAATTTAGCTCTTCCGGTTCCAATCCGTTCGGTTCGTCATGGAATCTGGAATCGATGGAACATGTTCTGAACTGTCCAACAGAGCGCACCCTAAGAACCATGTCCGAAAAGATCGTTCCAAGGGAAGTCGAAATTTTGTTCGAATTCCTTAGATTGGTTAAAAAAAATTTTTGGACGAGCATGTAGCGCATCCAAGTTTTTCATACTGCAAAACTTCCAAAAAAGTGTGCCTCAAAGCGTACCCGACTAAAATTGGGTACTCTTCTGATGGTGAATCGCTTTATGTTTTGAATGTGATTGTCAAGAGAAACAGGCTGGCTACTGACTTTCCAACGTAACATGTATATATTTGTTTGATAAAAATGCATTTGTACATATGTGAATTGTAAAAACGTTTATTGTACAGAATTGTAAATATAAATCAAACTGCTCAGTCGAGCGGTTGCAAATCAAATTAGTAGATCTATTCCCATTTTCCCTTCTTTACTCTCTCTCTCTTTACAGAATTGAAAATAAAGAAAAACTATAAAATAAAGAATGTTTAATTATTTTTTTTATTATTCATAACTCATTCACATTATTTTTCCATTCAGAATTAAATAACTCTCCTGAGGGGGGAGGGGGGATGGGAATTACGGAAAATTGACAAACGAGAATTACACAAACAGAGAAGAATTAAATGTTATACAGTTAGAGTGTAATAAATAAAATATAAACATATATACAAGTGTCCGACCAAAACGCGACAATGCTGGAAAATTTTATTGAAAGTTTACGAGCCGGGACACCAAAAGATGCTTTAAGATAATCAATGTTGTCGTCTTCAATTTCTTTATTCGTCTTCTGAGAGAGTAAAAAATGTTACGATGCCAACCTCCATATTGAATTTAGCTCTTCCGGTTCCAATCCGTTCGGTTCGTCATGGAATCTGGAATCGATGGAACATGTGTCTGAACTGTCCAACAAAGCGCAACCTAAGAACCATGTCCGAAAAGATCGTTCCAAGGGAAGTGGAAATTTTGTTCGAATTCCTTAGATTGGTTAAAAAAAAATTTTGGACGAGCATGTAGCGCATCCAAGTTTTTCATACTGCAAAACTTCCAAAAAAGTGTGCCTCAAAGCGTACCCGACTAAAATTGGGTACTCTTCTGATGGTGAATCGCTTTATGTTTTGGATGTGATTGTCAAGAGAAACAGGCTGGCTACTGACTTTCCAACGTAACATGTATATATTTGTTTGATAAAAATGCATTTGTACATATGTGAATTGTAAAAACGTTTATTGTACAGAATTGTAAATATAAATCAAACTGCTCAGTCGAGCGGTTGCAAATCAAATTAGTAGATCTATTCCCATTTTCCCTTCATTACTCTCTCTCTCTTTACAGAATTGAAAATAAAGAAAAACTATAAAATAAAGAATGTTTAATTATTTTTTTATTATTCATAACTCATTCACATTATTTTTCCATTCAGAATTAAATCACTCTCCTGAGGGGGGAGGGGGGAGGGGGGATGGGAATTACGGAAAATTGACAAACGAGAATTACACAAACAGAGAAGAATTAAATGTTATACAGTTAGAGTGTAATAAATAAAATATAAACATATATACAAGTGCCCGACGAAAACGCGACAATGCTGGAAAAATTTATTGAAAGTTTACGAGCCGGGACACCAAAAGATGCTTTAAGATAATCAATGTTGTCGTCTTCAATTTCTTTATTCGTCTTCTGAGAGAGTCAAAAATGTTACGATGCCAACCTCCATATTGAATTTAGCTTTTCCGGTTCCAATCCGTTCTGTTCGTCATGGAATCTGGAATCGATGGAACATGTTCTGAACTGTCCAACAGAGCGCACCCTAAGAACCATGTCCGAAAAGATCGTTCCAAGGGAAGTCGAAATTTTGTTCGAATTCCTTAGATTGGTTAAAAAGTTTTTGGACGAGCCTGTAGCGCATCCAAGTTTTTCATACTGCAAAACTTCAAAAAAAAGTGTGCCTCAAAGCGTACCCGACTAAAATTGGGTACTCTTATGATGGTGAATCGCTTTATGTTTTGATGGTGAATCGCTTTATGTTTTGAAAGTGATTGTCAAGAGAAACAGGTTGGCTACTGACTTTCCAACGTAACATATATATATTTGTTTGATAAAAAATGCATTTGTACATATGTGAATTGTAAAAACGTTTATTGTACAGAATTGTTAATATAAATCAAACTGCTCAGTCGAGCGGTTGCAAATCAAATTAGTAGATCTATTCCCATTTTCCCTTTTTTACTCTCTCTCGTTCTCTTTACAGAATTGAAAATAAAGAAAAACTATAAAATAAAGAATATTTAATTATTTTTTTTATTATTCATAACTCATTCACATTATTTTTCCATTCAGAATTAAATAACTCTCCTGAGGGGGGAGGGGGGAGGGGGGATGGGAATTACGGAAAATTGAAAAACGAGAATTACACAAACAGAGAAGATTGATTGATTGATTGTTGGTTGCTTAACGTCCAGTGGCAAATTTTCCATGCATATTCAGGACGAGAACAAGTTCACAATAAATACAATAGGTAGGTATGTAATAGATTAAGGGATTAAGGACGGAGAAATTAAGACTGCCACGGGAAATGAGGGTATATTGGATAGGGACAGAAATTTAGCCTTGTAAAGGTCACCTACGGACCCCTCAAAGAGTTGTTGCAAGGGTTCTTAAAGTGCAAAGAGCGTGGCATTCTCTTTACACGAGGCATCGGATTTAACGTCCCCATTCTGACCGGACGTGGCTGCAAATTTTTACATCCCGCACAGCCAAACGGACGCCCCACTTTAGCACGGGTTTTACTGCCGGTCGGAGGAAGACCAATGGTGACCATACTTCTATTCCCCAGTCACCCTTGGGGGGCAAACAGAGAAGAATTAAATGTTATATAGTTAGAGTGTAATAAATAAAATATAAACATATAGAGTGTAATAAATAAAATATAAACATATATACAAGTGTCCGACCAAAACGCGACAATGCTGGAAAATTTTATTGAAAGTTTACGAGCCGGGATACCAAAAGATGCTTTAAGATAATCAATGTTGTCGTCTTCAATTTCTTTATTCGTCTTCTGAGAGAGTCAAAAATGTTACGATGCCAACCTCCATATTGAATTTAGCTCTTCCGGTTCCAATCCGTTCGGTTCGTCATGGAATCTGGAATCGATGGAACATGTTCTGAACTGTCCAACAGAGCGCACCCTAAGAACCATGTCCGAAAAGATCGTTCCAAGGGAAGTGGAAACTTTGTTCGAATTCCTTAGATTAGTTCAAAAAAAATTTTGGACGAGCATGTAGCGTATCCAAGTTTTTCATACTGCAAAACTTCAAAAAAAGTGTGCCTCAAAGCGTACCCGACTAAAATTGGGTACTCTTCTGATGGTGAATCACTTTATGTTTTGAATGTGATTGTCAAGAGAAACAGGCTGGCTACTGACTTTCCAACGTAACATGTATATATTTGTTTGATAAAAATGCATTTGTACATATGTGAATTGTAAAAACATTTATTGTACAGAATTGTAAATATAAATCAAACTGTTCAGTCGAGCGGTTGCAAATCAAATTAGTAGATCTATTCCTATTTTCCCTTCTTTACTCTCTCTCTCTTTACAGAATTGAAAATAAAGAAAAACTATAAAATAAAGAATATTTAATTATTTTTTTTATTATTCATAACTCATTCACATTATTTTTCCATTCAGAATTAAATAACTCTCCTGAGGGGGGACGGGGGATGGGAATTACGGAAAATTGACAAACGAGTATTACACAAACAGAGAAGAATTAAATGTTATACAGTTAGAGTGTAATAAATAAAATATAAACATATATACAAGTGTCCGACCAAAACGCGACAATGCTGGAAAAATTTATTGAAAGTTTACGAGACGGGACACCAAAAGATGCTTTAAGATAATCAATGTTGTCGTCTTCAATTTCTTTATTCGTCTTCTGAGAGAGTCAAAAATGTTACGATGCCAACCTCCATATTGAATTTAGCTCTTCCGGTTCCAATCCGTTCGGTTCGTCATGGAATCTGGAATCGATGGAACATGTTCTGAACTGTCCAACAGAGCGCACCCTAAGAACCATGTCCGAAAAGATCGTTCCAAGGGAAGTCGAAATTTTGTTCGAATTCCTTAGATTGGTTAAAAAGTTTCTGGACGAGCCTGTAGCGCATCCAAGATTTTTCATACTGCAAAACTTCAAAAAAAAGTGTGCCTCAAAGCGTACCCGACTAAAATTGGGTACTCTTCTGATGGTGAATCGCTTTATGTTTTGAAAGTGATTGTCAAGAGAAACAGGTTGGCTACTGACTTTCCAACGCAACATATATATATTTGTTTGATAAAATTGATTGATTGATTGTTGGTTGCTTAACGTCCAGTGGCAAATATTTCATGCATATTCAGGACGAGAACAAATTAACAATAAATACAATAGGTAGGTTCTGTAATATAGGCGTCTGGGATTGAGGTCGGAGAAATTTAGACTGCCACGGGAAATGAGGGTATATTGGATAGGGACAGAAATTTAGCCTTGCAACAGGTCACCTACGGACCCCTCTAAGAGTTGTTGCAAGGGTTCTTAACGTGCAAAGAGCGTGGCACTCTCTTTACACGAGGCATCGGATTTAACGTCCCCATTCTGACCGGACGTGGCTGCAAATTTGTACATCCCGCACAGCCAAACGGACGCCCCACTTTAGCACGGGTTTTACTGCCGGTCGGAGGAAGACCAATGGTGACCATACTTCTATTCCCCAGTCACCCTTGGGGTTTTTTTATGTTTTGAAAGTGATTGTCAAGAGAAACAGCTGGCTTCTGACTTTCCAACTTAACTTGTATATATTTGTTTGATAAAAATGCATTTGTACATATGTGAATTTTAAAAACGTTCATTGTACAGAATTGTTAATATAAATCAAACTGCTCAGTCGAGCGGTTGCAAATCAAATTAGTAGATCTATTCCCATTTTCCCTTCTTTACTCTCTCTCTTTACAGAATTTAAAAGATTGATTGATTGTTGGTTGCTTAACGTCCAGTGGCAAATATTTCATGCATATTCAGAACGAGAACAAGTTAACAATAAATTTAATAGATATGTGTGAAAGGGGCTTCCGGGATTAAGGTCGGAGAAATTTAGACTGCCAGGGGAAATGAGGGTATATTGGATAGGGACAGAAATTTAGCCTTGCAACAGGTCACCTACGGACCCCTCAAAGAGTTGTTGCAAGGGTTCTTAACGTGCAAAGAACATGGCACTCTCTTTACACGAGGCATCGGATTTAACGTCCCCATTCTGACCGGACGTGGCTGCAAATTTGTACATCCCGCACAGCCAAACGGACGCCCCACTTTAGCAAGGGTTTTACTGCCGGTCGGAGGAAGACCAATGGTGACCATACTTCTATTCCCCAGTCACCCTTGGGGGCGGAAGAATTGAAAAGAAAGAAAAACTATAAAATAAAGAATATTTAATTATTTATTCAATATTCATAACTCATTCACATTATTTTTCCATTCAGAATTAAATAACTCTCCAGAGGGGGGAAGGGGGATTGGAAGTTCGGAAAATTGACAAACGAGGAGTACCCAAACAGAGAAGAATTAAATGTTATACAGTTAGAGTGTAATAAATAAATTATAAACTGATACTTTTCAAAATGATGTCATAGAAAACACATTTTTTTTACAATGATTAATCATATTCTGCAATTTGAGTATGTCCGTCAGATGTCAGTGAATTAAAATTTTGCTATTCTGACATACGTTCAGTTAAGAATCTGTGACAAGTTCTTCTGTAATATTATTAGGAAATATTATCCTATAAGTTTTCCTACTGTTTCCGTAACTTAAAATTGCATACTCTTCAAGGTTCGGCTTCACAAATAATAACCAGTGCTACATTATCAGCATGATCGATCCTTGAAATGGCTAAATTTTGGACTTCATCTATAATTGGTCTAAGGTTAAACAATATATTTTGTTATATATAATTTTCAACTCGTGAACTATGCAAATACTTTAAACACTATCTCCTTTATTCGACGAAAAGCTCACCAAATTCTATGTTCACATGTCTGTCATTGCTCAATATGGCGAATCAATTCAAAGTTGAATGACTTTATTTGCAATTATACTAAAACCTAGGTTGCCACATGTCGAACAGGAAGTTCCGAACTGTTTTGCCATTTACAGTACCTGAGTTCACCCATGTATTTTGAAGGTTTGTGTTGCACACAGAGGCGGATTTAGAGCACCCTGTCCCCCTCCTCTTTTTGTGGGAAAAATTGATTGGTTGTATAGGGAATCGCCAAAGCATGACTAGAGCGGCCTTGTCTTTAGCAGTCAGTTCTCCCTTTCATTAAAATTTCTGGGTCCGTCACTAGTACAATCGTTAGTTTCTGTGTAATCGTTAATGTTAAGTTATAGTTGTTTTTATCTTTCATTCTTTCGGTTTTTTCACGTTTTATTGGATTTATGGTGATAAATTACCACTTTAATTAGTGTCCTCATTCGATGTTACGGTAAACAAGTCAACAGACACACAGCTAAAGGCCATGTACTGTAATGTTAATATTTATCCAACCCAAAATGAATAGTTTTTATTTTCCACTTCAGTGCAGGTCGGAGAAATCTGTTCAAATTTCATACAAAGGCTGTTTGGGTATCACATGGGTAACTTTTGACACAACCTAAAGGACAGGAGGTGCTCAACAAGTTACTGGAAGTGGCAAGTTTATAACAGTAAACCCCTTACAACCCATCAAATGCTTGCTTGAAACAAAGGTAAAATAGAAAAAAAGGTAAGTATGCCCTTTGCTTTTATTCCACACCAAAGAAGAAGAAATGTATGATAAAGCTATACTATTACATAATTCTGTACATTGTATAAGGGACGAAGCTAAACCAAGTCCCGCACCATGAAGTAACCATAATTGTTATTCGTTAATTTCTTAATTTTTATAATTAAATAAAAGTATCATGGTTTTCCTTAAAATAAATTGATTGATTGATTGTAAGTTGCTTAACGTCCAGTGGCAAAAATTTCATGCATATTCAGGACGAGAACAAATTCACAATAAATGCAATAGGTAGGTTCTATAATAGATTAAATGATTAAGGTCGGAGAAATTTAGACTGCCACGGGAAATGAGGGTATATTAGATAAGGACAAATTTAACCTTGCAACAGGTCACCTACGGACCCCTCAAAGAGTTGGTGCAAGGGTTCTTAACGTGCAAAGAGCATGGCACTCTCTTTACACGAGGCATCGGATTTAACGTCCCCATTCTGACCGGACGTGGCTGCAAATTTGTACATCCCGCACAGCCAAACGGACGCCCCACTTTAGCACGGGTTTTACTGCCGGTCGGAGGAAGACCAATGGTGACCATACTTCTATTCCCCAGTCACCCTTGGGGGTTCCTTAAAATAAAACTTTCGTTTTTGATATTGCAGCTATGCCATTTTACGTCATTTTGTGCAAGCAGTATGCTCACCTGGACCATATGCTGCACAACTTTAAAGAATGTGCCTTTGAAGGGTTGTCATGTTGCTTGAAAACATCACACACAAATCCTCAGCACTTCCCTTGGTTGAATGAAACCTATGCGGGCAGTGGGTACATGATATATGCTTACAAATCAAAGCAGAAGACATAAGAAAGGACGATCCTTTCCTATGTGGAGGTGACCGATTACAAATTAGTATTTGCTCACAGGAGAGGTAATTATAATTACAATGCCAAATTAAGAGTTAAGAACCCAATTTTATGGTCCTCTACAAATAGAAAATCATAATGGGAGCATAGTTTGAATGTACTATAGGCACATGTCATGTTTTCTAATGCAGCTAAATTTCATGCATAGTCACAGGAATAATCACAACTTCTATCTATTCTTTTAATAATAATTATTCCACAAGATATTTTTGGGTCACTCAATAGAATATTTTTTTAACATATGATTTTGATAACAACTGCATCAAGTTAAAATAACTGCATGCAAAAAATTATTGCTTTTGTCTAACAGATATCACTAGTCAATTTAAATCAAAATGAACAGTTTTTATTACACAAGCTACATAATAGAGTTATGTCCGTTCAAGCCAAGAAACTGCCAGTGTTAGACTGATTGTTGGTTGCGTAACGTCCAGTGGCAAGTATTTCATGCATGTTCAGGACGAGAACAAGTTAACAATAAATACAATAGGTAGGTCTTGTAATAATAGAGGCCATCCGGGATGATGGTCGGAGAAATTTGGACTGCCACTAGAAAATGAGGGTATATTAGATAGGAACAGAAATTTTGCCTTGCACTAGGCCACCTACGGACCCCTCAAAGAGTTGTTGCAAGGGTTCTTAACGTGTTAAGAGCGTGGCACTCTCTTTACACGAGGCATCGGATTTAACGTCCCCATTCTGACCGGACGTGGCTGCAAACTTTATACATCCCGCACAGCCAAACGGACGCCCCACTTTGGCAAGCGTTTTACTGCCGGTCGGAAGAAGACCCAGTGACTATACTTCGCTACCCCAGTCACCCTTGGGGGACGGAATTGGATGTTTATTAGCCCACACTGGAATTTGATATTCACTCACCAAGTGGGCAACAGAGTTGTAATGGGCTCAAACTGAAATTTACTCGCTAATGGTGACCGCTGATTTTAAAAAAAATACATGTTTTAAAGTGAGCAACATATACATGGAAAGAACGTGGCACTGTCTTTACACGAGGCATCGGATTTAACGTCCCAATTCTGACCGGACGTGGGTGAAATCTTGATGCATTCGCACAGCCAAACGGACGCCCCACTTTGGCAAGCGTTTTACTTTCGGTAGTAAGAAGACCTAGTGACCTTATTTCTATTCCCCAGTCACCCTTGGGGGATATATTAAATATTGAGAAGAATCAAAACATACGTGAAAAACTTGGAGTCTGATGAACTTTTCACCAGGACGTTTCTCTCACTTAGTGCATTATTTCCAATTGGCAGGGCACATTGCTTAAATGATCCTTGATCAACCTATGGACGTTTTCAACCAGAAGCCTGGACCGACGTTGGAGAATTGAGTGAAACGGACGATGATGCAACCGAATATTAAATTATATTATAATAATTATGGAACTGCATGTAATTAGCTGTATAAAAGATGAACAATATCCAAAAACGTTTAAAAAAGGCGATAAGAGAAAACTTGCACTGGATAAATCATCAAAATGTTGATTAAGCTAGAGAAAATTGATAGTATACTGCATGTATTTATTGACGAAAAAGATCACTTAAAGTGGAAAAAAACATACAATGCCATTTCTGAAATATATTTCGCCGCGATATAGCCTTGTTGTGCTAATGCGGCGTAAGGCAACAAACAATCAATCAATCAATCTGAAATATATTACTGTAAAGGTAGGCACAATTGTATACGGGGATACAGGTTTAAGAGAAAAGCAGGGCGACAAAGAACTATTGCTGAATTATATGCAAAAAATAATCACATGGGAGATGGCATGATTCAGTGCTATATCTAAACCAATATCTAAAAATTACATTTATCTTGTCTATAAGTTTAGCCTGTCAGCCAGAAATTTCTGAAAATTGATTTTGTATCCCGGTGTATGCTTGATCTTTTTTAGATCTCGTCTGTGTTCATTCGGTATAAATTTCAGGGATACTGTGTTTTCCGTCTATAATGTGTTGACACAACACCAAAATAATGCTAGAAATGAGGATTTCATAAAAGATTTACCTATAGCAGTAGGTTTAGTTAAGTTACTTGACATTGATACTGGATTTGTTTGTGATTAATCTAACTTTGCTGATTGATGGAACCAATTAATCATTTCAGCCATGTGCAATAATTTCATACACAGGTAAATGAAAATATTTTTGTTGTTAGGTATATTTCTTCTGTCTGTATTTCCTTCCGTTTAAGAATATAAATGAAAGGCCAAAAAATTAATTAATACAAATACAAAATTGAACGCAAAGCAATCATGGATCTTCAAATGTTATTCTATAGATAGTATATCTCAATAACTAACCTAATGGATATTGGCACAATAAAGTTAAGTTGAATTGAACATAAATTGTTTGTTCACAAAATGTTTTATTCTTGATATGTTACAGATTTAAAGAATTATGTATATTTTCAGTACAGCATATGAAAAAGGAAGCATAGAATCTTAAGTCCAAAGAGATCTGATGAAGGGAAATATACTTGTCTAATAGATTGATTGACTGATTGTTGGTTGCTTAACGTCCAGTGGCAAATATTTCATGCATGTTCAGGACAAAAACAAGTTAACAATAAATACAATAGGTAGGTTCTGTAGTAGAGGCCGTCCGGGATGATGGTTGGGGAAATTTGGACTGCCACGGGAAAATTAGGGTAAATTGGATAAGGACAGAAATGTAGCCTTGCAACAGGCCACCTACGGACCCCTCAAAGAGTTGTTACAAGGGTTCTTCACGTGCAAAGAACGTGGCAATCTCTTTCCACGAGGCATCGGATTTAACGTCCCCATTCTGACCGGACGTGGCTGCAAATTTTTACATCCCGCACAGCCAAACGGACGCCCCACTTTAGCACGGGTTTTACTGCCGGTCGGAGGAAGACCAATGGTGACCATACTTCTATTCCCCAGTCACCCTTGGGGGGCAAACAGAGAAGAATTAAATGTTATATAGTTAGAGTGTAATAAATAAAATATAAACATATATACAAGTGTCCGACCAAAACGCGACAATGCTGGAAAATTTTATTGAAAGTTTACGAGCCGGGATACCAAAAGATGCTTTAAGATAATCAATGTTGTCGTCTTCAATTTCTTTATTCGTCTTCTGAGAGAGTCAAAAATGTTACGATGCCAACCTCCATATTGAATTTAGCTCTTCCGGTTCCAATCCGTTCGGTTCGTCATGGAATCTGGAATCGATGGAACATGTTCTGAACTGACCAACAGAGCGCACCCTAAGAACCATGTCCGAAAAGATCGTTCCAAGGGAAGTGGAAACTTTGTTCGAATTCCTTAGATTGGTTCAAAAAAAATTTTGGACGAGCATGTAGCGTATCCAAGTTTTTCATACTGCAAAACTTCAAAAAAAGTGTGCCTCAAAGCGTACCCGACTAAAATTGGGTACTCTTCTGATGGTGAATCACTTTATGTTTTGAATGTGATTGTCAAGAGAAACAGGCTGGCTACTGACTTTCCAACGTAACATGTATATATTTGTTTGATAAAAATGCATTTGTACATATGTGAATTGTAAAAACATTTATTGTACAGAATTGTAAATATAAATCAAACTGTTCAGTCGAGCGGTTGCAAATCAAATTAGTAGATCTATTCCTATTTTCCCTTCTTTACTCTCTCTCTCTTTACAGAATTGAAAATAAAGAAAAACTATAAAATAAAGAATATTTAATTATTTTTTTTATTATTCATAACTCATTCACATTATTTTTCCATTCAGAATTAAATAACTCTCCTGAGGGGGGACGGGGGATGGGAATTACGGAAAATTGACAAACGAGTATTACACAAACAGAGAAGAATTAAATGTTATACAGTTAGAGTGTAATAAATAAAATATAAACATATATACAAGTGTCCGACCAAAACGCGACAATGCTGGAAAAATTTATTGAAAGTTTACGAGACGGGACACCAAAAGATGCTTTAAGATAATCAATGTTGTCGTCTTCAATTTCTTTATTCGTCTTCTGAGAGAGTCAAAAATGTTACGATGCCAACCTCCATATTGAATTTAGCTCTTCCGGTTCCAATCCGTTCGGTTCGTCATGGAATCTGGAATCGATGGAACATGTTCTGAACTGTCCAACAGAACGCACCCTAAGAACCATGTCCGAAAAGATCGTTCCAAGGGAAGTGGAAACTTTGTTCGAATTCCTTAGATTGGTTCAAAAAAAATTTTGGACGAGCATGTAGCGTATCCAAGTTTTTCATACTGCAAAACTTCAAAAAAAGTGTGCCTCAAAGCGTACCCGACTAAAATTGGGTACTCTTCTGATGGTGAATCACTTTATGTTTTGAATGTGATTGTCAAGAGAAACAGGCTGGCTACTGACTTTCCAACGTAACATGTATATATTTGTTTGATAAAAATGCATTTGTACATATGTGAATTGTAAAAACATTTATTGTACAGAATTGTAAATATAAATCAAACTGTTCAGTCGAGCGGTTGCAAATCAAATTAGTAGATCTATTCCTATTTTCCCTTCTTTACTCTCTCTCTCTTTACAGAATTGAAAATAAAGAAAAACTATAAAATAAAGAATATTTAATTATTTTTTTTATTATTCATAACTCATTCACATTATTTTTCCATTCAGAATTAAATAACTCTCCTGAGGGGGGACGGGGGATGGGAATTACGGAAAATTGACAAACGAGTATTACACAAACAGAGAAGAATTAAATGTTATACAGTTAGAGTGTAATAAATAAAATATAAACATATATACAAGTGTCCGACCAAAACGCGACAATGCTGGAAAAATTTATTGAAAGTTTACGAGACGGGACACCAAAAGATGCTTTAAGATAATCAATGTTGTCGTCTTCAATTTCTTTATTCGTCTTCTGAGAGAGTCAAAAATGTTACGATGCCAACCTCCATATTGAATTTAGCTCTTCCGGTTCCAATCCGTTCGGTTCGTCATGGAATCTGGAATCGATGGAACATGTTCTGAACTGTCCAACAGAGCGCACCCTAAGAACCATGTCCGAAAAGATCGTTCCAAGGGAAGTCGAAATTTTGTTCGAATTCCTTAGATTGGTTAAAAAGTTTCTGGACGAGCCTGTAGCGCATCCAAGATTTTTCATACTGCAAAACTTCAAAAAAAAGTGTGCCTCAAAGCGTACCCGACTAAAATTGGGTACTCTTCTGATGGTGAATCGCTTTATGTTTTGAAAGTGATTGTCAAGAGAAACAGGTTGGCTACTGACTTTCCAACGCAACATATATATATTTGTTTGATAAAATTGATTGATTGATTGTTGGTTGCTTAACGTCCAGTGGCAAATATTTCATGCATATTCAGGACGAGAACAAATTAACAATAAATACAATAGGTAGGTTCTGTAATATAGGCGTCTGGGATTGAGGTCGGAGAAATTTAGACTGCCACGGGAAATGAGGGTATATTGGATAGGGACAGAAATTTAGCCTTGCAACAGGTCACCTACGGACCCCTCTAAGAGTTGTTGCAAGGGTTCTTAACGTGCAAAGAGCGTGGCACTCTCTTTACACGAGGCATCGGATTTAACGTCCCCATTCTGACCGGACGTGGCTGCAAATTTGTACATCCCGCACAGCCAAACGGACGCCCCACTTTAGCACGGGTTTTACTGCCGGTCGGAGGAAGACCAATGGTGACCATACTTCTATTCCCCAGTCACCCTTGGGGTTTTTTTATGTTTTGAAAGTGATTGTCAAGAGACACAGCTGGCTTCTGACTTTCCAACTTAACTTGTATATATTTGTTTGATAAAAATGCATTTGTACATATGTGAATTTTAAAAACGTTCATTGTACAGAATTGTTAATATAAATCAAACTGCTCAGTCGAGCGGTTGCAAATCAAATTAGTAGATCTATTCCCATTTTCCCTTCTTTACTCTCTCTCTTTACAGAATTTAAAAGATTGATTGATTGTTGGTTGCTTAACGTCCAGTGGCAAATATTTCATGCATATTCAGAACGAGAACAAGTTAACAATAAATTTAATAGATATGTGTGAAAGGGGCTTCCGGGATTAAGGTCGGAGAAATTTAGACTGCCAGGGGAAATGAGGGTATATTGGATAGGGACAGAAATTTAGCCTTGCAACAGGTCACCTACGGACCCCTCAAAGAGTTGTTGCAAGGGTTCTTAACGTGCAAAGAACATGGCACTCTCTTTACACGAGGCATCGGATTTAACGTCCCCATTCTGACCGGACGTGGCTGCAAATTTGTACATCCCGCACAGCCAAACGGACGCCCCACTTTAGCAAGGGTTTTACTGCCGGTCGGAGGAAGACCAATGGTGACCATACTTCTATTCCCCAGTCACCCTTGGGGGCGGAAGAATTGAAAAGAAAGAAAAACTATAAAATAAAGAATATTTAATTATTTATTCAATATTCATAACTCATTCACATTATTTTTCCATTCAGAATTAAATAACTCTCCAGAGGGGGGAAGGGGGATTGGAAGTTCGGAAAATTGACAAACGAGGAGTACCCAAACAGAGAAGAATTAAATGTTATACAGTTAGAGTGTAATAAATAAATTATAAACTGATACTTTTCAAAATGATGTCATAGAAAACACATTTTTTTTACAATGATTAATCATATTCTGCAATTTGAGTATGTCCGTCAGATGTCAGTGAATTAAAATTTTGCTATTCTGACATACGTTCAGTTAAGAATCTGTGACAAGTTCTTCTGTAATATTATTAGGAAATATTATCCTATAAGTTTTCCTACTGTTTCCGTAACTTAAAATTGCATACTCTTCAAGGTTCGGCTTCACAAATAATAACCAGTGCTACATTATCAGCATGATCGATCCTTGAAATGGCTAAATTTTGGACTTCATCTATAATTGGTCTAAGGTTAAACAATATATTTTGTTATATATAATTTTCAACTCGTGAACTATGCAAATACTTTAAACACTATCTCCTTTATTCGACGAAAAGCTCACCAAATTCTATGTTCACATGTCTGTCATTGCTCAATATGGCGAATCAATTCAAAGTTGAATGACTTTATTTGCAATTATACTAAAACCTAGGTTGCCACATGTCGAACAGGAAGTTCCGAACTGTTTTGCCATTTACAGTACCTGAGTTCACCCATGTATTTTGAAGGTTTGTGTTGCACACAGAGGCGGATTTAGAGCACCCTGTCCCCCTCCTCTTTTTGTGGGAAAAATTGATTGGTTGTATAGGGAATCGCCAAAGCATGACTAGAGCGGCCTTGTCTTTAGCAGTCAGTTCTCCCTTTCATTAAAATTTCTGGGTCCGTCACTAGTACAATCGTTAGTTTCTGTGTAATCGTTAATGTTAAGTTATAGTTGTTTTTATCTTTCATTCTTTCGGTTTTTTCACGTTTTATTGGATTTATGGTGATAAATTACCACTTTAATTAGTGTCCTCATTCGATGTTACGGTAAACAAGTCAACAGACACACAGCTAAAGGCCATGTACTGTAATGTTAATATTTATCCAACCCAAAATGAATAGTTTTTATTTTCCACTTCAGTGCAGGTCGGAGAAATCTGTTCAAATTTCATACAAAGGCTGTTTGGGTATCACATGGGTAACTTTTGACACAACCTAAAGGACAGGAGGTGCTCAACAAGTTACTGGAAGTGGCAAGTTTATAACAGTAAACCCCTTACAACCCATCAAATGCTTGCTTGAAACAAAGGTAAAATAGAAAAAAAGGTAAGTATGCCCTTTGCTTTTATTCCACACCAAAGAAGAAGAAATGTATGATAAAGCTATACTATTACATAATTCTGTACATTGTATAAGGGACGAAGCTAAACCAAGTCCCGCACCATGAAGTAACCATAATTGTTATTCGTTAATTTCTTAATTTTTATAATTAAATAAAAGTATCATGGTTTTCCTTAAAATAAATTGATTGATTGATTGTAAGTTGCTTAACGTCCAGTGGCAAAAATTTCATGCATATTCAGGACGAGAACAAATTCACAATAAATGCAATAGGTAGGTTCTATAATAGATTAAATGATTAAGGTCGGAGAAATTTAGACTGCCACGGGAAATGAGGGTATATTAGATAAGGACAAATTTAACCTTGCAACAGGTCACCTACGGACCCCTCAAAGAGTTGGTGCAAGGGTTCTTAACGTGCAAAGAGCATGGCACTCTCTTTACACGAGGCATCGGATTTAACGTCCCCATTCTGACCGGACGTGGCTGCAAATTTGTACATCCCGCACAGCCAAACGGACGCCCCACTTTAGCACGGGTTTTACTGCCGGTCGGAGGAAGACCAATGGTGACCATACTTCTATTCCCCAGTCACCCTTGGGGGTTCCTTAAAATAAAACTTTCGTTTTTGATATTGCAGCTATGCCATTTTACGTCATTTTGTGCAAGCAGTATGCTCACCTGGACCATATGCTGCACAACTTTAAAGAATGTGCCTTTGAAGGGTTGTCATGTTGCTTGAAAACATCACACACAAATCCTCAGCACTTCCCTTGGTTGAATGAAACCTATGCGGGCAGTGGGTACATGATATATGCTTACAAATCAAAGCAGAAGACACAAGAAAGGACGATCCTTTCCTATGTGGAGGTGACCGATTACAAATTAGTATTTGCTCACAGGAGAGGTAATTATAATTACAATGCCAAATTAAGAGTTAAGAACCCAATTTTATGGTCCTCTACAAATAGAAAATCATAATGGGAGCATAGTTTGAATGTACTATAGGCACATGTCATGTTTTCTAATGCAGCTAAATTTCATGCATAGTCACAGGAATAATCACAACTTCTATCTATTCTTTTAATAATAATTATTCCACAAGATATTTTTGGGTCACTCAATAGAATATTTTTTTAACATATGATTTTGATAACAACTGCATCAAGTTAAAATAACTGCATGCAAAAAATTATTGCTTTTGTCTAACAGATATCACTAGTCAATTTAAATCAAATTGAACAGTTTTTATTACACAAGCTACATAATAGAGTTATGTCCGTTCAAGCCAAGAAACTGCCAGTGTTAGACTGATTGTTGGTTGCGTAACGTCCAGTGGCAAGTATTTCATGCATGTTCAGGACGAGAACAAGTTAACAATAAATACAATAGGTAGGTCTTGTAATAATAGAGGCCATCCGGGATGATGGTCGGAGAAATTTGGACTGCCACTAGAAAATGAGGGTATATTGGATAGGAACAGAAATTTTGCCTTGCACTAGGCCACCTACGGACCCCTCAAAGAGTTGTTGCAAGGGTTCTTAACGTGTTAAGAGCGTGGCACTCTCTTTACACGAGGCATCGGATTTAACGTCCCCATTCTGACCGGACGTGGCTGCAAACTTTATACATCCCGCACAGCCAAACGGACGCCCCACTTTGGCAAGCGTTTTACTGCCGGTCGGAAGAAGACCCAGTGACTATACTTCGCTACCCCAGTCACCCTTGGGGGACGGAATTGGATGTTTATTAGCCCACACTGGAATTTGATATTCACTCACCAAGTGGGCAACAGAGTTGTAATGGGCTCAAACTGAAATTTACTCGCTAATGGTGACCGCTGATTTTAAAAAAAATACATGTTTTAAAGTGAGCAACATATACATGGAAAGAACGTGGCACTGTCTTTACACGAGGCATCGGATTTAACGTCCCAATTCTGACCGGACGTGGGTGAAATCTTGATGCATTCGCACAGCCAAACGGACGCCCCACTTTGGCAAGCGTTTTACTTTCGGTAGTAAGAAGACCTAGTGACCTTATTTCTATTCCCCAGTCACCCTTGGGGGATATATTAAATATTGAGAAGAATCAAAACATACGTGAAAAACTTGGAGTCTGATGAACTTTTCACCAGGACGTTTCTCTCACTTAGTGCATTATTTCCAATTGGCAGGGCACATTGCTTAAATGATCCTTGATCAACCTATGGACGTTTTCAACCAGAAGCCTGGACCGACGTTGGAGAATTGAGTGAAACGGACGATGATGCAACCGAATATTAAATTATATTATAATAATTATGGAACTGCATGTAATTAGCTGTATAAAAGATGAACAATATCCAAAAACGTTTAAAAAAGGCGATAAGAGAAAACTTGCACTGGATAAATCATCAAAATGTTGATTAAGCGAGAGAAAATTGATAGTATACTGCATGTATTTATTGACGAAAAAGATCACTTAAAGTGGAAAAAAACATACAATGCCATTTCTGAAATATATTTCGCCGCGATATAGCCTTGTTGTGCTAATGCGGCGTAAGGCAACAAACAATCAATCAATCAATCTGAAATATATTACTGTAAAGGTAGGCACAATTGTATACGGGGATACAGGTTTAAGAGAAAAGCAGGGCGACAAAGAACTATTGCTGAATTATATGCAAAAAATAATCACATGGGAGATGGCATGATTCAGTGCTATATCTAAACCAATATCTAAAAATTACATTTATCTTGTCTATAAGTTTAGCCTGTCAGCCAGAAATTTCTGAAAATTGATTTTGTATCCCGGTGTATGCTTGATCTTTTTTAGATCTCGTCTGTGTTCATTCGGTATAAATTTCAGGGATACTGTGTTTTCCGTCTATAATGTGTTGACACAACACCAAAATAATGCTAGAAATGAGGATTTCATAAAAGATTTACCTATAGCAGTAGGTTTAGTTAAGTTACTTGACATTGATACTGGATTTGTTTGTGATTAATCTAACTTTGCTGATTGATGGAACCAATTAATCATTTCAGCCATGTGCAATAATTTCATACACAGGTAAATGAAAATATTTTTGTTGTTAGGTATATTTCTTCTGTCTGTATTTCCTTCCGTTTAAGAATATAAATGAAAGGCCAAAAAATTAATTAATACAAATACAAAATTGAACGCAAAGCAATCATGGATCTTCAAATGTTATTCTATAGATAGTATATCTCAATAACTAACCTAATGGATATTGGCACAATAAAGTTAAGTTGAATTGAACATAAATTGTCTGTTCACAAAATGTTTTATTCTTGATATGTTACAGATTTAAAGAATTATGTATATTTTCAGTACAGCATATGAAAAAGGAAGCATAGAATCTTAAGTCCAAAGAGATCTGATGAAGGGAAATATACTTGTCTAATAGATTGATTGACTGATTGTTGGTTGCTTAACGTCCAGTGGCAAATATTTCATGCATGTTCAGGACAAAAACAAGTTAACAATAAATACAATAGGTAGGTTCTGTAGTAGAGGCCGTCCGGGATGATGGTTGGGGAAATTTGGACTGCCACGGGAAAATTAGGGTAAATTGGATAAGGACAGAAATGTAGCCTTGCAACAGGCCACCTACGGACCCCTCAAAGAGTTGTTACAAGGGTTCTTCACGTGCAAAGAACGTGGCAATCTCTTTCCACGAGGCATCGGATTTAACGTCCCCGTTCTGACCGGACGTGACTGCGAACTTGTACATCCCGCACAGACAAACGGACGCCCCAGTTTAGCGAGGGTTTTACCGCCGGTCGGAGGAAGACCAATGGTGACCATATTTCTATTCCCCAGTCACCCTGGTCTAATAGAGAACACATGAATTAGAAGAAGAAAATAAACAGTAACACGAGACATTGACAGAAAAAAAAAATCAAATGACATCCAAATTAGAACATGAGAAGTGCTACAATGTAAGGATGAGAAATTTAGAGAATACATTTTAATCAGAACTAAAAAAGCAGTATTTTCTGGAATCAAGGTAATCATATTTTTTTTGAATTGATGTTTAACACTACAGATGTTGTCAATTAAATGATTGATTGATTGATTGTTGGTTGCTTAACGTCCAGTGGCAAATATTTCATGCATGTTCAGGACGAGAACATGTTAACAATAAATACAATAGGTAGGTCCTGTAATAGAGGCCGTCCGGGATGAAGGTCGGGGAAATTTTGACTGCCACGAGAAAATGAGGGTAAATTGGATAAGGACAGAAATGTAGCCTTGCAACAGGCCACCTACGGACCCCTCAAAGAGTTGTTACAAGGGTTCTTCACGTGCAAAGAACGTGGCAATCTCTTTCCACGAGGCATCGGATTTAACGTCCCCGTTCTGACCGGACGTGACTGCGAACTTGTACATCCCGCACAGCCAAACGGACGCCCCACTTTAGCGAAGGTTTTACCGCCGGTCGGAGGAAGACCAATGGTGACCATATTTCTATTCCCCAGTCACCCTGGTCTAATAGAGAACACATGAATTAGAAGAAGAAAATAAACAGTAACATGAGACATTGACAGAAAAAAAAATCAAATGACATCCAAATTAGAACTCGAGAAGTGCTACAATGTAAGGATGAGAAATTTAGAGAATACATTTTAATCAGAACTAAAAAAGCAGTATTTTCTGGAATCAAGGTAATCATATTTTTTTTGAATTGATGTTTAACACTACAGATGTTGTCAATTAAATGATTGATTGATTGATTGTTGGTTGCTTAACGTCCAGTGGCAAATATTTCATGCATGTTCAGGACGAGAACAAGTTAACAATAAATACAATAGGTAGGTCCTATAATAGAGGCCGTCCGGGATGAAGGTCGGGGAAATTTTGACTGCCACGGGAAAATGAGGGTATATTGGATCAGGACAGAAATTTAGCCTTGCAACAGGCCACCTACGGACCCCTCGAAGAGTTGTTGCAAGGGTTCTTAACGTGCAAAGAGCGTGGCACTCTCTTTACACGAGGCATCGGATTTAACGTCCCCATTCTGACCGGACGTGACTGCGAACTTGTACATCCCGCACAGCCAAACGGACGCCCCACTTTAGCGAAGGTTTTACCGCCGGTCGGAGGAAGACCAATGGTGACCATATTTCTATTCCCCAGTCACCCTGGTCTAATAGAGAACACATGAATTAGAAGAAGAAAATAAACAGTAACATGAGACATTGACAGAAAAAAAAATCAAATGACATCCAAATTAGAACTCGAGAAGTGCTACAATGTAAGGATGAGAAATTTAGAGAATACATTTTAATCAGAACTAAAAAAGCAGTATTTTCTGGAATCAAGGTAATCATATTTTTTTTGAATTGATGTTTAACACTACAGATGTTGTCAATTAAATGATTGATTGATTGATTGTTGGTTGCTTAACGTCCAGTGGCAAATATTTCATGCATGTTCAGGACGAGAACAAGTTAACAATAAATACAATAGGTAGGTCCTATAATAGAGGCCGTCCGGGATGAAGGTCGGGGAAATTTTGACTGCCACGAGAAAATGAGGGTATATTGGATCAGGACAGAAATTTAGCCTTGCAACAGGCCACCTACGGACCCCTCGAAGAGTTGTTGCAAGGGTTCTTAACGTGCAAAGAGCGTGGCACTCTCTTTACACGAGGCATCGGTTTTAACGTCCCCATTCTGACCGGACGTGACTGCGAACTTGTACATCCCGCACAGCCAAACGGACGCCCCACTTTAGCGAAGGTTTTACCGCCGGTCGGAGGAAGACCAATGGTGACCATATTTCTATTCCCCAGTCACCCTGGTCTAATAGAGAACACATGAATTAGAAGAAGAAAATAAACAGTAACATGAGACATTGACAGAAAAAAAAATCAAATGACATCCAAATTAGAACTCGAGAAGTGCTACAATGTAAGGATGAGAAATTTAGAGAATACATTTTAATCAGAACTAAAAAAGCAGTATTTTCTGGAATCAAGGTAATCATATTTTTTTTGAATTGATGTTTAACACTACAGATGTTGTCAATTAAATGATTGATTGATTGATTGTTGGTTGCTTAACCTCCAGTGGCAAATATTTCATGCATGTTCAGGACGAGAACAAGTTAACAATAAATACAATAAGTAGGTCCTATAATAGAGGCCGTCCGGGATGAAGGTCGGGGAAATTTTGACTGCCACGAGAAAATGAGGGTATATTGGATCAGGACAGAAATTTAGCCTTGCAACAGGCCACCTACGGACCCCTCGAAGAGTTGTTGCAAGGGTTCTTAATGTGCAAAGAGCGTGGCACTCTCTTTACACGAGGCATCGGATTTAACGTCCCCATTCTGACCGGACGTGACTGCGAACTTGTACATCCCGCACAGCCAAATGGACGCCCCACTTTAGCGAGGGTTTTACCGCCGGTCGGAGGAAGACCAATGATGACCATATTTCTATTCCCCAGTCACCCTTGGGGGCTCAATTAAATGACAAATTCCATAAATGTTGTACGAGTAATTGATTACTGCTTGGTTTTGGTTATCATAATAATGTCGTTCACCGCCCTCGCTACGTTTTCTATCCACAAAAAGTATGTAATAAAACCATAAGGTCGATGATTCACTATAAGTAACCAGCCGTAAGTAAACTTAGTAAACTGCAACATTCCTTAGACAAATTTTTAAATTTGGGATTATGAGATTCAATGCTGACTACTTGAATTCACCATACATAGCCACACCGGTAAATGAAAATAATTTTGTTGTCGTTGGTACATTCAAATTTATGACAAAATTACAATTCACAATAAGACATTAGCCTAGAGGTACCTACATTTTCCTATAAATTAATGTCGGCATTTAATAAGCAATATGTTAGACAGAAAGAGGTAAACTTGACCTTTCTATAATCAAAAAGCTCTTAAAATCCTGTTTGGTGGAATCGATTTTACCATGCACGGCCACACAGGTAAATGAAAATAATTTTGTTGTCATCAGTACATTCAAATTAAAGACTAACGATGAAAACATACCCTGACACCTTATGTAGTAGTTCTACATAATTAATTAGGGTCACAAAGCACCATGTAATACTAGTACCTACAATATGTTAACTTACATTATATAGTCCTCCCCTTTTGAAAAACTGAACTTCCACTGTTCAATCAAGTTTAAAAAAAAATCGGACATACATTTAAATGAATATAAATCTATGTTATAAAATCTAAATATGTACTGATCTGCATATTTAAAAAAAACCGTCTATATCGTACGGGGAAATTTGAAATAGGGTTAATAATGGACCATTTCCTGTTGTGATCGAATAAAAGAATGATTACTACAGTTTTAGAATTAGAGAATAACGAATTCATTCCGCAATGCACTTCAAACTTTATAATACAAATACAAATATTTTTTTGGCAGAAACACAATAACAAATATAAATCAGTTGTTTGAAAAACAATTGTTAACGGTCTTTCCAATCTGAAACATGATTGATTGATTGATAGCCTCATGGAACAAGCAATTGATAGCGTAGTTCCCGTGTTTAAGCACTTGAGTTCTAGCCTCTAGGAACACGTGAAAAAGGAAATGAGGGATTAGTGCCCGTGTTTCAAATCTTGGGACCTAGCCTATAGGAACACATGAAAAAGGAAACGAGGGCCTAGTGCCCGTGTTTAAACACTTGAAACATAGCCTACAGGAACACGTGAAAAAAGAATTGAGAGCCTAGTGCCCGTGTTTAAACACTTGAGACCTAGCCTACAGGAACAAGTGAAAAAGGAATTGAGAGCCTAGTGCCCGTGTTTAAACACTTGAGACCTAGCCTACAGGAACACGTGAAAAAGGAATTGAGAGCCTAGTGCCCGTGTTTAAACACTTGAGACCTAGCCTCTAGCAGTCAAGGGTCTAACTTAAACAAGTTATTACAGAAAATAACAGGCATATTGTTATTGTGGAAATTTACTAGAGTTGTCTTTCTTGTATTGTTAGATTTTGCAATAACATCCACATGTTATTATAAATGCAATGAATACTTGTGAATGCAAATCCATATTTTGTACAGAATTTACCTCCCCTTCTTTCTGAGATAACATGTGGTGGTTATTTCAGTTACTATCTTTGGAAAAGCCACATTGTGTATGTAAATCCATATATCTAAGAGCGAATACCTCCCCTCAATTCTGAGATAACAGGAGTTGAGAAAAATCTATTTACGAAGACAAGTATGTACTTCTCCTTAATTGCGGATAACATACAGTATTATCACACATATTAGATTAATATTTTTTTTTGTCAGTGTTCTATGGATTGAAATAGAGAGAATTGATAGAACATTTCCAGTTGCAAGTTGTATTCCTATTTTGAACAAGCAGACTAGGAGTTTTACATGCTAGTTTAAGGTTCAGTTAAAACATGCCATCCTATCTAGACAGATGGGTATCTAATAATTAAAAAACAAAAATATTGATGATTGAAAACTTTTTCTTACACAGGAAAAGTTACCTTAAAATGACCTAATTATTTGTTCTAGGCTCTACTAACATAATTGGCATATGGATACTTGTCTTGCTGTTAATCATACTACACCTCCATTTGTCTTGCTGGTAATTTTACCACATCTCCATATGCAAGGTATTTATATGGGAGTGTTTATTTAGCATATGAAAAGAGGAATATATGCCTTGTTTTAACAGCACAGTTGACATGGTTGAATATTAGGATGAAATAATAAATAGAATCAAAGTTTATTGTCAAAAAAGTTTTAACTCTTTAATTATACTATACTAGAATTACAGAACTTAAAACATACAGCTCTACTAACATAATTGGCATATGGATAGTTGTCTTGCTGTTAATCATACTACACCTCCATTTGTCTTGTTGGTAATTATACCACATCTCCATATGCAAGGTATTTATATGGGAGTGTTTATTTAGCATATGAAAAGAGGAATATATGCCTTGTTTTAACAGCACAGTTGACATGGTTGAATATTAGGATGAAATAATAAATAGAATCAAAGTTTATTGTCAAAAAAGTTTTAATTCTTTAATTATACTATACGAGAATTACAGAACTTAAAACATACAGTAAAGCAACCAATCATTTATCATCTTTTCCTCCCCGAACAAAACAATTAAAAAAACAAACTTTCTTTGGCAATTGAAATTTACAAACCCTCTTTACATACTTTAAGCAATTCTATTAAATAAACCCTCCCTGAACAATTGAATTCAACAAACCTTCCCTAAGAAAACAATTTAAAAAAACCTCCCCAAGCAATCTAATTTAACAAACCCTCTTTAATTAATTCAATTCAATAAACACTCCCTGAACAATTGAATTCAACAAACCCTCCCTGAGCAATTAAATTAAACAAACCCTTTCAATCTGCAAAATACATAACAAAAAACACAACAAAATAATCAGATCAACAAAAATTATGTATAAAAAATGTAAACATACAGTAAGGCAACCAATCATTCATCAGCTTATCCTCCCTGAGCAAAACAATTTAACAAATCCTCCCGGAGCAATACAATTTAACAAACCCTCCCTGAGCAATACAATTTAACAAACCCTCTCTGAGCAATACAATTTAACAAACCCTCCCCGAGCAATACAATTTAACAAACCCTCCCTGAACAAAACAATTTAACAAACCCTCCCCAAGCAAGACAATTAAACCAACCCTTCCTGAGCAAAACAATAAAAAATAACAAAGCCTCCCTGATCAAAACAATTTAACAAACCCTTCCTAAGCGAAATCATTTAAAAAAAAACCTCACTGAGCAATACAATTTAATAAACCATCCGTTTTCTCCTTTTGCAATTCACCTTTACAAACCCTACTTATCCCCATTATCCATATACATGATATAACTTGTATAAAAAACAACAAAAACACCCCAAAATCGGAGCAATATACATTATGCATTTCAAAATAAGTATAAAGATGTAAATATGGTGCACAATGGTTAACACGATAATTAAAGTTTATGATCATGATAAAAGTGATATTTACTGAATCATACTGAATACTGCCATTGTAAAAACTATGTAAATCAATTCAGTCATCATGATCATTAATTAAACAGACAAAATTTGTAAAAAAAACAGAATAATATAATCAAACCATGAAACTATCAAAAACCATTGTTAACTACTGTCATTTTTTTAAGAACAAATGACCTTTAAAACGATTTTCACATTATAAAAGTAAAATTTTAAGTTTATAAAATAAGATTTACTTTCAAATATTTCCAAGCAGTGATTGTGGCAATTATATTATCAAACAGCAGTAAAATTAAATAGATGTTTAAAAAAAACTATCAGTAAAAAGTTATGACATTGCAAAGGACTGTTAGAGCAAAACATACATGGGAAGGGCCAGGCACTTGAGAATTGTAGTAATAAAAAATAAAAGTGATTTTGTTTCACTGGTACCAACTCAAATCTAGGAAAAAACAAAAGAGCATTTCCGGAAGATTATTGAACAAATATCAAACTACTCATCATGCTTATGAAAATATTTGAAAATAAACTTGTTTAAGTATTTAGACAATGTCTTTTCTTTAACATTGTTTAACCATGTTTACAAATTACCAAAACACAAGCAAATTTTGAAAGTCAAGAACTAGACCATAGATGCATTTTCCACCGAACAACAACCAATGTATCATGTTTATAGAATGCACTTTTTTCATTTGTTTTGATGGAACAGCCCTCTGACAGCAGCTTTTAATTTTTTTGGAGCTTTATCTAAAGATCTTGAAATTTGTAGTAAAATCTTGAACAACTTTCAAATATTAAGTCAGGTGGTGCTAAAATTAAAAAAAAATCTGCATCAATTGCAGAAAACTGCTTCTTTTCCAGACTCCATTTGTTATTTGAAATTTCTTTAAAATATTGAATCCAGTAAACTAAATCATCTATTCTGTTGATCTGAAATATAAAAAAAAAAACTTTTGTGGATATATTTATGTAACAGATATTTAATCTCAAGCTAATTTGTCCATTTTGAGCATGTTTAGCAATTTTTTTAGGCAGTTTATTTTTTTTCCATTGAAGATAATTTTTTTCATCATTGATACTCAAACATGTCAAATGAAAGGTCAATTTCATCTGCTTTATTTAATTAGGAAGAAGTTGTCAATGTTAATACAGAAATTTTTTTTGACCATGATCATGATGATTAAATTATTTAAAAAGGAAAAAAATAAACCTTAAAATAATTCCACTAATTCATTTGTTTTATTCTTTCTTTAGATAAATCAAGAATATGGATCATGTAACACCTGTACCACATTAAGTCGATGAATGCAAAAAAATAACTTGCTTACCATAGCTGGAAAAATAATTTTGCCATGCCTTATGGCGACATGGTCTCCTACATTGACCTGCATTATCTTTGGTGAATCTTTTTCTGTGTGAGGGGCATGAATATCCACTTCAATAAAAGAAAAAAAGTTTCTTTATGACACGATGCAAGAAAACCCTAGATAACAGGAGGGAGTTATTACAGATTCAACATCAAAAGACTGAAAAAGTACACTGCCGTGACAGATTGTAGACAAAACATATCGCATCTCCTCTTTAATACTGGAAGTTAAGTTGAAGTATGTCCTTCGTCAACCTATGGTGACTGACTTGTCATTTCTTGTGCCTAGAAGTCTAGTTGGCAATCATACCCCTTTGTTACGTCTCCCAGAAAAAGTCTTAAACAATCTATATTTGGCACCTACCACTTGAGGGGTCACCCTCTTCTTGTTGCTCTTTGATGTATCATTTTCTGTGTGAGGGGCATGAATGTCCACTTCAATCTAATAAAAAAAGAAATAAGTTTCTTTATGACACGATGCAAGAAAACCCTAGATACAGGAGGGAGTTATTACAGATTCAACATCAAAAGACTTAAAAATTACACTGCCGTGACAGATTGTAGACAAACATATCGCATCTCCTCATTAGAACTGGAATTTAAGTTGAAGTATGTCCTTTTTCAACCTATGGTGACTGACTTGTCATTTCTTGTGCCTATAATAGATATAAGATGTGCAGAAGTCTAGTTGGCAATCATACCCCTTTGTTATGTCTCACAGAAAAAGTCTTAAACAATCTATATTTGGCACCTACCACTTGAGGGGTCACCCTCTTCTTGCTGCTCTTTGGTGTATCATTTTCTGTGTGAGGGGAATTAATATCAGCTTCAATCTAATAAAAAAAGAAAAAAGTTTCTTTGTGACACGATGCAAGACAACCCTAGATAACGTCTACCATGTCTACCAGAAAAAGTCTTAAACAGTCTATATTTGGCATCTACCACCTAAAAGATATAAAAGGTACAGTGACAGATTGCAGACCAAATATATTGCATTAGAACTGGTAGATCATTTATTAACCCTTTGATCTCACCAGTTTATATTTTTGAGTATCAAGGTACTGGCTGAGTCACTGAAATATTAGGTAATGCATTGTGTGACGTCATAAATGCTGATAAACAGAATAATAGATAGTTCAATTTTTGATACAGACTATATAATGTGGAATATCTAAACTTACCATTATTGCTAGTCTTGATTTCCCACATGCATACATGAGAATATAGTCAGTCTCAAATTTAACTACCTTTTATTCTATTTATGTCCTTCATCATGTTCATGACCTATTGTCGCATACAAAGTTTTATTGCAATAATATATATTGTAAACTCTTTCATTGCATAGGCCCATTATTGTATATCTATCTCTCTTTTCATGGTGTCTTCATTTTTCTCACAATTCATATTGGTACATCTACTCAAATTTACATAGCTATTATGTTATTATGTCACACTGTTAATTCTATTCTAAATTAGCACAAGTCATGATTAAGTTGGTTTAAGTTGAGGCGAATGGTTTGTGGTTGTGATAAAGATCTTGTCTTTGAAAAAATACTAGTGTTAAGCATACATAAACATAATAAAAGTGAATTTTTGAGAAAATTAAGGGGAGATTATTCAAAAATTATAATTTACTTATATGTGTATATTTTTGTTTACTTCTTCAAGTAAATAACAATTACTTGTACAAGTAGTACCCCTGACTGACTTGATAAAAAATGTATTTTTGTTACTTGAAAAAGAAGCAATTCTTAAACTCTCGTTTGAAATTCTTTTGAGAAAATTTGGGTTGGGGATTTAAGCATCTACCCCTTACTCCATCGACTCAACTTAAAAAAATATACAAGGAAGATGCAATGCATTTGTGATAACTTCATGCTCTTTACTTATTAAAGAGTTGGTCATCAAATGTTATTGAAAATCATGTTGTTTCAGTATTTTTTTCACTCATTAAAGGTTTCTATTGAGAAAAATATTAGCATGCCTCTTTAACTGCTTACATAAAAAATTAGCATGCCTTTTCAATTGTCTGAAAAGATGTTTTAACATGCCTTTAAATTGAAAAAAATAAATCACTTTCATCCATGCAAATAGATCACTTTGATACCTCTGAATTCATGGTTATGTTAAGAAGATCAGTAAATGAAAGCCCATTGGCCTCTAAATGGAGGTCAAGGCTTTCAGTGCAAACTTCTTTATTTTTGTTATCCTTGATAAATCGGAATATTCATAATAATAATAACTACAAGTTCTTCTCCAAAATATTAAAACTCCCCCTCCTCATTGGGTGTTTGGAAATTTTACCATTGAAAAACTTTTAAATCACCTCCCTCACACAACAAAAGTGGAACCTGTAAATTGCTACTAATAACAAAAAAAGTGGGTCATATCTTTTGGAGATATATGATTATAACACCCACTTCAAATATATGGATCCCCAAGGGTGACTGGGGAATAGAAGTATGGTCACCATTGGTCTTCCTCCGACCGGCGGTAAAACCCTCGTCAAAGTGGGGCGTCCGTTTGGCTGTGCGGGATGTACAAATTTGCAGCCACGTCCGGTCAGAATGGGGACGTTAAATCCGATGCCTCGTGTAAAGAGAGTGCCACGCTCTTTGCACGTTAAGAACCCTTGCAACAACTCTTTGAGGGGTCCGTAGGTGACCTGTTGCAAGGCTAAATTTCTGTCCCTATCCAATATACCCTCATTTCCCGTGGCAGTCTAAATTTCTCCGACCTTAATCCCTTAATCTATTACAGAACCTACCTTTTGTATTTATTGTGAACTTGTTCTCGTCCTGAATATGCATGAAATATTTGCTACTGGACGTTAAGCAACCAACAATCAATCAATCAAATATATGGACGACGATCATAAGGATGGCCCTAGAGGATCAGTATATAAGACACTGTTTTGAAGAAACACACGGGGAAATTTGAGGATCAGTATATAAGACACTGATTTGAAGAAAGAGACGTGAATTATAATGAATAATACAACATTGCAGTAATATACATCAACAAAAATATATATTAACAACCTTCTTCAACTCTCTGAAAGGGTTTTCTTTGGGGTATATTTTAGAAAAAAGGGGCTAGGTATTTTTTTAGGGGGACTTATAAAATGTTAAGGAAATTTTATGATTTACTTGAAAACACGGGGAAGCTTCAGACGGTTACAAAGAGAAATTTGAAATCACAGAAAAAGAAAAATAACTGGAAAAGCAATTGGAAAAAAAAAATATAATGGTTTAATAATATATTTTCATAACCACGGACCCCCAAGGGTGACTGGGGAATAGAAGTATGGTCACCATTGGTCTTCCTCCGACCGGCAGTAAAACCCGTGCTAAAGTGGGGCGTCCGTTTGGCTGTGCGGGATGTACAAATTTGCAGCCACTTCCGGTCAGAATGGGGACGTTAAATCCGATGCCTCGTGTAAAGAGAGTGCCACGCTCTTCGCACGTTAAGAACCTTTGCAACAACTCTATGAGGGGTCCGTAGGTGACCTGTTGCAAGGCAAAATTTCTGTCCCTATCCAATATATCCTCATTTCCCGTGGCAGTCTAAATTTCTCCGACCTTAATCCCGGAAGCCCCCTATTACAGAACCTACCTATTGTATTTATTGTTAATTTGTTCTCGTCCTGAATATGCATGAAATATTTGCCACTGGACGTTAAGCAACCAACAATCAATCAATCAATCATAACCACGGGGAAATTTTAAATGATAACAGTGGGATATTAAAGATGATGTAATGATTGATTAAGCATGGAGAACGGCACGATTATAACTAGGTAAGATTTTCCGTCAATATTAATGCTTGTCGTCACGAAAATGAAGAAAAATACGTATGCTACCATTCCCCGAATATGAGGGTTAAGGTGATGTACTGTAATATATATATAATGATTTAACAATGAGGCTGCAAACGATTCCAAAAACACGACCCATTTGTTTGCAAGATTCAGCTGCCAGGTCCTTACCTCATACGGACAATTTATAACTTTCGTAATGATTGACGACTAAAAGTAGGACGGAGTAACAGTCAATCATGTTGTATGTTTCAATATTAAATAATTTGGGATTTGAATTAAAAAGAAATGCTGTATTGAAATGTTGTAGTTTCATCTATTGTCACTATTGCTAAAATTGCACTAGCAAAGAGTATTTTATTTGAAAATCAAGTAATGTTTTTTAGAAGAGTGTAACAAACAATATGTTTGACCTGATTCAAATAACACAAACAGCATGTCAAACATCACATATGTTGTGTGAGGTCAGGATAATAAAGTTAATTGATAGAAAAAAATACTCTTTTTTACACATCATCTAAACCTTTGATATTTGTTAAAATAATCAGTCACTTGTTGATCTTCATTTTCATCCTCATTACTTTACGTGTATTAGTAATAATAACCTTGACCTGCTGAATCCAATATGATGTTGTTTTTTTCACAGAGGAAAACAATATGTCACCTGTAGACGTGTATCGAGTAGAAAGGTTAGTATAACTCATGATGAATAATCATTGATGAAATATCTGCACAAAAAAAATTACAGGGGAGGGATTTCAGGCTCTTATTGGTTTTTTTTCGTGCCTAACCAGACAGGCAATATGATATATATTTTAGTTTTGAAACTGAACATGTAATTATATGCTACGTAAAAGGAATACATCTGTTTCTAATATGAATTCATGACTTGAGGATAATATAGGATTAAGATAAATTGACTACTTGTTTAAACTTCTAGTACTAATAGTATTTTTGTGCATATTGGGAAGACCTTTAAATATTTAGTAGACATTATTTCGAAGACTACTCTATGTTGCCCTCTTTTTGTTTGTTTTTTTAAATAGGGGTGGGGGTTGCTGTCCCATTACCGTTTACAAGTTTTATCTTTGTATGCATATTTGTAGGTTGCATATTTGCACATTACAGTATCAGAACCAAATACTAGTAATGATGACACAGAGTACGTTCCTGCACAGTATGCTAGATGTAATCCATGCAAAATTTCGCCAAGTATCGAACTACCTATACCATCAGCAAGCTTTTAGAGTGTCATTTGTACCTTTGGTCAATATGTTTCCTATAATCTTCTTTCATTGTCCCCCCCCCCCCCAAGGGTGACTGGGGAATAGAAATATGGTCACCATTGGTCTTCCTCCGACCGGCGGTAAAACCCTCGCTAAAGTGGGGCGTCCGTTTGGCTGTGCGGGATGTACAAGTTCGCAGTCACGTCCGGTCAGAATGGGGACGTTAAATCCGATGCCTCGTGTAAAGAGAGTGCCACGTTCTTTGCACGTTAAGAACCATTGCAACAACTCTTTGAGGGGTCCGTAGGTGGCCTGTTGCAAGGCTAAATTTCTGTCCTTATCCAATGTACCCTCATTTTTCCGTGGCAGTCCAAATTTTCCCGACCTTCATCCCGGACGCCCCTATTACAGAACCTACCTATTGTATTTATTGTTAATTTGTTCTCGTCCTGAATATGCATGAAATATTTGCCACTGGACGTAAAGCAACCAACAATCAATCAATCAATCTTTCATTGTCTGACACATGATTACCTTTAAATTTGCCATGAGCAAGCACGATGAAACCACCGCTCACATGCACAGCACTTTATCCATAAGGCATCAGACCTGCCAATTTTTCTGCACTTGCCACACTAGTCTGAAAATAAATATTACAAAGTTAAAGCAAATTCACAAATTAAATAGTTGCAATTTAATTAATAGCATACAGCAAGTCCTGATATTGTTCCTATCATCTGTCACATTGTGCATACACATGCATGTGATAATGTTCAGTAAGTATCTGTACTCAATGAATGGCTGACAAATTTATTCAGTCCTGTATCTAATATGCTACTGTTTGTTTAATTCCTTCCATTTTGAGTATGCTTAATCTCAACAATTTGAAGTTAAAAGTAATTTAACATAAAGAACATTTCAAAGAATTGCACCCCAAGGGTGACTGGGGAATAGAAGTATGGTCACCATTGGTCTTCCTCCGACCGACAGTAAAACCCTTGCTAAAAAGGGGCGTCCGTTTGCTTGTGCGGGATGTACAAATTTGCAGCCACGTCTGGTTAGAATGGGGACGTTAAATCCGATGCCTCGTGTAAAGAGAGTGCCATGCTCTTTGCACGTTAAGAACCCTTACAACAACTCTTTGAGGGGTCCGTAGGTGACCTGTTGGAAGGCTAAATTTCTGTCCCTATCCAATATACCCTCATTTCCTGTGGCAGTCAAAATTTTTTCCGACCTTATTCCCGGACGCCCCTATTACAGAACCTACCTGTTCTCGTCCTGAATATGCATGAAATATTTGCCACTGGACGTTAAGCAATCAACAATCAATCAAGTTCTACCTATTGTATTTATTGTAAACTTGTTCTCGTCATGGACATGCATGAAATATTGGCCACTGAACGTTAAGCAACAATCAATTAAGTAGTCGATAACGTTCTCGGGATTGGTTATTTTGTGGAAATATCGTAATTGTCAATTTCTTCATTTAACATATCGTTAAAATACTAATCGTCTATTTTAGTGTCCCTGGCCGACTTACTAAAGAACGGTCATAAAAAATGCTTCCCGAGTTGGTCCAGTTGCGGAATCTAGACGATGGTGATTCCATCCTTCCTTGAATACCTCTAAAACAACTTGAATTCGTGGTTTATATTCGAACTGTGAACACCACTACTGGATTTCTGTTGTAACAGCAAGGTTAAACATCTTTTCAAGAAATAAAATAGTTGATAGAATACGTGTTTACAACGCTGAAACATATCCCTCCACCATCGTTCTATTCTCACCCCCAAGGGTGACTGGGGAATAGAAGTATGGTCACCATTGGTCTTCCTCCGACCGGCAGTAAAACCCGTGCTAAAGTGGGGCGTCCGTTTAGCTGTGCGGGATGTACAAATTTGCAGCCACGTCCGGTCAGAATGGGGACGTTAAATCCGATGCCTCGTGTTAAGAGAGTGCCACGCTCTTTGCACGTTAAGAACCCTTGCAACAACTCTTTGAGGGGTCCGTAGGTGACCTGTTGCAAGGCTAAATTTCTGTCCCTATCCAATATACCCTCATTTCCCGTGGCATTTCTAAATTTCTCCGACCTTAATCCCTTAATCTATTACAGAACCTACCTATTGTATTTATTGTGAACTTGTACTCGTCCTGAATATGCAGGAAATATTTGCCACTGGACGTTAAGCAACCAACAATCAATCAATCAATCGTTCTATTCTCTGGTTGTGGTTACTCTTTCTAGTTACTTCAAATTCCCTGATGGGACCTCTCTAAGCAATTTGCTGCTATTTACATTTCTTCTAATCCATGTTCTGTCCTTATTCTAGACGTATCCCAAACTCTTGGCATGATTCTCAAAGAGGAATAGACGATGTTAATGCAAGACGCTAGAAAAGATTGGGCTCCTTAATAAATTCCATCGTGAATCACCATGACCCAACTGTAAAACTAAAAACATAATAATCATAATAAATGAATGAGTAGATTATTAAAACCTTGGAATAAAACTTAAAATTCCGAGAAGATCTTTTTGATTAGTAAAGTAAATGCAGGAGAACTGACACCAGGTTTTGAATACAGCTGAAAATGACAGCATTCGATTTAAAGTTACGTATAATTAATTTTTCTAGAAAAAAAAACCGATTTTAAGGTTATATCTAATTAAGTTATAAACAAAATGGTCAAATCTACTGTTAATTGTGTTAAATTTTCAATTAAGCAGCGGCCGGTATAAGGTTATATCTACTTCAATTATACATTAAATATTGTCGATTTCATATTCCATCTACTACAGATATCCATAAAAGGTGGTCGAATTCATTATAATAATATAAATAATCAAGAAAGTGACTGATTTAAGATTACATCTAATACAATAATAAAAAGTAGTCAAATCTATTGTAAAATGTGGTACAATGATCAATAAAGTGACTGATTTAAGATTACATCTAATACAATAATAAAAAGTAGTCAAATCTATTGTAAAATGTGGTACAATGATCAATAAAGTAGGGGGCGATTCAAGGTTACATCTTATACGATTATTTGAAAATTGGACTGATTTAACGTTACATCTATGAAAATAATCAATAAAAGTTGTCGAATTATTTGTAAATTATAGTAAAAAGATTAATATCAAATGGTTAATTTAAGGTTACACGTAAAAGTGTTCGATTTAGAGTAACGTGTAATTTATTTTTGCTAGAAAAAAAACCCCCAATAAATCATGTGGTGCTATCACACACTGGCTTTGAGATTAATTCAGTAGATGATGATTTAAAAACAAATACATTTTGATCTGGGTTCCTTACCGTTTTTATTTATCTTATAATTTTGATTTAATCATTTCTGAAAATTCCGAAATTATTAACTAAATCATAATGAAATTAAAGTTGTTTTTTTCTATCACAGTTAAATTCTTAATTTTCCTACTGTTAATAACGTCTCATGTTCAACTTGAATGACTTCGGTATCCTTTAGTTGTTGTTTCTGTTGGTGTGACAAGGATTTTGACACACCAGGCCAACATGACAATTTGGATGGTGTCACAAACTATATAGGTTGAACCTGTACTTTTCGACGGAAGTCCTCATAACTTGTTGATTTGACGAATTCCTCCTGTTTAAGCACAGGCTAAACTTTTTTTAATCTTTGGAGAAATTCTCCATGGCCACAATATTTTATGAGTTGCCCCTTCTGCACTTCATCCCTAACATAGATTATAAAGGGGGATGTATTGTTTGCAGATCAGCTAACTTTCTGATGTCCTTAACTATCTGCTTGATAGCCATGGATTTAATCCCTCTTTCATTGGACCTTAAATGCCTCATCTGGAGTTCTTTTTTCCTTGTTTTGTCATGGCATCAGCTTAGGTGTTGATGTGCTGTTATCATTGTTTTCCCTATTGATAAATTAAAAAAAGGTTTAAATCCTTTTCAAGATTCGAACGAATACCCCCCAAAAAGATTAATCAGTTATATAAATAAGAATTTGTCTACCTGGGCACTGATCACCTTAGCTGTATTTAGAATCCCTTTCATTAACGGTACCGTTTATTTTAGTGTTTGCTGAAGATGTCACTTCCTTAAGAATAAAATATAATGAATAGAACAAAGATTTGATCATGTATTTTCAGTTACATATTGCATCTGATGACTGATGAAATCGTCCACACGAGGACCGTCATAAATGAAAACCATCACAATATTAAACCATGCAATTATTATGTACACTATTTACACTTGTAAGACACATGAAACAAAATACATATTGATATATTATACCTATTTAATTACAGTGCCACACATTGAAGCACGTTTAAAACATTAACAAATGAAGCGCGTAAAATATATGTATTAACGAGACTAACCATTCCTTCAAAGTAAATTAAAAATCAGTTTATTCTATGTTGCAGTGTATTACGTAAACAACAAAACGGAATCAAGCGTAAATTGAAAATTAGCCTTATCTATTATGAGGTTTATTCCGTTGTTAACATCGGCTAAGAATTCGATGCTGGATTTTATCCTCAAGGACAGACATGCGTATCTTGTCGAGCGATATTTTTCGACTATTGATGATCTGTTCTCCTAGATTTGTTTTGGTTGTCAATATCGCTCTTTAATTTGTTGGCAGATCTTACAGCTGAGTCCGGCACTCTTAAGATTGTTTGTGCATAATGGACTACCTTGCCCTTCTAATACTCCTGGTGTAATCATTACTTGCTTTATGAAAATTTGTTTTAAATTTTGATATATTGATCGTGCAGCGTATACGCCTTCAAAGCATGAATTGGTGGAACTTTGCCAATGATTTTCATAACAATTACCATGATGTTTTTTTGGGCATTTTTTCCATGTTGTTCTTTCTGTATTTGAGTTAGAACTCTCTCTCTCTCTTGCATCTGTTTTATTTTCAAAGCTCGTTGCCATTCGATCCCTGGTATGCTGGTTAAATGACTTTCCCAACGAAAGAAACGTCCTCTCCAGATGATGATAAGGAAACTTGTATTGAGTTCCTGGTTTCTTTTAGATTTTTTCAAATTCTTTGTTTTTTCTTGAGGTGATTTTATTGGTGAAAGAGACACCTTGATCTGGTTTTGAAATGTCATTTTGTCAGTTTGTCCTCGCAGAATACGCAGAATCGAGACAATTTATCAAATTCTCCGTGAAAAGGGGTCTTTCATCCCAGGTGACCCCTATTTCAAGACCCATTTATTGTATTGAATGTTAATTTTTATCCTCCTGAACATGGATGAAATATTGTCCACTTGACGAAACGTTTAAGCAAACAATAGATAATCAATTAATCTGAAATGATGCCTGATCATACTTTTTAAAAATATACTATACCCTATATATCAGAAAAAGTGCTAGCGAATTAAACTTTATAGAAATTTCAAAAGTTGGTAGACAATTTTCTTACGAAACTGTGAAATTTTCTAGTGCTGTTTGTAATTTTTCTCGACAAAATGGCATCGTTGATTCTATGATTTTTCGAGGAAAACCATCTATTTTTCAACATATTAAGAAAAAATACAATGTTGAACTATCACATCTGAACTTACACTTGACTCACTTTGCCTTTTTCTTAGTTCTTTTTGCTTTTTCCTTAGTGTATTAGCTTGCTTTGCCTTCTCCTTGTTTTTTCAACGTCAGAAAGTATGCTCTGCTTGCTCCTAATTAAACTCATGTACATTTCAACTTATTGAAAGTACAGTTATCAAGCTTTCATGTCATTCAATTAATGTTTAATTATTAAAATGATTGGCTCATAGATCGAAATGACTGCTCGGAGTAAGCCAACAATTCATTGCCATTAAAGTGAACAAGGAATTATATCTTGATGAAGATGGTGTGCCGATATTTCTGCTCTGCGTTAACTTGATTTCGATATCACATAGCATTACATTTGTTCAGAAATGTGCTAATATTTAAAAAAAATCGTTTAAATTTCATTTGCAAGCCGAAGGATGTAGACTTTGTTTGTGTAGCTACCTGTAATTACAAATATTTCTTGGTATTTTGTAATTATTTGGTTTGTTCGAGGCTATGCTGTGAAATTTATGTCGCATATTTTCTAAAAACATTGAAACGTACATTTTCAAATTCCAAACTATGTACATTTTTTCTGTATTGATCTTTAACTTATTTGTATTTATTGCGTTTGGCTGTGCGGGATGTACAAATTTGCAGCCACGTCCTGTCAGAATGGGGACGTTAAATCCGATGCCTCGTGTAAAGAGAGTGCCACGCTCTTTGCACGTTAAGAACCCTTGCAACAACTCTTTGAGGGGTCCGTAGGTGACCTGTTGCAAGGCTAAATTTCTGTCCCTATCCAATATACCCTCATTTCCCGTGGCAGTCTAAATTTTCTCCGACCTTAATTACAGAACCCACCTATTGTATTTATTGTTATTTGTTCTCGTCCTGAATATGCATGAAATATTTGCCACTGGACGTTAAGCAACCAACAATCAATCAATCAATCTATTACAGAACCTACCTATTGTATAATTATTGTTAATTTGTTCTCGTCCTGAATATGCATGAAATATTTGCCACTGGACGTTAAGCAACTAACAATCAATCAATCAATCCAATTTTGATAAGCCGTAGATTTTTTACCACTTAGATTCACTGTGTTTAAGCCCTTTTTGAAGATTTAGTTTTTCACTTTTCGTACGTTTCCTTTGACAAGGCTTACGTCCACCTGCACTTGTTTTGGGGATTGATCCCACCATCTGTTGGAGAGGTGTACTCGGGTTTTGTGTTTATTTTCTCCCATAAGTCAAGAATGTTTGCAATGCAAATGCCTTTTCTTTCTCCTATTTAATCTGTCAGAGAGATGACATGCATAAACGTCTAATCTTCTAAGAGACAACTTATAGTCAAATTTATGATCTTTTGTCTGACAGCATGGTGTACATATGTATTCACAGCTTTTAGTCTGACTTAAAACCAGAAACTGATCTTTGGATTATTTCTGCCATTTTTGCTGAAACTATATTTTACATTTTTCACGAAACACACACATTCGTGTGCAGTTTTTGAAGCAGTTACCACAGGGGTGTGCTATATTTAGAGTGTAAGATTGACATTGCAGGGTATTACGGCGACGTGACAAACTCAGTTCGGACCTCAGTATTTGCCCTTGACCAAGGGGATATGAAAGAACGTGTCCACTATAGTATAACTATATTACTTCTAATTTGAATTTGTCGAAGCTCGGGTCGGGGAAATTTAAACCCTGTACAAAAGGGTTTGTTTAATACCGCGCAGTACCAAACACTCTGTTGTTATATGTTTAAGCAGTACACACATGTACTGATATTGATGATCTCCATGTCATGTGATAGCTTACTGACAGCTTTCAACACTCCACGGTATACTTCTGTTGCCTTTCTAATACTGCGAATGAAAACAAATTATGACGTCATTTTAGATTAGTCCGAGTATAAAAAGAGATGAGCTCTTGTTTAGGTACTTATGGCATGACATCCACCTACTTGCACAAAAAAAAAAAAAAAAATCTCGCAGATAATTATATTTATTACATTTTATACCAGAAAAGCTGAACAAGAGATACTAGTAAAGTTAGGCGTGAAAAAGTGTATTCAAACCACAAAAACAATTATACTAATGAATTACAATATATACAACTTAATTAATAGTGGAACTTTACTTTACCACCCAATTCCAATAATACTAAGAATGTTTCAATAAATAGATCATCTAACATCATAGTACTACTTACTACACAATAAAACCCAATTATACGAAACATGTTCAGCATGTATGCTATCATACAACATAGAACACCGTATTGCACCATTTAAACTCATTATACCAAGGATATTTCAAAAGATGCACAATCTAACATCATAGTACTTTCTTACTACATCCTATAAACCAATTATACAAATAAGGTCTACGTGGTTCTCCTCTCCTCTTGGCATTGAAAAGTGTAGTTCTTTCTACCACACGATCTCCTAGCTGGGGATATTCATTAACTTCTGACATATGATATTGATCATCCATCTGAGCAATTCCAGTAAGAGTGTAATTTCGCAATCTTCTTCCATCATCAATATGAGGTAGATTGTGTCCGCCTCATTTAACTGTCTATTCTTGAAACAATTATGCTCGCCTCCATCGAAAATCTCCTTTCTGTAATAATCAAATGATGTTTTAAATTCCTTATTGTTTTGCCAGTTCATCTCCCCCCCCCCCCCTTTTTTTTGCAATACATGGTGCCCTTATATGTGTCTTATAACATTGGTTAAAAGATGAACCCAGATTGCATGCCACCATCGTCCTTTGCAGCTAAAACATGGATAGCTATTTGTAATGGTGGTAAAATGTTCTAATTTAAACATGTATAATGTTACATTTATATTTATGCCTTGCCTTTTAGACAAAGTAAAGGATTTACATGCATTGCCATGTGCTTCATAATAATTTTGTTAATTGAGTTTATATCCTGCTAGGTATGGCATTTCCAAAGGTCCAGGATAACATGTAGCTGCAGGTATTAAACAGGAACAAAAATATAAATATATACAAATTAGTTAAAAAAGAAAACGTTTATCATGATTATGGTATAACGAATATTCAATCAAATATCGTTAATAGATAATATCCAGTATTATTCATGTCACAATTCATCACACTAACAACAGAAAGCAATTATATACATCATTTACTTATGTTCTCTTAACAGGGAGAGAAACCATGAAAATATAAATAGATGACTTAGGTAACACAATATAACATAATAAGTGTCAAGTATCATACATACCTGTGGTAGTACGACAACTGACTGTCCTTTCCAATGTCACCTCCTTAAATCTTTGAATAGCAACAGGGTCTTTCATGTGAAGTGGTCCTGTAATATATTTTAAACGTAAAAATAAATCGAATAAAAGTATATGACTTATAAAAATATTATGTTTGAATGATAGATATTAGTTTTTGGTCATTGGTGTGTCCTTGTCTTATTCAACCTTTTAGTTTTAAGTAAGATATTTGGCCATTTTGCTGTGCCCGTAGGTTTGATGTTATTGTTTTGGTTAGGGTCATCCGGGGCTGGCTGCCTGTTAGTTCCTGCTCAATTAAAGTTCATGTGGTTGGCTGCCGATTTCTTATTTTATGACATTCAGTGTCTCGGTGATGTCTTTGTGCCATTAATACATTTCCGTTCTTTTTCGTTTTAATCTTCATTCATACCTTCCGTCACAATTTCACCCCTCTGCAAATAAAACATGGCAAAGTTGGATGCTGAAGTGCCATCTTTGTACCAATGTTTGGCACAAAATTAGAGAGATAAAGATATTGTTTAGGAGGGATGAATAAAATACAAGGAATATATAGGCATGTCTGTATTTAATATAAAGTTTGTGAGATATAAAATCAACAATTGGTAATGTTTTCAAAATGCAAAGATTAAAGCCATGACTTACTAAATGAATATAAGCAAGAACGAAAATAAGTGAATATTTGATAAAAATGTTGAATAAAGTAAAGTTATTATTGACTTAATGATTTAAATATTTATACGATCAAAACCGTAAACTATTATCTATATAATGTGGTAGATGAAAGGTCACATCTATCTTTAAAAATTGTTCTGATTCATTGTAAAATAGAGTAAAATAATCAATAAAGAAAATGAACGATTTAAGGTTACATCTATAACAATTATCTATAAGAAGAAGTGGTTGAATCTTGTAAATGTAATATAGTAATCAATAAAGAAAATATAACTGCTCTTTTATTTTTTTTCTCAATCTATCAATGGTCCTTTTGCATTGTGTAATATTTTTATTGTGTTGTTTATATGCCTTCAACCATACGGGGTATACATGTGCAGTCAGTTCGTTAATAAATATAAATAAACTTTCTTCGATTATATATCAAAATGGAAAATTTTAAGGAGACATTGAGGGTTACACCCCTATTTTCCCTAAAAAAAATAATTTTCATGGTTGCAAACATTTTTTTTCGTCTTTCAGGAACGAATTTCTCAGATGTCAGCAGATGATTTGAGAGAAAAAATTTTGTTAAGCATGTTTGACAAGGATCCATCAATAATGTTGAACATTGTAGATAGGGATTCACAAACAGAAGTTCAAGGATACCAACTTAGACCAGAGAGTAATGCCCACCTTGGTGTGTTTGTACCAAGTGCAGAGAAATGCCCACTGAGGAGGAGAAAAAAATGTTGCAGGAAAACACCACAAAATTACACATCCATATTACCGGTTAGTTTTTTTCAGTCACTCTTGCATTTATCAATTAGCAGGTCTTCAGAAAAAATACCCAGACATGTGATTTTATATGGGTCAACTATTTAAATCAATTTAATCTGCAACTCTACTGAAGCCTAGCCACCTAGGAAAACCATACCTTCACATTGAAACTGTATAGCTTTGACCATGATTCTGCTAGTAGTTTATAGAAAAAATGCAGAAATATTTTTTTGCTAGCTAAATTACACTCTTGTTCCATTTCAGGATTTTGATTTGGTTGTATTGGATCCTTTGGGAGAAGATATAGACAAGACGTTATGCCTGGGATAAGAAAATCCTTAGTTTTTCGAAAAATTCAAAGTTTTGGAAAAAGGAAATTTATAAAAATGACCATATAATTGATATTACACCGAAGTGCTGACTACTTGGCTGGTGATACCCTCGGGGACGAAACGTCCACCAGCAGTGGCATCGACCCAGTGGTGTAAATAGTTATCAAAGGTACTAGGATTACAATTTAATACGCAGGTGCGTTTCGTCTAAATAAGACTCATCAGTGACGCTCAGATCAAAATAGTTAAAGCCAAACAAGTACAAAGTTGAAGAGCATATTAACTTTTAATTGTATATATTTGCTGGGTTTTTTTTGTCAGTATTGTACCATTGTACAGATATCAAATGGATATGATGTAAATGTCATGGAACTGTATAATTTATCTTTAAATTTAAATTCTTGAAAATATAGAAGATTACATATACTGATTGGTTGGTGTGTGGTTAATATCAGTAGCACATATAAGGCTAAAAAGACCATTGTCTTTTGTCGAAACATAAATTGATGTGCAGCGTTATATGAATACTTTTTCTAAATTATTAGATGTTGATAAATATAGACGGAATTGGACGCAAACGACTGGACAAGATCAGGCAGGAGGTGGAACATGTGGAGACACATGACAGGAAGAAACTGACATTTTATCAGAGCACGGACCCCTCTTTTATAAGAGATGCACGACCCGTCACACACCGAATTTATATATAATTTTATGTGATATTTTAAAAGGTTCATTTTCCGCATGTCAATGAGTCTTTGAATTTGTATTTTAGATTTGTTATAAAGGTGTTATTCAGTTACGTTTTTGAGAAATAAGCCAGTGAATATAGATTCAGAATTTCAGACCTTACCTGAGAAAATAACAACTTATTCTATGTTGGACAACCAATTTACTGATGTATCTCAATAACAAAAGACATCCGGCTTAGTAGTTATTTTTTCAGTTTAAATGGGTTGGTGAAGGCACGTGAAGAAGAATCAGTATACGATAAGACAATACGAAGAAAGTTGCGAGATACTTTTATGTACTTAAGATTGTTGTGGTGTTTGTAAATTCTACAGAAGTGATAATGTGCAAAAATGATCAAGAATAGCCAGAAGTATCGAATGCTTTATGAATTTAAAAGACATAACTTCGCACAGTTAAAAGAGAAACATAACCAACAGAAGTATAAAGATACTATTGTTGGCTGACAGCACTATCTGGTCTACATTAAGACGTATGTGCTTTAAAAAAGTACCACAAAACACGAAAATTCAGATCACAGGCCTGTACACATGAATAAATGTTACAATCCAGCGCAAGTATTAGCAGATATATAACAAATATTATTTCCAAATGGGAAAGATTACAAAGGGAAAAGGAAATTGAATAACTTTAAGGGAGACCAACTGCATCATTACGACAAAGATTTACCCAAGATCACTACGAACTGTTTCTCAATGATAAGCATAGTTGACCTGTATAAAAATATTGATAGGCAGTTTGTACGAAAATCTTTATTTTTAATAAGCTCAAAGAACATTTTTCGTTCAAATAGCAAAACATCTGTTGGGTGGTATCAGTAAATGTGTAAGGAAAGTATAATTTCACCTTTGAAACAGTGGAATAAAACTACGACAAAAATCTTCAATAATAGTTTTCGTGGTAAAAAATAAAGTATCTTGTTGCAAACAATTAAAAAAAATATCTCTTTTTTTTCTGGATATATTTTATTAATATAGTTACATAGTTCTTCTAAAAGTTGTCCTCGTGTCTGGAATGTTGAAAGTTAATGATCAAGCTGGGTAGCCCGTGTTGATCACCTAATTAAAAACTGTAATATAATAAAAAGATGTGTTTCACAAACATAACACTATGATTGATTAGTTGTTGGTTGCTTAACGTCCAGTGGAAAATATTTCATGCATTTTCAGGACGAGAACTAGTTAACAATAAATACAATAGGTAGCTCTTGTAATAGAGGACATCGGTGATGATGGTCGGGAAAATTTGACTGCAACTGGAAAATGAGGATAGATTGATTCGATTTTGATTTTTGGTGTATTAACGCCACCTTTTAAGCATCGCTTTTGGGCTATTTCGTGATGGCCAGTTTTTATTGATGGAGGAAGCCGGAGAAAATCACCGACCTTCGATAGGAAAACTGACAATCCTGGTCAATTAAGATTGGAGTCGAGTGCACCCGCACGAGCGGGGTTCGAACTCACAACCTCAGTGTTGACTGGCTAGTGATTACAGTAGAAACTACTTAGACCACTCGGCCACCGAGTCCCCCTGAGGATATATTGGATAGGGACAGAAATTTTGCCTTGCAACAGGCCACCTACTAACCCTTAAATAGTCGTTGCAAGGGTTCTTAACGTGCAAAGAGCATGACACTCTCTTCACACGAGGCATCGGATTTAACGCCCCCATTCTGACCGGACGTGGCTGCAAACTTGATACATCCCCCACAGCCAAACGGACGCCCCACTTTGGCAAGCTTTTACTGCCGGTCGGAAGAAGACCAAGTGACCATATTTCGAATCCCCAGTCACCCTTGGGGGCAAACATAACAATAGTTTGTACATATAAGAAGGTGAAGTAAATGTAAACAATACAGCTTTGAGAACAATAAACAGGAGGTTCAAAGAAAATAGTGACGCATGTCAAAACTTCTCACACAAACAATTGAGCAACTCCGATAACACTTAATATAGAAGCTACATGCAAATTTTGTTTCTGACTAATGACTAATACGTCAAACCAAATCAAATTCATTTTGCAAATGATAAAACAAGTCTATTTTTTTTTTTATTTTAATGTTCAAGTGTATAGTGTTCAAACAGCTTGTATTATTAAAATAGGACTATCACTCTATAGATGTTTAAATAAATAAAATTCTGTAAATGGCTAGATATTGAAAAAAGTGTACTGACACATTACTGCACAAGGCCAAGTATACACACAATCGGATATAATATTTAATAATCGAAATCCTATGAAAAAAATATATACTCGCATCAGATTTGCCACGAGGAGATCTCCTTTGAGAGAATTGTAATGGAAGGTTATTCCCACTGTGATATTGCCCTATAGGTCTCTTACAGCTGTCATTTCGGATTGTTGTTTTCTATTAACTAAACAAGAGGCTTTTAAGAGCCTGAATCGCTCACCTGTATTTCAGAGAAGATTTTTAAATGTCGGCAAACTTGATGAACAGATTGTGTAAAATTGTCTTTAAAGAGCAATAACTCCTTAAGGAGTCAATTGACAATTTTGGTCATATTAACTTTTTTGTAGATCTTACTTTGCTGAACATTATTGCTGCTTACAGTTTATATATATCTATAATAATATTCAAAATAATAACAAAAAACTGCAAAATTTTGTTAAAACTACCAATTCGGTGGCAGCAACCCAACAATGGGTTGTTCGATTCGTCTGATAATTTCAGGGCCGATAGATCTTGACCAATTAAACAATTTTACCCCTGTCATATTTGTTCTAAAAGATTTAGTTTTTGAGATATAAGCCAAAAACTGCATTTGACCCTTATGTTCTATTTTTAGCCATGGCGGCCATGTTTGTCGATGGATACAAACTTCGGATACAATTTATAAACAAGATACCCTAAGGAACATTTAGTTAAAATTTGAAGGTAATTGCCCCAGTAGTTTCAGAGAGGATTTTTAAATGTGAGCAAACTTGAGGAACAAATTGTGTAAAGTTGTCTTTAAAGGGCAATAACTCCTTAAGGGGACAAGTGACAATTATGGTCACATTAACTTTTTTGTAGATCTTACTTTGCTGAACATTATTGCTGGAGAAGATTTTTAAATGTTAGCAAACTTGATGAACAAATTGTGTAAAATTGTCTTTAAAGGGCAATAACTCCTTAAGGAGTCAATTGACAATTTTGGTCATGTTAACTTTTTTGTAGATCTTACTTTGCTGAACATTATTGCTGCTTACAGTTTATATATATCTATAATAATATTCAAAATAATAACAAAAAACTGCAAAATTTTGTTAAAACTACCAATTCGGTGGCAGCAACCCAACAATGGGTTGTTCGATTCGTCTGATAATTTCAGGGCCGATAGATCTTGACCAATTAAACAATTTTACCCCTGTCATATTTGTTCTAAAAGATTTAGTTTTTGAGATATAAGCCAAAAACTGCATTTGACCCTTATGTTCTATTTTTAGCCATGGCGGCCATGTTTGTTGATGGATACAAACTTCGGATACAATTTATAAACAAGATACCCTAAGGAACATTTAGTTAAAGTTTAAAGGTAATTGCCCCAGTAGTTTCAGAGAAGATTTTTAAATGTTAGCAAACTTGAGGAACAAATTGTGTAAAATTGTCTTTAAAGGGCAATAACTCCTTAAGGGGTCAAGTGACAATTATGGTCACATTAACTTTTTTGTAGATCTTACTTTGCTGAACATTATTGCTGGAGAAGATTTTTAAATGTTAGCAAACATGATGAACAAATTGTGTAAAATTGTCTTTAAAGGGCAATAACTCCTTAAGGAGTCAATTGACAATTTTGGTCATATTAACTTTTTGTAGATCTTACTTTGCTGAACATTATTGCTGCTTACAGTTTATATATATCTATAATAATATTCAAAATAATAACAAAAAACTACAAAATTTTGTTAAGACTAGCAATTCGGTGGCAGCAACCCAACAATGGGTTGTTCGATTCGTCTGATAAATTCAGGGCCGATAGATCTTGACCAATTAAACAATTTTACCCCTGTCATATTTGTTCTAAAAGATTTAGTTTTTGAGATATAAGCCAAAAACTGCATTTGACCCTTATGTTCTATTTTTAGCCATGGCGGCCATGTTTGTCGATGGATACTTACTTCGGATACAATTTATAAACAAGATACCCTAAGGAACATTTAGTTAAAGTTAGAAGGTAATTGCCCTAGTAGTTTCAGAGAAGATTTTTAAATGTTAGCAAACTTGAGGAATATAATTATATTCAAAATAATAACAAAAAACTGCAAAATGTTGTTAAAACTACCAATTCGGTGGGTTCGATTCGTCTGAAAATTTCAGAGCTGATAGATACTGACCAATTGAAAGATTTTCTTTAAAAGCTTTAGTTTTTGAGATATAAGCCAAAAACTGCATTTGACCCCTATGTTCTATTTTTAGCCATGGCGGCCATGTTTGTCGATGGATCAAAACTTCGGATACAATTTATAAACTTGATACCCTCATTTAGTAGTAAAGTTTGAAGGTATTTGGCCCAGTAGTTTCAGATGAGAAGATTTTTGAAATAGTTTACGACGACAGACACAGACGACGGACGCCAAGTGATGGCATAAGCTCAAATGGGGCCCTTCGGGCCCCGGTGAACTAAAGGGACTTTCTCATTTTATTTATCAGTACCTTGAATCAGAAACACAGTAATTGTTCCCTCCATTTGTTTTGAACTTTGGTGGATAATTGTCACATTGTTAATCACGCCACACTTTCAAGATGTAAAATGATTACGCTTATAGTTGTGAGTACTGAGTAAGTATACAAGGAAGCCATACTAATTTTTTTTAATTAATGTGATTATATAAAACCTTGTTAAGCAGTATTCAGGTTTAATTAGAAATAACAATTTCTTGTAATCTGATTTCTTGAGAATATTATACTCGGAAATTGGAACGCAATAAAATATTGAACTGTTTTATGAGAAGAGTTTTTCGCAAGCTGTTGATTAATACGTTTGATACAGGTGATTTCCAAGTTTAAACCGACTTCGAAGATTTTGACAACTTAAAACTATATCTTTTAGGTTCTCATTTGGGCAACAATTCGTTATGCTCTATGTATGATGTTTGTTTTTGCAAGTATATATTTCATTTTTGTTGCACTTGCGTCACTGGTGAGTCTTTTGCAGACGAAAAACCATCTCTGACGTTCATACAAAATTTCAATACTAGTATGTATGATGACTTTATTTGAACATTACATTTTCACACGTTAACGGACAGAATTTTGAAAAGAAAATCATAAGTGCAGCTTATAATCCTACATTACTGAAAAAAATGGACAATCGCTAGACTGAAAGGTATCACATCATGTCAGATTTAACGTCCCTATTCTGACCGGAAGTGGCTGCAAATTTGTACATCCCGCACAGCCAAACGGACACCCCACTTTAGCAAGGGTTTTACTGCCGGTCGGAGGAAGACAAATGGTGACCATACTTCTATTCCCCAGTCACCATTTGGGATGGGAACACAGCGCGCGGGTATTCTGCAGAGACTTGTGGAATCAATTTTATCCCAGTTCAGAGAGTATATTAAATCAGTAAAGACATTAATATACCGTCCTTACTGATACATACTATTATGATTCAGGAAGTTGCGAGTTAAACTTAAGTGAAGAAAAAAAAACCCAATTAAATTCAAGATCCTAGTCTCAGGGTGAATTCATTCAGGCTTTCGGTATTATAAATAGGAATATAATGTATACAACATTTCCACACCGTAGAAGTGACCTGGATCTTAATCGCCGTGATTTAGAAGATATCGACACCAGGTATCCGGGGAAGGGATTTTAAGAGTACAACAAGGAACTTAAACACAATCTCCGATATTAACTATTATGCAACTAAGCGCACAAACTCTAGCTAATAAGCATCAACTCAATAACAGAATGCCCCCTAGGGTGACTGGGGAATAGAAGTATGGTCACCATTGGTCTTCCTCCGACCGGCAGTAAAACCCGTGCTAAAGTGGGGCGTCCGTTTGGCTGTGCGGGATGTACAAATTTGCAGCCACGTTCGGTCAGAATGGGGATGTTAAATCCGATGCCTCGTGTAAAGAGAGTGCCACGTTCTTTGCACGTTAAGAACCCTTGCGACAACTCTTTGAGGGGTCCGTAGGTGACCTGTTGCAAGGCTAAATTTCTGTCCCTATCCAATATACCCTCATTTCCCGTGGCAGTCTAAATTTCTCCGACCTTAATCCCTTAATCTATTACAGAACCTACCTATTGTATTTATTGTGAACTTGTTCTCGTCCTGAATATGCATGAAATATTTGCCACTGGACGTTAAGCAACCAACAATCAATCAATCAATAACAGAATGTGTAAAATGTATGTTGAACCAATGTGCTGATTTTGTTCTACAACAGAACTTTTAACAAAGGTGCTGATATTGTTCTACTGTGGATTTATTTATTTTCGAGGGTACCAATTTTCGTTGATAAGAAAACTTACATATTCGTTGATATTAAATTGTGTGGTTTTGCGGAAGTTTGCATACAGGCCTATAGAAAATGTATCATTCGTTGAACATTTAATTATTTCGTTCACCTGTACCTACGAAATCCACATAAATTGGTACCCAACGACCCCTTAGGTCACTTTAGACACAACTCTAGTTTGCATCTTTAAGATATTTTCAAATAACACACTCAAGCTCCACTTGGTTGATAAGGTATATGCCAGTACTTTTTTTCTTATTTACTTTTTGAGGTTCTTTTTTTATTTGGCAGATACAGCTGTAGGTAGATATTGAACCTATGGTGACTGTCCACTTTTTTGTCTCGCTTCTTGTGAATAACAGGGTCTCCCCTCAATTGGTTCCGATTTTTTGTTGCTTTTCCTGTATAATGATATATCAATTTCCAGTCCCTCTTTTAACTGATTGGAAATCTTGGTAGTTATAGAAGTAGCAGATTTTTTGGCTAAAATTGAATAACAGAGCTGTAAATTTAATGAATAAGAGGTATAAAAAGATGGTTGTATCACAGTTTCCAGACAAGGACCCTGTGTTATCCCTGCTGCACTATTTATTCATTTTGAATTTGAGTATTTTGGCTTCAGCATCATTTATTTATAAAGTTGCAATTCTCATTTAGGACATTTAAACTTTGTACCTTATATGGTTTATTTTTTTATTTATTTTATACCTGTTTATTTGTTTATTGCTTAATTGAACAACTGTTTATTTTACATTTCAAAGTTTGGCATGGTATCTGTCACTGAAGTAATGCCTACTTTATAAGATTAAATGTTTGTTGTTACATTGTGCTGTAACACCGTTGAGGGTTTGATCAAGCAAATACATTTAATCTCGCTGCACATATACTAGCTAGGCGCTTGCTATGATTACCAGCTGGCAGCAAAAAAGTAACAATAATTGTTCCTTCCGAGACTTATTGTCAAAATGTATTTCCAGACAAGGACCCTGTTTTATACTAATTGCGAGTAACAATGATCTTTTTAATTTATTTATTGCTTTGAAGAATACTATATTTATATTACATTAACATTTTCTTGTCTCGAATCTGCTTAGATATTATATTTGCCACTGGACATTACGCAGCAGTTCCATCATGATCATTGTATTGCTAGTGTTTGATTGGTCATTGATGTCATTTTCATTTCTGTGTGAAAAATTTATTTGTGTTTCACCTTATCATGGTTATTTAACATGTAAACATGGTTAAATTGGTATTTAAAAGCGTTGCTTTTTTCACAGATTCAGGTACAACCAACAAAGAGGCGGTGCCTGATTTCCCGGGGCCTACAGACATTACCATAATGACAGACAATATGCAAAAAATAAAGACTAAAAAATAAAACCAGGTGTGACCAAGAATGTGATAAGAAAAAAAGGGACAACCAGTTAAAACTTTGCGGAGCTCCAAGAGTAGAATCATAAACAAGATAAAAAAAAAATCAATGAAGAAACTGCACAAGGAACACGTGTTTGACGATTTATGGTCACATCTTATACAAATATCTAGTGATGTGCTTTATCATGACAAACCAGAATATATATGGTTTAGGGGTGGGGATCTTGACCACTTACAAGATATTAGAACTTTCTTAAATGGCAGGGGTGGGGGTGACCCCTTGGGACTAACCCTGTATTTCATTTGATGTGCTTTATCATGACAAACCAGAATATATATGGTTTAGGGGTGGGGATCTCGACCATTTACAAGATATTAGAACTTTCTCAAATGACTGGGGGTCGGGATGACCGCTGGGGACTAACCCTGTATATCATACAAACCATCTTCGCATAACAAACCAGAATATATATGGTTTAGGGGTGGGGATCTTGACCACTTACAAGATATTAGAACTTTCTTAAATGGCAGGGGGTGGGGGTGACCCCTGGGGACTAACCCTGTATTTCATTTAATGTGCTTTATCATTGAGAACATTTTCAAGTAAAAAGATTGTGTCTATCACAAACGGTTTTCAATTTATAATCATTTGAAAATTTAAAAAAATAAAATCCCATAGGGTTCTATAGTAAAACCCTCCTTTCTTTTTGCCCCTCAAACCTTTATAAACCCCATTGCTCAAACAAAACCCTGATTGCACCACTAGACATGTCTAACATATTGTGAAACCCTAAGTTAATCTGACAAGCGGTTTTGGAGAACAGGTGCGGACAAGTTCAAATTTAAAAGCGGCGGAAGAAGAATAATAATAATAATAATAATAATAATAATAATAATAATAATAATAATAACTTCGTTTGGGAGACTTAATTATCATTAAAGAAAGTGGTCGATTTCAGGTTACATGTTGAATAATTACCTACAAAAAGTGATAAAAAAAAAGCTTACATCTAATAAAATTATCCATAAAAAGTTGTAAAATGATTTAAAATATAGTAAAATTGTGAATAAAGAATGTTGCCGATATTAGCTTATATATAATTAATTTATCAAAAAAAAAAGTGACTGATTAAAAAAAAAACTGTTTGAAATCAAAGCAAGATTATTGATACAGAAAGTGGCCTATTTGAGGCTACAACTAATAAAATTATTTAGAAAGAATGACCGATTTAAGGTCACATCTATAACAATTATATAAAAAAAAACAGCTTAAATTTAATGCAAAATTATCAGTTCAGAGAGTTGCCGATTAAAGTCTATATCTAATAAAATTATCTAGAAAAGGTGACCGATTGAAGCTTACATCTTTTACAGTAAGCTAGAAAAAATAGCTCATTTAAGGTCATGTCTATAACAATTATCTAGAAAAAGTGGTTGAATAAAGGTCACATCTAATACAATTATATTTTAAAAGTAAAATGTAAAATATAATAAAATTAACCATTTAGAATTGATTGTATAAGGTCACATGTAATACAATAATCTTTAAAAAAAAATTTGAATGAACTGTAAGATGTTAAAAAAATCACAATACAGAAGTGTCCGATGTGAGGTAATATCCTTTATTATCTTGAAAAGATGACCGATTTAAGGTCACATCTGATACAATTATCTTGAAAAAAACGCTTGAATTTAATGCAAAATTATCAATACAGAAAGTGGCCGATTTAAGGCTACATCTTATAAAATTATCTAGAAAAAGTGACCGATATTAGGTCACATCTATTACAATTATCTGTTAAAAAAATGACCGATTTCAGGTCATGTCTGATACAATTATCTGGTAAACAGTGATCGATTTATGGTCACATCTATTACAAATATCTAGAAAAAGTAATTGAATATAGCTAACATCCAATACAATTATCTTTAAAAAAAAGTCAAAATTTATTGTAGTTATAGTAAAATTATTAGTAAAGAAAGTGGTCGATTTCAGGTTACATGTTGAATAATTACCTAAACAAAGTGATGGAATAAAGCTTACATCTAATAAAATTATCCATAAAAAGTTGTCAAATGGTTTAAAAATAAAGTAAAACTAAAACTATCAATAAAAAAATATAAAAAAAAAGGAATTTAATGCAAGACTTTTGATACAGAAAGTGGCCAAGTTGAGGCTACAACTAATAAAATTATATAGAAATATTGAGCGATTTAAGGTCACACCAAAACAATTATCTAAAAAAAAAACTCTTGAATTTAATGCAAAATTATCAGTTCAGAGAGTTGCTGATTGAAGTCTATATCTAATAAAATAATCTAGAAAAGGTGACCGACTGAAGGTCGCATCTTTTACAGTTAGCTAGAAAAAGTAACTCATTTAAGGTCATGTCTATTACCATTATCTAGAAAAAAAATGATATGTTCCAGGTCACATCAAATACAATTATCTAGAAAAAGTGGCCAACTATAGGATACATCTAATACAATTATATTTTAGAAGTAAAATGTAAAATATAATAAAATAACGCATTAAGAATTGATTGATTTAAAGTCACATGTAATACAAGTATCTATAGAAAATGTTTGAATGTCCTGTGAGATGTGATAAAATAACAATACAGAAAGTGTCCGATTTAAGGTTACATCTAATGAAATCATCTTGAAAACGTAAGCGATTTAAGGTCACATCTAACACAATTATCTTGATAAAAACGTTCGAACTTAATGCAAAATTATCCACTCATAAATTGGCGTATTTAAGGCTACAACTTATATAGTTATCTAGAAAAAGTGACTCATTTAAGGTCATGTCTTATTCAATTATCTGGAAAAATGATAGATTTTAGGTCACATCAAACCAATTATCTAGAAAAGTGGCTGAATATAGGTTACATCTAATACAATTATATTTAAAATTCTGGAGCAAGAACCTGTGGAGATGCCATGTAAGTCAGACGTTTCTGACTGATAATCTCTTTTAACTATTTTCTGTTTGACTTCTGCGATCGAGTGGTCGAATCTTGTTAAATGTAATAGAATTATCAATAAAGAAAGAGGCCGATTTCAAGCTTAATTTGATAAAATTACCTACACAAAAAGTGTTCGATTTAAGGTTACGTCTAATACAATTATCCAAAAAATGGTCAAATTTACTGTAAGTTGTGATAAAAGTATAAATAGAGCAGTCTCTGGTTTGAGGACATCTAAAACAATCATACATAAAATGTGGTAGATTAACATCTAATACAACTATTTTTAAAAAGTAGTCGAATTCATTGTAAAATATAGTAAAATAGTCAATAAAGAAAGTGACCGATTTAAGGTTATATCTAATACGATTATTTATAAAATATGGTCGATTTAATGTTGCATCCAATACAAATATCTATAAAATGTTGTCAAATTTATTGTAAATCATAGTAAAATGATCAATAAAGAAAGTGACTGATTTAAGGTAACATCTAATACATTATCTTAAAAAGTGGTTGAACCTTTTAAATGTAATAGAATTACCATTAAAAGAAGTGACCAATTGAAGGTTAAATCTAATACAACTATCTATAAAAAGTGGTCGAATCTTGTAAAATGTAAAAGATTTACCAATAAGGAAAGTGGCCGATTTAAGGCTACATTTCACACAATTATTTAGAAAAAAGGGTTCGATTGAAGGTTACGTCTGATAGAATTATCTTAAAAAAAAGTTACTGCTTTAGGGTTACATCGAAAACATTTATCTATAAAAAGTGGTCGAATCTTGTAAAATATAAAAGAATTATCAATAAAGAAAGTGACCTATTCATGGTTACATCTAATACATTTAGATATAAAAAGTGGTCGAATCTTATTAAATGTAATAGAATTATCAATGAGAAAGTGGCCGATTTAAAGCTTCATCTAATAAAATTACCTATAAAAAAGTGTTCGAATTTAGGTTGCTTCTAATACAATTATCCAAAAAGTTGTAAAATTTACTGTAAGATGTGGAAAAAGTATCAATAGAGCATTGGCTGGTTTGAGGTTACATCTAAAACAATCATACATAAAATGTGGTAGATTTAAGTTAACATCTAATACAATTATCTATGAAAAAGGGTTCAATTTAAGGTTACGTCTGACATAATTATTAAAAAAAAGGGATTTAAGGTTACAACTCATACAATAATCAAGAAAAATGGTCGAATTGATTGTAAAATATAGTAAAATAATCAATAAAAAAAGTGACCGATTTAAGGTTAATTCTAATCCAATTATCTGAAAAGTTGTCGAATATTGTAAATGTTAAAGAAGTAACAATAAAGAAAGTGGCCGATTTAAGGTTACATGTAATGCAATTATCTATAAAACGTGATCGAATCTTGTAAATGTAAAACAATTACCAATAAAGAAAGTGTCGGTTTTATGGCCACATTTGAAACAATAATCTAAATCTATATATGTTCGATTTAAGGTTAAGTCTGAAACAGTTATCTAAAAATTTTACCAATTTAAGGTTACATTTAATACAATATTCAAGAAAAGTGGTCAAATTTATTGTAATTATTTATCAAAGGTACCAGGATCATAAATTGATACGCCAGACGCGCGTTTTGTCTACATAAGACTCATCAGTGACGCTCAGATAAAAATAGTTATAAAGCCAAAAAAGTACAAAGTTGAAGAGCATTGAGGACCCAAAATTCCATAAAGTTGTGCCAAATACGACTAAGATAATATATGCCTGGGATAACAAAATCCTTAGTTTTTCGAAAAATTCAAAGTTTGGTAAACAGGAAATTTATAAAAATGATCATATAATTGATATTCATGTCAACACCGAAGTGCTGACGACTGGGCTGGTGATACCCTCAGGGACGAAAAATACAGTAAAATGATCAATAATGAAAGTGACCGATTTAAGATTAAAACTTATACGATTATCTATAAAAAGTGGTCTTATCTTGTTAAATGTAAAAGAATTATCAATAAAGAAAGTGACCGATTAAAGGTTACATCTAATACAATTATCTATAAAAAGGGAATTTATTTAAGGTAACGTCTGATATAATTATTTAAAAAAAGTTACCGCTTTAATATTAGATCTATAAAAAGGAGTCGAATCTAGTAAAAATTAAAAGAGTTGTCATTAAAAAAAGAGGCCGATTTAAGGCTATATCTAATACAATTATCTATTAAAAGTGTTTAATTTAAGGTAACGTTTATTACAATGATATTTTTTTTTACAAATTTAAGGTAAAATTTACTTTAAAATGTAGTTAAATCATTAAACAAACAGTGGCCAGTTTAATGTTACATCTATTACCATTATCTATAAAAAGTTATCTAATTTTATTGTAAAATATAGGAAATTATTCAATAAAGAAGGTGACCAATTCAAGCTTAAATCTAATACAATTATCTGGTATAATTATCTAAAAAAAAAAATGACTGAAATAAGGTTACATTTTATACAATAATCAAGAAAATAATCGAATTTATTGTAAAATATAGTAAAATAATCAATAAAGAAAGTGATCGATTTAAGGTTCAATTTAATACAAATACCTATAAAAAGTGGTCCAATATTGTAAAGTGTAATATAATTATCAATAAAGGAAGTGTATAAGGTCACACCTAATACAATTATCTACAAAGAAAAATGGTCGATTTAAGGTTTCATCTAATACATTATCTATAAAAAGTGGTTAAATCTTGTAAATGTAATAGAATTATCAATAAAAAAAAAGTAGCCGATTTTAGGTTACATCCAATACAATTATCTAAACGAAAGTTGTCGATTTAGGGTAACATTTAATACAATTATCAAAACAATGGCGAAATTCACTGTAAAATGTGGTATACTTATCAATAAAGAAAGTGGTCGATATAAGATTACATGTTATACAATTATCTACAAAAAATCACTGATATAAAGTTACATCTTATATAATTATCTATAAAAAGTGGTCGTACATTTAAGGTTTTATCTGGAACAATTATGTATAAAATATGGTCGATTTCAGGTTACGTTACATCTTATAAATTATCTTTAAAAAGTGGTTATCAATACAGAAAGCTGCCGACTGAAAATTACATCTAATACAAATATATATAAATAATGGTCGATTTAAGGTAACATCTAATATAATTCCAAATAAAAAGTGGTCGAATCATGTAAAGGGTTCGATTTAAGGTTACGTTTATTATAATTATTCAAAAAAAGTTACCGATTTAAGGTTACATCTAATATAAAAGTCAATAAAAATGGCCTAATTTTTGGTAAACTATAGTAAAATAATTAATAAAAAAAGTGTTCGATTTTAGGTTAAATCTAATACAATTATCTATAAAATGTAGTCGATTTCATTGTACAATCTATTATAATTTTCAATAAAAAAAGTGGCCGATATAGTTTCCCCTAATGCAATTTTCTATCGTTTTAAGGTTTTATCGTATACATTATCTATAAAAAAAGGGTTGATTTTTGTAAATGTAATAGAATTATCAATAAAAAAAGTGGCCGATTTAAAGTTACATCCAATTTAATAATCTGAATAAAAGTGATCGATTTAAGGTAACATCTAATACAATGAACTAAAAAAAATGACCGATTTAAGGTTACATCTTATATGATCATCTATAAAAAGTTGTCGTTGGTTTAAGGTCATATCTAAAACAATTATCTGTGAAATATGGTCGATTTAAGGTTACGTTACATCTAATAAATTATCGATAAAAAGTGGATGAATCTTGTAAAATGTACAGGTTATCAATAAAGTAAGTTGCCGGTTTGAGATTGCATCTAATAACATTTATCTATCAAAAAATGGCCGATTTAAAGTAACATTTAATACAATTATAAAAAAGGTCATATTTACTGTAAAATATAGTAAAATTATCAATAAAACAGTGGTAGGTTTATGGTTACATCTGAGAAAATTATTTATTAAAAATGGTCGAATCTTGTAAAATGTAATATAATTATCAATAAAGAACATATAAAAAGAAGTGGTATGATTGCCAATGAGACAATTCTCCACAAGATACCAAATGATGGCTAATTAAAAGTTACATCTAATACAATTATCTATAAAAGATGGTCGATTTAGGTAAAATCTAATACATTATCTATAAACAGTGGTTGAATCTTGTGTAATTAATTATCAATATAGAAAGTGACAGAATTAAACTAACATGTAATACATTTATATAGAAAAAATTACAGATTTAAGGTAACATCTAATACAATTATAAAAAAGTGGTCAAATTTATTGTCTAATGTAGTAAAATTATCAATTAAGCAATGGCCAGTTGAGGATTACATAATATTCAATTGTCTATAAAAATTGTCGATTTTATGTTACATCTAATACAAATATCTATAAAAAGTGGTAGTGTTGATTGTAAAATGTAGGAAAATAATCAATAAAGAAAGTGGATGATTTTAAGTTACACCTAGTAAAATTATTGATAAAAAGCGTTCAATTTAGGGTTATATATATAATACAATTATTTATAAAAAGTAGTCGATTAAAGGTTACATCTAATACAATTATCGATAAAAAGTGGTCAAATGTAACATTTAATAGAATGATTAATAAATAAGGTGGCCGATTGTAGGTTTTATTTCTTACAATTATTTACAAAAAGTGTTTGATTTAGGGTTACATCTAAAACAATAATCTATAAAAAGTAACCGAATAATCAAAAATATAAGTGACCGATTTAAGGTTATATCTAGTACAATTATCTATAAATAGTAGTCAAATCTTGTGAAATTTAACATAATCATCAATAGAGAAAGTGGTCAATTAAAAGTAGCATCTAATACAAAATCTATAAAATATGGTCAATTTCAGTTACAAAATATCTATAAAAAGTGGCCAAATCTTTTGTAAAATATAATAAAACAAAGAAAGGGTTTGATTTTAGGTTACATCTAATTTAATAATCTATAAAAAGTGGTCAAATATTGTAAAAAGTGTTCGACTTAAGGTAAAGTCTAATACAATTATTTAAAAAAAATGACCGATTAAAGGTTACATCTCAATTACCTGTAAAAAGTGTTTTGAGTCTTGTAAAATTTGATATAATTATCAATAAAGAAAGTGGCCGATTGAAAATTTCATCTGATACAATTATCTATAAAAATATGTCGATTAAAGGTTGCATCTAATACATTATCTATAAAAAAAATAAAATTACCTCTAAAGAAAGTGGCAGATTTAAGGTTATATCTAATACAATTTTCTAGAAAAATTGTTGATTTGATGTAACATCGTATACAAATATCCTAAAAAGTGGTCAAATTAACTGTAAAATGTAGTAAATTATCAATTAAGCAGTGGCCGGTTTAAGGTTATATCTACTACAATTATCTTGAAAATATGGCAGATTTTATGTTACATCTATTACAGATATTTATAAAAAGTTGCCCAATCTTGTAAAATGTAAAGGAAGTATAAATCAAGAAATTTGCAGATTTAAGGCTATATCTTCTACAATTATTTATAAAAAGTGTTCGATTAAAGGATACGTCTAATACACTAATTTAAAAAAAATGACTGATTTAAGATTACATTTAATACAAATATATAAAAAGTGGTCATATTTAATGTAAATATGTTAAAATAATAAACATAACAGTTGCAGTTTTAAGGTTAAACTTATACAATTATGTTATAATGTATTAGATTTAAGGTTACATCTAGTCAACTATTTATAAAAAGTGATCGAATTCATTGTAAAATAAATTAAATTATAAATAAAGACAGTACCCGATTGAAATTACATCTAATACAATCATCTATAATAATTGGTCGATTTTAGATTACCTCTAATACATTATCTATAAAAAGTGGTTGAATCTTGAAAAATGTAATAAAATTATCAATAAAGAAAAAAAGTGAAATTTAAGGTTATGTTCTTTACACAATTTTCAAAAGTATGATGAAATAATATATAAGTGTGTCCAAGTCCTACATAGGTCTAGGGTCTCAGAGCTCACCTCTGTCCCTGGGAGCTCGGGGATCGCCTCAGATTCGCAAGGGAGTAGGGAAGTGGAGTCCCGATTGTGCAGGGATCTGCCTGATGCTTTTGACAGCCACTCGATCTTGATAGATCCCTAAGCAAGATGGGAATGCCTCTTGAGACATCCTTGGGGGATTTCCTACGGATGCGGTTGACCCCCGCTCCTGTGGATCTAGCCAAGCTGGCTGGAGGCGTGGCAGTCTTCTGCGATCCCAAGACTTGGCCCCGTGTGCCGCTTAGGCTTGAACCGGGATGGGTCGGGGCAGTGGGGATCCACCCCAAGAGTGCGGGGCAGTTTTAGGATGCCGTTTAGCACAGGTTCAATCAGCGGGTGTCTCACCCAGGTGTATCTGTTCTGATTTCACAGCTGAGGAGAGATTACATGGCCTCCAGATCTCTACATTACGGTGGGCCCTCCAGTCGTGTCGTTTCGACCAGCATGTGGACCTACACGTACGTGACGACAGACTGGACAAGGTTCATGCCAGGCCTCATCGAGAGGTTTTGGGAGTTATGACGAGCATGGCAATCAATCCGGTGCAATTGAGCAACTTGCATTGCTTCCAAAAGGGGGGGAGGGGGACAAACCAGGTGAGGGAGTGGTAGCGCTCGTTCTGCAACGCTTATTTAATGGCTTTGGAATGGGCGTGGTGAAACTAACACCCAACAAAAAGTAAATCACAAAAGACGAAAACAGCTAAAAAAATCCTGAAAAGAGACATCAAAATTAAAAATAAATTGTCCTCCAATGAACAGGATGTGCGCCATTGTTTGGCTTCTTGAAAATCATTCAAAAAACACGACAATGACAGAATGTCAATGTGTTGTTACAAAGCTGAAGAAAAAATGAAGGTGAAAAATTAAATGTAACCAACAGAAAAGGGGTAGACCAGCCAATACAGGCCACATAGTGATGATCTTTGCCCAATACAATCATACACACAAATTTTATATAAATATGAAGCTAAGTAACAGAGAATACATACAAAGAGTAAGGAGGGCCAAAACGCGTTTTTCCAAAAACATCAACAAGATCATCCAAAATTATGCGACAAGAAATACAAGATTTAATTAGACAATGGAGAGATTGATTAAGGGGGAAAATTGCCCCCTCCCAGATATCATCAAATTATATTGATTGCACTGGTAGGTTGATGTAAGATTGGTAATTTATTTAAAGTATTTACCTATTGGAAGCATTTGTATGATGAGTCAAATTCTTCCTACGCATTCTCAAAAAAAGAAAATCTGTCTATCACAATATTAGAGAATATTAGAATAGCGTGACATAACTAAATAACAGGAAGTGCACAAAATTAAGTACATGCACAAAAATATTGGTAGTCCGCAATAAATTTGGCTTAAAATTGATCAAGTTTGATACTCTAGAAAATAATAAGTTGTTTGTGCAGTTGATGTGGATTTTGATAGCAAAGTATCCTACTGTAAGATACTTGTACTTAAACATTATGATGTCAGGTATACTTAATCTGAAATTGTTAAATAATAAGATTAAAATAGCCCTAATACTACCAAAACGGCATGTGTCATACTGGTGACGTCGTCCTGGTCATATAAATCACGTGATCTATATTGCTTTTCGGCCAATTCCAATATTTCCAATAAGGACTGGCAATGAATCCTGAATTACATGTAAACATATATTGTGCATGTAATTCAGGATTCATTGCCAGTCCGTATTGGAAATATTGGCCCTATATTCACATCATTGCCAGTCCGTATTGGAAATATTGGCCCTATGTTCACATTTGATGTATGTAATACAGCATTCAGAACAAGTCTCTGGTGACGTCGTCCTGGTCATATGAATCACGTGATCTATATTGCTTTTCGGCCCGGTCCAATATTTCCAATACGGACTGGCAATGAATCCTGAATTACATGTAAACATATATTGTGCATGTAATTCAGGATTCATTGCCAGTCCGTATTGGAAACATTGGCCCTATATTCACATCATTGCCAGTCCGTATTGGAAATATTGGTCCTATATTCACATTTGATGTATGTAATACAGCATTCAGAACAAGTCTGTATTGAAAAAGTTAGATTATTTAATAAAAGTGTTATGAACTGGCTGTTTCTGTATTGGCACTGGCATAGATTCTAGGTCAGCTGTATTGGCCCTCAACCATACGGGTCTCGAGGCCAATACAGCAAACCTTGAATTTATACCAGTGCCAATACAGAAACAGTCGAGTCGAGGGCCAATACAGCTGACCGAGAATCTATGCCAGTGCCAATACAGAAACAGCCAGTTAATAATACTATATTATCAAAATATAGTTATGTTTTATTTGTTTGAAATATACAAAACTGTATCTTCATTGCATTTGAAATGGGAATGAACAAACTGCATGTACACCTATTGCCGATATTAAAATTTCGTGACCTGTTCAAATTGAGAAGCCTGTTTCTGATTCAGAACCTGATCCAAATGATGATCCTGAACTCTTATGAAAAAGAACTTAAAAAAAACATTATTGCAGCAAAAATAGTTCGATCTTTAATTGGAGCTTAAAAATGTAGGGAGGCTGAAAGTTACAGTGAATCTAAGTCTACAGAGTTTTTTTTTTAAATAAAATTAAATGATTAGGCATTTGAAACATTTTATTATGAATGATATTAAACAAAACATAATGTTCTCAATGTCAAAATTAATTTTTTTCTTTAAAACTAAATAATTCAAGTGAAAATTCAAACTTACCTGTAGGTTCTTTCAGTATAACCATATTCACTAACAGGAAAGTGCACAGAAATGTATATTGGTCATGCAAGTTGCCAACATAAAATCAATTTAAGTCTGGATCAAATGCGAACATTAAAGTGATCAAATTTACAGAAAAATAAAACAACCATGCTACTACTTTTAATAAAAGAGGGACGAAAGGTACCAGAGGGACAGTCAAACTCATAAATCGAAAATAAACTGACAACGCCATGGCTAACAATGAAAACGACAAACAATAATACACATGACACAACATAGAAAACTAAAGAATAGGCAACACGAACCCCACCAAAAACTAGGGGTGATCTCAGGTGCTCCGGAAGGGTAAGCAGATCCTGCTCCACATGTGGCACCCGTCGTGTTGCTCATGCTTTAACAAACCCGGTAAATAGTCTAATTCGGTAGGTCACATTCATGAAAGGGAAGGGGATTGTAGTTACGGCGTAAAGAACATATCCGATATCATTTGTGAAACGGTTATTCCATAACGGCCAACCAACTCGTGATGGCGTTCGTAAAAATTAATAAATCATTTACATTATCTTCATAAAAAAAACGATGTTTTCAGTGGTCTGTATAAGGCTCAAGGAGAATCCCAAAATGCAGATTTTACACAATTTCTAAAAATAATTACTTGATGGCTACTTTAGAAATTCAGCCTGCTTCTTCAAAACGTACCGACACCACTGTTAAGCCAGGTGTGTTATAAAAGCAACAATATGAAGAAAAGGAGAGCGAACACGTAAGTCTGTATAAATCAGCTTGTATTTATAAACCTCAGTGAAAACATGATAAATGGTTCAGCTTGATTAACAATCTTTTTCTTTATTATTATATTAATGAAACATTTTTATTGGCATAAAATAAACAGAACGCGATATAACCTTTGTATGCTAATGCGGCGTAAAGCAAACAAAAATCAATCAATCAAGAAGGTGTTAGCTTTACCTACCTGCAAGCAAAAAACATCATCCCAGCGTACAGACACCTTACGGTAGCACTTACTCGTGGACAGATCGGGGTTACAGTTTTCCGATTGGAGTGTGGCCAAAAAGTCAGTGTACTAGCTGTCCATCCGTACCAATAATGATGTTGACGGTATTATTTTTAAATATTATTGACAAAAACGCAGACGTTGTATGATTGCCAATTATTCACCCAATTAAACGAAGAGCATGGAAGTAAGCAGTTACTGAACTTCGTAGAGTCTGACAATAATAAGTACAACAATAAAATAAATGATACAAAAATGAAATAAAAATGTAATTAAAAACTGTCATCTGCTATATTGATTATTATCTGGAATGTGTAATGTTTTACATGTTGGCATCGCAGGTTCAATACTTACTTAGTTAATGTCAGGGATTAAAGGCATGACTTGGGTTTTCGATATCAGCTAGCACCATTATACTTAATTCTAAGAAAACCCCTCATGAACATGTCAGCATTTGTTTTCCAATTTTGCAGATACAGAAGACACAATTTCTCCTATATGCAATATAACAGGTGATATTAATCTAATGTTCCATCATTTTTACAAGATAGACATAGACAGTTTGTGAGTGACACAGTCTAGATAGAATGCCACTCGGTGAATTAGAAATCCCACCTTGCAGGATACTAGGTACAGAAGATGGCTTCAATGTTAGAAGCCCTGAATCTGACAATCGGGACACTATGTTGATCAATACTGGTGGACCATATTGTTCTTGTTTAACTAGAAATGGAATTAGTGGCCCTGCATACATCTGCTGGCCTTATTCACTCAATACCCTTCTTATGGATGGGATTTCTTACCATCAGAACCCCCAAGGGTGACTGGGGAATAGAAGTATGGTCACCATTGGTCTTCCTCCGACCGGCAGTAAAACCCTTGCTAAAGTGGGGCGTCCGTTTGGCTGTGCGGGATGTACAAATTTGCAGCCACGTCCGGTCAGAATGAGGACGTTAAATCCGATGCCTCGTGTAAAGAGAGTGCCACGCTCTTTGCACGTTAAGAACCCTTGCAACAACTCTTTGAGGGGTCCGTAGGTGACCTGTTGCAAGGCTAAATTTCTGTCCCTATCCAATATACCCTCATTTCCCGTGGCAGTCTAAATTTCTCCGACCTTAATCCCTGACGCCCCTATTACAGAACCTACATATTGTTTTTATTGTTAATTTGTTCTCGTCCTGAATATGCATGAAATATTTGCCACTGGACGTTAAGCAACCAACAATCAATCAATCAATCTTACCATCAGAATACACAAATTACCATTATTTAATCTGGATAGTGATATAACTAAAAAAGCAGTCTCCTCAGCCAATAAGTTAACATAATTCCAGAATGTATTACCTCAGAAACAGAAGACCATTTTGAATTTCAGGAAGAATGTCAAACAGAATTGACAGAAATGGCAAAGGAAAAAATGCATAAGAGAAATGACAAATGCAGTGTATAGTGTTTGTTCACCATTAACTCTGCAAAACGTTCACAATCTGCTGATGAATGTAAACTCAATTCTTAAATAACAAATTCCCAAGCTTTCTGGACTAAGGACAAAATTCCTGGACAAAAACGCAAAGTTAGAAGAAATGTCGTACATAAAAAAACAAGTTAAGGTTTATGACCCCTTCTGTAGCCTTTGAATTACGAAATTTTCAAACTGCAATAGTATAAAAACAGCAAATATAATATAGATGGGCCATTTTGTACATATATAAAGGGGACACTTCGAGCAAAGCATTTTTTATTTGTAGTCTCATTGAATTCAATAGTTAAACGGGATTTTGTGGCAAATAAACCAAGATTTTTATAGAAAATCCAGACTTTTAACACAGACACTTTTGTTATAAAATTTAAAGCAGACACAGATGAGGTAATTTGTGTCACTACGATTTTTGATTGAGTTATGCCTTCCAATTGATATTTTATAGAGAGTCTTTCTATGCTGGGATGTTATACTATTGTTTCTGGAAAGGGAGAAGGTAAGGTTTGGTACCATTAAAACGTGTTATCCCGCTGCAATTGTTTGCACCTGTCCTAAGTCAGGAATCTGATGTTCATTGGTTGTCGTCTGTTTATGTGCTTCATAAGTGATTCTGGTTTATATACAGATTAGACCGTTGGTTTTCCCGTTTGAATTGTTTTACACTAGTAAATTATGGGGCCTTTTATAGCTCGCTGTTCAGTGTGAGCCAAGGCTCCCTGTTGAAGACCGTATCTTGCCCTATAATGATTTACTTTTATAAATTGTGACTTGGATGAAGAGTTGTCGCATTGGCACTCATACCACATCTTCCTATATCTATAGATTACTCACTTGATTTTCTTGAACAACCACGTGCTGAGACACTTAAGTCGAGCGCAACCGTGAAGGTGTACTTTCATTGGTCAATATTTATATTTGTTTAAACCAATATCTAAATTCATAAACTTGTTTTTTATTTAATTATTGCTAGCACTGCGTGCAATAATCCTTTGTCTATCAAGCAGCGAATTGCAAACTATGAGAGTACAAGGGGAAATGCTGTGGGTTTTCTATAAAATTTACATTTGTTTAGCATTGAGTCACCACAAGGGTATATCATCCTTAAGGAAATTTTAAATTTTATAGAAAACTCACAGCCTTTTTCCTTGTACTAACATATTTTAGTTTGTTCGTTTGTTCTTTCGTTCGTCCGTTCGTTTGTCCTCCTTCGAGTTAAAGGCTTGTGACAAATATCTAAGTACCGGTAAATGTATCGTATAATAAATAAATACAATCCCATGCATGTAAAACAATCATTTAAAAAAAGCAAGACACTTCTCATTTTTAAAACTTTTAAACTGCAATAATTTCAGTATCCACCAAAATATTTAATTAGGATTTAAACAATCCGCCAAAATAAAAATTGCCACATTTTTTGTATACTATGTTGAACATAAATCGCGAAATTTAAAACCCGCGAAAATTACCTGTAAACGGTACCAGTAAATCTATCATGATTATAACGATTTCATCTAAAACGCTTAATTTCTTATGCAGCTTATACTTTTAGTTCCTTGTCTTGTAGGTTGCTTGCATGCATGTTCTTGTAGGTTGCTTGCATGCATGTCCAGAGGAGTACAGAGAATTCATCAGAATGCTTGCAACCAACATACCAGTGTGTGCAGCAAATTGCCAATGTGAAGTACATCATTAATCGCACATATTTTTGTAAGAACTTAATGTAATGAAGCACATACAGAGTACAGATCCACTTCTGTTCCATCTGTTTTGTTGAACACTGCTTTATCTGAAATTCTCAAATTTCTATAAACCATACTCAGTGTAGTAGTTGAGATTACACTCAAAACTTTTCTATATGGCAGAACATATAACTTAGGAAATGATAACACGTTGATTGATCGTTGGTTGCTTATTGTCCAGTGGCAAATATTTCATACATATTCAGGACGAGAAAAAGTTAATAATAAATATAATAGGTAGGTCTTGTCATAATAGAGGCCATTCGGGATAATTGTCGGGGAAATTTAAACAGCCACTTGAAAATGAGGGTATATAGGATAGGGACAGACATTTTGCCTTGCAACAGGCCACCTACGGACCCCTCAAAGAGTTGTTGCAAGGATTCTAAACGTGCAAAGACGTGGCACTCTCTTTACACGAGGCATCGGATGTAACGTCCCCATTCTGAGCGGACGTGGCTGCAAACTTGATACATCCCGTACAGCCAAACGGAAGCCCCACTTCGGCAAGCGTTTTACTGCCGGTCGGGAGAAGACCAAGTGACCATATTTCGTTTCCTCAGTCACCCTGGGGGGGGGGGGGGGGGGGGGGGGATGGGGGTTAAAGGATAACACAAGATTCTCTTATCTTCTTCCCAAATCTAAAACAAATCAGAAAGAGAGGAATGTATGCAATGGATAAAAAGATGAGCGAAAAGGTGTGCATAAAGAAGGGAAACAGTCATCTATCTCTCCTAGGGATGTTCACTGTATTCTGTCCTCATGGTATGCATTTATTTTTAAATAGTTAGTGAGAATTGGAAATACAAATTGAAATAGCAATGCTTTTTATCAGTCAAAGTAATACAAATATATATCAATATATGACATTAAATTCATCAGTGTATTCCAAAAATATGTTGTTGTATTTCATATTTAGTTCTCCATTTACAATTAGTATACACCGTCATGGAAAATGAGAAATGAGGCCTCATTTCTTTTTGTTCTTTCCTAGATATAAACATGTTTTTTTAACACAACCAATCAATGGTTGGAACCTTTGTAGGTCATTTGTGTTTTATAAAACTTTCTTATGAACAATTTGTAAAGTCAGTCAAGGTCGTAAAAACTTCCATTATAATATATTACATTTAATAAACTAGTCCCAGATTAAACTAAGGGTTCATAACGACAAGTTTGAAATATACGCTTCAATTTTTTTATTAGCACAGTCTGTATGGCTCTATAAATATTGGTCAGCGCTTTGGTTTTTCGCATTTTTTTATCACCCAAACCCTCTTTTCTTGTCATTCGAGTTTTCATCTATGTTTGAACAATTGGTTGCACATATTAATTAATTTGTTTAAAGAGGATCATAAACTTTTAAACAGGCAATTCTTACAGTAGGGGTTTTACTTTCTTAGGGGTGTGTTTCACCTTTTAAAATCTTGTCGTCTGTGTCATCAAGATCAGATAGATTTTGAAAAAAATAACAGCACTCTCATTCATCATCTTCCGATTCAATTTGATTTTAAGTATTAATGAAAGTGAATATTTCTTGATATCGGAACATCCTCTACATTACTCTGTATATACAAAAATAGAATAGCATACATGTCCATATTTCTCTTTCCATATTAACAAACAGTTTGCCATTCAGACTAGAGGAATATAGTAACAATTTGTAAAAAGAATAGCCATAGATAAGTCTAGAGTAATCAAATACACTTCTCTTGTAATTCTAGGTTCATCTGTCATTTTTAGTGGTTGGGCATATTCATGAGGATATACATGCTGCATTCAGTAAACTATCAGATAACCTAAAGAATGATGCAGAAACAATGGTGCATCTTATGAGCATGCTGCCATCAAGTCAACTAATCCAAGAATTTTAAATAATGACGTGGATGGTTAGAGCCTAATATAACTCCAGTAACGAGACAAACTGGGCCGCTTCATTACAATCCCTCCATAGATTAAAGAAACAATGTTATAGAGGAATACAAAAGTAGCAGCATAGACCATGGACAGAAATGCCAAAACCAATGCTTAAACAGTTACCGAAAGCTTTATATATAGTAAAATAATCAATTCAATTTCGTTGATAAGAATTATCCACGATATTAAAACTCTCAACGAAAATTAAACTGTAGATTTACATAATTTTATGATAAGACAAAATCATATTCACATTTATAAATGCATACAATGAAATTAAAAGGTTAATTGATTAGGCAACATTATTAAAATGTTTTCTATCAGTCAGATGATAGTCCTAGTTTTTTTTTGTACAGTAATAAATAATGATCAAGACCTGTCATCAGCAAGACAAACCAAGGACAATCAACGGTACATCCAGATGGTATTCAAGAATTTGACTGTGTCTCAAACATTTTTTTCGTGAAAAGACCCACAAATATTTTTAAACCCTTCCTTTATTGAGGTTACTATAAATTTTTATGACATTACTGATTTATGTACAAATGTCAGGTACTGTTTATTCAGAGAATAAACTTATTTCAGATGCTTCTTGGGGTCGGGTCATTTTCAAATCTGTTCCAGTTAAGCAGAAACTTCAGTCCCTGAGTTTGTGTCAATGGTCTAGTGCGAACTTATCAATTATGTACAAACTGTTGTCCTCTGGCGATTTGTCAATAACTTGATTACCTATCTTATACTGCAAGAATTTAAAATCTAGTTGGTACTTGTGAATTTGGTTTCTGTCTTCTTTTTTGACAGAGAATATAGACAGCTGAAGAAACAGCTTAAGTTTCGTTGGGGTACAGATGTTCCACATTTACATTACATTTATTCCGTGAATGACATAAAAATACTTTCTCATATACCAGTATAAATAAGAAGATATGGTATGAAATTGACATTGAGGATCGGTTGAAAACAAAACTTTACGACAATAGAGATGATTTCAGCTTTCCTAATTTTGAACTTTTCATTTCTAAGAAGCAACATTCCAGCAGAAACTGCATACGGGGTATACATCTCCCAATGGATACGATATTCCCGTGCTTGTATTTCTTATAATGATTTTCTTGATAGAGGGTTGCTGCTCACAAGGAAGCTATTAAATCAAAATTTGAGCAACAGTTCATTATGATTCATGTTTATTTTTTTAGGCAAACATTTATTTCAATTGTGTGCATTTTAACATTACAAATTATATACAGTTAAATTGAGAATGGAAATGGGGAATGTTTCAAAGAGACAACAACCCGACCATAGAGCAGACAACAGCCGAAGGCCACCAATGGGTCTTCAATGCAGCGAGAAACTCCCGCACCCGGAGGCGTCCTTCAGCTGGCCCCTAAACAAATATGTATACTAGTTCAGTGATAATGGACGTCATACTAAACTCCAAATTATACACAAGAAACTAAAACTAAAAATGATACAAGACTAACAAAGGCCAGAGGCTCCTGACTTGGGACAGGCGCAAAAATGCGGCGGGGTTAAACATGTTTTTTGACGGGCCCGATTTGGAAAAAGAAAATCAATAGTGCAGTTTAGAATTCTTCATTGTTAAAAAATGGATAATCGCTAACTGAAAGCACAGTTGGAGAAAAAGAATATCGCTTATCCAATTAATGAAAATGTCGATAGCGAAGGTATCACATCAAACCAATAAACGGTAGTGCGGTTTATCATAATGCATAACCACTGCAAATCGCACGTGGTGGTGAGAATATGCGATCCAATACTTCACCTAGCACAAACGATAATAACGAAAACACGCCCAGAAATGACAATCGAGTTCTGCTTGGAATTGTTTCTAAATTATCAACAACCGTTCTATCACTTCAACAGAATGGTTTACAGGAAAGATTAATGCTTTATTTCAAGCCAGATCAAATGTAAATACTAGTAGAATCTTACAAACACCTAACAACAAGTATGTGTCCAAAGTACCCATCCGCACTATCACTTTATATGTTCTGTGGACCTTAAAAATGGGATAGAATCTCTAATTTGGCATTAAAATTAGAAAGATCATATGATAGGGAACATGTTTACTAAGTTTCAAGTTGAGTAAATCTGTAAAAGATTGATCAACAATGAATAATTTAACTAGTAAATTGTTACAGGAACTCCCGATATTTGATTGTATTGGTACTTTTTATATACACAAACACTGCCTTTATTTTTACATTGTACCAGTTGAAACGGACCATATGATTGATTGATTGATTGATTGTTGGTTGCTTAACGTCTAGTGGCAAATATTTCATGCATATTCAGAACGAGAACAAGTTCACAATAAATACAATAGGTAGGTTCTGTAATAGATTAAGGGATTAAGGTCGGAGAAATTTAGACTGCCACGGGAAATGAGGGTATATTGGATAGGGACAGAAATTTAGCCTTGCAACAGGTCAACTACGGACCCCTCAAAGAGTTGTTGCAAGGGTTCTTAACGTGCAAAGAGCGTGGCACTCTCTTTACACGGGGCATCGGATTTAACGTCCCCATTCTGACCGGACGTGGCTGCAAATTTGTACATCCCGCACAGCCAAACGGACGCCCCACTTTGACGAGGGTTTTACCGCCGGTCGGAGGAAGACCAATGGTGACCATACTTCTATTCCCCAGTCACCCTTGGGGAGTCTTCTCGTGTGTAAATGGCTGCTATTTAGAGAGGTTCCGAATGTAGTTCCTCGGAATGTAACATAGGCTTTGCTTGTTTCGACTTTTGGGAGTACGCCATTTTACTTTTGAATAACAAATTAAGTAAATGTAAATTTAATTGGTTTTGATTTCTAAACTTGAATCCTATTGGATACTATTATGCAACTAAGTTTAGGTGCTCTGGCACTATATATATACAAACGGTTTGTTATAAACAGTCTACCTCTCTTGATGCAAGGGAGATAATTTTACCTAATTTTTACCTTTTTGGCATAGCCACACCTCGAAATAAATACTTGTTCCTTTGACATGTAGGATATATTATTAAGATAGAAATAGAATTAAGCTTTACGATTAAATAACGGTCAAGTATAGGATTTTGCAAAATATAACTTGGGAGAATTTATGTAAGGAAATGATTAAATGTGAATATTGTATGTTGTCTTGCATAAATATAATTGCATAAATATATGTTTTAATGCGAATTAAGATATGAACACTTTATCGCCTCACTGAATTAAGAAACAAGAGACTCGGGTCCTAGAACCCGGAAGTAGTTGTTGTTATGTGGTCTTGGTATCTTTCGTAGATTAATAACTTGGTTTGACTTTGAATCTGAACTATTCTATTGGTATGTTGTTGTGGTATTCGTTGGTACTAAGCCAGACCCTGCCGGAAGTTGCCCGATCCCATGATGCCTTCTCTCTTTTTCCGGTAAACCAAAATCAAGACAACAGTCACCAAATTATACCAGAAAGCCATCTAAGCGATCAACGCCAAGAAGCGTCTTGGGTAAGTTCATATATTTACTCGGGATCACAACATTGGCGCTGCGAGCACTAATTTGCGTGGTGATTTGCAATATAGGGCTCATTTTGTGAGTTGAGGCGAGGTTCGCTTCAACAGAATTTCCCGCGGTAAAGGATTCGGGGGAAACCTTTGCCGATCGTTTTTTGTTGTGTAATACTCTGGGAGAGCATATTACATAACATCACAGGGGTTTTGCAGCGCGGTAGAACCCCTGTTTTTAGCGTAGTATTGAGTATTTGTTGTTTTTTCGTATTTTCAAGACGACTTGGATCACGTGACCTGGGAGGAACGGGGAACCAGTCGTGTTGTTATTGTTCTGTTTACCTCTGATAACTGCAGACCAGAAGGACGGGTTACCAGTCGTATTATTGTTCTGTTCGCTTCCGCTACTAACCGCAGACCAGAAGGACGGGTTACCCAAAGCGGAAGTATTTGTTATTCAATAAAATAAAATAAAATAAAACCATCTGTATTATTAAAAGTGTTGGTTGTTGTTGTTTATTGATAAATAAATAAACTTTGTTGAAAATCAGTGTTAATTGTTTACAGTTACAATGTCCATTATAAACATAAACACTTGTAGCTTTCAAGAGTTACTTCAGCTCCCAGGTATAGGAATTAAAACTGGGGAGCAAATTATGGACATAAGGGAGGGCAAGGGCTTTGTGACTGAGTCAGACCTAGCCACAATTTCCCATCTACGAGTGACAATGGCCCTCTTGTCCAGACTTGACTTCAATCAAAATGGGGGTGGCCAAAATAGTGGGCCACCACCTAAGGCCCAAGGCAGGCATAATGAAATGTTGAGCAGGGTTAACACACTAATAGATGGGGGACACGTTGCCTCACAAAGCACCCCCTCACGGGTACATGTCCAATCAGCATTTAAGCAAGAGGCATGGCATCAGGGGCAAAGTCCCGGGCCCAGTCAGATGGACTCTGCCTTTCTTGAGTGTAGCCCATATCCCGGGGATGCTGGAGCTAGACCTAAGACCCCCGAAAATTGGGATGGGGGATTCAGGGAACAAATTACAAAAAATGAGTGGAGTCAACCTATTATGGGTGACCCAAACCAAGGTAATCCCCAACATCAAGGGAGTAGTATTAAGACCAAACAGCACTGGCCAGGGAAAGCCAGTGCATGGGACAAAACCGTCCCAACCAAAAGGGGCGCACCTTCATACCCCATGGGTCACACAATTAACTATGCAGGTCAGGGGTCAGCACCCTGTACCCAACCAGCTCACACTGGTGGGAGACAGTATGAAACACCCCGGGTATGGCAAGTGGCAAGACAATAGGGGCGAGGACTCCAGAAAAGCTCCAGCCCCAATGTATGAAGAAAGACCAAACAACAGGGGTGAGGACCAAAGGCGGACCCCTGCCTGTGCCTATGGGGATAGGCAATCCCATAATCCGTACAACCAAGGGTATACACCGGTGCCCCCACAAGGGGTCTACACCGGTGCCCCCACAAGGGGTCTACACCGGGGGAAGCTACGGGCAACATGCTTACCCAATGCCACACAATGAGGATAGGCCCAGGGAAATCATAAGGGGACCTGACAGCAGAGGTGGGGCACGAGCAACTTTAGGTGCAGTCTCTAAAGTTAGCAATGCCCCAAAAAATATTAAGTATGACGGGTAGGGCAACTGGCAGGCCTTTTTCACAAAATTTGCAAGGTACGCAGAGGTTTGTGAATGGGGTCCGCAGGAATGTAAAGACCAACTTTGCTGGTGCCTTGAGGGGAAGGCCAGCGAGTATTATGCCCTCATAACGGAAAGAGACAGGGAGGTGAGTTATAAGGAGCTTGTGGAGAAGCTCCACAAGCGCTTTGGTTTCAAGGCACTCCCTGAGACCGCCCGGGTCCAGTTCAACAATGCCCGGCAAGCCCCTGAGGAGTCTCTCGAGGACTGGGCTGATCGGGTGTTGTCCTTGGCCACCAGGGCCTTTAGAAACCTCCCTGATGACTATATGTATGAGCAGGCCGTAATGCGGCTGTGCCAGGGTATTGAAAACAAAGAGTTGGGGGTGCAAGTCTCAAATCTCCAGCCCCAAAGCATAGAGGAGGCCGTAGATAAAATACGGCTATTCCAGCACAATACCCAGGCAATATATGGGAAGCCAACTAGGCGTGAGGTTAGGCAGGTAATGGGTGGCCGGTATGACGACCACCCAGAGGTGTTCCATGAGTACCAGGTACCGCAGGTAAGGGCTACTATGGCCCCTGAGAGGGCCCCAGCGAGTACTTGGAAAAGTGAATTGGAATAGCCAATAAAAAATTTGAAAATAAGTTGGGTCAAGTGCATGAGAAATTGGATGACATGATGGACCAATTTAGGAAACTCCTCACTCGCCCTCTGGCAAGAAGCCCCTCACCGGGCGGACGGCCAGCTACAGGAGAATGTTTCCACTGTGGGGAGAGAGGACATTTCAAACGGGACTGCCCAAAATTTAGGGGAAGGTCACAATCAAGAAGCCCATCCCCATATCGAGGGTCTGTGCGTGAAAGTGTATGTTATCACTGCTATAAGCCTGGGCATATTCGAATTGAGTGCCCAGATCTGCGGTCTAAAGAGAGAACTGTCACTTTTGCTGACCAAACTCGTACAACACCAAATTCGTTAAACTCCAACGGGGCAGCTCCACAGGTCAGAGCAAGCCCCCAAAAATAGAGTCTGGCCTGTCAACAGATGTGCAGTTTAGGGATCAAAATGTGGGGGAAGTGACCTTGGGATATCATGGTCTAGAATCAGTTTGTCAGGGGAAAGAGGTAATGCCCATAAAAATACAAGAGGCAGAGGGAGTGTTATCATTAGAGTCTGAAGGGGAGGGCACCCTGGACACAGAGTCTGAAGGGGAGGGCACCCAGGACACAGAGTCTGTAATTAAACTAGCGCCTGAGTGCCCATTAGAGGATAAGGAGAATGCTTCCTCCGATTCAGAGGAGGAAGTCATTCAAGACCATGGAGTTGACCGTCACTTGTCAAAAACACTGATATATGTGTTGCGGCATGGTGCCAGTAAATGGGGACTCAAGGTTCTCCCTGGGGGATTTGTGTATGTTGATGAGCTCCTGTCTAGGCACCCAGGGTTGTCGGGGTACACCCTTAAGGAGCTCACCCGTTTGGTTGGGGTAGACGTGGACAAACGTTTCACTTTAGAGAGGGACCAAGATCATGGTTGGTGGAAAATAAAGGCAAACCAGGGGCATTCCATTGAAGTGGGATCTTTTGGTATGCCCTCAGTAGAGGAAAACACTGTTGCCCATGCCTACCACTACACAACCATGCTTGCCTGGGGGGGATATAGAAGAGGAAGGATTGAGACGGATGAATAGACAGCACATTCATCTATTGAGTGAGGTACCCCCTACCTTCAAGCCTCATTGGGAAGTACAGATAATGAAAGATGTACCAAGGGCTCAGGCCGAGGGTTACGAGTTCTTTTGGGCACCCAGTAGGGCTATATTATGCCCAGGTAACCAGGCAGGAGTCCTGCCCGTCAAGTTCTTTATGGGGGTTGTTCATCTAGACCCTGGAGAACAAATCAAATTTGGACGCCCTATTGTTCAGTCAGTGCTTACCAAAGATCAGGGGGACCCTGGGGGTGAGGAGAGGGGAGAAATATCAGGGAGCTTATGGTTTGAACGCGAAGATACAAGCCCGGCAGCAGTAACTATGGCCAGTTATGGAGAACCCCAGGGTAACTGGGACTCCACTGAAGGCCATAGCCCTCTCAGGGCGGTAAGAACCATTGATAATGACCTAGAAAATAATGAGGAAGCCCATAACAGTGGGGCCTCCTCTTCAGAGGGGGAAGCAGACACCACATTAGTGGATGAGGAGAACGATTGTGAGATAGTCACTGTCTGTCAGCTCCGTTCCGGAACGGTATTTAGGGTACCCATTAAAGTTCAGGGGCAGAGTTTGTTTGCCGTAGTGGACACTGCGGCAGAAGTGACCCTTATATCAGAAGAGGTATACAGGTCCCTAAAATCTGTCCCACCCATCCTCAGGGAAGTCATCATGAATACAGCAGGAAAGGGGATGCAAATGAACGGGTATGTTGTCGGGCCCGTGAATTTGGAACTGGGTTCCAATCTTATACAGACAAATCTGTACGTGGCCCATATAGAGGACGACATGCTGTTGGGTTTTGACTTATTAAGGGTACATTGTATCGACTTACAAATGTCCGATGGACAGCTGCGGGTAGGGGACGAGGTCATACCCATGACTATGGGTAAGGTCGGGCAGGCACCCAGGGTAGCTAATGTGACAATACGTAATAAAATTACGGTGCCGCCCAATTCAGTGATGAAGCTCAGCTGTCAGGTCAACTGCGAAATGCCAAGTTACATTGTCGAGGCAGGCAGTCACTCTGGTCTTTTGGTTCCCCGCACTTTACATGCAGGGGGGAGCCAACCAGTAGTGTGTCTGATAAATACTTCAGATAAGCATGTACATGTGCATCAGGGGAAATTAATTGCCCAGGCAGTAGAGGTGGAGCCCATAGAGGTCCCCGCAAAGGTACGAGTAGTAGGTACAGGGGTGGGTACTGGCTCAACAGAGTCGGACCAGGGAGTCACAGAGCATCTCAGGGACCTCCTTGATCGCTCCAAGGCACTACCGGGAAGCCAAGAGCAAGAAGCCTTGGCATCTCTGTTAAGGTAGTACGGGGATGTCTTTGCAGCAAGTGAGTTTGATTTGGGGAACTTTTCGACCATTGAGCACCAAATTGACACTGCGGGACACCCCCCAATAAAGCAACGAATGAGAAGAACCCCTATTGGGTTTGCTCAAGAGGAGGAGACCCACTTAAAGAAAATGTTGGAGGCAGGGGGTCATTCAGCCTTCAGTTTCTGAATGGTGCTCTGCCCCAGTACTGGTAAGAAAAAGGGACGGGGGGTCAGGTGGTGCATTGACTATAGGGCTTTGAATGCTACCTGTGTAAAGGACGTATTTCCTTTAGCGTTAGTAGAAGAGTGCCTGGATACCCTTGCAGGGAATCGATGGTACTCTAAGCTGGACGCTAACTCAGCGTATTGGCAAGTGAAAATCAAGAAGGAGGATAGGTCTAAAACCGCATTTATTTCAAAATACGGCCTTTTTGAGTTTGCCAGGATGGCATTTGGGCTCTGTAATGCCCCAGCTACTTATGCCAGGGTCATAAGCTTGGTTCTAAGGGGGTTAACCTGGGATATAGTGTTGGCCTTTCTGGATGACATTTTGGTTCTGGGCAATCTAATTAAAATTAAATCTCCGCACTTGCTCCTCGTTGTTTATATGTCGCGCGTGGGAGATCTAACAACAGCCGGTTGAGGGTCATGTCTAGGGTCAAATTTGCTGTAGCCAATCAGCGAAGGTGCTACAAAGTGTTAGGGTATTGGACTGGCATAGGAGTCTTAGTAGCGTCTAGAGGTCTTCCGAATGTATATAAACAAAAATGGCAGCCCCCATGCGAAAAACGTTTCGTAACATACAACTGTAATAATAGTTTGTATTATTGCCTTCCGAGGTTAAAATGGCATCAAGTGAAGTATGCACTCCAAGGAAAATATCAGTATGAACAAACATTTGTGTTTTATGCGGTTTTTCTTTCATCCAGATAGAAATCTCCTCAACGGGAGAACGTGTTGAAAAAAAACTGTTCAAACTGAAACTTCAGCAGAACTCAGAGAGAATCGCAATAATTTCTAGTGTTGTTACTGGTTTTGAAGTAAACGCCGAAGTAGACAATGACAATGGCTTCTGTATTAAATGTTTGAGAAAAGTCCAACAGTCAATCAAATTAAAGAAAGATGCATTAAAAATTCAAGAAGAACTAAGTGACTAACTTCGGGTGTCTTATCACCTGACCAATCAGAAAGATTAATTGCTAATAGATTTGTTAATCTGCAAGGAGGAACAAACAATAAAATAAGCTTAGATGAACACTTGAGAGATGTTGAACAAGGATACAAAAGTAACATGTTCAGGACATCAGACAAAGGAAAGTATCCTTCAACCCTCACCTAGTTAATTTTGCAAGCCATTTTGATAAAATTACCAATTTAACAGGAAAGAAGGGGTTCCACCATATACGGTCATACCAAGCTGATGTTCAGAAAATTGCAAAAGACCTACTACAAGAAAATGTACTACATGTAACATATAAAACTTCAAGAATAATAACAATTAAGTGCAAGGAGCTAAAAAAAGACAAAAACCCATTTGACAGTGCATTTATAGGACTTCGTACATTGATTCATCGCCGTGACATCAACCAACAGTCCCCTTCCATCGCCTTCAAATCCACATATTTGAAAAATATTGCTTGGAATTAAATTATTGTGAATAAAGTGTGCAGGTTTGATTTTCTCTTAAGTCATAACCTTAATTAGCTGGTACTTTTTTAGTAGTTTGTTGCTGATATTAAAGTGTCATAAGTCAATGAGACATCAACCCAACAAACAAAGTAATGAAATACTTTCAGTTTAGTTGCAGAATATCATGGTCATTTTGATTAGGCAGCATAACTACCTACAAAAACATGTTTATAAAAATGTGGCCTGATTTCTAATGAGACAACTATTCAAAAGGGACCAACTTATTTTTCTGTATTAAAGTTCACAGTTCCACCTCTGACTTTGAGTAAAACCTATAGCAAGCTGTACAAAGACCCGAAATGACTTTATGAAAACATCAAGCACGTTTGTACAAAAAAAAATATTTAAAAATGAGATAAAAACCAAACTTTTACAGATTTGTTCACAAGGCGACCAGCATGCAGATATATACCCTATATGTACTGGTAAAGAGCTGTTGATAAAACTTATACAAGGTGGTGTTGGTTAAATGTGCTTTCCTGAGTGATGAAGTTATAAGTGCACATTATTTGGTTCAATTTCTATCTTAGTCAAATTAAACAAGAGTAACTTAATATAATAAAATGCTCTGCTGGGCCCAGCTTGATACGACTGCAGAGGTCGAACCCTGAACAGTTGGGGCAAGTATGGACACAACAGTCAAGCTTGATACAGCACTGAATTTGGATTGTGATTAAATATTTGACACAGCATAGGTTTCTGACACAGAATAAATGTGGTCTAAGAACTTATAAATTTTTAATTTACCTATTCAAACACAAGTTATTGACTGGAAACTAGAAAAATGCTTGTTTTTTGGCCCCTTTTTGGTTCAAAATTCCTAAACATTTAGGGAAATTATCCCCAAACTCAAACCTAGCTTTCCCTTTGTGATATGGAACCTTGTAGTACAATTTCAGAAAGATCCATACACTTACACACAAGTTATTGTCATGAAACTAGAAAAATACTTGTTTTTTGCCCCTTAATTACTAAAATTTTGAGGCAATTACCCCCATAATCAATCCCAGCCTTCCCTTTGTGATATGGAACCTTGTGGTACAATGTCAGAGAGATCCATACACTAACACACAAGTAATGTCTGGAAGTTACAAAAATGCTTATTGCTGGCCCCTAATTCCTGAACTGTTGGTACCATAACCCCCAAAATCAATCCCCACCTTACTTTTGTGGTATTGAACCTTATGGTAAAATTTCATGGAGATCCATTTACTTAAACTAAAGTAAGAGTGCGAAAACCAATGTGTCTTCGGACGACGACGCCAACGTCATACCAATATACGACCGCTGCGCAAAATTATTTTGTGGTCGTATAAAAAAGAAGATGTGGTATTAAGTCTATATTTGACTGTTTTCTTGATGAACACATTGGTCTTGAACAAAGTTGTAAGTAAGATATAGTCCCACTTCATGTTATTGTCTTGAATATGCATGAAATATTTGCCACTGAAACCCAAGTGAAGAAATCAATAATCAATCAACCTGTCAATGTTTATTTTGAGCAAAAATAATCATCCTCTATGTATACTGTTGGCTACACCAAGTTAAATACAATGAGTTTGCTATATAGAACAAATATAACATCATCAAGAACAATGAACAAAAAGGTCAAAGTCATACATGTCATATGAACCATGCCAAAACTTAGCACAAAAGGACATACATCAATAGCAATAATTCTATACACCAAAGATAGTTGACTTGTTGATCAATAAACCATGAAAAGTCAAGGTCAAAAACCAACCAGAGTGATTTTTATAGTTCGTTCCTGTGTTGTACTGTTACACCACTGTCCCAGGTTAGGATCCTGCTAACATGTTTAACCCCGCCACATTATGTATGTATGTGCCTGTCCTAAATCAGGAGCCTTAAGGTAATTCAGTGGTTGTCGTTTGTTTATGTGTTACATATTTGTTTTTCGTTCATTTTTTGTACATAAATTAGGCCGTTAGTTTTCTTGTTTCAATTGTTTTACATTTGTCATTTCAGGGCCTTTTATAGCTGACTATGCGGTATCGGCTTTGCTCATTGTTGAAGGCCGTACAGTGACCTATAGTTGTTACTTTCTGTGTCATTTGGTCTCTTGTGGAGAGTTGTCTAATCATGCTCATTGGCTATCATTCCACATCTTCTTTTTATATAACATGTACATCTTACAATAATTCCACACCAAATATATTTTTCTGTTTGTTTATCATGTTTATAGTAATCGAGATGCAGACTTGACCCCTAATATTATTATATGCTTGTTTCATGAAATGAGGTCAAGATTAGGCGAATCTGCAACCATATCTGACGGACATGACAGACATGGTTTTCTCTTTTGAATTTTTTCATATTTTTCTGGTCGGGGCCTTTTGTAGCCGACTAAAGGCATGGGTTTTTCTCGTTGTTCTACAATTGCTTATATCAAGTTATTGAAAAGTCTGGAGGGTACTAGTTGTCTGATTGGCAATCATACCGCATCTCTTTATTTTTAAGATGAAAAAAAGTAAATATCTTATGATGTGTGTCAATCAGTTACTGTCTCATTTGTTTTTATACGCTACATCTCTTTTTAGTCCCATTGACAGCTGCAGGCATGACATGAACCCAGATCTAGAGTGGCAATACAGCAATTGTAAGGGGGTTCAAAGTCAAAAAAATTTGAAGAGTCTAAAGTTGAATAAGTAACAGAAACCAGATACTGAAAAATTAAATAAATAAATATCAACTGTTTTAATCATCTTGTATTTCTAATAAAGCCATATCAAGATCTTCGAAGTATTCATAGGCCGACAAATTGTAGTCTTCAGTATCGCTATCTGAAACAGCAGAATCTTCTTGCTCCTCGAGCTCCTCAACAACTTGTTCTGACAGAAATAACTTCTCAAGAGGTAACATATCACAGGATTCACAATTACAAGACTTAGTACACAAGTCACGGTATGAATGTTTCCTGCTTTCTTTCTTCATCAAATCATCCAAGTCTGAATTTCTGAGGAAATTACACATCAGATCCTTTCTCCTACAATCTTTAGCTTTAAGAATTGCCTTAACTTCCGGTTTCAACTTCTGCAAGTGGTATCCATTGTATAGGATAATGGCAACTGATGGATTTCCATCCCTCCCCACTCGCCCTATTTCTTGCAGCAAATCTACCAGATTATTTGGAGGTCCAAATAATACCACTCCACTACACTTTTTTACATCTAAACCCATTCCCAGGGCACTGGTTGACAAAATAAGTCTCAAATCACTACTTTCCTCCTTCAATGCATTAATTATGATGTTTTTGTTAACATCTGGAGTTTCAGAATGGAACATCTCAATATACTTGGCACAATGTGGCAATTCTGTTACAATGTATTTATAAAGTTTGGAAGTGTCATTTATCGATGAACAATACAAAAGTGTACGTGGGAAGTCCTGACTTTTTTCATCTAATGCATCTACTAACCATGTCATTCCAATTTCAATTTAATTTTTAATTTTGGAAGATACTAGTTTAATATTAGACTTGTTTGGTGATAAATTAATTTCTGTTGTGTCCTCCACTAGCTGCAATATTTTCATGACTTTTTTCCTAAAGCTTACAGTGCAAGTTGCACTTAAAGCCAATACTGTAGCATCGGAAAAGAGAAAACCATTTTCGAAAAGCCTTTTTTTCTGTCTCCTTCATCTTGGCCCCTGAAAGAAAAATAGAAATAATTACTTCTATAAAAACTTTTATAAATGGTAAATATCAGCACCTCTTGCCTAGATTGTTAATTCTTTTGGCAAAACAAAATTAAATACATGTATGTGCTTGTCCATATTGTTATGTAACAGCCTATCATTCAGTGGTTGTTGTTGGTTGCTGTCTATCACATTTGTTTAGGGTTTTATTTTTCATACATTCTTATAATTACATTGTAATGGTTCATCATTTTGCAAGTAGTGGTCTTAAAAGAGCTTACTTTTTAGTATTAGGTTATCTCGTTCTTGAAAGCTGTACAGTTCTGTACCAGTGGTCTTAATTTTTTACTTCTATATTTTTGAAAATCTAAATTCATAAAAATGGGAAGGGAGTACACATCAATATATAGAAACAATTCATCAAAGTTTCATGCTAATTAGTTGAATAGTTTTTGAGTTACTGTCTGACAGGTGGACGATTGACAGACAGTCACAGGTTAGGGGAGGGTTGGGATCCCGCTTACATGTTTAACCCTGCCACATTCTGTATAGTGCCTGTCCCAAGTCAGGAGCCTGTAATTCAGTAGTTGTCATTTGTTTATGTGTTACATACATTTGTATTTGTTTTTCGTTCATTTTTTATGCATAAATTAGGCCGTTCACTCTGGTGAAGATGACCCTAAAATGCAAAAAAAAATGTAGGTGGGCAGTCTCCAAAAAGACATATTTCTATGATAACTTCTATAATTTAAATGTACACTGTACAAATACCCTTTCTCCATTTCACTGCGTTTGATTAAAGATTGAAATCCAATGAAATAATTCTTATTGTTGTAAAGTCCAATACAGAAATGAATATAGCTGAGATTTCAATAAATGCATGGCATATTTTCTCAATTTTGAGATGTTTCTGCCAATGTATCTGTTTGGCCATCCAACAAGGTCTTTTAGACTGCACTTTTTCATATTTTTTTTTTTATTTTTTCATTGTTTAACACCTGAACACAAACATGACAAATAACAATCTAATTTAAAAATTAAGTTTCCCGCACGTTTCTGAGCCATGTAGTTAATTATGCTGTATCATTTTGCTCATTGTTGAAGGTCAGATGGTGACCTATAGTTGTAAACTTTGTCATTTGTTGTCTGGTGGAGAGTTGAGTTGGCAATTTTACTTCAAGTCTTGTACATGTACGACATCTTCTTATTCTTATATGCATGTATATTTGTTTTGAGATAGATTATTAGTACATGTAATTAACAACATTTCCCTTGGACTCTGGTGCTTCATTAATACAACATGTAGTATATACATGTATCTTTATACAAAGTATGAAGAACTAGCATTATGGCCAAAACGACTGTAAAATACTGGCAATATGACCGATACAATCTGTTCTCAGTGAAATGAGACAAATTTATGTGCTACCGTGGCTATGATCAACTGCTTCTGCAGTTTTTTTTTAACTTTGCTCATGTATATCTAAGTTTCATATTACTGCTTTGTTACTGTTAGTCATGTGTATGTGTTGATATACTGAAGTTAAAATGTATGTTCCTGCAAATAAATTTTATTTTATTTAATAAGGCATACATGTACATCTTTGCCTGGTCAGATGCGGATCCAGGACTATGGAAAAGGGGGCCCTGCATCTAGACACCATAAGGTGTGGGAATAACATCTTAAGACATTTTTGTAAGATAGAGGCATTGCATTAATTAAATAAGAAGCTCCAACAGCATATGCGGATCCAGGGGGGCCTGGGCCCCACTTTTGTGGGAAAAATAGTTGATTATATAGGGAATCACTGAAGCATGACTGGAGCGGGGCCCCCTCTTAGGTCAGTCAGTGGGCCCCCCTTACAAAAAGTTCTAGATCCGCCACTGTACAGGGGGATAACATGTCACTCCCTAACTGATTTCTCATGTGGTATAAACATCTTTAATATACAACACTGCCAACATAATAATTATAATATAAATTAGGTGTTTAATGGCATTAAATACTATAGTATAGACTATTCCATTTATTGAAGCCTTACTACCACTGCATGCTTAAAGTTACACTAACCTTTGTATGCAGCAGTAATATTTCCAATGTGCGCGAGTTTTTCCACCTGGTCCTGCATCAGAGCTACTAAGGGACAACAGACTAAAACTTTTCAGTCAGAACTGTTTTCAATAACCTCCCGGACAACTGGAAGGTACAGTTGAAACGACAGTGACTTGCCAAAACCAGTCGGGAGTACAGCCACGCACTTCTTCTTGTTAACTAAACACTCTAAAATTTCCTTTTGCTACTTCTTTATATCATTTATACCAAATTTTGGCAAAACTTTTGTCAAAACGTTGTCCAAACTGGGCGCATCCATGTTTTTTAACGATCCGATAATGGTATACAAGCCCGTCGCTGATTGGTTAATCGAAATTGATTTTCTGCACGCTGATTGGTCGGTCAAAGTTCACCAAATTTGACCCTAGACATGACCCTCAAGCGGCTGTTGTTAGATCTCCCACGCGCGACATATAAACAACGAGGAGCAAGTGCGGAGATTTAATTTTAATTAGATTGGGTTCTGGGAAAAGATATAGCTTCTCATCTGGCCAACCTGAGGGCAGTCTTACAGCGCTTAAGGGAATACGGCCTCAAGCTCAAGCCAAAGAAATGTGAACTGTTTCAAGAACAGGTAGAATTCCTTGGCAGAGTAGTGAGCAGGCAGGGTATGAATATTGGCCCCGGCTATATAAAGGATGTGAAGAAATGGCCAACCCCTCACAATACTAAATCTGTAGAACGTTTTCAGGGGTTCGCCAACTATCACCGGGCTTTCATTGAGGGGTATTCTAAAATCGCAGGCCCCCTTCAAGATGTTACAGGCAAAAGGTCTTTCACATGGGGGGAAACACAGCAGGAGGCATTTGATAAATTGCGGGAGGCTCTCACCTCTGCACCCCTACTGGCCCTACCAAATACCTCTGATCCATTTATCCTAGACACAGATGCCTCAGACTATGCACTAGGGGCAGTTTTGTCCCAAATACAAAACGGCGAGGAAAGGGTAGTTTGCTATGCCAGTTTTACTCTAACTCCAGAGCAAAGGCGGTACTGCACTACCAGGAAGGAGCTCCTGGCAGTAGTACGCTTCACCAGACAGTTCCGGCACTACTTGCTGTGAAGGAATTTTGTAGTCCGCACAGACCACAGTAGCCTTACCTGGCTGCTTCGCTTTAAGCAGCCTCAAGGGCAGCTGGCTCGAGGAGTTGAGCCAATATCACATGGAGGTGCGACATAGGGCGGGCTCCAAGCACATAAACGCGGATGCCCTGTCCAGAATGCCTATTACTCTCCATGTCAGGACTTTAAAATCGATGTCAACCTGGCAACCCTGCCCTGTGGGGGTTGTCCATACTGTGCAAGGGCTCAAACACAGTGGTCTAAATTTATGACCGATGTGGATGACGTGATCCCATTGGCATCCAAAGGAACAGGTGTGGGGGGACGATCTGTAAACGAAATACTGGTAACTGGCCAAGATTCTGCAGAGGTTGGGTTTTTAGATGAAATACCGGTTGTCGATCCAAAAACAGCTGATAAGGGTATTTGCATATCACGGGTGACAGTGGCCACTGTAGGTAGAGATGTGGTGATAGTCCCAGACGACCCAGAATGTTCCATCCGGGTTGTCCAGGATGGGCTTGGGGTGGTGTTAGGGAAATATTCTGTTGAACAAATTTGTGACGCACAGAGCAAAGACCCTGAATGTAAGTGGCTCACTGAGTGGCTTGACGATAACAGTTGTCAACCTGCTCAGGGGGACCTGTTCCGGAGTAGCCAACCAGCAAAATTTTACTGGACAATCAAGGAACGGTTCAGTAGGGATGGACGGGGAATGATAATGTATCATGCAAAAGATGGAGAGGGAAACAGGTTGCTGGTGCCCCGAGAATGGAGGAGGGACATTATGGAATTATGCCATGACATCCCCTCAGCTGGGCACCAGGGCATGACTAGAACCCAAGAAAGAGTAAAACAGTTTTACTACTGGCATGGGCTTAAAAAGGACTTGGAGGGCTATGTAGCAAGTTGTTCGGCATGTAACCAGAGCAAGAAACCGAATAAGACTGCAAGGTGCCCAATGACAATGTTTCATGCTGGGGCTCCTATGGAGAGAGTGCACCTCGATTTTGTAGGGCCCCTACCAAAGTCAGATAGAGCAAATGAACACCTGCTCATGATTGTAGATCAATTCAGCAAGTGGGTGGAGTGTATCCCCCTCCCCTCTCAGACGGCTGAAGTCACGGCAAGGGCGGCTGTTAACGATTTTTTCTGTAGGTTTGGGTATCCATACGAAATATTTACAGACCAGGGACGAAATTTTGAGAGTACTCTTCCAATCAGTTTGTGAGCTGCTCCACATCTACAAGGCTCGGACCACCCCATATCGCCCTTCTGCTAATGGCCAGGTGGAGAGATTTAATCGCACCCTCCTGGCCTCCATCAGGTGTTTTGTGGGGACCAATCAGAAAACTTGGGACTTACACATTCCCCAATTAGCGGGGGCAATTAGGGCATCAGTGAATCGATCCACTGGGTTTACCCCCAATCGCCTCATGTTGGGCAGAGAGGTAAACCTCCCTGCTGAGTTAATGTTCAGGCCACCAAAAACAGGGCCATCTCCAGACCTGGCAGGTTATGTGGGTGACTTGGAAGAGGCCATACAGTCTGCCCATGAGGTTGCGAGGGCAAACCTCAAGACCTCCCAACTTAGAGCTAAGCAAGCTTACGATCTCAGGGTAGTTGCCCGTCAGTACAAGGTAGGGGACGTTATCTATAAGCTGGACACAGCTTCACTACCAGGCAAGTGCAAGAAGCTAAGCCCTATGTGGAGGGGACCAGGGGTCATCCTTGAAAGGATATCCCCTTACCTTTATAAGGTAAAAATGAAGAAAGCCCTCACCACGGTAAACCACGACCGTTTAAAGCTGTGTAGGGATAGGGAGCTACCAGCATGGGTAAATCGGGCAATAGTAGAGCTTCAAAAGGGAGGGGTGGCCCAAGCAATGCAACTTAATAACCCAGCAACCCCTTCACAAGATAGCGTTCAAGGTGCTGTCGGGGTGGACCTGGTGCCCCCACCCTACAATCAACTGAGGGCAGGAAAACAAATGCCTCCACGGGAAGTACTGGGGCACTGTACTGCATTTGTCGAGGACCTTATACGGGAGAGTTTATGATCTCCTGTGACAAGTGCAATGAGTGGTACCATGGTAGGTGCGTGGGAATCTCTCCACGGGAAGCTGAAGAGTGGGAAAACCAGGACTATGTATGCTCTGGTTGTAAGACAAAAATAAATAGACCAGATCCACCACAAGCTAGTCTGAACCCTACTGGACTGCGGTCAGCCCGTAGGAAGGGTTCAGAATAGATTGCTGTAATAATGCTGTTGTACATAAGAAGTTTTTTAGTCATTGTAAATAGTTTTAAGAGATTGTACATATGAAGGCAACTATTTACACACCTGAGTACCTAGTTAAATAGCTGCTATATTGAATGAAGAGGCCAGATGTAAGTAAGTTGGGCCTCACAATGTTGTATTTTTTGTATTTGCAGAGAAGACAGATGTCCAGTGATGATGATAGCACTGGGGGCAGCCCGAAGAGGAGTTGGGCTGCCGAGGAAAAGAAAGAAGAGAGAGAGGTAAGCCCCAGGGGACGACACCAAAATAGGGTCCCCTCAGTTGAAAGGGGTATCCCAAACCAGGGAGAGCCCAAGGCCCAAGGGGGGAAGCTGAGGTTCCAGGAAAAGCCATCTATGGGGACCACAGGGACTCCTCCCCAAAGGCTGGAGACACAAGTCTAGAGTGGGGTTCTGGGGCAGTCAGGAACACCAGGGATGGGAGCCGCAGTTCCCGGGGAAGGGCTCGGTCAGGCAGTAGGGAGGGTACAGTTAGGGACCCCAGTGGAGGAAGGAGCCGCTGTTCCGTTTCCAGGAGCACTCCAGGGGCCGCTGTCCCGATGGCTAGGGACACCCCTGTGGGCATTCCAGCCGACCGGGATGCTCACAGCGCGCCTCCACTGGGTAGGGGTTTTCAGGGTAGTAAGGAAACTACACAGGAGAGGAAGAGGAGGAGGAATAGGCAGAAAGAACGCCAGGCAGGAGAAATGGCCAGACTGCAGAGGGCCCTCAGAGAGACCCAAGAGAGGCGGGCACCCCAGTCCGGAGCAAGGGATGGAGCAGGGGTGTCCGCACAGAGCTCATTCCGGGGAGGAGGAAGGAGGGGGACAGGGGTGTCGTGGCAAGGGACACCCCAACGTGGCTATACGTCCAAGGTGACAGGGGTGTCAGGACAGAGGACACCCCTGAACTACTACACAGGGAGAAAGACTGGGGTGTCAGGCTATGAGACACCTCAAGAAAAACATCAAGCACGGGAGACTGGGGTGTCAAGTCAAAGGACACCCCAATCAGACTACCAGCGGAGGGAGACTGGGGTGTCAGGCCCGAGGACACCCCAAGGAAACCACCAAGCCAGGGAGACTGGAGTGTCAAGTCAAAGGACACCCCAACCAGACTACCAGCTGAGGGAGACTGGGGTGTCAGGCCAGAGGACACCCCAAGGACCTACACCGCCAAGGGAGAGCAACCTCCCCACCCTACAGCAGTGCCCAATCCAGGGTTGCCCCATAAGGGCATTGGATATTCAGCCACATGTGATGCTGGAACATGTGGCTGAAGTATTCGGAGAATCATCCGATCCATCAAGGGCTTCCCTCGCACCAATCAGGGTAGCAGCGCTACAAGCACAAGCCTGGATGCTAGTGGATGGGGACCTAGAGGATTTGGTTACCCACATTAATAGGCTGGCAATAACCCGACCCCACATCATTGGGCAGGCAGTCCAGGGCCAGATGGAAGAAGTATGCCTGGAAGGGGGACGACCAGTTCCCCCATACTTTTCGACAGCGCCGGTTAACTCTCCTTGAGCCCTCATTGACTGGAGGGTCCAGGCAGCCATAATGGGAGAGTTGGGAGATAGGGCAGAGGCATTCAGGGGAATGTTTAGGTTTTACATGATTTTACATCAAATCAGTCACTTTCTTAATAGATTTATTTTTTCTCAATAAATTCTACATTTTTTTTTCATTTTTTTTTTAAATTGTAGTAGATTAAACTTTAAATCGACAACTTCTTTTTATAGATAATTGTATTAGATGTATACTTGAATCGGCCATTTTTGTTGATAACTATATTACATTTGACAAGATTCGACCACTTTAAATATATTATTTACTAGATGTAACCTTAAATCGATCATATTTTATAGATACGTATAGTAGATATATCTATACATCAATGACCACTATTTATAGAATATTGCCTTAGATGAAATATAAATCGGTCATGTTTTATAGATAATTGTATCAGATGTAACCTTAAATCGGTCATATTTTTGACTGATAATTATCTTTATTTTTACCAGATTCGACCACTTTTTAAAGATTACTGCATTAAAAGTTACCTTAAAGTGGTCATTTTTTTTCGAGATAATTGTATATAAGATGGTATCTTTAATCGGCAACTATTACAGAACCTACCTATTATATTTATTGTTAATTTGTTCTCGTCCTGAATATGCATGAAATATTTGCCACTGGACGTTAAGCAACCAACAACAATCAATTTAATCGGCAACCTTTTCTTTTGGTATTTCTATTACATTTTACAATGCATTAGATTTTGAAACTGTTAAGAAAACAAACAATGGGGATGTACAAGAAACGTTTCAGCCGTATTGAACATATAAATCATTTGCGGGAAGAGGCAAATCGGCACGAGGCGGTTCATTTTAATCCCTGTAGGTAACTAGAATGAGAAGGTATATATTATATAGTATTGCACATGCCGAGAGATTGCCTGTCTTTCATTGGCAATCATACCACATCTTCATATTTTTGTTGATAAAAACTGATCATGAAAAGCTGATTATTGTTCTTTACTTTAAATGTAACTTAACCATTGTTGAGTTCAAATATGTCATGGACACTATAATAAAAGAGTAAAAGAGGGTCCTCGTGCCAACTAATTAATTTCTACTATATAGTTCTGAATAAAATGCTTGTATGCAATAGATTCATAACCATTTAGTTGAAGATCTTTTAGAGGAGGAGACAGTGCACCTGTAGCTGATCCTGAGGGGATCTACGATTATAGGTGCCCCCAGAAGTGGCAAGATGGAACGAACATATATCCTGAGCCAAAGGGATCAACACTGCCCTGTGCGCGGCTGTCCTGTGGTGACGAGGGGTGTCAAGAGACACGCGTTAGGGGAGCATTTATTCTACATGTTTGCCACTACACAAGAGCCACATCTCATAAATAATGGTGTGGATATAAAAATCATATAAAAGAAATTGCTGGCGATGATGACACTACATGTTTTCAATGGGCACAAAACGTTCTTAAAATAAAACTTAAGAAAAGATCTGACAAACACCATACCAAGAAAAAACATTTCAAAACAGGTATATGCAATAAATAAAAATTACAAAGAATTGTCACAAAGGGTTATCAATTACATAATGCAGAATTTCTCATATATGATTGAACAGAATAAAAAGGTGGTGTGACAACTGGAATTAAAGCAATGCAAGGACATACTTTTGGTGAACATAACTTCAGTAATACCAAGTGGTGTGTCTTCCTTGAAAATCCTATTGCAAAATTTAGTAAGTTACCATACGGCAAACCACTCAAAAATACAGAGCTGAAGAAGGAACTAGAGAGAATTAAATTAAAGTTAGAGATAAAGGGGCATGTTGAAAACAAACCAAAATGTGCAGAACACTGTTCTACATACAGCCTAAGTGATCCTACATCAAAATGTAACAACGATAAATGTGACCATGGCCATGACAGGGGTATGAAATACAGTATGTTGAATTCAGTATCAGCTGTCAGACAAGCAATTCCTGCTGACATCTAGGAGGAGATAAACCATGACTTGCAGATACCGACATAAAACTTATCAAGTTGGAAAGCTCATTGCATTAGAACAGTGCACCAAGAACAGGCACGACGAGATGTACTAGTAAAATGGAATCACATCAATGTTTAAGTGTAATGGACTTGGCAATGAAGTTCCTACCTATAAAACACAGGCTGATTTCTATGGAAAAATGGCATTGGTTGGCACATTTCATCAGTTGTAACATCTTAATAGAATTTAGGTGGAACGCCTGCAACTCATACAGACAAATTTGATGTCCAAACCTTTGTCTATATCATGCAGCTCAGAGTATGTTCTCTGTTGTCCATAAATAACAGATTTGTTAAAACAACTGCTAGTATCAGTCAGGACTAGGTGAATGAGGTCATCTTAAAGAGCGACAATGCGGGATGTTATCACTGTGTACCACTGCTTCCTTTGATTCAACATCTGAATTCAAGTTCATATTAAGGTTCTCCAATATAACTTCAGCGAGGCACAATGTGGCAAAGACATCTGTGATGCCAAGACTGTTCATTGCAAAATGCATATGATCATGTGACAATAATACAATGTTACATACCAATAACTTGTTTAAATAATTCTGATCACATGCTTTAGAGTGATAGTTATGAATTCAAGTCAAATAAATAAAGGAGAAATAGGAGAAAAAAATAAATATCGGAAAATGACTTAAAAACAGCACTAAATCACCCCATGTAATACTAGAAAGACACAAGAGCTTACCTTAATCATACTTCTAATAAAAACATCTATGTCATGTTAAGAGTTATTTATAGTTAGTATGTCAGCAGTGGGGTTTAAATCATGTTGATATGCTGTTGAATAACTCCTTTCTGTGTTTAAACCATTTATTGTATGAATGAAAATAAACAACAGCATATGATTTGCCCAATGTTGCAATTGTTTACCATAATTACCTCTGATATACATAGTTTTGGGAATATAGTTGTAAATATTTACCTATATAAAAATGCTATATAAACTTTATAAAAATAAAAAGATGTGGTATGATTGCCAATGCGACAACAAAAGTCAAAGACTACATATCTTCAATACATAAATATTTTTGACACACCAGGTAAACGACCAAATGAAGAAGATGTAGCTGAAGAATTATATAACTTAAAGGGATGATGATGGGAACCAAAGTATTTAAGCAGGAAGAATGGCATTCCCCATCACAAATAAGTAGTTTTTTTACAAACTTTGTGAGAAAGTACTCAAATACACAGCCTATTTAGATGTAATACAATTGACAATGAGACACCTCTCTTGGTATGTAAGTTCTCCAATTGATATAGTCACGCTAAAAACTGGAAATACATGAGTTGGGTTTTGACCATTTTCCTTTTCCTCTACTGATCAAATATTAAATAAAAATGATAATTAACATAAATTCAAAAGATAGAGGACTTTCCGTTTAGAATTTTCTTTGAAGATCGGTATTTTTGAAATTTTACTTTTTACCAAATCTATTATGGTGAAATTTGTTAAAATGCAAGCAAAGTTTAAACTTCGTTATTTTTCATTTTGGTGTATTTTTTATATATTGTTCTGATAGCTCTAGTTATCAGATCCTTATATGATAAGATCTCGTTGTTTAAAAAACAAATATAGATTTGATGAGGAAAATAAGTTTCAATAAATCTATTGTTTATATTATCTGATAACCTGACAGAAAAGCACTTTAACATTGACTAATGAACCATAAAAATTAGGTCAAGGTCACATGAATCTTGCCATACAGACATGTTCCCATATATCAAAAGAGCGGTAGAAGTTGAAAAGACAAAATAAATCTGTTCACTTTACATTATAAATTTTGGTACATATATGTTCTATTCATCTTCATGTAAGTATATTCATAGAAGAAGAATATAGCAAACGAATAAAAACCTGCAGAAGATGTGAGATTTGCGCCAATACGACAACAAACAAATGACAGAAAAACCCAACCTAATAGCCATTCTGATTAAATGACACAAACCTAATTGCTTGTTCAACAACTACATCATATTGCACATGATTAGAATTGCAGCTTAACAAGCTCTTTATTTTTTACTGTTTTTTTTTTCTCACAAGTCATAACGATGGTTTACTTTTTCAATCAATGGCAAATACAGATTTATCAGCATGAAGGGAAATATGCTAGGAAGTGTCCACGATAGCAGAATATTGAAACTGACTGCCCTTCGACAACAGTAAGATGCAGGTAAAAAATGTTGTTCGTGTTATAAACTCAAGTAATAACATATATTAAAGCAAATGATTGAACAAATATCAAAATGAGTGAAAATGGCATCATTGTACATTAATGTTTGAAGAAATTGTGATAGAGAAAGTGCTTTATTTTAACTACAATAACAGGTCGTCGTGTGAATCTAATAGTGTTCTATGTCCATATTTTTGAAAATGGAGATAACTCCATCTGAAATTGTAATGACTGCTTTTCTACCAAGGAGCAATGAAAGAGCATTGATTAATTTATTGTGTTTTTTGAATTGATGAATGTTGATGTTTTCTCGTTACCGATATTGACTAACACACTGTTTAAATAAAAAAAAAAAACATAAAATATTTGGAGATAGAACATTTTTATCTTTTGGTCACATATTTTACAAGAATTAAAATGGTACTGGACTTATTATATTATAATATTATACCAGTAAACTACGAAAGCATTGAAGAATAAGAATTTAAAGGATTCAAAATTATGATTTTTATGTATATCTTTTACCATCGTATATTCTTGACACCATTATTTGTCAAGAATGATAATTAACTGGAAAACATTAAGTCATGAAGATAGAATCTTTAATTTGAACGCACAACAAAATTTTTTCAATACAAAATATAAAGCATAATCGTGGAAAATCTTGGCAAAAAGAAAGAAAAGAAATACTTCTTGTATATTTAACCAAAACAAATAACAAATAATATATAAAAAAAAAACAATAATCACAAACAGTAAATAACAGCAACCCAGAGAATGAGCATTTTGAATTCCTTTCAAAACAATGACACTGAAAATTATTACCTCTTCAACATGCAACAGTTTTCCTCTAAACTTTTACATTTGTGGTAAAGAATAATTAAAAAGATTTAAACAAAAACTTAAACACAAAAACCATTCAGGATGTAAAGGTCCAGCATACCTGAAGTCTCTTCAGACGATAATTCTGCTAACATCGTAAACTGACAATGCAATAATGAGTCTACGTCTTGTAGCTTACTTGTAACTCTTGAAAACAGTCTCATAATACTTTCTGTCATCGAGAGGCATATACTTTAACATGTCTTTCAAATCCTTTACTTTTTCCTTTGACAATAAGTTTGATTTGGTCAGCATATTAATTTTTGGCATGACAACAGTTTTCTGTTTTTTTCTTGTATTCTGTGCAACAATGGAAACCTCATTTAAACTATCATCAGAAAATGATTGATTGATTGATTGTTGGTTGCTTTACGCCGCATTAGCACAACAAGGCTATATCGCGGCGAGAGCTAATTCGAATATTTTTTACAATTTAAAGCATATTCTTAAAATCAGACAAAAGGCCCTTCAATAAACTAAAATTCTAGATGAAAGCAAATTGATTATTTACAAATAAAAATGAACATAAAGATAACGTGATCAAATTTAAAATCGTTTTAAATATAATAACATTTTTATATTTTAGAATATATTCCAACTTCTTTTAAGAATGAAACAATATTTGTAAATGGAACATTATTAAATAAATCATACATATTATTAACATTGAAATGCTTCTTACGAATATCAGCAAAGTCAATACAATTGATTAAACATGTTTTATAGTATACTTGCAGTTACAAGGTATACATTGTGGTTCTACTTCATTTTTTAAAAGATATTCGTGTGTTATTCTAGTATGACCAATACGACATCTAGAAATAACACACTGATCTTTTCTGCACATAAAATTATTGAAAGGTTTACACAAATTAGGTTTAATTTCATGTAATTTATTACCATATTTTTTACTCCATTCATTTTTCAATATATTAAAAACATATTCTCTAATATTAGATTTAAAATCGGTATATGGTATATCACAGTTAGATAAAGGGTCACCCAGGGCATTCTTTGCCTCAAGGTCTACAGCTGTGTTTCCAAGGATTCCAACATGACTCGGCACCCATAGAAAAAATATTTCTTTAAGAAGAATTTTTAAATTCCTCATTACATATAAAATTTTTAGAATTGTTGGGTTTTTAATTTTAGTATTTTGTATAGCTTGTAAGCATGAAAGTGAATCAGAACATATAATAAATTTGGATTTATCTGAAGAAGCAATAAATTTCAAAGCCAAAATTATTGCTTCTGCTTCAGCAGTAAAGATCGATGCATCAGATGGCAAACGGAGAGTTGCAGCTCTGTCCCTGAAGACAGCAGCAGATGCAACTCTGTCACCATCTTTTGATCCATCAGTATAGACAGTTGAGAAATCTTAATAATTGGCTTTGATTTCAGCATAGTGTTGCTGAATTAAAAGAGGATTTGTTTTATTTTTATTGTGTTCACGGAGATCAAATATCATTTTTGGTTTGGGAAGTTCCCATGGAGGACAATTGCAAGTTTCAACTTGAGCAACAGATTTTAAATCAAAAGAAGCTAAATGTGGTTTTAAACGTATACCTAACGGAGGAATTTTATTTTCATGTTTTGCCAAAATATCTTCATAAATTGGATTAAAAACACAGCTGTAGGCAGGATTATCTGAGTAGGCTTTTAGTTTGACAGCATATTGAAGTCCAAGCTTCAAACGTCTGTTAGAGAGTGAGTGCTCATCAGCCTCTACATACAGACTCTCAACTGGTGAGGTTTTAAATGCGCCAAGACAGAGACGCAAACCCTGATGATGCGCAGCATCAAGAATCTGTATGTAGGACTTCTTTGCAGAGCCATACACTACAGAGCCATAATCTAGTTTAGATCTAACGAGAGATCTATATAAATTAAGTAAAATGTTGCGATCAGCACCCCAGTCGGTGCTGCCGACAACTTTTAAAATATCTAATGCTTTTAAACATTTCGATTTTAACATTTTGATATGGGGTAGAAAGGTTAACTTTTTATCGAAAATTAACCCAAGAAATTTGGTTTCATCAACCATTTTGATTGGGTTGCCGTACAAAGTGAGTTCTGGATCAAGATGCAATTTCCTTTTGTTACAAAAATGCATCCCGACCGTTTTTGAAGTGGAAAATTTAAACCCATTTTCCGAGGCCCATTTTTCAATTCTTCCAAGACATAACTGTAATTGTCTTTCTATGTTATTCATATTTTTGCCTCTATAACATATTAAAAAGTCATCAACATACAATGAACCTTCAATATTACTTTTTAAAACTTCAACAAGGCAGTTGATTTTAAGACTAAATAATGTAACAGATAAAATACTGCCCTGAGGGACACCCATCTCTTGATCATACAGATCAGACATGGTTGAATTTACTCTAACATTAAATTGTCTGTTAGATAAAAAATTCGAAATAAAATTTGGCATATTGCCTTTCAACCCCATATCAAACAGATCTTTTAAAATACCATACTTCCATGTAGTATCATAGGCTTTTTCTAGATCGAAAAAGACCGACACTACATGTTCATTTTTCGCAAAACCATTACGAACAAATGATTCGAATCGAACAAGATGGTCAAGAGTACTGCGACCTTGGCGGAATCCACACTGGATATTGGCTAAAAGCCTATTAGATTCCAGGAACCAAACAAGGCGATCATTGACCATCCGTTCTAGTGTTTTACAGACACAACTGGTAAGAGCAATTGGCCGATAATTAATAGGATCCGTGTGATCTTTACTTGGTTTTGGAATAGGCACGACGGTTGCAAGCTTCCAGATTGATGGTAAATCACCAGATTCCCAGATGTTATTCATAAGCTGCAAAAGAGCTTCCAGCGAGGAATCTGGCAAGTGTTTTAACAGTTGGTAGTGAATATTATCAGGCCCACAAGCTGTATCATGGGCTTTTGACAGAGATGTTTTAAGTTCTTCAAGAGAAAAGAGTTTATTATAATTTTCACCATTTTTTGATTTAAAGTTTAATTTAATTTTTTCTTTTTGTTTTTTAACTTTTTTAAAATCTTCCCTGTAGTTGTTAGAAGAAGAAGATTTCGCAAAAGTTTCACCAAGCTTGTTGGCAATATCCTTTTCAGATGTTAATAAATCATTGCCATTTTTTAAATGTTTAACTGTGGCTTTAGAATTTTTACCTTTTATCTTTTGTATCATGTTCCATACTTTTGTCATCGGAGTGCGAGATGTTATCTCCGAGACAAATTTCTTCCAAGACGTTCGTCGTGCTTGCCTGCAAGTCCGCCGTGCCTTAGCGCGAAAAACACGGAAATTACTCAAGTTTTCTGTCGTTGGTTGTTGATTGAACCGTTTTTCAGATTTTTTACGGTCACCTATTGCTTGATCACAAGCATCATCAAACCATGGTTTGCTGGGATGTTTCGGATTTGCCGAGGTCTTAGGAATAGTTCTGTCAGCAATTGACGTTAAAACTGTATTAAAAGTTAAAATTGGATCTTGTACAGTCTCAAACATCTTTGACTGAAGTTCCGCTTGACAGAGATTCTCAAACAAGGACCAATCCGCCTTGTCAAGTTTCCAACGTGGTACTCTCTGTTGGGCAGAAGTAAAAAGATGTTCAAGTACTATTGGAAAGTGATCACTTCCACATAGATCATCATGAACACGCCATGAATAATCCAGAAGAAGAGAGGGATCGCAAATAGTGATATCAATAGCAGAATAAGACCCGTTTCCAGGATGAAGATAAGTATTAGATCCATTATTAAAAATGCATAATCCTTCTTGAGAGACAAAGTCCTCAATGATCTTACCTTTGATATTATTAGACTTGCTTCCCCACAAGGGGTTGTGTGCATTGAAGTCGTCCATAAGTATAAATGGTGAGGGTAATTGATCAGTGAGGTTTTTGAGTTTAGCTTTATCTATAATTGAATTGGGTGGAATATATAAAGAACATAATGTAATTGTTTTATCTAATGATAAACGAATTGCAACTGCCTGCAGATCCGTGGTGAGTTGGACTGTGCTATGAATGACGTTGTCCTTCACAAAAATGGATGATCCGCCTGCAGCACGTTCATCTACCTTAGAAAATGTGCTATACATGTTGTATCCTTTTAAAGATACATTGTCACTTTCTTTTAAATGAGTTTCTTGAAGACAAAATGCAGTAGGTGAAAATGACTGAACTAGAAGCGTTAACTCGAGAAGATTTATTTTAAGACCTCGGCAATTCCATTGGATGATATTAGTCATGATTTGTTAATAGACGGGCGAATGCTATCGAGTTTGCCAGCATTCTTATTTCGCTCACCCTGAGATTGTAATCTTTCGGGTGGCGGAACACTTTCGATTTCCATTTCTGATTCGTCGTTAAGTGTTGAAAATCTGTTGTGTGAGGAGAGTCGTCGATCTCCAGGACCATGCGCAGCTGGTTTTACTCCGCCTCGACCCCTACCCCGCAGCCTCGAATCAGAAGACTTCTGAGAGGATGTATTTGCTGGCTTCTTTGGGACATCCTTCTGTTCTGGAGAACGAAGAGGAGACGGGGCTTTAGAAGACTTTGTACTGGATGCAGAAGATAAACTAGTTTTATTAGATGCAGATGAAGGAGGACTATTGGAGATGGAAGAATCATCTATGTCACTGGGAAGATCCCAGACAGATTCACCGCCCCAACTGTCTGATTTAACTGTATCTTTTTTATTTGATTTCTTTTTTTCATTTTTTTTAGATGATGACATTGAGCTCTGTAAGGAAGATTGAGTTGACTGAGTACTGGTTTTAGAAGGTGTTGGTTTTCTTGGAATTAATATTTTATCGTTAGGTTCTGTTTCAACAGGCAGCATTGTAAATGTCTCAGCATCAATAGGCCAGGTCATGCGAGTTTGTGTATGCTCGTGACTGAATGAGCGCACAACTTTGCTGGCGTACGATGGTCTGTTCGAAACAAGGAGATCATTCGAAACAGAAGCTATCTGTTTAGCTTCTGGGTAACTGATGTTTCTTTCTGTTTTAATTTTGATAATATTTTTTTCTTTAAGGTAAACAGGGCAGTCCATATGATGAAAAATGGGATTCACCACAGTTTACGCATTTAGAGGATTCAGAGCTACAGGTTGTTCCCTCGTGTCCTTCGTCAGAACACTTGAAGCATCTCTGCGTACCACGACATTGTTTGCTTCCATGACCAAACTTTTGACAAGTGAAGCATCGAATTGGGTTAGGGATAAACCTGTCAACTCTGATTCCAAAGCAACCTAAAGTAATAGATGGAGGAGGAGTTGGAGTTCTAAATGTCAAAAGATATGTATTTAATTTGATTATATTTCCATTCTTTTTTATTTGAAATCTAACAACATCAGTTACACCTTGGCTTGAAAGTTCCTCACAGATTTCTTCCACGGTAAGGTCACCAAGGTATTGACTTCTGTCTCGAATGATCCCCTTACAGCTGTTCAAACTGTTGTGAGGAGAGGCAGAAACAGGAAAGTTTGTAATTGTTGTCAGTGTAAGCAAATTTGTTGATTGACTTTTGTTGGAACATTCAACCAACAAATTGCCTGATCTCATTTTTGAAACTTTTTTTACAGTACCAGCAACGCTTTGAATTTGTTTGTGAATCACAAAGGGAGATATTTTGGAAATTGGTTTTTCATCTGTTCCTTTTATTACAATAAATCTTGGCCAACTGTCATCTTCCTGACAGGGCACTGAATCATCACATTTTCTTTTTTATGTATTAAAGCTGATTTAGAGGGTTGGTTTTGTTGTGCCATAGGAAATGAGAAAGATTCACCATTCTTGTCATCCACCCATCTCGGAGTGCCTACAAGGGCGATGCTGTGTTTCCGTGGCGAGCCGGGGTCAAGTGCTAATGCTGAAAACGAGCTCCAAGTATAACATGTATAACGTAGCTGGTCCTCAAAATTAGCACCCAAGATCCACTGCGGAAAGCACCAGATGTTCCAAGAATAGTATACTCAAGCAGAGCGTATCCATCAAGCGAAATAGAAAGCGTACCACTTGATTGACCCATGAGCCATCGCCTTCTTCAGTTTTCCGAAATATAAATAGCTTAATTTAAAACACATGTGTATATAATGAAAAATATTACAAGAAAGCTTATTGTTGAGGATTAACTGAAGGGCTCGACATGACCAGCCGATTGATCGAACCGGGTCCATCCGACCTCCCGTTTAGATGATATTGGAGCCAAAGCAGCTTATTGAACAATAGTCTCGTCCGTCCGGGTATTTTCTGACCGTAAGGAGTCTGGCTACAGCCCTCATCCGCAAGGATCTCGTCAACCACCGACACGGGTAGCAACCCACGGCCAACGGGTTGGAGAGCCTATTTTATTCAAAACATCGGGCAACTCGTACGATGTTCGGATCACTTTAGTCTGGTCTCTACCCTTCGACCTGTCCAGCATGGGTAACCCTACCAGGAGACGAAGCTCCAGCTGGCATAGCTCTTGGGGTCACTGAGACACGCAAGCCCCCCGACCACGGCAAGGATAGCGATCCACCGGGGGGCATCAGAAAATGATACCTTATACAAAACTTGTAACGGTTTTTCAACTTCTAACTTTATATACTTTATCTTAGTAAAGGGTACAGAGTTATATTTAAATGTCCGACTTGCTGCCTGGAAATCAAAGAAGTGTTCAGGCTGTAATTGAATCATTTTCATTGATCTTTTACGAACTCTTGTCGGCATTCGCAAAAAACTGACAGGACTAAAAATCTCGCTAGGATTCAATGCTTTCTCAATATGAATGTGTACACAGTCAACTTCTTGAATAGATGAGTGGCCTGGCTCAGAAAATTTGTGTTCTACAGACTTGAGCGAATATGATGTGTCACTTCTCATAAAATGCTGCAATGCACTAACGACTATAGAGTTACGATTCTGGGGGATGCAAGAGTCAGACCATAACGTTATGGTTTCTAAAGTAGGAAAATCTTCAAGCACTTTTTCTAAAATTTTGAGTAAGGCACTCGAAATATCATTGGCACCTCTGCCTGCTATGTTTTCTGACCATACTGCATTATATGCACATTTATTTCAGGACAAATGATCGGTTAAGTTAAACACATTCAATTTTCTTTTGTAAAAAAAATTTGAAATATTTGCCCTTGGACAAGTTATAACATTTTCCATGTCAAAACAAAGAACTGCCTTGTCGGAACTTCTGTCGTTATCTCTTTCCACCTTGGAATTCGATTTTCCAACTATGTGTAGTTCATACTTCATTTTTAAATCTTCACTAACTTGATTGATCAACTTATTGGATTTGTACTCCTCACAATGATCACATCGGTCTTTTTTGGGAGTGTGGAAACCCAAATTAAATTCCAAATTAAATATGTATTTATATGTATGATATTTTTCTGGAATTACACCTGTAGCATTACAAGTTAAAACGTAAAGCTCATACATTTTTGCTATCGACAAACACGGATCAAGGTATTGTCTTTTTACAGAAGACCTACAATAATGGGAGTCAATTCGATGAAATGAATTTATATGGTTTCCGATTCTGTCTTTAGACTCATCTGCTATTTTCCTTTTAACATGTCTTCCTCTTTTGTCCTCAAACTGTGGAGACTTTTTATCAAAAAACCACTGAATCCTAAGGCCACTTATATCTAGAGTTGTAAGAAAAAACTCTTTACAAACACGAATTTTACCACACTCCTTAGGTATATGATACTTGTATGTAAATTGTTTCCTTGAAATTTCTTTGTTTGTTCGCTTCCTTTCTTTCTGTAATTTTTCAATATTATTTCCATAAAATGCATTCTTTTCGGAATCGCTATGTGACCAAAAAGTTTTAAAAATCGCTTTCCTTTCAGTTTCTGATATTTTTTTACTACATTTAAATCTGCATCCACCATTACAGTCCTTCGTTCCTTTCTTAACTTCTCTCTTTCGCTGTGTATTACCCCTAGTATTTATATATTCCATACCTGACTGACGTCTTCTTTTCCTAAGATTTTGTTTCCATAATTCCGTTTGTCTTTTCCTTTTTCTACTTCTCATCGTTTCATCACTTGCATTTGTATCATCGCTTGTTTCCACATTTTGTTCTTCTATTGTGTTTTCATTTTGCTCTTCTGTTTTTTCTACATTTTGTTTCACTATTGTATTGTTAACATTACCCTCACCTTGATGACTTGAGACTTCGTCAATTTGTTCAATTGTATCAAAATCTTCCGCATTTCTTGAAACTATGGTTTCATTTTCATTAGGTAGTGCTATTGCAGTATATATAATGTTATCAGTTGAATCGCTTTGAAATTCATTAGAACATGTAGAACTGGTTGTAGGATTTAGAATCTGTACATTTGCATAGACATGTTCAGTGTTATGTTCCTCATTTAAATCAAAACTTCTGTTAACATGGGTTTCAGATATATTGTTTACAACTGAATCTGTAAACTGAAAATTGTGATTTTCATCGACTTTTATAATAGTGCAGTGGTCATCACTGTTTTGAATTATAGAATATAATTCTTGATCATTGGAGACTGTGTAAATCTCTTCTTCAGAATTATTTTTATTAGAATCCATTGTTAATTATTAAATATTGGTTTATATATGTGATAGGAAAGGTCTGTGTAATTAAAGTGTATCTCCCTGTGTAAGTCCTCTTCATTCACAGATGAATCAAGACTAAAGTATATAGACATAAGTGTCCAGTAACACTGATCAAGAATTGATGTCACTTCAAAAAATTTCAAAAATATACCACATATATCTAAAATTTCTAATTGTGGTATACACGAAACAATATCTTTGATTGTCTTTGGGTTTACTTTATTAAATGAGAGATATAAGTTTTGAAGTTTATGACACTGCGATACTACATGAAAATCACAGTCATTCAGATTATCACACTCTGAAAGATCAAGAATTTCAAGATTTGGTAGGTACTGTAGAAAGCATGTGCTAGATATTGAAGTTCTAGTTAAATTTAACCAGGTGAGTTTTCTTGCACAGCTTAAATTTGATATAAAACTATAATCTAGCACAGAAAGACGGCCTGTGTAAGTACAATATCCAATATTGAAAACTCTGAAGCTCTTTGAGTGTCTAAATATGTAAGGTAAGTCTTCCTCCTTTATTATTTGAGGCCAATAAAATTCAAATACTCTCCACAAGACAGGTGTTGATTTAATTAGGTGGTAACATCTTTTACAAACTCTATTTACTACAAGCACGAGATCTTCTAGATCTAAGAAGAAAAATATCCTTATCAGAGGAACATTAGGTAGGTTTAAGATTGACAGCAAAAGACAGTTATCCCTGTAAAATAATCAAAATGTATAATTAATTCTTAATTGGTGTTTTTGTAAAAATAAGATTATAATGATGTATCTCCAAATTAACTTGGAAAATGAAAGTTTTAAAATGTTGTATCTCCATATATCATGCTTTATACTTTAATCTCTTTCTTTTTCTTCAGAAATATGTTTATATCACTTAGTTAATACACATTTAAACACTAGTATTTCATTATTAGAATGATTTTAAGTAAACAAAATTGAACTAAAAAGCTTAAATATAACTTACTTTTCTGTCATAGCTTCAAACTTTCTCCATTTGCTAGCTTATGTCATGTGACCCGAATCCAAACATTTTCATTGGATGACACATAGATCAGTATAACTTTTTCAAATAGTAAAGATGTGGAGATAGATCATTATAAAAGTATTTTATATGGCCTAAACGGAGCAAGATTCAGAGATATAGATAGATAGGGAGATAGATCATTACACAAGGAAGCTAGTAGTATTCATAGGTCAATTTATGAAAAAAATGGACATACATCACTATAATATTCACACGACGAGGTATGTTGCATGCAATTGCAGTTGAACAACTCAAGAAACCAAACACCCTACATTAATATCTCACTATAAAATGAAAATGTCTTTGCTATTCCTTTATTATTTTATATAGGTTAGTCTAAGATAAACTTGTATTGAGATCTTTAACGCAACACAACACACAATAAATTATGAAAGTACTTAAAATGGGAACAAGGTGTGCATTATTAGTGTTAATAAGTAAAATAACAACAAATGCAAAGTTAAGGATAAACCTCTATTTTATTTATCCTTTTTTATAGGAATGCATGATAGTTACCTGATAAGAGACTCTTGGTACCCTTGTCAGAGATATCTAATGACACCGTTTCTCAACCCATCAACACTAGGACAACAGAGGTTCAACTAGAGCCTTTGAAGAAATAGAGTGACAATAGAGCAGACATTTGGCATCGGGAAACAAATATTCACATGTCTACAGAAAGGAATAAGATCTTGCTCTGCCGATGTAGTTGAGATAACGGGAGCATGTGCTGTTCTCCATAATGTTGAGATAGCTAGACACGACATTGTTGATTTTGATTACATTTTTGAAAATCATCAATAGTTCATGAACTTCATTTTCAAAAAACTGTGCCACTTTAAAGAGATGGAATAGCCACCAAACAGTTAATCTTGGAGACCAAAATAGGTTTACGGTAGAAATGGTACATTGGGTCATGGAGGACTCAAAGGCCAAGGACAATCTAGGAGGACGAATGGGGATTGCCAAGAAATACCATGCGCCTCCACAAACTTTTGGGTCAGAACTAAAATTGAATGAATCCAAGCACACTCTAAATCAGGTGACCAAGATACTGGGGACTAGGGAAAGGCACACGAGGAAACTTTTTAGGTGTAAAATGACTTTTGAAGTCAAGTCGAGGAAGAAGCCAGAGGAACCAACAAAGGCGAACTTGTAGATCGGATTGATTGATTGATTGTTGGTTGCTTAACGTCCAGTGGCAAATATTTCATGCATATTCAGGAAGAGAACAAGTTTACAATAAATACAATAGGTAGGTTCTGTAATAGATTAAGGGATTATGGTCGGAGAAATTAAGACTGCCACGGAAAATTAGGTTATATTGGATAGGGACAGAAATTTAGCCTTGCAACAGGTCACCTACGGACCCCTCAAAGAGTTGTTGCAAGTGTTCATAACGTGCAAAGAGCGTGGCACTCTCTTTACACGAGGCATCGGATTTAACGTCCCCATTCAGACCGGACGTGGCTGCAAATTTGTACATCCCGCACAGCCAAACGGACGCCCCACTTTAGCACGGGTTTCACTGCCGGTCGGAGGAAGACCAATGGTGACCATACTTCTATTCCCCAGTCACCCTTGGGGGTTGTAGATCGGATATTGGAGAGGAGCCAAATTATGAAATCATGGACTCCATAGGGGAGGTAGATGACCTAGTAGATGATTCAGTAGTGGGGGAACAATCGGAAAAAGCCAAGATGCTTGCCCAAAGACCAACACCACAAACCAACCAGGTGAAAAACTGGTAAAAAAAATCTTAAGGTTATCAAAAAATCAAAACAAGATCTAAGTGATGAAAACATTTTACTGCGCAGAAAACTTGCGCGAAGCATAATTGTAAAAGAAATACAGAAACAAAAAAAGTTTTCATTTGCTTTCGTGAAATTGAAGTATTAACATAAATCAATTCCAAACTTGTGTTCCAGTTACAGAAGACATTTTTGTTAAATAAACTGAATGTGACTTTTTTCCTTTGTAATACTGGTTATTTCAAGCATTTCTGTCAGGTTTTGTCATAATCAGTTCATAGTTTGAGAAAAATCTAGTATAATGAAAGACGACATCTACAGCGATTTAAGCAAAATTTCTTCGACACATCCAAACCAAGCAGCATCAAGATAGATTATAGTGTGGACCAATAAATGATCAAATATTTATCGCATCTGCCTACAAACAGTTGAATATGATACAAAAGTTGATTTTAGGAAGATAAATAATACTAATGGACCTCTTTGTCTTCTTTGTAAGGTCAATTTGTACCTCTCATTTCCTCAAATTTCAATTTTTCAGGCCAATAAATAAAAATAATGGGGTAACTTTCACTCATTTATGATAGAAATGAGTAACTGAAGTATTTAAGCAGAATGACCAATCTATATATAAGTTTACGGTCTCTAAGGAGGTTTCATAAATCCTTACGTAAAAATTAAATTTACGCCGCGTTCCAGAGAGGGACATAAAAGGCTTCTCTTATAGTGAATAATTTGTTGTTACAGCATTAAAAATAATTTCATTTACTTATAACTATATATTCATTAAAGTATTTCCTAGGAAAATGTTCTATCATAGTAGATTATAAGGAATAAGGAGAAACAGCCCCCCCCCCCCCCTAAAAAACCACTTAGTATGGCTTGTTTTGTCAACTGAATATTCATGGAGAGTCCTATTTCAAAATTTTTTCTCATAAAATGTGTTTTGGAGACTCAATCCACTCAGAATATTTCTTTTTTTGTAATATTTCACTTAAATAGCAAGAAATGTTAACACATGAGATTACTCACAAGGTCAAAGGTGCATGTATAGCTTCCCATATTAGGTGTAATACCACCATTGCTTTTCCCCTATTAGTCTTTTAAATTTGCATTTTTCAAAAAAATGTGCAGAATTTATCTTTATTTCAAATAAAGAAATACTTTGCACGAGTAAAGTTTTATCCTGTCCAGTACTATAGAAAAAATTTCATATACCATTTCATTGCATATAAGAAAATAACCATCACTGGACGTTAACCAATCAAATTTCTCCCCTTATTTAATCTGTGTACAAGGTTTAGTAACCATGTAACCTCAAGTTTACAAAATTTTCTATAGAAATCCCAAATAAAAAAATAATGGTGCTTTGAAATACCTAAGACATATGTTTATGACACAGAAATGTTTTACTGCAATAAAATGTAGGATTAATTACCTACAACTGTCAAATTCAAGGAAATATTTTTTTTCGACCTATTTTCTTATACAACCGGATGTGACGTACCATGATTACAAAAGGAACAAAAAAAACAGTATTAGAATTATCTGATAAATTTCCAATTTAAATCAGCCTGATCTATTACTTTATCTAAAGGTAAAGTTACACACTTTGACTGAGTAGTAATACATTATGATGTAAGGCATACTTAATCTTAAATTATCAAAGAACAATTATGTTTTTGTTTGTTTATAATATAACTTTATCTTTATTGCAATTGAAATGGGACTTAATAAACCATCTGCATGTACACCTATTGACGATATTCAAATTCCACAACCTGTTCAAATTGAGAAGATTGTTTCTGAATCTGAACCTGAATTTTAAGATGGAGGACTAGAAAAAAACACTAATGCAGCTCAAATGAGTTTGATCTCTAATTGATTGATTGATTGTTGTTTGCTTTACGCCGCATTAGCACAGAAAGGCTATATCGCGGCGAGAGCTAATTCGAATATTATAACAATTTAAGGTATATTTTTAAAATCAGACAAAAGGTCTTTCAATAAACTAAAATTCTAGACTAAAGCAAATTGATTATTTACAAATAAAAATCAACACTAAGATAACGTGATAAAAATTAAAATCGTTTTAAATATAACAACATTTTTATATTTTATAATATATTCCAATTTCTTTTAAGAATGAAACAATATTTGTAAAAGGAATATTATTAAATAAATCATACATATTATTGACATTGAAATGCTTCTTCCGAATATCAGCAAAGTCAATACAATTGATTAAAACATGTTTAATAGTATACTTGCAGTTGCAAGGTATACATTGTGGTTCTACTTCATTTTTTAAAAGATATTCGTGTGTTATTCTAGTATGACCAATACGACATCTAGAAATAACACACTGATCTTTTCTGCACATAAAATTATTGAAAGGTTTACATAAATAAGGTTTAATTTCATGTAATTTATTACCATCTTTTTTACTCCATTCATTTTTCAATATATTAAAAATATATTCTCTAATATTAGATTTAAAATCGGTATATGGTATATCACAGTTAGATAAAGGGTCACCCAGGGCATTCTTTGCCTCAAGGTCTACAGCTGTGTTTCCAAGGATTCCAACATGACTCGGCACCCATAGAAATAATATTTCTTTAAGAAGAATTTTTAAATTCCACATTACATATAAAATTTTGAGAATTGTTGGGTTTTTAATTTTAGTATTTTGTATAGCTTGTAAGCATGAAAGTGAATCAGAACATATACTAAATTTGGATTTATCTGAAGAAGCAATAAATTTCAAAGCCAAAATTATTGCTTCTGCTTCAGCAGTAAAGATCGATGCATCAGATGGCAAACGGAGAGTTGCAGCTCTGTCCCTGAAGACAGCAGCAGATGCAACTCTGTCACCATCTTTTGATCCATCAGTATAGACAGTTGAAAAATCTGAATAATTGGCTTTGATTTCAGCATAGTGTTGCTGAATTAAAAGAGGATTTGTTTTATTTTTATTGTGTTCACGGAGATCAAATATCATTTTTGGTTTGGGAAGTTCCCATGGAGGACATTTGCAAGTTTCAACTTGAGCAACAGATTTTAAATCAAAAGAAGCTAAATGTGATTTTAAACGTATACCTAACGGAGGAATTTTATTTTCATGTTTTGCAAAAATATCTTCATAAATTGGATTAAAAACACAGCTGTAGGCAGGATTATCTGAGTAGGCTTTTAGTTTGACAGCATATTGAAGTCCAAGCTTCAAACGTCTGTTAGAGAGTGAGTGCTCATCAGCCTCTACATACAGACTCTCAACTGGTGAGGTTTTAAATGCGCCAAGACAGAGACGCAAACCCTGATGATGCACAGCATCGAGAATCTGTATGTAGGACTTCCTTGCAGAGCCATACACTATAGAGCCATAATCTAGTTTAGATCTAACTAGAGATCTATAAAAATTAAGTAAAATGTTGCGATCAGCACCCTAGTCGGTGCTGCCGACAACTTTTAAAATATCTAATGCTTTTAAACATTTCGATTTTAACATTTTGATATGGGGTAGAAAGGTTAACTTTTTATCGAAAATTAACCCAAGAAATTTGGTTTCATCAACCATTTTAATTGGGTTGCCGTACAAAATGAGTTCTGGATCAAGATGCAATTGCCTTTTGTTACAAAAATGCATCCCGACCGTTTTTGAAGTGGAAAATTTAAACCCATTTTCCGAGGCCCATTTTTCAATTCTTCCAAGACATAACTGTAATTGTCTTTCTATGTTATTCATATTTTTGCCTCTATAACATATTAAAAAGTCATCAACATACAATGAACCTTCAATATTACTTTTTAAAACTTCAACAAGGCTGTTGATTTTAAGACTAAATAATGTAACAGATAAAATACTGCCCTGAGGGACACCCATCTCTTGATCATACAGATCAGACATGGTTGAATTTACTCTAACATTAAATTGTCTGTTAGATAGAAAATTCGAAATAAAATTTGGCATATTGCCTTTCAACCCCATATCAAAGAGATCTTTTAAAATACCATACTTCCATGCAGTATCATAGGCTTTTTCTAGATCGAAAAAGACCGACACTACATGTTCATTTTTCGCAAAACCATTACGGACAAATGATTCGAATCGAACAAGATGGTCAAGAGTACTGCGACCTTGGCGGAATCCACACTGGATATTGGCTAAACGCCCATTGGATTCCAGGAACCAAACAAGGCGATCATTGACCATCCGTTCTAGTGTTTTACAGACACAACTGGTAAGAGCAATTGGCCGATAATTAATAGGATCCGTGTGATCTTTACTTGGTTTTGGAATAGGCACGACGGTTGCAAGCTTCCAGATTGATGGTAAATCACCAGATTCCCAGATGTTATTCATAAGCTGCAAAAGAGCTTCCAGCGAGGAATCTGGCAAGTGTTTTAACAGTTGGTAGTGAATATTATCAGGCCCACAAGCTGTATTTTTGGAAATCATAGGATAAACATTTATGAGTAGCATCTTACAGTAATCCATATGTTTACTTGTTCATTTCTTTGTTTTCCGTAAAACTATGCATAGATGTATGTTTTTTTTTTCTGGCAAAGGATTGGACTGGAAATAGGAAAAAAAAAAGTGGGCGAAAGTATGAATACAAGAAAGCTCATTATTCACAAGGGATATCCTCTTATAACTGTTTCGTGAGTGAGAAAAATAGTAAGTAATGAAAATGAATCAACACTAGAAAAAAAAATGAAATACTACAATTCATATAAAAAGAAATTTTGGTGTTTAATATCATGTTTAATATTCCTTGATATATATTTTGATGTATTAAATGAATGAACATTTTCCCGCGCTATTTTTACTATAGTACTATATTTACAACTATTTATTGTTGAATAAGTAAAAGCCCGAGTGTATCGAGTGTATCGAAAGAATCTGGTATGCGAGAACAAGTTTATATTTTCACTAAGCCGTAGGATAATTGACAAGTGATAATGGTTTGATTAAACAATACACAGGTGATAGAATTTAAAATAATCGATAATTATATGGCTAATGTCTCATGCCAAGGACGAGTAAAGGTAAATACCGGCTTTGATAGAAAAATGCATTGTTTTTTTAAAACATCGGAAGGTTTTGATGCCAAAAATCATTTGAAACTTTTAATTCCGTTAGTTAAATACTAGCTATTTCACATTCCAACGTGGATATAAGGACCTTCACTCGTTCAGCATGCTTAAGTGGATCAACGTTTCTTTCTAAATTTAGTTCAGTTACTGTAATGCCTACCCACTGGAACTAGAGGCTCCTAGTAGCATGAAATGCTCACCTGGTATTCATCTGTCCTAACTCTGTTGGAAATAGACTGTTATTTGCACAAAAAACAACCCTTAGTATCAAACTCGAAAGATTTGAATTTTGATTTTTGGTGTTTGAACGCCACTTTAAAGCACCGCATTTAGACTATTTCGTGGCGGCCGGATTTAATAGATGACGGAAGCCGGAGAAAACCACCGACCTCCGATAGGAAAACCGACATGCAAGATTGGAGTCGAGTGCTAAAACTTAATTTATGTCGAACTATATGAACAACTGCTTTCATCTTGTACTAGCATTGTCATTTTTCCCTTCTTGTTTAATCTGAATTTGATGACATACTTGTTAACTGGAAGTAAGACTGTTTGCCACATCCAGCACGCCGTTTCTCCAAATGGTGGCTTTTCTTCCATTCTCAATCGGTTAAATAATAGAAGCAATTAGGAAAACACTGTACCGCCGGATAATGATCTATTCACATTTTTTAATAACGTCCTAAGCAACAATAGCACTGGGTTCTTAAAAGAAATTGGCGAGTAATTTTTTGTCTACAAGAGTACAGCTAGTGTAATCACAATCCTTCTACATAAATTTCCAAATTCACCGATAACTTTTCAAAATGTGCCAGAACTCTGTCCTTCTTGATGGCTGTATAAAAGTAATATAAGTTGGTCAGAATTTTTAATGTTTCCCATGAAAATTAGCTATTCTTATTATTTCTCAAAAGATACAATTACAGGTGGAATTAAAATGGCCGAGGAGTTAACAAAACCTAAACAAGAGCAAAACAAGGCATTAATACTTAAACTTCAAAGATCTACTTTCCAACAAAGAAGGAAGTACAACCAGACTGTTGAAGATCGAAATATGGAAAGCATTGTAGATAAGTATCCAACCATTAACATTCAAGAATTTGTAAGCAATGAAGTCCTGATTCTAAATCTAAACTTAATTTGTAATTTAAATCAACATTATAAGGAGATTTTGATAATTAGTTTAAGGTGTTTAGGTGAAAACATGACTAAATATATTATTTAAAAAAAAAGAATAACGTCCTAAGCAACAATGGCACTGTGTTTTATTTTTCTGACCTTTCTCGCATCTGATTATTACGGCCAACAGTTTTTATAAACACAAAAACTTATGTCTTATTCGTATTATATCTGGCAGTATTGAGACAGGATAACAAAGAAAAACGCCACCATTTCGGACAAGATGTAAATGCGAAAATTTCCCCAAAGAAACTACCACGTGTTGGCTCATGTAAATTTTGAATTGGAAAAAACAGCCTCTGAAGAAACAGATGCATTAGTAGATGCAAAGAGGATAGTGTGTTCAGATAGAGACCCAGTACAGAATATTGGAATATTGGCTGGATAAAAGACGTCGTCAGTTTGACCAATCTCTATCTCAATACTATTTCATCAGTTGAAATCATTAAATCTTCAAATTTAGCTGTCATGAATGTGGTGAGAACATGACAACCTGAAACTGTTTACAGATGTATTAATGGACTTTTCCATCTGTCTATACCTGCACTAGATATCTTTTTTCGAAATTCGGAATTCGAATTCGAAAACATGAAATTTATGAAATAAATGGATTTTTGTTGTGGACAAAGGACCATCTGAAGCACCAGCAAGTACTGTGGTTAGAATGCTCCTGGTACGTTTGATAAACATATTAAATTTGGAAAAAGCTACCAAAATCTCCTTTGAAAAAATAAATTCTAAAGACAACCCATCAGAAAGAGCACATGTACCTGAAAACCTAGCACTAAGCAAACATGGCTTCACCAAAACACCTTGAAATATGGAATTAATGGCTTAAGATCAGACAAATTTGGCCAAAATCAGTTGTATTGCTTCAGAGGTGTGAAAGATACTTTTATATTTGACGATGAAGATGATCTGCGAAATTATATAAAGCTATCAGAGCATTGGAAAAATGAATGTAGTAACGGGTTTGAAGTTGTTGAATGTCCTCGCAGATATATCCAAAGTTTAGGGAGTGAATTAAGATTTCAGTGGTTCATATCTAGAAGACTATAACCACTTACGCAATATACTAGCTGACAATGAACCCATGGCTAACAGAATAATTCACAACAGTCTACACTAAAATCCTGAAATGACTATCTGATATGTGAAACAACCAATACCAGACTTTGTGCGGTGGATGCAAAAGGGAACTCATATGTTCATGCAGTTCGCATGGAACTTTGTTGAATTAATTTTATCTATTGATGTAAGCTCCCTTTTAATTTTTATATTTTATATTTTTTTAACTAGGATTTAACGTTTTAACAGTTTGAAAGAACAAAGATTAATATGAAAAAAAGGAGATGAGGTACGATTGCCAACGAAACAAATATCCACCAAAGTTCAAATAAAGTGAGTGTGTACATATCGAACTAGAGATAAAGGATACAACAGATACAGTTAAGTCGGCCTCATATCTTGACTTACATCTAGAAATTGACAATGAGAGTCTGTTGAAAACAAAACTTTACGACAAAAGAGATGATTTCAGCTTTCCAATTGTGAACTTTTCATTTCTAGGTAGCAACATTCCAGCAGCACCTGCATACGGGGAATTGAGATCACCCCTAGTTTTTGGTGGGGTTCGTGTTGCTTATTCTTTTGTTTTCTATGTTGTTTCATGTGTAATATTGTTTGTCTGTTTGTCTTTTTCATTTTTAGCCATGTGTTGTCAGTTTATTTTCGATTTATGAGTTTGACTGTCCCTCTGGTATCTTTCGTCCCTCTTATAATATCAATTTTTAAATAAAGAACAGAACTTGAATTTGATTTTTGTTATTTCAGTAAAATTTATTTTCATACTGATAAATGTATCGGATATCAGAATGCCTGTTCTAGTAACCTGGTATTATATAGACAATCATGTTATTTCAATAAATAAGTGTACTCCTATTAAAAAGTTAATACACATGTATTAGAGAAAAAAAAGTGCAACCCATAACAGATGAATGGTCTGTTTTTTTAGAATATTCATGATAATTTCCTACATAATCACAATGCTTCTATTCAATTTATACTAGTTACAAGGACAGAGTAGTGATTAACCATTAAAAAAAAAGATACTGGTGCAGAAATTTAGCAAGGGAAAGGAAATTCAAAACTCTTGTTCAGAAGTGTAGGATGCTTGACAGTTTGTCCATTAGTACATCGACTAATCATGAATATTATATCAAGCTCATCGCCTGCTTTTGCTCTGATACCAGTAGTTAGCGATGGAAAGCACCAATTAAATAATGTACTGGATATCCCAGACGACCCAGCAAGTCATACAGAAATGATGATTTTGTACAAGACAAAATACCATTATTATTTGAGATTCTAAAAGTTTCTGGACCTATACCAGCTACTAATAAATCAATAATTAAAGGCATATATGAATAATCAATACATACCTTCCCAAGCCCTTGTTTACAGATGATGGCCAACTACAACACTCTGAAGATAATACCTGTTAATTTCCTGCTTTAATGAAAATGAGGACAAGAGGAAATTTTAAGGCCGATAAATCAAAATTGGTAAATGACAACTGCAAGAAACGAGACATTGTCTGTATGTACTGTCTATGGTTATTAGATACTGTCTGAATGTATTGTTGGTGGTTTTTGGATTGATTGATTGATTGATTGTTGGTTGCTTTACGCCGCATTAGCACAACAAGGCTATAATAATTCGAATATTTTTTACAATTTAAAGCATATTCTTAAAATCAGACAAAAGGTCCGTCAATAAACTAAAATTCTAGATTAAAGCAAATTGATTATTTACAAATAAAAATGAAAATTAAGATAACGTGATAAAATTTAAAATCGTTTTAAATATAATAACATTTTTATATTTTAGAATATATTCCAACTTCTTTTAAAAATGAAACAACATTTGTAAATGAAACATTATTAAATAAATCATACATATTATTGACATTGAAATGCTTCTTACGAATATCAGCAAAGTCAATACAATTGATTAAAACATTTTTAATAGTATACTTGCAGTTACAAGGTATACATTGTGGTTCTACTTCATTTTTTAAAAGATATTCGTGTGTTATTCTAGTATGACCAATACGAAATCTAGAAATAACACACTGATCTTTTCTGCACATAAAATCTTTTTTACTCCATTCATTTTTCAATATATTAAAAACATATTCTCTAATATTAGATTTAAAATCGGTATATGGTATATCACAGTTAGATAAAGGGTCACCCAGGGCATTCTTTGCCTCAAGGTCTACAGCTGTGTTTCCAAGGATTCCAACATGACTCGGCACCCATAGAAATAATATTTCTTTAAGAAGAATTTTTAAATTCCTCATTACATATAAAATTTTGAGAATTGTTGGGTTTTTATTTTAGTATTTTGTATAGCTTGTAAGCATGAAAGTGAATCAGAACATATAATAAATTTGGATTTATCTGAAGAAGCAATAAATTTCGAAGCCAAAATTATTGCTTCTGCTTCAGCAGTAAAGATCGATGCATCAGATGGCAAACGGAGAGTTGCAGCTCTGTCCCTGAAGACAGCAGCAGATGCAACTCTGTCACCATCTTTTGATCCATCAGTATAGACAGTTGAAAAATCTGAATAATTGGCTTTGATTTCAGCATAGTGTTGCTGAATTAAAAGAGGATTTGTTTTATTTTTATTGTGTTCACGGAGATCAAATATCATTTTTGGTTTGGGAAAATCCCATGGAGGACATTTGCAAGTTTCAACTTGAGCAACAGATTTTAAATCAAAAGAAGCTAAATGTGGTTTTAAACGTATACCTAACGGAGGAATTTTATTTTCATGTTTTGCAAAAATATCTTCATAAATTTGATTAAAAACAAAGCTGTAGGCAGGATTATCTGGGTAGGCTTTTAGTTTGACAGCATATTGAAGTCCAAGCTTCAAACGTCTGTTAGAGAGTGAGTGCTCATCAGCCTCTACATACAGACTCTCAACTGATGAGGTTTTAAATGCGCCAAGACAGAGACGCAAACCCTGATGATGCACAGCATCGAGAATCTGTATGTAGGACTTCCTTGCAGAGCCATACACTATAGAGCCATAATCTAGTTTAGATCTAAGTAGAGATCTATATAAATTAGGTAAAATGTTGCGATCAGCACCCCAGTCGGTGCTGCCGACAACTTTTAAAATATCTAGTGCTTTTAAACATTTCGATTTTAACATTTTGATATGGGGTAGAAAGGTTAACTTTTTATCGAAAATTAACCCAAGAAATTTGGTTTCATCAACCATTTTAATTGGGTTGCCGTACAAAATGAGTTCTGGATCAAGATGCAATTTCCTTTTGTTACAAAAATGCATCCCGACCGTTTTTGAAGTGGAAAATTTAAACCCATTTTCCGAGGCCCATTTTTCAATTCTTCCAAGACATAACTGTAATTGTCTTTCTATGTTATTCATATTTTTGCATCTATAACATATTAAAAAGTCATCAACATACAATGAACCTTCAATATTACTTTTTAAAACTTCAACATGGCTGTTGATTTTAAGACTAAATAATGTAACAGATAAAATACTGCCCTGAGGGACACCCATCTCTTGATCATACAGATCAGACATGGTTGAATTTACTCTTACATTAAATTGTCTGTTAGATAGAAAATTCGAAATAAAATTTGGCATATTGCCTTTCAACCCCATATCAAACAGATCTTTTAAAATACCATACTTCCGTGTAGTATCATAGGCTTTTTCCAGATCGAAACAGACCGACACTACATGTTCATTTTTCGCAAAACCATCACGGACAAATGATTCGAATCGAACAAGATGGTCAAGAGTACTGCGACCTTGGCGGAATCCACACTGGATATTGGCTAAAAGCCCATTGGATTCCAGGAACCAAACAAGGCGATCATTGACCATCCGTTCTAGTGTTTTACAGACACAACTGGTAAAACAAGTGCATTGAAGTCGCCCATAAGTATAAATGGTGAGGGTAATTGATCAGTGAGGTTTTTGAGTTTAGCTTTATCTATAATTGAATTGGGTGGTATATATATAGAACATAATGTAATTGTTTTATCTAATGATAAACGAATTGCAAATGCCTGCAGATCCGTGGTGAGTTGTACTGTGCTATGAATGACGTTGTCCTTCACAAAAATGGATGATCCGCCTGCAGCACGTTCATCTACCTTAGAAAATGTGCTATACATGTTGTATCCTTTTAAAGATACATTGTCACTTTCTTTTAAATGAGTTTCTCGAAGACAAAATGCAGTAGGTAAAAATGACTGAACTAGAAGCGTTAACTCGAGAAGATTTATTTTAAGACCTCGGCAATTCCATTGGATGATATTAGTCATGATTTGTTAATAGACGGGCGAATGCTATCGAGTTTGCAAGCATTCTTATTTCGTTCACCCTGAGATTGTAATCTTTCGGGTGGCGGAACACTTTCGATTTCCATTTCTGATTCGTCGTTAAGTGTTGAAAATATGTTGTGTGAGGAGAGTCGTCGATTTCCAGGACCATGCAAAACTGGTTTTACTCCGCCTCGACCCCTACCCCGCGACCTCGAATCAGAAGACTTCTGAGAGGATGTATTTGCTGGCTTCTTTGGGACATCCTTCTGTTCTGGAGAACGAAGAGGAGACGGGGCTTTAGAAGACTTTGTACTGGATGCAGAAGATGAACTAGTTTTATTAGATGCAGATGAAGGAGGACTATTGGAGATGGAAGAATCATCTATGTCACTGGGAAGATCCCAGACAGATTCACCGCCCCAACTGTCTGATGTAACTGTATCTTTTTTATTTTATTTCTTTTTTTAATTTTTTTTAGATGATGACATTGAGCTCTGTAAGGAATATTGAGTTGACTGAGTACTGGTTTTAGAAGGTGTTGGTTTTCTTGGAATTAATATTTTATCGTTAGGTTCTGTTTCAACAGGCAGCATTGTAAATGTCTCAGCATCAATTGGCCAGGTCATGCGAGTTTGTGTATGCTCGTGACTGAATGAGCGGACAACTTTGCTGGCGTACGATGGTCTGTTCGAAACAAGGAGATCATTCGAAACAGAAGCTATCTGTTTAGCTTCTGGGTAACTGATGTTTCTTTCTGTTTTAATTTTGATAATATTTTTTTCTTTAAGGTAAACAGGGCAGTCCAAAGATGATGAAAAATGGGATTCACCACAGTTTACGCATTTAGAAGATTCAGAGCTACAGGTTGTTGTTCCCTCGTGTTCTTCGTCAGAACACTTGATGCATCTCTGCGTACCACGACATTGTTTGCTTCCATGACCAAACTTTTGACAAGTGAAGCATCGAATTGGATTAGGGATAAACCTGTCAACTCTGATTCCGAAGCAATCTAAAGTAATAGATGGAGGAGGAGTTTGAGTTCTAAATGTCAAAAGATATGTATTTAATTTGATTATATTTCCATTCTTTTTTTATTTGAAATCTAACAACATCAGTTACACCTTGGCTTGAAAGTTCCTCACATATTTCTTTCACGGTAAGGTCACCAAGGTATTGACTTCTGTCTCGAATGATCCCCTTACAGCTGTTCAAACTGTTGTGAGGAGAGGCAGAAACAGGAAAGTTTGTAATTGTTGTCAGTGTAAGCAAATTTGTTGATTGACTTTTGTTGGAACATTCAACCAACAAATTGCCTGACCTCATTTTTGAAACTTTTTTTACAGTACCAGCAACGCTTTGAATTTGTTTGTGAATGACAAAGGGAGATATTTTGGAAATTGGTTTTCCATCTGTTCCTTTTATTACAATAAATCTGGGCCAACTGTCATCTTCCTGACAGGGAACGGAATCATCACATTTTCTTTTTTTATGTATTAAAGCTGATTTAGAGGGTTGGTTTTGTTGTGCCATAGGAAATGAGAAAGATTCACCATTCTTGTCATCCACCCACCTCGGAGTGCCTACAAGGGCGATGCTGTGTTTCCGTGGCGAGCCGGGGTCAAGTGCTAATGCTGAAAACGAGCTCCAAGTATAACATGTATAACGTAGCTGGTCCCCAAAATTAGCACCCAAGATCCACTGCGGAAAGCACCAGATGTTCCAAGAATAGTATACTCAAGCAGAGCGTATCCATCAAGCGAAATAGAAAGCGTACCACTTGATTGACCCATGAGCCATCGCCTTCTTCAGTTATCCGAAATATAAATAGCTTAATTTAAAACACATGTGTATATAATGAAAATTGTTACAAGAAAGCTTATTGTTGAGGATTAACTGAAGGGCTCGACATGACCAGCCGATTGATCGAACCGGGTCCATCCGACCTCCCGTTTAGATGATATTGGAGCCAAAGCAGCTTATTGAACTATAGTCTCGTCCGTCCGGGTATTTTCTGACCGTAAGGAGTCTGGCTACAGCCCTCATCCGCAAGGATCTCGTCAACCACCGACACGGGTAGCAACCCACGGCCAACGGGTTGGAGAGCCTATTTTATTCAAAACATCGGGCAACTCGTACGATTTTCGGATCACTTTAGTCTGGTCTCTACCCTTCGACCTGTTCAGCATGGGTAACCCTACCAGGAGACGCTCTAACTGGCATAGCTCTTGGGGTCACTGAGACACGCAAGCCCCCCGACCACGGCAAGGATAGCGATCCACCGGGGGTGGTTTTTGGATACTGTCTATATGTATTGTGTATATTAATAGTATATTGTATATATTTTTTGGCCATCATGTCATGACATTCTGTCGACTACTGACAGTCTTAATTATCAAGACAGCAATACACTGTCTACACAGCATAATCCTTGTTTTATAAACAAAAGTATGCAGACAAGACAGAAGTTTCGATTACTCTGCATAAAGCAAGTTAATTTTTAGGTTTCATTGAACCAAGTACAATTGATATTAAACCTTTGTAGATATATGTTACACACACTTTTCTTTTCTTATTAAAACAATTGTCCGACTTCAATCTCGGCTTTGAATTCTCATGTTCAGAAATTGCTCATGTGTACAAAGAAGAAAAACCAAGTAAATTATATATTTCCCAATATCACAGTCTTTAAAAATGACCGAGAAGCCAGCTGAGGGAGACTCTATGGCCTTCAAGAAGGTTATTCCAGAAGAATGGAGAGGTAAGGAACACCTGGTCTGGACCGGACCCTACAGTGGGTTCAGGGAGAGGACTTGGCTGATTAAAGATAGGGACGTTGTCTGTCCTGTTATCACACGACATTTACGGGAACATGGCTGACCACATGTCAGGGATGTTCGGGAACTTGCGCAAGTCATGCAGGACCGGAACTTCCAGTACTACCGGGGTAATATGGTGATCCTCATTGCAAGATAGTTGACTGGCAGACAGGATGTAGCAGCGTCAAATTTCTTACAGTGGCTCAAGCAGCGAGCAGGAATACTAGAGGGATGCAAGATCCAGGGACTCGACATACCCTTCTCGCGGAAAGCGAGACAAATAAATTGCATTTCCGGACACGGCGTCATCATTTGTTAAGTTTGCTGCCTTACTTACCTGTTAGATCACATATATTTAAAAAAAACTGTTTTACTATTAGTACATTCAAGTGTAACGCCTATTTGGAAGCCTTGTCCCTTAGTCATAGTCCAATGATTTTTTACTAAATTAGGAATTTTCAATGTTAAGTTTTCTGCTTCTGTTATTTTTCAGGTTTTTTTTTTACATGATCTACTTGTGATAAATATTACTTTGTATGAATTTCAAATAGACTTCTGGAATACTAAATAATAGCCCACCAATCCAATAAGCTATAATGCGTTATTGTTATTAACTCTGTCTCTTAAAGTAACCAAATAGATATATACTTGGATCAAGAGATGGTAAGTTTTTGAAGAAAAAAAAAATGCTAAGGTTTTTAAATGCAAAATTACTGAATTATCTCCCTTTGTACCATATAAATTTAATATATGTATATGGAATCATAGGTTGTTATTGAACTATGGTAATTGTTAATTTGAATTAGCATTATACTATATAAGTGAAAATATATATATTTAATTTGCTATTAAAGGACCATTTAGAATATTCTATACAAATGAATGGCATGTTTCAATAGTACAAAAAAACACTTGATTAACACTTAAATATTTGCTAATACTGAAATGATATTTAAGTTATATTTTAGATGATGTTAACAGTTATATGATATCAAGATGTTTGAAGAAATTCCTTCCTGTCCCAGCATACAATTGACTGTGCTAAGTGTCAGCGAAATAGAAGTAGCTAATGAAAGAAAAATGTTTTATGCTGTTTTAGATGATGACAAAGGAGCTACTTCAGCAACCATCTACGAGGAAGACCATGAACAATTTATTGAGGGCTTTGGTGCGACCATAATGAAAAATTAAGAAATATTACATAGGTGTGACCATTAAGATTGATTGATTGATTGTTGGTTGCTTAACGTCCAGTGGCAAATATTTCATGCATGTTCAGGACGAGAACAAGTTAACAATAAATACAATAGGTAGGTCCTGTAATAGAGGCCGTCCGGGATGAAGGTCGGGGAAATTTTGACTGCCACGGGAAAATGAGGGTATGTAGGATAAGGACAGAAATTTAGCCTTGCAACAGGTCACCTACGGACCCCTCAAACAGTTGTTGCAAGGGTTCTTAACGTGCAAAGAACGTGGCACTCTCTTTACACGATTCATCGGATTTAACGTCCCCATTCTGACCAGACGTGACTGCGAACTTGTACATCCCGCACAGCCAAACGGACGCCCCACTTTAGCGAGGGTTTTACCGCCAGTCAGAGGAAGACCAATGGTGACCATATTTCTATTCCCCAGTCACCCTGTGGGGGGGGGGGGGGGGGGACCATTAAGACAGAAGTAGCTATGTGCCAGGCAATTGAAGTCCTGAAGAAGTACAGCAAAATGCACCAAAACTGGCATGCAACACAGTAAACAGCTTTTGACACCAACCCAATTTTCAGTCTCAATTTTATTTTGAGTACTTTTCATATGCAGGTCTTTTGAAAATATTCGCCAATTGTATAATCAATAGATGCTCTTCATAAACAAATAAGTAGGCAATTGGCTCCAGTAGAAATTTCTTAGGTGAGGAAGGTACGTAAAACACGGCCGTTTGAAATGGTATCCATATCACAGATTGGCAGTCGCCGAACACGTCCGTCATCTTCTTGATTATACATTTTTTTCTCTTACAACACACGATGGTACGAACAGGTCATTTAACCAAGCTTGACATAATTCACCTATACCGGAACTGCTACACTATCAGAGCTACCTGAACAGCTCTGAATTCTAAAGACTTAAACGTTACTCGGCAAGTAATAGACAACTGGGTTAAACATTATCGTCAAGGGAAGTTCACAGACGAGATGGCCTGTCCTTCGTCAATAAAATATATTGATTACGCTAACATGAGTAGATATACAGTTTGTCAAAAGAACATTATCTACAGAACCGTGTACGTCTAGTTGAACTATACACACAAGGTTTCTCCTTAATATGCCAGTCTGGCTACGACAAAGCGAGGCATAGTCCATGCAGGCTTCACGTGTAACAAATCAAGGAATGCCAGATGGTACGACACGTAAATAAAGAGAAGAGGGTAGCCTTTTGCAAGATGCTTGTGGAGAACACTGATCAGTGCATTGACATAATATACACAGATGAGTGTACCGTTCAACTCTACTAAAATAAAATAAACATTTACAGAAGATTGGACCAAGTCAGACCATCACTACCAAATCCACAAATTCTTATCAAATAGTCCGATCTGTGTATGTTGGCGTTTGATTTTATTCACTTCATTGTAACGTTGTTTTCCTCTTATAGTTGATGTGTTTCCCTCGGTTTAAGTATGCAACTGCGTTTGTTTTCTCGTCGATTTATGTTTTTCTATCAACAATATACTAGAATATTCAATTAATCTTATAAACCATATAGAGGACTTTAAAAGAGGAAGAAATGATGCACGAACTGTGACCAACTTAAAACATCTTAGTAGAAAAATAAACGAACTTTAAAGGGACATGGAAAAAGTTAAAAAGATGTTGAAGGAGCAAAAAATTATTGGCGTGAAGTGTTCATCTATTCAGTATGCAAACCTTTCATACATTTGTTGTTGATGTAGAGGAGACACATTATCCAATTTCAAATTGAAAGATGTTTATACCGATTGATTAATTATATATTAAAGTAAGAAAGATAAGTATCAATGAAATAAATCCTTGATTCTAAACCCTTTTATTTACATTATTCACATTGTGAAAAACAACTGTTAAACGGTTCATTTTGTAATTTATCAATAATCATTTATCTATCAAACATCTGATTGTCAAATATGAGAGTACAAGGGGAAAGGCTGTGGATTTTCTAAAAAATTTCAAGTAAAAATGTTTAGCATTGAATCAACACAAGGGTACATAATGGCAAAATAAAAAAAAAAAAACACGAACAAATCAAACGAATGGATAACAGTTTAAGTTGTAAACTTTTTTTGTTGCCATGTATGTTTCAATATAATTTTACATTATTTTTTTTTTTATATTTAAAAAATCTCCTTTTATTTTTTCAGTACTGACGGGACTTCTAGTCAAACTAATATTACTTCAATTCAGGCTGTAGTCGCCCAACCAATAAGAAGTCTCCCACATGACAGCAAATCTGTGCAAAGTACATCAAACCAGCTGGTGAACTTCAATACTCATGTGTAACACACATATAGCTACAAAATGCAACAGCTGAGACCCTTACAAAAACAATAACAACAAAACTGACCAATCACCAACTCAATATCCACGATATCACTGGTTTTGTCTCATAAGGTGCTGTATTTCTTGGCAGGAAGATATCAATTATCTTCCCTGTTCATGTTTGGTATCAACAAGATAAAGTAATAATAACTATTTATAAAAGTCAATTTACATTGTTGTTATATGTCCAAATATCCCCTTAGTTATGTCCGAACATCCTAAGATTCGTCCGAAAATACCCGACGCACTACTTCGTTATAACTCGGACTACACATTGTTCACGAGGTGTATACCTTCTTTTAGACGGAAAACCCTCCCTCCGCTCCATATATAAGCATTTTACACATCCAGGCAAACAGAAACAGTTGGGAGAACGTGTCCGAACATACCCAGTCATACCCTACTTAAGGATTATGTACCCTTTTGTTGATTCAATGCTAAACATATGGAAATTTTATAGAAAATCCACATCCTTTCCCCTTGTACTCTCATATTTGGCAATTCGGTGACTGATATATAGAGAACTGACTTCCTTAAAACAAGTTTATTAATTTAATTATTGGCTAAAACAGATATAAATATGGACCAAATCGAGTACACCTTTTAGGGTGCGCTCGACTTTAGCGACTCAGCAAGAGGTTTTTTGGAATTTAAAGGGTGTTTAGAACTTTTTGATATATTGATTGTTGGTTGCTTAATGTCCAGTGGCAAATATTTCATGCATTTTCAGGACGAGAACAAGTTAACAATAAATACAATATGTAGGTCTTGTCATAATATAGGCCATTTGGGATGATGGTCAGGGAAATTTGGACTGCCGCTGAATTGATTAATTGATTGTTGGTTGCTTAACGTCCAGTGGCAAATATTTCATGCATATTCAGGACGAGAACAAATTAACAATAAATACAATAGGTAGGTTCTGTAATAGGGGCCCGGGATTAAGGTCGGAGAAATTTAGACTGCCACGGGAAATGAGGGTTAATTGGATAAGGACAGAAATTTAGCCTTGCAACAGGTCACCTACGGACCCCTCAAAGAGTTGTTGCAAGGGTTCTTAACGTGCAAAGAGCATGGCACTCTCTTTACACGAGGTATCGGATTTAACGTCCCCATTCTGACCGGACGTGGCTGCAAATTTGTACATCCCGCACAGCCAAACGGACGCCCCACTTTAGCAAGGGTTTTACTGCCGGTCGGAGGAAGACCAATGGTGACCATACTTCTATTCCCCAGTCACCCTTGGGGGGACTGTCACTGGATAATGAGGGTATAAATGATAGGGAGGGAAATTATGCCTTGCAATAGGCCACCTACGGACCCCTCAAAGAGTTGTTGAAAGGGTTCTTAACGTGTAAAGAGCGTTAGAACTTTTTGAGAACAATAAACGCCAGCACATCATAGAAAAGCAAGTGAGTAATCTATGTTTATAATTTTATAACAAAAATCTTTGTATTAAGGATTATGTACCCTTGTGTTGATTCATGTGATAGTTTTATAGAAAATCCACAACCTTTATCCTTGTACTCTCATATTTGGCAATTTGGTGACTTGATAGATATAGGATTATTGCATGCAGTGCTAGCATTGATTTCCTTAAAACAAGTTTATTAATGTAGTTATTGGTTAAAACAAATATAAATATTGACCAAATCAAGTACACCTTTTAGGGTGCGCTCGACTTTAGTGACTCAGCACGAGCTGTTTTGGAATTTACAGGTTGCTTAGAACTTTTTGTAAAAAATAAACGCAAGCACATCATAGAAAAGCAAGTGAGTATCTATGTTTCAAATTTTATAACAAAATTCTCTGTATTACAGGCTGTGGATTTTCTATAAACATTTTGGTTTAATTGCCACAAAGTCCTCTTTTTCTTTTAAATGCAATGAAACAGTAAATAATAATGCTTTGCATCAAGTTTCCCCTTGGTATATATTCAAAATGGCCTATCTCTTTTATTCATTATATCTGTAACTTTGATACTATTTAAGTTTGAAAAGTTCGAACAAAATGGCTACAGAAGGGGTCAAAAACCTTAAAGCCTGTGGATTTTCTGTAAAAATGTTGATTTATTTGCCACATAGTCCCCTTTCTCGGCTAAATGCAACAAAACAAGAAATAATAATGCTTTGCACGAAGTTTCCCCTTGGTATATGTACAAAATAGCATATCTCTATCATTTATTATATTTGTGGTTTTGATACTATTGCAGTTTGAAAAGTTTGTACTTAACTGGCTACAGAAGGGGTCATAATCCTTAATGCGGTGAATTATTTTAATTTTAATTTGCTGGCAACGTCAACAGGTGATTGTAAAATAAATTTGTCGTTGGTTGTGTTGTGTCTCAGTTACGGGCGTTAATACTCATGGCTACAAACCTGTAACTATCTGTTTATAGGTAGACTTCGTTTTCTTCGAGGTACCAAGATCAGGTAGCACGTCTTGTTGGGTTGCACTGTATCATCGAAGTGCAGTTTCCGGTGTTGCGCATTGTCACGTAAATGTTCCTCCGTGATTGGAACACCTCGATATTGAACTTTACCACAATCCACTCCATTTTCTTTGGGAAAGTTTCATACTATTTATTTGAATCCCGATCCTAAAATTGTGGCAACTAAGTTGATATATCTCTTAATTTACGAAATGACTGTTTCAGTAAGTAATACTGTTGAAAATCCATCAGTGGTTAGAATACTATTTCGGCAAATACTTTAACTGTAACTCAACATTTATACACTTTATACATCAAACTACAAGGCAAATATATTCCGAGTCAATGACTCAATATAAAATTCAGTGGTCGTCGACTCCTGTTCCAAATAAAATCTTTGACTAATGAAAACCAGAAAGACTCCCGGTGAATTTCATTAGAACAAGAAAACTAAATATAAAAATATACGCAAAATTACTCTTAGAACAGAGTAAATATAAACAGTTTCTTTATATAACGAAATAAACATATATACAACAAACACAGTCAATTCCTCATCTCTAATCCCTCTTTCCATATATTTTTTTGGTATTTCAAAATGTAATTTCAAAGACTTGCTCCACTGGAATGTTTAATAATTTGGAGATTTCCTCTGCTACAAAGTTGACAATATACGGGTTTGGAATTTGGTTTTCTTTATATTGAATATACGGAGCATCTGATTCTAAAACTAGGCGATCAATTCCATTTTCTTTGATAATGTCTCGAATATTTGGATAACGGTTGCCGAAAATTAAAGGGGTAAAGCCGAAAACTAAATTGATGAAGTGTCTCGAAGATGTTAGATAAATTTCTTGGGGTGAAGTGAAGCAATGCCAGTGGATCTTCTGTTCTTTTGGGCAGCAGTTGACAAGGAAGGTAAGTAGAGTAAGATGAAGGGAATCATTTCCTCGGCAATGTATGACGACTGGAAGACTATTTTTTACGGCAAGTTGTAGTTGTTTCTCAAGATACTCAATTTGTTTAGATAGATTAACATTCCTATCGGAAGTATCCAGTCCACATTCTCCAATGGCAACAGTCCTGGAGGACTGGACAAGGTTCTCTGAATCTGTCAGATGTCTATGTAGATTTGACGGGGATGAAGAATTGACGGTGCGTTGGTGGATACCAAAACTGAAATGGGCGGACGGGGTTTTGCGCAAATCTGTTCTTTGCGAAGAATTTGGCCAGGATGAAGGAAAACAGAAATTAGCCACCATAAACATCATGCACGTTTTGTAGTAGTCCCGAGTTCCAAAGTCGGACAGCTCATGGAAACCAGAACAACCGGTACGAACTAAGAGCGTGTCCAAATGGAAATGGGAGTCAGCAATTGAAAAGGTCCTAATGAAATTCCTGTTGCAGATTTATATTCTTCAAATGTTTTAAGCCAATGTTGTTGATCAGACTGTAATTTTGAGATGACAATAACCAAAACTTTCCAGTGGATTAAGGAATGAAGCCTGTAGACGGACTTAAATTTTAATTTCTTTCCTTGTAGAACAGGATAATCATTCAAACGATTAAACAGTCTGACTAAAGACAGTTCTTGTTCTGTGAAATTTCGGTTTGTTTTCACCTCTGCCATTATATCACTTACATACACCATTAACCCTTCAGGATACTCCACTTTCTTCACTGCTGCCAATTCCCTAAACAACCCGTTCATAAGTTGAACCCAACTTTCCCCATACTCATTCTCATCCCACAGGAAACATTCCTCAGCTCTACGATGTTCTTTGCCGTGGTACTCTAATCTTCTTTCTTGCTTGTTACAGCTCCAGCATGCAGTCTGCGGACCATAGTACCAAGGAAGGTGTTTCTCCAATGCGTGTCTGGCTGGGTGTCTGGCCGTAAGTGGGCACAGTGGATATTGCGGAGTCTTTGGATCTTCCTCAACCATTTCATCCAGCTCCTCCATCTCTTTCCCCATAATCACAACCGTCCTATTCCCTTCTAACTCGATCTCTTCCCCTACATCGTATTCCAGTTCGCGTTCAATGGACGCCATTCTACTTATAAAGCTGCAAATTCACAATTACAACATAAAATAATATATTTACACAGTTACAACACAACATAAAATATTTACACACAAAATGTTCAATTAGTCAACATACGTCGTAACATAATCATCCAGATATTTCTGACGATTCCTCGAACGAACGACATTCTCGTTTTCTTCTGAATCCTCTACTCCATAGAGAAAGGTTTCATCTAAATCACTTTCACTAAATGAGTCGTTTAAATCTGATACAACCCTATAATGATGTTCATACTCCTTTTTACCAGCACTGCCGGTTTCACAAAAGGGGCATGAACTAATAGATTCAGCATCAACAACAGGGCTATGAATACTTCCTGGGGTATCTATAACCTGATTATTCACATCAACATCTTGGACAGAACTTCCATTAGTGATCTGATTATAATTTCCAGAACTACCGGATTGATTGATTGATTGATTGTTGGTTGCTTAACGTCCAGTGGCAAATATTTCATGCATATTCAGGACGAGAACAAGTTAACAATAAATACAATAGGTAGGTTCTGTAATCGGGCTTCCGGGATTAAGGTCTGAGAAATTTAGACTGCCACGGAAAAAGAGGGTATATTAGATAGGGACAGAAATTTAGCCTTGCAACAGGTCACCTACGGACCCCTCAAAGAGTTGTTGCAAGGGTTCTTTACGTTCAAAGAGCGTGGCACTCTCTTTACACGAGGCATCGGATTTAACGTCCCCATTCTGACCGGACGTCAGAACTACCGGAGCATATTATGGTCGGATCATTGGCAGGATTTTCATTTGGGAATAACACCGAGAGATCATGGCCAATATCTGGATCTTGTATCATAATATCAACATCCTTATTCTCTTGAGGAACGCCTAGTGAATGCCTATGTCTCGCATATTTAAGCCATTTTGGTAAAACTCTGTCCTCACAGGGTTTCAATTTATCATGGTGCACAACGAGAGCTTTCTTGCGCTTTTGGATTCTGTACAAAACCGGAGATATGACTTTGATGACTAGATATGGCCCCTTCCAAGGCGACCTCAGTTTTTTACTCCCCCCTACTTTAGAAGCGGAATCTATTCTATATACAGCATCTCCAAAGTCATAGGTTCTTTGAAAAAGCTTTGTATCGTAATCTCTTTTCTGTCTGAATTGTGCAGACTGGATATTCTCCCTGATAATTGAGTGTACTTCTTTCATTACTTGCTTTAGATCTTTAATATATTCAGATGGTTGCTTATTGTTACCGCTAGCGTGTGAGGTGCCCATTAGCAAATCCACAGGCTGCTGCACTTCTCGTCCAAACATTAGCATGTTAGGGGAATACCCTGTATTTCTGTTTTCAATTGATCTAATGGCTGCTGCTAACAGCTGTAAATTTTGATCCAAGTTTCTTTGCTTTCCTTTTAAAAAACAACGAATACATTGAATGATGGTTCTGTTATATCTTTCCACCTGACCGTTGCAACAAGGACGATATGACGTGGTTCTTGTTTTTGGAATTTCAAAAAGACTACGAGTTCACGAAATAGATTTCCCTCTAAATTTTTCCCCTGATCTGAGTGTATCATGGACGGACATCCAAATCTTGATATAAAATTATCAGTTAATGTTGTAGCAACAGTTTGTGCATTTTGATTAGGTAAAGCATAAAATACGACCCATTTGGTGAACTGGTCTATTACAAGTATACATTTGTTTCCTTTTGCACTTTCTCTAAGTGGACATAAAATGTCTATATGAATTCGTTCCATGGGCGAACCAGCATGGAATTGTCCAAGAGCTCCCTTTGCTTTTCTATTTGGCTTCCAATTGATGTTACATACTTCGCAAGTTCTAACATAAATTAATGCATCTTGCCTCATACCATGCCACATGAATCTTGACTTAAGTTTGTTGTAAGTTTTCTGTTGTCCAAAGTGTCCAGCTATTTTTGTATTGTGACAATTTATCAAGACTTCTTGTTTCATCGATGTAGGAACCATGACAAGTAATTTTGGTGGCACGGTGTCAAGCCACTCATAGACAAGAACTCCATCTTTAAATTTCAGCTGCGAATTACAGCTCCACCAATGTTTTGCAGCTTGACTGCATAGATGTAATTCAAATTCACTGGGTACTTGATCTGTCTTCAACCACTGTATAATCCTGCATAGGTCTGAGTCCTCCTGTTCTGCAATTATGTCTCTGGGTGATCTGCCTTCAATCCAGTTGCAGTGGTCTGTTTGAGCATTGTTGACATCAGTCTCTGCTACTTTCCTCACAGCAAGTGGAATGACGTCATCAATATAAGTTTCAAACTGTCCAACTTCTGTGCTCCACAACAATAATCACAGTCCCCGCGAGGCAAACATTCCAACATTGCGCCAGCAAAATAATAGTCACAAGCCTCAAGATTATCAGGAATCCTCGAGAGACCGTCCGCATTAGCATGTTTCTTACCAGGCCGGTGCTGTATTATCATATCATACTGCGAGAGTTCCTCTAGCCATCTAGCTAACTGTCCTTCTATCGCCTTAAACCTTAAGAGCCATGTTAGACTATTGTGATCAGTTCTAATCATAAATTGACGACCTAGTAAATAATTTCTAAACTGACGTGTGAATGTTATTATGGCCAGTAGTTCTTTTCGTGTGGTGCAATAGCGCTTCTGAGCAGGGGTAAGAATCTTGCTTGCGTAACAAACAACACATTCCTTTCCATTGTGTATCTGTATGAGTTCAGCACCAACCGATGTATCACTATCTAGTATAAACTGTGTATCCGGATCTGGATATGCCAATGTTGCAGAAGTTACAAGAGCCTGCTGTATGTTTTCAAACGCGCCCTGATGTATATCTCCCCAGTGGAATGCTATTTTCGTTTTTGTTAGCTCATGTAATGGACGAGACAGTTCGCTGAAATTTTTAATATGGTCTCTATGGTAATTAGCGAAACCCAAAAAAGATTCGACATCTCTTCTTTTTTGGTATTGGCCATTTCAGAATGGTATTTCGACGCTCTGGATTAACAGATATACCGTCTCTGTTAACAAATTTTCCTAAAAACAGGACTTCTGTCTGAAAGAATGAACATTTGCTTGGTTTAAGCTTCAAGTTATTGTCTTTAAACCGTTGCAAAACTTTATACAGGTTTTCAAGATGGTTACTAAAATCTTTACCTAATACAATAACATCATCTAGATATGCGAGACATTCTTTCCAAGTTAAACTAGTCAAAATCAGCTGTATCATCCTCTGAAAAAATGCTGGACTATTACAGAGACCAAAACTTAATCTGATGTATTCAAAAAGACCATACTTGGTAAGGAAGACTGTTTTATGTCCGTCAGACTCATGAATTTCGGCTTGATAATAGCCTGATGCCATATCCAGACAGGACATAAACTGTGTTCCTTTAAGGGTGTCCAAACAAGACTCAATACGAGGGAGAGGAAACGCATCTTTTCTGGTCAAATAATTTAATTTCCTGAAATCAATGCAATACCTCAGGGCTCCACATTTCTTACGAATAAGAACTGGGGCAGCTGCCCACGCAGAAGAAGACGGCTGAATAATCTTTTTATTCAATAAATCATGCAAACTCCTCTTCTTTTTTCGAATCCTAAAGGAGTACGCCGCAAAGTTCTTTCACAGGAGCTGCATTCCGAGTATCAATGCGATGTTTCATTTTGGTAAAGTGTCCAATATCAAGTTCAATTTTTGCATAAATATCTTGGAAATGCACTAACAGTTTGGCCAATTCTCTGGATTGATCGAACGATAGGTTTTTCTTTGATTTCAAAAACAAGCCCTGCAAATGTTCTGGAATACAGCTTAAAATATCTTTTCCTGAATCAAATTGTTTAAGTTTTCTAACTGTGAGTGTTGGACAATCTTCGGCTTCTTCAATGACTTCTGCTACCTCCATTGCCGTTCCAATATCACAGTTCTTCTTTAAAGTAATATATTTATCAGTGACATTTCTCAAAGACACTGGTACCTGATGTTCAGCTGTACTCCATATATTTGGCATAAGCAACCCCTTCAAGTTTGTTGTAGGTTGGACAATAATATCATTTTCACAATCTCCACTCAATTTAGCCTGTAGATGAACTTGTGATTGTGGTGGAACTATTACATCTTTCCCTGACTTCACCCTACATATCTTTATCTTGTCGTTTTTTGCATTGAGAACTGTAGCTGAGAGTTTTTCGCCATCACCTGTTATGGTCAAATCAACTAAATTTATAACAGCTTTTATGTGTTGTAAAACATCTAGTCCCAAAATGACCGGATCCGTTTATCGGCAACTATGACCCTCCATCTTGTTTCAGTTTTGCCAACCATGCACGCCATAGTTGTTGACCAAAGAAAGTTGTCACTAGCATCGCTCGAATTCATCAATCTTTTCGACGTAAAAGATGAACCGGAGATCTATACCTTATCAACATGCTCCGGCCGAGTAGTCACTTTAGGGGAAAGGTTTCGTCATGGATTCAATAAACGGTAATGATTGATTGTTGGTTGATTAACGTCCAGTGACAAATATTTCATTCATATTCAGGACGAGAACAAGTTAACAATAAATACAATAGGTAGGTTTTGTAATTATAGAGGCAATCCGGGATAATGGTCGGGAAAATTTTGACTGCCACTGGAAAATGAGGGTATATTGCATAGGGACGGAAATTTTGCCTTGCAACAGGCCACTTACGAACCCCTCAAAGAGTTGTTGCAAGGGTTCTTATGCAATGCATGATTCTTTGCCTTTACTTCACTAACCTATCTTTGACTTTGTTATGAATGCTTCTTGACTGAGATAGATATGTTACGCGGCCATTTACCCTTTTGATTGATTGATTGTTGGTTGCCTAACGTCCAATGGTAAATATTTCATGCATGTTCAATACAATAGGTAGGTTTTGTAATAATATCGGGATGATGGTTGGAGAAATTTTGACTGCCAAAGGAAATTGAGGGCATATTGAATAGGGACAGAAACTTTGCCTTGCAACAGGCCACATACGGACCCCTCAAAGAGTTGTTGCAAGGGTTCTTAACGTGCAAAGAGCGTGGCACTCTCTTTAAAGGAGGCATCGAAATTTAACGTCCCCATTCTGACCGGAAAATCTAGTAAAGGTAAGATGTTCAAATAATTGTAACCGAGATTTAAAAAATGTCAAAGACAGTAACTGTAGTTTTCAATAAGAAGTTAATTGTTGTATTTTAAGCTTGGACAGCAACAATTGGTTATTTGATGGTCGCAAATTTAGTTTACTGGCAAACATGTAAGATGAGCCAATTAAAAGGTATTTTCAGCTGTATCATTGGCTATGACAGTTCTTCCAGAGTAAAGAGTTTGTTACAATTATCACGATTTTTCGAAATAAAGTTAGACTTTTTTTCTTTTCTTTTTTACTTCCTTGTAGTTGTTATAAAAAGATTTCACAGAAGTTACACCAAGCTTGTTGGCAATATCTTTTTTTAGATTTTAATAAATAATTGCCATCTTTTAAATGTTTTACCGTGGCTATAGAATATTTATCGTTTGTATCATGTTCAATACGTTTGTCATCGGAGTGCGAGATGTTATGAGAAAATTACTCATTTCCGTCGTACCCCTGGGAAAAAGTATACAGCTATTTGACAGATTATGCTGCAAAAATGTTAAAAAAATATCAAAAAGAGTTAAAAAAAAAAAAACGCGATTTGGTCAAGAGGAAGACAGGGATTCTGTATTATGAGGATTCTTATGGAAGAATTGCATTGAATGACAAAAAATGTTACTGTATAGTAAACAGATCAATTTCACTTCCGTATGAATATATCCTTGTGATGTTTGGGGCTAGATATGTTGGATTCATCACTTTACAGCATGAGATAGACACTTTCTTATTATCGACAACAAATGAGATTGCTGAAAACAGACAAAAAGTGTGGAAGGACAAGTTATCTGTTTTACTGTGAACGTAAAAAAATGGGCCATTGTCAGAACATCAGAAGTACAGATAAACATCAGTCATAACGAATCAGCTTGCATCCCTGTGTGTTGAAGTATCTATTGTAGAATACAAGAGAATAGAGCAGTTGAATCAACTACTGACAAGCTAAAGATCACAAGGCAATAGTATAATATTAGGTAAATGTTTATATGTATTTTAAGTAGTAAAGCCTTTTTTTTACATGACTATCTATCTAATAATATTTTGACATTTTGTTTATTTTTCGGTGCAAAATACACTTTTATATCTTGTTTCAAAATTGTATTAAATTGTCTTCAATTGTTTAATAAATACTGTTTACTTCTTACAGATTCAACCAGGAGCCAAGATGGGGTCCTTAGAGAGCCTAAAAAGGCAAAATGTGAGGAAGTTTATACTGTAAATAGTGAAGATAATGTAAATAGTGGGACAGAATTTAAAAGTGACCAATGTAGTAATGGTAGCGGTGAGGAAGGATGGGCAAACCCGGTGCAAAAAGTAAAATTAAAACTAAAGCAGATGGTGTTAAGAGTAAAAAAAAGCAATCCCTAAGGATGCAAAAAAGCCGAGCAATTAAAAAATTTCAAAACCTTAAGGACAAGCTAATAAAAGATCAAGTGTACGAACCGGTAGATGTGCTATATGTGATATATGAGAGAAAAAACGAAGAAGACGGCTCCGGTTTCTTACTGAGACAGTTTAAACGTGGAAAGCCCCTCTTAAAGGGAGTTCCTATGAAAAACCTAAAAGACAGGAAATCAATTGTTGACATGGATATGAGTTAAAGCAATGAAAAAGGGGTTAGGTTTTTAACCCCCCAAAAGTATAAATATTCTTTCGCTCAGGGGACATGGGGGAGTCGGGCTGAAAACCAAGAAGATGAAAAAAATGGAGATATTACAGATGTAGATGTAACAGATATAGATAAGGATGACGAAAAAGAATGAAAGTCTGTCACTAGCGGCTGACCAAAACAGCAGAATTAGAAAACCTAAGAATATCAGAAGGGGAACAACGAACTTAAATGAATATTCCGGCAAAGATCAGGTAGGGCTCCATATGAGCTTATGCCATCACCTGGCGTCCTTCGTCGGTCGTCCTCGTCTACGTCGTCGTACACTATTTAAAAAATCTCCTCCTCTGAAACTACTGGGCCAAAAGTACCTTCAAACTTTATTTAAATGTTCTTTAGGGTATCTAGTTTATAAATTGTATCCGAGGTTTTGATCCATCGACAAAAATCGCCGCCATGGCTAAAAATAGAAAGTGAGGTCAAATGCAGTTTTGGCTTATATCTCCAAAACATAAGCTTTTAGAACAAACATCCAAAAAATAAGCTTTTAAAACAAACTGCTCAATTGGTCAAGATCTGTCAGCCCTGAAATTTTCAGACGAATCTAACAACCCATTGTTGGTTTGCTGCCACTTAATTGGTAGTTTTAAGGAAATTTGCATATCCAATACTCTGAAAGATCTCACCTTTCAATGTTTACTGTTTCTGTTTCTATAATCAACATTTCATTTAGTCTCTTTTTCTGCAAAATCATGTTGTTTTCAAAGGATGTTGATGGTACATTTTTAGGGCCAATAAACCCAAATGTATATTTATTTGTCGTTAGTTTTTCGATTTGCTTGTCAACTTGTGTGTCTCTATGTGGAAAATAAGTTTGTTCCGGATAAGTATACTTTCTTATCTTTGAAACCTGATCGTCCAGGATTTTGGTTTCTTGTAAGCCATAGCTTTCGGTTTCTCCCCTTACCAGCTTTTAATCCATAAATATTTGTGTTATTGTCCTCGTTCCAAATATTTCATGCATGATGTGTTCGAGTTCTTTGTTTTGCCATTCGAATAAGGACTTTCTTTTTTTCTAATTTTCCCTGCAGTTCGGTTCTCTATGTTAGGCGGAGCAGATTTTTACAATCTTTGTTTATTTAAACAAATATTTAGTTCAATATAATACTTGCCAATGTATAAATAGTACACTAAATTTTTTTGAATGGGTAGAATATTTTTATACACCATTCTATTTGTCTTTCAGTCCTGTTCTTTTAAGCACCATTCATCTGACCCGTACAACCAACTTCCATAGATGATAGGTACAAACTATAGAAAATTATGATTCGATGTATTTATTAGGAGTTAAGGTCCTTTGAACTTGGTTTTTGGCCATAATACACTACTGCAATAGTCCTCTGAAAAGACACAACATAATTTGATGTAAATTTTTAGATAAATACATATGATATGCATATTGATAGAAAATCAATCTAATTAAAATTTAATCTCTGATTTCGTTATACTACGTTATCCTGAGAATATCGAAGGATAAAAACCACTTGTAAATGACGACAACTTGCAACTCGGTTCAGAAACAAAGTAGATTAATACGCATTTTGTGTACACGGTTATCGAACTTACATTACAAAATAACATTCAATTGCGATGTTTCTTTAAGTAGGTAGATTAAACAGGTATGAATAATTTTAATTCGTTCCTTATAATCACCCGTTTTGATATGTACGACCTTGTACGTCATGATTAATCAAAGTTAATCTAGAAAATGGCAGTCAACGCCTGTAAAGGTATACAGTTTTGCCGAAGATATATGTGAAATATGTGGCTTTTCATTTGTTCAAACAATAGCATTAAAATCGTAAACAAAAAGTAAACACTGAAATTGTAATGTAATAGAACTATCGAAAAGGTAATAGAACTTGAAGAAGAATTATTACATATTAGACGTGATTTATCATTCAAACGTCAGAATGTCTTGAACATACTAATAAATATACCATCATCACGAAGGGCTACAATGACGAAAAGAATGTTGCGTTCACTACTTATTCTCGCTGAAAAACAACAACGAACCCAACTTTTATCTCATACCCATACGATTGGTACAAATGCAACCTTTTAAAGAATTGGCAAAGCAACCACTTCTAAATTGGATCTGCAAAAGCAGTCAGAAAAAAACAAAACATATATCTTATGCCAAAACCAAAACCAAAACAAACGGAGGGACTTTCGCAGTAAAAAAGGCCAAGAGATCACTGCAATTCACCTTCAGTATTGACATCAACACCAGGTTCATCGTAAAAGGTTTCCAGTGTGTGTGCTAGTGAGACAATTGTTTCCACCACATTTTTGTATTTGAGGTTGCTTATCGGTTATCCGATTTAATTTTCTCTTGTTATCAACTAATAAATTGCACGAATTCTCCTTTACAGCAGTATTCTACTAAACAATTACTTTTTTTCAAACAAATATTTATCATCAATCAAATGTTTATAGTTGTAGTTTCTTCTACTTTGTCTCCACAAATATATAAGTCTAGATATCGAATATTGATGAATAGTTCTTTTTTTTTAAATTGACAAAAAAGAGAACTGCAGAAGCTACCTTTGTTAGTGAGGCTACCATACGGAAATTTTCCCTGCTCCGTCCCCCCAAAAAATGCATTCGGAATAAAAGGAGGAAAAAAAGTATATCAAAACGCTATAATATAACGAAATATGCATATTTTTCAACTGCCGTCGTCATAGTCATACTTTCATATCCACAATTTCCAAAATGTGAAAAAAAATTTTAAACTCCGTTTTTTCAAGAAAATCAACGATGTTGCCTCACTATTACTTTGCGAATACACATATAGTGTTTACATATTTTAACCTGATCAATGACCATAACTGGACACTTCATTGATGAGTTTATCCAAAAACACCTGTCTATAGATGGACTGGTCTATGATAAGCGAACCAGTTAAACTCCGCCCAGTGAAGTGAAATAAATCAAGTAATATCGACAAAGAACATATCTTAAAATCCATCATATATTTCGTTTCAGTCAGGGCAATTCCATTTAGTGTGATTGGAGTTAGATATTCAATATCCTCACATCTTGTTGTAACATAAGTACATATATTTCAAAATCAATCGGGTCCAGGACCAATCTAGCATATCTTAATATAATCCTTCGTAAATTTACTCTGCACATAAATAACGGAATTAATTACGAAGAATTATACTGTGGATTCATTTTTATTCGTGGTAAAGCAATTCTCGTGGGAAACAACGAACCACGAATTGAAATTCAACGAAGAATAATACCGAGAAATGTAAATGAATTTGATGTTTACTTCCGGTTATCTTTTGCTATACTAGTATAGTGTTGATTCGGGACAAAAATGGTAACAAAACACGTGTTTTAAATAAAACAGGAAGTATTTTCATATAATAGTATTCCACTTTCATTAAAATATTTAACCCCCAAAGGTGACTGGGGAAACGAAATGTGTTCACTTGTGCTTCTTCCGACCGGCAGTAAAACGCTTGCCAAAGTGGGTCGTCCGTTTGGCTGTGCGGGGTTTATCAAGTTTGCAGCCACGTCCGGTCAGAATGGGGCCGTTAAATCCGATGCCTCGTGTTAAGAGAGTGCCATGCTCTTTGCACGCTAGGAACCCTTGCAACAACTCTTTGATGGGTCCGTAGGTGGCCTGTTGCAAGGCAAAATTTCTTTCTCTATCCACTATACCCTCATTGTCCAGTGTTAGTCCAAATTCCACCGACCATCATCCTGGATGGCCTCTATTATTACAAAACCATTGAACCGTCCTGATCATGCATGAAATATTTGCCACTGGACGTTTATCAACCAACAACCAATCAATTTAACAAATATTACATACAATTACATATAATAAATGATTGATTGAAATTATATAACCGCTCAAATACACACAACAAAACATTTGCACACATACTTTTAACGATCTTTAACAAGACTTAGGTCACACACATATAATGTCAGAAACAAAGCACTAAAATAATGTCAAATTTACAATAAACCTCCTTTAACGGACGCCAGACAAGAATAGGTCGGTGCGGGTGGACATGATCTGGTATGTTGAAACTCTCCACTGGGCATTAACGGGTTTCATGACTTATATCTTCTTGATGGTTTAGCTGTTGCACTACTTGTGCTGAGTACCAGTCATGGAAATTGGATTTTATTTGTTCTTTATATTCTCGGTTAACATAAGTCCAACGGCTGTAGTATGTCAATACAAGCTGCAGGCACAAACAAGAGAATGATATCATTTTTTTTTAAGTGGCTTAGCAGCTTTTCTCCTGTATGGGCTCTGTAAACATCAAAGATAGCTACCTTTCTGGTTTTTCTGAGAAAGAGGAAAATCTTTTAATTTATTACTTTTTTCGTAAGGCAATATGACTTTGTCTACAAAACGGATCATGGTGTCTTCGTTGCTCCAATGTGTCTCGGTACTTGTAACATCAAAGTTGTCTGGAAAATCGTGTCTAGTCAAAATGATCAAATCCTTTGAATAAACAGTGTAATCATTTTTGCGTTAAGGCGTTGACCTTGTGCTAATAATTTGTAATTGTTGATATATTGTTATTTTCTTTATGGGAAGCAGGTATTTTAATCTACAATTGGCATTCTAAGTAAATTAAAAATGTATAAAGGGTGACCCAACTCTAGAGAATAGATCTGATTTGCACATATACAAAAACTAGCATATCAGTGCAAAGTATATGATAAAGATAAAAAATAACATGTAAAATATTTATTATTAACATAATTAAGTAGACATAGAATTATGAAAAAAAAGAAGAAAACGATTTAAAATTCATTTGCATGTTTATTTAAAACAATTAATTCATCAGTCATTTTGGAAAGTCAATGTTTGGGACAATAAAATGCGGCCTTTGACAATTCCTCTTTTTTCTTTTAGTATAAACCTAAAAACTTCTGGTGGACCCAATAGGAACAGTCCTGCCTTTTGGAACGTGTGTTTGTATACCCAAAACAAAGCCATCCCCTGCTGTTTCGGTTTCTCCTGGTGCATCCCCTTCCTCTTCTTCCTTTTTTGATTGATTGATTGTTGGTTGCTTAACGTCCAGTGGCAAATATTTCATGCATATTCAGGACGAGAACAAGTTCACAATAAATACAATAGGTAGGTTCTGTAATAGATTAAGGGATTAAGGTCGGAGAAATTTAGACTGCCACGGGAAATGAGGGTATATTGATTGATTGATTGATTGTTGGTTGCTTAACGTCCAGTGGCAAATATTTCATGCATATTCAGGACGAGAACAAGTTCACAATAAATACAATAGGTAGGTTCTGTAATAGATTAAGGGATTATGGTCGGAGAAATTTAGACTGCCACGGAAAATGAGGGTATATTGGATAGGGACAGAAATTTAGCCTTGCAACAGGTCACCTACGGACCCCTCTAAGAGTTGTTGCAAGGGTTCTTAACGTGCAAAGAGCGTGGCACTCTGTTTACACGAGGCATCGGATTTAACGTCCCCATTCTGACCGGACGTGGCTGCAAATTTGTACATCCCGCACAGCCAAACGGACGCCCCACTTTAGCACGGGTTTTACTGCCGGTCGGAGGAAGATCAATGGTGACCATACTTCTATTCCCCAGTCACCCTTGGGGGGTGAGGGTATATTGGATAGGGACAGAAATTTAGCCTTGCAACAGGTCACCTACGGACCCTTCCATTTTTGATTTATAGGAATGCACACGTCCTGTATGCCATGTCGGTGTTATTTATAGCCTCATAGAACAGTGGGTCTGGATCTCCAACTCCATGGCCTAGAACAGAATAGATACAAATTGTATACTTATTTATTATATGTAAAAGTAATACATATGAATATTTCAAAAATTATTTTTCTTGCATCTGACTGATCTTGCAGTCCGAACAAACACATTTATATTCACCATTGGCCAATTGTGGACCCACATGAAACATAATGGGAATTATACATAGCAAGACATTCAATTATGACTGTATATATATGAAAAAATGCTTACTGTGCGTTTTAGAATGTACTGTACTATATTCATTTACATGAAAACAAGAATATCAAATTAATACTTTACTTCTGTTTATATGGAGTTAGCAACATCATGTCTGTCAGACCATCTTTCTGGTACATCTGACCATTTTATTACATTATATTCTTGGTTCCCCATATTTTCAAAATAAAGCAGGCTGAAAGCCTTTATCTGGGGTTGGATTTATTCATAGAAGTGTGAAATTTAATCATGTGTGCACTTTCTTCATACATATTTATTTCGATTGTCTCAAATTGACATGTCTTTGACTTGCCGGTGCGCTTATTCAGATTTGTTGGTAAACAACACGATGAGTATTCTTCATCTATCTTTGGCATATCTGTCATTTTTTAATGTTTTATCATATTTCGTTGCCGTTGGTCGCCATTTTAAAAAGCGAGATTTACAACGTGTTCAGTCAAGGATTCGTAGTTTTGAGATATACACCTACTGCCCCGTATATTAACTTAAGTTTGTAGATTGCTTGACCAGGTTCATGACAAGATCTCCACAAAAGTCATGGCAGAGTTAAAAGGAAAAGAAGTCGAACTGATTCAAGAAGGTGGGAGTGATATCCACAACAAACCAGTGATAGCCTCTAGTTTGCAGTGTGAGGGAACTGCATATTTCCTATCTGCGGTAAATGCAGGGGCCAACAAGAAGACAGCAGCCTATTGTACTTCCATTGCCAAAGATGCCATTGACAAAGCTACAGAGCAGTAACACAGTGTAGTTACAGACAATGAAAAGAAGAATGGTTGCAATGAAACAGAACCTTGTTGAAAGTGACCCTGATCCGACTGTCTATGGCTGTTCTGGCTAAAACTTCTTGGACATGACACCACACCAGCCCAAGTCATCAATTAAGTTGTTGCGATCAACAAATACTTCAGTAACCATCATATTCAAGTTGCATTGTTATCTGCGACTCCTTAGTCAGTAAAACCACAGTTGCCTGCAGAGACTAGCCAATTAACATGTAAAAGACATCTATTGCAGAAACAGACCATTTATGCTGATGATAATCTAGAGTTGTTTTTTATGACTGAGTTTCATTTTGACTTGATGTCCATCGCCATAACTGACATCTTTTAATATTTGGTCCTTACTGTGACGTTCTAACATAAGTATTGTGACATAGCAAAAAAAAGTGCTCGAATTGAAAAGATGTCTATTACATCGCAGTCATCTTCAATTGCAACTTGCTTTAAAATACTTGAAATTATTTCTTTGAATGTGTATTTTGTATTACAGAGAACTTTGGTAAAGAGGAAGGCTGGTCCACTTGTTGGAATGGGCTTAACCTTGAAGATAAAACGCTCTATCGAAGGCAAAGGAAATGAACAGTGAACCAGCAAAACCGCTGAGTCATTCAAAAACACTTGTTAAAAAAATTTGTAGTTAAGCAGATGACCCCAAAACATGTTCTGAATGCTTATTCCCCCATACCTTAAAGTGTTGTTCCCCAAGATCTCCAATTGTGGTGTGTAGATCTGCTATTTCCTCAGGTTCTCTTGTCATATTTTAGGATTTTTCTTGGATGTTGTATTACTTTATGAAGCCACGTGTCTGTTTCTGTGTAGACAAAGTCATGGTCTTAGTGTCGTTGGAGTGTATTCACCTTGATTGAGGTCTTTACAGCTGTTATATTATGTGTATTTGATATGTTTACTGATTTTTTTTATCAAAATTGCACAATTCCAAATTTGGAAATGTTAAGCATAGATCAGTCATCAGTTACAATAATGCTTGGCCTTTATCAATTCAAACAGAATTCACTAGGTTGTTTCACCGATGGAGACCATCGAAAATTCATCTTTAACATTCCTTCATTTTTCTCAGATATCTCAGTCCCATTTGTTAGTGCCAGATTTCCAAGAATTTTGAATTGCATTTAATCTAAAATATCATTGTGATGATCAGTTTCAACTTGTTTCTGATGCTTGTGTCCACGCATTGTTGCATATCATTGATTGATTGTTGGTTGCTTAACGTCCAGTGGCAAATATTTCATGCATATTCAGGACGAGAACAAATTAACAATAAATACATTAGGTAGGTTCTGTAAGAGGGGCGTCCGGGATTAAGGTCGGACAAATTTAGACTGCCACGGGAAATGAGGGTATATTGGATAGGGACAGAAATTTAGCCTTGCAACAGGTCACCTACGGACCCCTCAAAGAGTTGTTGCAAGGGTTCTTAACGTGCAAAGAGCGTGGCACTCTCTTTACACGAGGCATCGGATTTAACGTCCCCATTCTGCAATCGTACGTCCCGCACAGCCAAACGGACGCCCCACTTTAGCAATGGTTATACTGCCGGTCGGAGGAAGACCAATGGTGACCATACTTCTATTCCCCAGTCACCCTTGGGGGTTCTGTCATTCGAAAGCTCAAGAAACGATAACCAGACGTCTTTGTCAGGCCGACGAATATCTACATAAAAATAGCGGTTACAGACAAGTTACTGCCAGGGTAAGTTGATAAAAAGCTTACACTCCTAAAATACTTTTGCTCACATCCATTAATTATATGTTTTGTATAGTAATTTCTTTTTTTTTTTTGTTGGAAAAGGAAAAACGCTTTAAGATATCCAAAAATGTTATTGTTAATATTGTGTATGATCAAATCGTTATATCTCAAACTAATCGTATTGGTGATAGGTGACACCTTTTTGTGAATTGAAATGGTGTTGCAACTAGAATAGGTAATCCCGAAATCACTTGTTTAAGTTATATCTATGATTTTGGAATTTTTGTCTGATTGTTTGGACTTCTTGGTTTTATCTATTGTGATGATACAGGGGAAATATTTTGTCCCAGAACATCCATTTTTCTTTTTATATAAGAATTTATAAAACATCATTTACCAAAATGTTAGTAGTTTCTAGATTTCTTTTCCTCAAGTAATTATACCAATGCAAATTTAATATAAAAGTCGGAGTCAGCCTTTTCTTGATATTTTTTCCGTAATCAAAACACTTCCGACTTAAAGTATCAATTTTAAATTCTTGATTCATTTACATTCACGTAAGTACATTCTTAATACTAATTTCAAGACATCACCCACCAAGTTTGAATTTATTTGATTTCATTTTCAATATTCTCAAAAATGATAAATTTAAGTGTGTGGCACTTACTCTTGTTGATGAAGGAGGTAATCCATCTTATGTCAAAAAATATGGGTATTCCATTATCAATCCATCAACACAAATTTAAGACAACATACATCTAAGACGTTGGATACCTTATAAAAGAGACAATTAATTAAATCCTTGCCAAACTTATATATAAATGCATGTACTTTAGATCTTTACCCTACATGAAACAAACAAGGCTATACTATTTTAAATATGTGGTCGATTTTTTTTTAGTAAAGTATGGTGAATCTACAATTAACAAAGTCACCGAATTAACGTTACATTAAGGTCAACAAAAAATCGGAGATGTGTTTCCAAAAAGGTTATTCGAATCAATGATTCTTAAATTGAATCGGAAGTAAACAAGCTATAGAATACCTAATAAAAGGAGTTTGTAATGAAACTAATGACAGTAATGTTTACAATTAAGAAAGTTTCTGCACCTATAGCTCTCTCTCGGAGACTGCAACAGCTATTGTCAGTAAAAGTTCTGTTTCAAAAGTGGTCAAAGAAAATGGCTTCATGTGCAAAATTTGCAAGTTATTTGATGTATCACAATCTACAACAATGGCCTTTGTTCACAAAGGGATTATTCTAGGAACCCATCCTTCAAGGCAGCTGTAATCGCATGAAGAAAGCATTGGTAAAAAAACTTCAGTGGAAAGAAATTCTTTTTCAAAATCCAATGTTTATGTTATACGTCAATTGAGAGTTCAAGATGCACAAGCTAAAGAACAAAATCGTCCTGTTGTGAGAAAACGTTTTCAGTGTGTTGATAATCTAATGAAGCAAACGTTGGCAGCAAGTAAAAACACCAAAAAGTTGGTTAGATTTATTGCAAACTTTTGGTGTAAAAGACATGGACCATCATATATATATACATATATATATATGTTCATCTGAGCGTGAAGTACTTGTCACAGACTGTGTAATGCAGATTTTTCAATGCATCTCAGATTTGATTAATCGCATGCTGTCAGCAGGGCCATATTTCAGAAGAATGCTGAAGAATGAGTTAAGATCTACTCTCTGGGATTTAATAGAGAAATCACTACCGAAGAAAATGGGGATAATTACAGCTCAGAGACATGCAGCCTTAGAACTCATCTAGAAATCAATTTATAGTAAGTCAGAGAAAAATTATGAAGCATCCTTGGAAGAAGTTAAACGTAAATGGTCAAGGCAGATTAATTAATCATTATCAATTGGCATGAAATGACATGAATGGGTGTTGGAACTAAAGTTATGTGATGGATCCTTAATGAACATTACAAACAAGCAGGGACGTTAAGGGCGTTTCAAGAAATATCCCATTTTTATACACAGGAAAAATCATATTGAACTCAAAGTTAGTTTTCTTTGCTTAAAGGTTCAAATGCACGTCAAAAGCGTAAACAGAGGGAAAAGGGTCTATTCTGAATCACATTCCAAACTTTTATTTATAGAAAAATATAAATACACTAGCGTCACGTGACTTCAAACTGAAAGTAAGGACATTTCCTAAAAAAGTCAAAAGGGCAGGTGCAAGATGAAATCCGATCGCCCTGGTTTTTGGCTCCCTGTAATCAGGATAACTTATTTTACTGGAAAAGTGCTGTGCCTAGTTTTTAATAGAGGTGTTGTAAATAAAAAACAATAAAACGTGGAGAATTTTTTCGATTTATTGACTTTTTGGCACTTCGGGTTGTGAAATTTCTTTTACACGAACGCTATATAACTAGGCACAGCACTTTTTGAAAAATTTGAAATGTGGCCTTTCTACCAATACCAGAATCAAGTGGGTTGGTATAGCTCTTGCACCTGCCCTTTTCAATTAATTTAGCATGAAGTAGCATTATCGCCTTGAAATGTGAGAGAAAAACGTTTGAATGACCCAGCAGTAGTCGGATCGGCTGACGGAAAAACTCAGTGTATTTTTTGTACTCACCGTGAAGCGTTTCATATAATAACGTCATGTTTGAGCGAAAAAACAAATATTCTCCTATTGCTTGCTTAATTTATTGAAGCTTCCTATTCAGTATTGGGTTTTTTTCAGGGAATTTTCATTGTGACAGGCTGGACTTTCATAAAATAGAATATTTACATCTTCTTGCATTCCACCTCTTGTGTATATCACCGCAAGAGGCGGATTCATGTAGGCTCTGATCCCTTGTGCATCAACCAATTTATGGTTAATGTATACACTTCTTATATGTCCATAACTTCGATTAGTGTTGGGACACGCAGCCCCCCCTTTTTTTGTCAAAATCCGGAATCCGCATCTGGGTCATGGAGCAGTTCTGAACTTCTCATTTTTGCAAATGCAAGTTCATTATATAATTAATAGTATACTATAAAGTCTCTTCTAGTGCTTGTATATTGGGAACCATTAAAATTTTAATGAAAAAAGTAGCATTTTCATACAGAACTTTATACCAAAATTCATGATTTTTGTTTGCTCTTTGTCATTGACAATGTTTAAATCATAAATATAAACTCCTACCTGCATATAAATATTCACATTTTACTAGTTGATTATATCTCCTGTATCTCAAGTGTGACACATATCAATTTGTGAATCATGATTGGATGGTCTTTTTGAATTTTATTCTGGTGGGGTAGGGTAATTTTTTGCCTATGAATATGAATTTTCACCAGTTACCAGGCCAGTATTTTGTATGGCTTGCTTTTTTTTATAAAAATAGCTACGGCATTGAGTACCCCATACTTAAAAAAAAATGTACCTTGAGCTCTCATTATTTATGCTTACACTATATCATAAAGCGATAACCAGTTCGACAAATATCGGATGCATATATATACACGACTAATTTTAATCGCATCTGTGAAAAAAACCCACATCCAATTAGTTTCAGATACATGTACATGTACCTATGATTCAATCAACAACCTTGTCATATATATCATCTCAATTTCTCAACCTAATAGTTTACATTTATACCATGAAGTTGGAAATAGTGACCTATTTTTTTCTGCTGCTCATTTCATATTAAATCCCTGCCTACCAGTGTTCAACAATACAAATGGACAGCCAAGAAATAGCCAAAAGTGCTTACATGACATTCAGCACAATCAATCGTTTTTTCATTATCAAGTGCCATAATATTTTAAGGTTTATCTCAAACATGTCAAAATCAGAAAACTTATTTCCCATCACCTGCTGAGATTGGAGGCAACTGAATGGTATTTCTTTTCTGTCAGAATAAAAGAAATTCTATGTACCATATATAATATAAATACACAGAAATGACTAACTCAATCACAATTAATACATATATACACAATCCAAAAGTTTCAGGCAGTGTCAGGTGAATGAATCATGACATAGCGGACAGGACAAACTAGTCAGCATGGAAATTAAAATGATGTGTTAATGCTTATAAAACTACTGCCTACAAATATCATTGACAAGGGTACAATCAGTGGTTAATCTTTACCTGAACCAATCACACGAGTAAAAAAATGACTTAATTGTAAATCAAAACTTCATTGGCAATTATACCAGATCATCTTTTTTTATATCAAATTCTAGCTGTAATACAAAAATATGTGTGCAATTTCAAACTGAGAACAAAGCAATTTCTGTCTGTTTTGGGGATGCTGTCTCATTGCCAAACATGTATACCCAACATCTTTTGCTAAACATGCTAGATATAAGAATCTCTAAAACAGTAACTGTGAAAATATTCCGTCATAAGTTTCCAAATTTATATATCCTTCAAAAAGACTCAGAATTTTTTGAGTAAATTTATTCCCAAGATAATTTTAATTATTGAACAGTGTAAGGACAATTAAAAATGCGAGATTAATTATTGCAGTTTCAGAAAATCCTGGATACACATAATACCATCATTTAAATAAATTTATATTTCTTTTTTGCCAAACATATAGAATTGTATAACCAATTTTAATTTAGACAAGAAATGAAAAAAAATTCTGATTTCTAAGTATAGACAAATATATAAGTATAGATAATTTTTTTGTTCATTCTGTGGCTTTTACAGAGGTCTTGCTCAGTATTGAAGGCCAACATCAATATGACTAAGTCAATTTAAAATGAACAACAACTGCAATTAAAACACTTTTTTATGCTTCTGAACTTTTTGTATACCTTTATTCTGTGTTAACTGTTATGAAATGAAATGAAATTGAAATATAAATCATGATATAATATGATCTTCTTGTTCTCTGGTCATGCTGGTGGACAATATATAATATGACTATTTGTTCTCTGATGAAGAGTTGTTAATTTATTGGCAATCATATGTCATATTCTTAGTTTTATAATTACATGTAACTCCATTAGTTAAGTGCATCAGTGAATTGTATGCCTACATGTATATGATAGTATATCTCATGTATATCTAGGTAGGATTAATGTTTAAATCAATTACTAACTTTTCCCCGTAATTGCCATAAAAATAACAAAACACTCATATAAGTCTTATAAATGAATAACTCTTTCTTTACAGTTCAACTGAATATCATATGTCTGTTTGTAGATCTCTCACTTGGTCAGATACAAATGTATTGCAGATTTTTCAAATATTTCATGAAAGAAACTACAAATTACATCCATGAAATATAATTTTGCTAAATGAAATCCTTTTTTGAAACACCAATTGTAGGAAAATTCACAAATCTCCAAACTGTCCGTGTTTAGAATTCATTTTAACTGAGGTAAAAGCTCTTTAAGATGGTAAACATCAACTTCAGTGATACATGATGATGAAAAAGAAGCTAAATTGTCTAGTTAACTTTCCTCTGTCTCTCAGCATCAAAACACTTAATTCCAATTCATTTGGTCTTGAAACAGTCAATGCTTATGCTTAGTACATATATGTACATTATATAGAATTGCTGTCTTTTTTCTACTTTTCATGGACATATTTGGTGGCTTTCTAAACAAATTTTAATGAGATCTTCCGTAATGGCCATGATGAGTTATAAGGAACTTTCTACTGCAGGTCATCATCCCTGAAATATGAAAATGCAAATATAATACATATTAAATGAAATTTTCAACATGTGAAAAGTAATCAAAAGTTAGTGCAAACATATTTCTTCAAGAAGTTACAGTTCAAATGCTAACAAAATAATTTCCCTGTCCTTATTTAATAATGTCTTCATTCATCATTTGAACAAGGATTTAATTTTCCACACACATTTTAATCAGGTGCACTACATGTACTTTTATAAAACTTTAAAGTTAAATGAAAAATAAACTGTTATCACAGAGATATGTCTCGCCTTTTTGTAATTTTGATAATGCAAATGTTGAAATTAAAATAGCAATACTTTAACATGTAAGTTATGCAAATATTCAAAGTCGATGAACCATGACTGAAGGTACATGGCTAAAAAATCTCCATGGAATGAGATGTGCCAATGCTAATACAACTGCATACCAAATACCATTGACTTATTATAAGTCGTTCCCTTTAAACAAACCTAAACACAAACATTAACTTGTAAACTATGTAAAAGTTTCAAAGTCAATGAACCATGATCAGGGGTGGGGCTATATAATCTCCATGGAAATTCTTATTCTTATTCTTATTCCATGGAAACGATACTTGCAAATGCCAATAAATTTGCATATCAAATATCATTGACTTAACATTAGCAGTTCATCTTAAACTAATCTAATCACAAACTAATACATGTAAACTTAGCAAAAGTTTCAAAGAAAATAGACCATGACTGAGGGGGCGGGGCCAAATGGAAATGAGATGTGCTAATGCTTATACAACTGAACACCAATTAACATTGGCCTACCACTAATGGTTCCCCTTGAACTGACCTAATCACAAACTAATACATGTTAACTTAGCAAAATTTCCAAAGTCTATACCATGACTAAGGGGGCGGAGCCAAATAATCTCCATGGAAATGAGATATGCCAATGCTTATACAACCGCATACCAAATATCATTGACCTACCACTAGTGGTTCCCCATAAATTGACCTAATCACAAACTAATATATGTAAACTATGAAAAGTTTCAAAGTCAATAGACCTTGACTGAGGGGGCGGGGCCAAATAATCTCCATGGCAATGAGATGTGCCAATGCTAATACAACTGCATACCAAATATCATTGACCTACCACTTGTGTTTCACCATGAACTAGACCTAATCACAAACTAATACATTGTTGACTCCGCCGTCGCCGGAAACAGCATACCTATGTCTCGCTTTTTGACTCCATCAAGGCGAGACAAAAACCCAGATGTGCCTATAAGATGTATTATGTAATAAATATTTAAATTTATGTATAATGTTAATTTACTTTGTTTTGTATCTCCTTTTCCGACAGGAATACTTCAATATCAATATCAGTAATCCACAGCTAAAAAAATTTTGCTAGCAAGTTCAGTATATTATGGTATTTATATCTGTCATGTCTGTGTAAATAAATTTTATTGCTGGTACAGATACTTCATTAACATTGATTAAATTAAGAAATTATCATTATTATTGGGTTCATTTATTTTTGCAATTTTTGAAGAATGGACAAAAATGTGAGATTTATAATTGCGATTTCAGAAAAATCTGCATACTTGTACAGTTATAATGTATAGATTTCAGAATGTGAGTTCCTTTTATTGCGATATTCAAAGTTGCCTCATAAAAACATTGCAATTATTTCTGAGTTTACATCATACAATATTCTTACAATGTACATGATGTAAGAACAGAAATTTATTTGCACAAATTATAAAACAGGAAGAAAAGCCAGGCTCGCTAACATGTTTAACCCATCCACATTCTGTATGTACAATGTATGTTCCTGGAATTCAATGGTTGTTGTTTGTTGCTGTGTTACATATTTCTTTTTCATTCATTTTTGTTTACATAAATTAGACCATTAATTTTCTCCTTTGAAATGTTTTACATTTGTGATTTTGGGGCCTTTTATAGCCAAATATGCAGAATGGGCTTTACTCATTGTAGAAGGCCATTCAAAGACCCATAGTTGAGGGGCCTGATAAGTTATTTTCATTCTTCGTGATCAGCGCATTTTCGCTATCGTGATTTGTTTTTCTACAGATTTTTTTTTTTATATTTTCGTGATCCGTGATCATGGAAATTTATTTTCTGTGAATCGTGATTGACAAAAAAGTCAAATCGTGATGAGACCCCCCCCCCCCCCCCCCCCCCCATCAGGCCCCTCATAGTTGTTAATGTCTGTGTCATTTGGACTCTTGGGGAGAGTTGTCTCATTGTACAATAGTTAGCTGATATCAGGATAAAACAATTTACCTGTCTATAATAATAAAGCTCTCCAAATCAAACCATTACTTTATTTCATCAAAGCTGGAATGGCATACTGTATCTTGTAATTGACAGGGGAGCTAAAAAAAATAAGAGAAAGTAATTATTTAATTACATATAGGTACTTTTTTTAAAATAAGGAGCATAAACATATATGTATAATGATTCATATAATTTTTAAAATAAAGAAATTAGGTCTGCCACACAACCCTAATTTGATATCAGGATTTCCTCCATAGATATATAAATGCCTATTTTTTCTTGGATTTCTAGAATTGCTGCATCCTATGCTAAATAAAGAGCTGTGCTAAAAAAAAGCCAGCCCCCCCCCCCCCCCTTCCCCCCAAAAAAATCTAAAACAAACAAGTGAATCTGTGAGCTACTAATATACCCCCATACCCTTAAAGTAAAAGGTAAACAAAGGTTGCTGAGTGATGAATCTGAAAAAGCATCACACGGTATAGCTGACACATATAAACCCTGAAACCAAATTTCAGAAATCCTTGTAATGTTCCCGAGAAAGATGCAAAGAAAAATATTCATGGGACGGACGGACTGACTGACTTGAGGATGTACAGACAGAAGTAAAACAGTATACCCACCCCCACTTTTTTAAAGACTAAAAGTGGGATATAAAAATTAAAAAATAACAAACTTGCGCACAGTGGCACATTTCACGAATAATTCTTATGAATAAAATCACATAACTGGAATAAGTAAAATACGTTCCTGAGAAAGATGCAACGAAAAATATTCATGGGACGGAAGGACTGACTGGTTTGAGGATGTACAGACAGAAGTAAAACAGTATACCCATCCCCACTTTTTTAAAGACTAGAAGTGGGGGTATAAAAATGTGGCACAATTCATGAATAATTCTTATGAATAAAATCCCATAACTGGAATAAGTAAAATTTAAAATATATTAAAAATCTTAAGGGAGCTTACGTTACATTTCAGCAAGTTTCATGAAAATGTGTTTAAGAGTTTTTGAGACATTGTCCAAAAAACGCGATAATTTCGACCCGTTATTATGAATAAAGTCCCTATACTCCAAAACCAGGTATCAAAAATATCTAATAGAAATGGAAAGGAAACTTATGTCAATAAATTTAAACAATTCACCAAAGTTTCATGAAGATTGGTGAAAGCTGTTTTGAGTTATCATCTGAATGATTCATCAGCAAGGCATTGCTCCAAATAAAAATATATTTCTTTCAAATATGTGTGATAGTTGTTATTTAATTTATGATTATCAATTTTTGTTTAATTTGTGTTCATGGTGTCTGGTTCATTTTATCCGTTATGCTAGTTGGTCCATAACACTTGTACATGTCGTAATTTTTTTTTCTCAGCAGTTGGTGGTAGACTTACTTTCACAGCAATAAGAATATGAGACCCCCCTTAATCTATGGGTTCCTACAGAGCTGTGGCCTTTTCCTTTTATAAATTGATTATGTGATTTGCGTACTTTAGTGATTCCACAAACTGGTCTGTTGTCACAGAATAAACCACTTGATTACAAATGGGGCTTTTTTCTGCCTCTCTGACTAGTGGTCTCCCAAAGAAAATTTTATAAATGGGTCCCTTCTGTTTACCGGTGATATATCTTCGAGTAATGGATTTAATTCCTGCCAACAGGGATACAGTTCAGATATTTTATGTAATACTCTATTTTTAGAAAGATGATGCATGCAGTGTTCTATTCAATTTAAATACTGTATTACTTATATATATATGTAGGACTCTAAAGTGAGATGGGGACGCTAAAATGCGATGGTCACGCTAAAGTGAGATGGTTTGATACGCTAAAGTACGATAGTCTGTGCTATTTAATAGAACACGCTAAAGTCCGATGTGTCGGCGGGGACAAACATGATTCTGTCAGTATACTGGAAAAAAAAATACTTTTCATAAACATAGACTGAAACTGACGTTAGTAAGGGGAAGGTCTATACCATAGAAGAGAGCGAAAATGGCAAAATACACCAAGTGTCAAAGTATTTAATTCGTCCCATGTCATTTACTGGAAAAGCATATAGCTCTTCAACTGTATTGGTACTTATACATCTCGGATTTCAAATGTTTGGCTTTGAGCATTCCTGATGAAGGTAAATCCAGAAAAGCGCTTCAGATGCTTGAAATTATTAAACGTTTTGTTTTCAATTTTTTACTTGCGTGAAATAAAAGCTACTTTTAAACTTTCTAATTGAATAATTTTGTAAAACAATTTTTTAAAATATGGTTCGTCATGTCTGTAAAAGAGATGGATACTCGTCAACAAGACAGTAACATAACGACCAGAGATGTAGTATCATAATATGATTGCCAATGCGACAAGTCCCTATCCAATGCTAAATGTCATTAATGTAATTAACTATAGGTTACCGTATGGCTAACCCAGCAGATAGTATTCTATAACGACCAAAGAGTATCAAAACGACCAGTGTATAACAATTCAAACGAGAAAGATAACGGACTGATTAATATACAAAATAAACAATAAACAAAAAAACAGATAAGAAGATGTGGTGTAATTGTCAACGAACAAATATCCACCAAAGACCAAATATTGTTGATGTATGCACCTAATAACGTTATGACCTTCAATGTGGAGCCTTGGCTTACGTCACATAGACAGCTATACAGGATCACGAAATGACTTGTGTAAAACAGTTCAAAAGAGAATAACAACGACATGATTTAGAAACAATACAATAAACGAAAAACTAATATGAACACAGCAAAAAACAAAAACCATTGCCTGAATCCCATCCTGTTACACCATCGCACTTAAGCGTGTCATCTGATCGCACTTTAGCGTCTGACTCCATCGCACTTTAGCGTAGATCATCACACTTTAGCGTGACCATCATATATATAAAAAAAATATATCAAAGTGGGCAGTCTTGATGAGCAAACTACATATTAATTACTATAATATTATTATGTCATGAAAAGCTTCTTCAATTTTTTGCTGGGATTACTTCCTAATAATGACAGTCATAGGAACATGAGGCAAGCATTAGGCGTCCCAGTTAATCATTAACAAAGCCTTTCAAGAAATTATAATATTATTTTGACTATGTATTAAAAATTGTTCTATTTAGCCAGCAGTTTAAGTACATAAACTTGCAATTGGTTATATATATATTTCTGACTTGGTAATGATTTAAAAAATACTGGTTCACAGATAATAAGATAATTTATTCAAGGTGCACAGGCTTTTTACAGAGAAAGAAGCACTGTCCAGGATATTTCCAAATAATTACCCAGATACTCAGCCTTCTGCAGTAATTTTTAATGGACATAAAGATGTAATCATGTTGCTGTCACCTTTTAACTTCCTTAACAGCTTAAGTTGCATCCGATTTCAAACAAAAAATTATTATTTATAGTACATGTACATTTAAATTTGAAGTTCTTTATCACATACATGAACCATAAATATTCAATAGAATTGCAAAACTTTTTTGACAAGCATGAGAAATAAATTGTACGACAGGAAACATGGAAATAAATAAGGGGAAATATGTAGCACGCACATCGAACCAAACACGAGATACATGTACATGTATCGATAGGTCAAACGTCAAAACACGAAAACAAGTGAAATAAAATATAAACACTGGGTAAACATGGTAAATAGAAAACATAAAATTAACCCTTTACCGCCCTTTTAAATTCAAAGTTGTTTAATACCAACAGCACTAAGCAGAAAATAATATAGTATGGACTTCACACTGATTAAATGGTGGGAGTAGAAGTTAGAAAGAGGGGGGGGGGGGGGGTAGTCCAAATAGTTATGACGTCTTGCAAGGCTTCCTTTTGAGTAAGTTTGTGTGCCCTGTGTTACAAATTAAGAGCTCCATGCTTTGAAAGTAGGGGTCATGGCTCCAGCAATGTGGGTGCCGGTGAAAAGAGAACGGTGGAATCCCCCCCCCCCCCCATTTCCCCGAATGGCAGGTACCTGCTAAACGAAAATTAGAAACGGATTTCACGGTAAATTTTGAGAATGGGCTCTCGGTATAATGGAGGGATCTTGTTTCATTCGATATTCTGTTCATTTATTGACGGGATTCGATAAATTATTCAAATTTCAGATATTTGTTGCAGTCTAGTTTCGTTTTGACCACCATGACCACGTGTATATCATGCTTGCCAACACTGAACTCGTTTTTATCTATAAGTATACAGTTTATTGATTTCTGAAGCGAATGATTAACAAAACAAGCAACGTATGTTTCATAAATAATACATATTTGGAGGCTCACACTTACTTTTCTGGTTAGATTTTCACATAGAAGTGAAAATAATTTTCGCTGCAAGGTTCTTTCCATTCTGCAAACTACAAACATCTTTTTGACGGCGATCGTCTACTGATTGGTTAATCTGCAAAAGGAGGCGGGGTCCACAAGCCGACAATCTCTTCAACAAAAACAGCTATTGCAACTGTTTGCCATAATAATTAAAGCACAAACATACAATATTCGTGTTTCGATAAACAAATTACATCATATGGATACCCGTTTTTAGTTAACAGGCATGTATGTAATTTGATTTCATACAGTTTCATCGATAGACGCAGCTTACGGAATCTTCGCCATTAATGAATATATGAATACATAATGAGGTCCTTACGGGGTTATCTGCCCCTGACAAAATCTTATCGAAATTGCCTTAACATCGCTGCGCAATAGATTGTAGTCATTTTATCAGCCCCCAAGGGTGACTGGGGAATAGAAGTATGGTCACCATTGGTCTTCCTCCGACCGGCAGTAAAACCCTTGCAAAAGTGGGGCGTCCGTTTGGCTGTGCGAGATGTACAAATTTGCAGCCACGTCCGGTCAGAATGGGGACGTTAAATCCGATGCCTCGTGTAAGGAGAGTGCCACGCTCTTTGCACGTTAAGACCCCTTGCAACAACTCTTTAAGGGGTCCGTAGGTGACCTGTTGCAAGACTAAATTTCTGTCCCTATCCAATATACCCTCATTTCCCGTGGCAGTCTAAATTTCTGCGACCTTAATCCCGGACGTCCCTCTTACAGAACCTACTTATTGTTAATTTGTTCTCGTCCTGAATATGCATGAAATATTTACATGTGTTTACCATATTCTTAAAGCTGTTGAATCCAAGGATAGCAGGTAAATACCATCATACATATATAAAATGATAGATGGACAACGTCATCTATGCACGATATGTTCAACAGGAGTATTGTACATAGTTCTATGCTACCAAATCGAAAGTTTATATAAAAGAAAGAAGTCAAAGGTTTCCCATCATACTTAGTAGTTGGATACTAAAAAATTCCAAAGATTTTTAGAGTACATACAATCTAAGACTCTCTCATTTTGCAATTGTATTAAAACATTCGACTTTTCTACACTTTACACAAGTATTCCCCATTCCAAACTAAAAGACATATTGAAAGAGTTGGTATCACTTTGTTTCATTAAAAAGAATGGCGAACGTAGATACAAGTATCTTGTCTTTGGGAGGGATAAATCCTACTTTGTAAAGAATCACTCTGATTCAAACAAAAAATTCTCTGAAACTGACATTATCAAGATGCTTGATTTCTTAAGTGACAACATATTTGTTACGTTTGGAGGACGTGTTTTTCAACAGACTGTCGGAATTCCAATGGGAACCAATTGTGCCCCTCTTCTTGCCGACTTGTTTCCTTATTATTATGAGGCTGACTTCATATAGGAACTTCTTAGGAAGAAAGATAAGACGTTAGCAATATCCTTTAACTTTACGTTCCGCTATATAGATGATGTTCTCTCACTAAATAATACAAAATTTGGTGACTATGTTGAACGAATCTATCCAATCGAACTAGAGATAAAGGATACTACAGATAGAGTTAAGTCTGCCTCATATCTTGACTTACATTTAGAAATTGACAATGAGGGTCGGTTGAAAACAAAACTTTACGACAAAAGAGATGATTTCAGCTTCCCAATTGTGAACTTTCCATTTCTATGTAGCAATATTCCAGCAGCGCCTGCATACGGATTATATATCTCCCAATTAATACGATATTCCAGGGCTTGTATTTCCTATGATGATTTCAGTGATAGAGGATTGCTGCTCACAAGAAAGCTATTAAACCAAGAGTTCCAAATGGTGAAGTTGAAATCATCCCTTCGTAAATTTTACGGACGCCATCACGAGTTGGTTGACCGTTAAGGAATAACCGTTTCACAAATGATATCGGATATGTTCCTTATGTCGTAACTACAATACCCTTCCCTTTTCACGAATGTGACCTACCGAATTAGACTATTTACCTGATTTTCAATAACAAGTAACACGACGGGTGCCACATGTGGATCAGGATCTGCTTACCCTTCCGGAGCACTTGAGATCCCCCCCAGTTTTTGGTGGGGTTCGTGTTGCTTAGTCTTTAGTTTTCAATGTTGTGTCATCTGTACTATTATTTGTCTGTCTTTTTATTATTTTTGGCCATGGCGTTGTCAGTTTGTTTTCGATCTATGAGTTTGACTGTCCCTCTGGTATCTTTCGTCCCTCTTTTAGTTACATACATTTTTTGTACCTGAGGTCGTTGAATATAAATCATTCTACAAATAAGGAGATGTGGTATAATTGCCAATTTAACAACTATCATCCACGCTTACTAGTAACATACCACATTTGCAAAGTTGAATAAAAATACAGTTAATAACTGGTATTTAATCTTAAAAAGAAAATGCCCAACTATTTTAAACAGTATTTGACTATAAACATAGATAAACAAGGTACAAACTGGACATAATGATTGATTGATTGTTGGTTGCTTTACGTCCAGTGGCAAATATTTCATGCATATTCAGGACGAGAATAAATTAACAATAATTACAATCGGTAGGTCCTGTAATAGCGTGGTCCGGCGTTAAGGTCGGCGAAATTAAGACTGCCACGGGAAATGAGGGAATATTGGATAGGGAAAGAAATGTGGCCTTGCAACAGGTCACCTACATACACCTCAAAGACTTGTTGCAAGGGTTCTTAACGTGCAAAGAGCATAGCACTCTCTTTACACGAGGCATCGGATTTAACGCCCCCATTCTGACCGGACGTGGCTGCAAATTTGTACATCCCGCACAGCCAAACTGTCGCCCCACTTTAGTAAGGGTTTTACTGCCGGTCGGAGGTAGACCAATGGTGACCATACTTCTATTCCCCAGTCACCCTTGGGGGCCTGGACATAATGCACTAGTTCATAAACAAGTTAGAACAATCACCTTCATATAATGCTCAGAATATGACATTCATGAAACTTGTTCAATATCATTAGACAACTCTAAATCTTAAATACTGGAAGCCACCTCTGATAAGTACACTGTACTATGCAAGATAATGATATAACTGGATTAAAATACACACAACCTGTAATTAACTGCCTTTACAGCGCTTTCGCGCTTTGATTATACAAAGCAATAAAAGATAAAACAAAAAACCAATATGAAACACAGCTGAATTTCTGTGCTTCTAACTAGGGACAGGTACATATAAAATGCAGTTTGGTTAAACATCTTGCACACCGATCTCGCAAGGGCTGTATAGCCAGTCGGGGTCGCTAAAAACTTCCATCATCTATGCACTGAACAGTACTGGGGGTTATATTAGAAATAATATATTAATCTGCTTTTTGAAACGAAACCTTTGGACAGTGAGTGATGAGACTAGCACTAGGGGAGCTTGAATTTTTTCTCTGGTAGGGGTGTGCAACTGAGACATCAAAGACCCCGGCCTTATAAATGTTTAAAAGAATGATATGATAATTTTCTACCAAGAAATTTGTTTTACATACACACGTATAACAATTGCGGTTTTTATCCAACGCAATCATAGGTTTGAACGTTGTTTTCAATTTAGACTTGTTTATATTTTTTCGTTTGGGCTTGTATTATATTTGCCTTCGGGTTTATATGATCCGTTCATCCTTTTTCGACTCTTTCAAAATTCAAGAGTCTATCCTAAATTGAGGTAAATAATATGGCCTTCCAAATACCGTTTCGATCCCTAACATCACTGAAGAGACATTAATTGTCGAAATCCGGATATGGTGTACAAAATTTATGCACCTCATGTTTGTGGTATACCATCTTATCCGCAAGTTTATTGTTTTCTGTTTGGTATTACATTAATATTAAGATCCATTTTACATCTGATGATCAATTTATTTGGCAATCGCCAATGGCAGTCAGCAGGGTTTAAGAACATCCGTTGTTCGACCTGTTAGTCAAATGCGTTTTGTTAAAATATACTTTTTCACTTTTTTGGTAAATGTTGTTTGTGCTGTATTTAGACCCCTCTACCACGAAATTTGTTTTACATACACACATATAAAAATTGCGGTTTTTATCCAACGCAATCATAGGTTTGAACGTTGTTTTCAATTTAGACTTGTTTATATCTTTTCGTTTGGGTTTGTATTATATTTGCCTTCGGGTTTATATGATCCGTTCATCATTTTTCGACTCTTTCAAAATTCAAGAGTCTATCCTAAATTGAGGTAAATTATATGGCCTTTCAAATACCGTTTCGATCCCTAACATCACTGAAGAGACATTTATTGTCGAAATCCGGGTATGGTGTACAAAATTTATGCACCTCATGTTTTTGGTATACCATCTTATCCGCAAGTTTATTGTTTTCTGTTTGGTATTACATTTAATATTAAGATCCATTTTACATCTGATGATCAATTTATTTGGCAATCGCCAATGGCAATCAGCAGGGTTTAAGAACATCCGTTGTTCGACCTGTTAGTCAAATGCGTTTTGTTAAAATATACTTTTCACTTTTTTGGTCTTTTGGAAAATGTTGTTTGTGCTGTATTTAGACCCCTCTACCAAGAAATTTGTTTTACATGCACACGTATAAAAATTGCGGTTTTTATCCAACGCAATCATAGGTTTGAACGTTGTTTTCAATTTAGACTTGTTTATATATATTTATAGATTATCGTTGGTCAGGACGGATCGGTACTTTTATCGATCGGTAATTTTAACGAGATCGGTAATTTTAACGAGATCGGTAATTTTACCGATGATGTAAAGTTTGGTCATAAACCCTTATGTGTATGTGCCAATTTGTTACATACTTATCCAATGATCATTAAAGAGTGTTTTATGGCGTTTTTGTTGTGTTATTACTAACGATATTAGCGAAAATTGGGGTTTTTCGAGATCGGTAGTATTAACGATCGGAAGTCGGTAAATTCGGCAATGTTTCCCTTCCGGATATCGGTAATTTTGGCAACTTCTGGTAACAAATTCTTTTTAAATGGTTTCAATGACGAAGGTTCAGATTTCAAGTGTAATTACCGGATATCACGTTTATAAGAAGAAACAACCTATTGGAACTGTGTGTTATGTTTTCAAAGATAAAAGTAATGTTCATGACAAAAAAAGTTTAGTGGTAAAAAACTCTGACAGCCAAACAATTGGTCATGTTCCTGCAACACCAGTGACCTTGAAGTCGACACTGAATGAAGTCCTAGATATTTCATGTTCTGCAATTGAAATCAAATGGTGAGACTAGCTATGAACCCCAACTTCTTTTGCTATTACTCTCGATATACCCTTCCCTTATTTTAACCTCGATGTTTATCTCCCTATCACATTACATGCCTTAAAGGGTTAAATAATACACCAAGAAAACATAATGCCTGTTAGACATAAAGACATGGCTGTTGTTCCATACTACACAAAAAAACTAATTTACACCAGGTCCATAATGGCTTTTTAATACCTGTAATGCATAAGACAGTACTGTTGTTCCATATTACACAATAAAAAAATCAATTTATACCAGGTCCATAATGCCTGAGTAACATTAAGACAGGACTGTTGTTCCATACTACACCAAACTCATTGGCATAATTTTTCCCAAACGAAAGGTCAAATGGAATAGTCAAACGGAAAGTCAATTAAACAAATAGCACCACAGTTATCATCTTTTCAACAAAACTCTGGACTACCGTTATGGTATAGACCTTTGCGATATTGAACTTCGTGAGAAACACTGCTTTTGCCTTGCAAGAAACAGGACCTGCACACTCTTCCGGAGCAACTGAGTTCGGGTCGGTGATTTCAATATTAAATGTTATTGTTTGCTTTTGTGTGTCTGATCAGTTCCCGAGTTGTCTTTTGTCATTTGATTACCCTTTTATTTATATAACGCTTTGGTTTTCAACCCTGTCTTACTGACAGTCACACATGCTTCATTTACTATGTTAAACTTTCAGGCATTTGAATCAACAAACTTTCCTGAACTGGTGGTAGTTGATGACCATTTACAGGAGACTGAAGCTGGGCCAGGACAAGAACAGCAAGCAGATGCATTGTAATTACTGCAAGCCCCGTTAAGGAGCCTCTGCCATTAGCAGAAGTGAACCAAAACACAGTCACCCATGCCGCTAAAAAGGACAAATGTGGCATCTGTTCAGTTGTGTATAGTTCGGATGCAGATTTTTTGAGCCACTGGGTTCAATGTTCTCATAAAAACTGCAGTTGGTGGGTACATTGTAGATGTCTGTGTATTCATTAAGCTGGAGAAAAGAAATCGAGTTGAGATGACCAATGATAATCTGTTTATCGCTATTTTACCTATGACGACGTTGTCAATTTCATGTCAATTTCATTAGCAACGGCACATGTCCCCTTAGTTTCTAGCGATAATTTTCATATCACTCGAATCCGCTGAGAAAGGAAGTTATCAGTCAGTAAGATCAAAGGAAATTTTCGTAAAATAGCGATAAATATAATTCTATGGAAATTTATCCATTTCCGAACCCATTGTATAAAAAAATTTAATCAACGTGTGGTTGCCGGTGATCTCAGAAGATGATTGGACGAATTTAAGGGTCATAACCTTTATCAGCACACTAGATGAATCAAAATATGGCAACAGGTGTTAATGAAATTGACAACTTCATGGAATGTAGAAGGCAGTCGAAGGGGATTTTCGTTCAACAAAATATAAAAATTTATTTTTTAATCATTAGAGAAACAGATTCTTACATAGTTTCTCGTGGATTATCAGATTTATCCAATCAAGATAGTTAAATTATAAATTTTAAAGTCCTCGTCGAGGCTCGGACTTTAAAATTGATAATTTAACTATCTTGATTGGATAAATCCGATAATCCACTGGTATCAATGTAAGAATCTATATATATTCTATTTTACTTATTTTATATTAAACCAGTTGTAAAACTTGATAAGCAACATTTTAGCACCAAAAACTCATATGTGGTAGCAACACAAACCTTACTTTCCAATAAATGTTTTATATCTTATATAAGATTAATTTCCTCTATACTTTGAATAATTTATCCCCTTATATGTATTTCATTATTAAGGTATTTCAATTTCCACAATGTACATCTTGATGAAATTTACACATTCCTCCTTATTATTTGTATCTTGTTTCATGAATACAAACTTTTTAAGTTAATTAATTGCAAATGTCAATATAATGCTTATAAGCTAGGATCAGTAGGAATACCACATGGGAAGACTCCAGAATGAGTGTTTATCTGATGCATTTATGACTGTGGTTTAACCACATCAAAAATAAATACTGACATCTGATTAGTTTCAGTCACTTAAGATATAATCAATTCATTACAAGTAAGTGATAATTTCCAACCTAATGATATAATTAATCGGAATTTCTTGCCCTTTTCATATATAGTAGAGCATGAAATAGTGCCATTTACCAGCCTATTAATCTCTTTCACTCATTACATGGTAATTATTAGGGGTCCCTGGGTAACAGTATGATACAGGATTAAAAAGTACATGTTAGCTAGGACCTAGGTTGCCTCACAACACGAATACAATTTAAAATATAAACAAATGTACGTGTATTGAATAAATTTCCAGATAATTAATTATGATTTGAAAAATCCACGGAATTTCTTGAGTGGTTATAATGTCTTCCATAGGTAAGAATAGAAGTTTCAATAATATCCAGAAAGTAAACCCTTGTTTAGAAATTTCCGTAGTTGTTTCCAGGATTTTTCTTGGGAGTCTTCAGATTGATTGATTGATTGTTGGTTGCTTAACGTCTAGTGGCAAATATTTCATGCATATTCAGGACGAGAACAAATTAACAATAAACACAATAGGTAGGTTCTGTAATAGAGGCGTCCGGGATTAAGGTCGGAGAAATTTGGACTGCCACGGTAAATGAGGGTATATTTGATAGGAACCGAAATTTAGCCTTGCAACAGGTCACCTACGGACCCCTCTAAGAGTTGCTGCAAGGGTTCTTAACGTGCAAAGAGCGTGGCACTCTCTTTACACGAGGCATCAGATTTAACGTCCCCATTCTGACCGGACGTGGCTGCAAATTTGTACATCCCGCACAGCCAAACGGGCGCCCCACTTTAGCAAGGGTTTTACTGCCGGTCGGAGGAAGACCAATGGTGACCATACTTCTATTCCCATGTCACCCTTGGGGGCTGGTGTCTTAAGAAAAAATCCATGGAATTAAAAAAAATATATAAACATGTCTTCCATAGGGGGGATAGATTATTTCTGGAATAGCCCAATCAGTTCGGACACTACGTAATTTGTCAAACAGAAATCGTGTAATTGCACCTCTTCATACTATAAACGACACATTTATTTTTCAATACCTGTGTGACGTACAAAAAATAATTGTGATTTACTGTCCTGTGACTATACGAATACGAAAGTTATATTTTGATTCGGTTCACATATAACAATACAAACATAAGTGTCCAACATTCTTTCGTCAGGTATATTTATTGAAAGTTGTCCATCATTAGCGTGATGTGTACAGGACTCTCGGATGTTAACGAACTTGAAGCAGAAAGTTTCTCATCACCAGAGTAGGACGTGGCATGTCACGGAATAGAAGTTCCTTCATAATGTAAGTTCCAAATGGAAACAATATTCTGGAATATTATTTCCACTGGAATAAATATTACAGTAAATGTTCATAACGGAATAAATGGTATAGAATATTTGTTCCAACAGGAACATATATTATGACATTGTTTATAACAAAGTTTCCAGTGGAACTTCTTTTAGGCGGAACAAATATACGTTGACAGTGGCATTTTCGACTTTATGGACATTTCTTTCAAACCGTTTTACAGTTCTTCCTTATGGCGTATCAGAAGGATCAAAAGTATATTTTGTTGCAAATGATATATCTTCAATTGTAAATGCTATATATACATGTTTTATTAAAGTGCAACCTGAAATAACATAATAATACAAATATGAAACATATTTTATGTCAGCCAGCCTTCATAGACTTATGATGCACTGTATAAAGTTCTCATAGTTATCTTTTATAAGTATCAAATATCAATTTAAGTCTATAATAAATAAGTAGTTAATTTATAAAATTTATATTAATCTATTTTAAATACTGCAAATGCTATGTAATTTGTGCAAATTCTGTAATTAATATTGCAAATGGTATTATACCTTAATTTGTAGCAAATGTTGTATGCTTACACGCTCTTTGCACGTTAACAACCCTTGCAACAACTCTTTGAGGGGTCCGTAGGTGACTGTTGCAAGGCAAAATTTATCTCCCTATCCAATATACCCTCTTTTTCCAGTGGCAGTTCAAATTTCCCCGACCATCACCCTGGATAGCCTCTATCATTACAAGACCTACCTATTGTATTAATTGTCAACGTGTTCTCGTCCTGAACATGCATGATTATTTGCCACTGGACGTTAAGCAACCAACAATGAATCAATCTGTATGCTCACGTATCAAAAGGCACAAAAGTATATAATGGTGCATTTGCCATCTTAAATGTAGCATTTGTAGCTACAAGTTTAGCATTTGCACTTATTTATAAAGCATTCGCCATCATAAATGTAGCATTTGGACAAATAAATATAACATCAGAATCTTAAATTGTATTATTGTTACCCCCAAGGGTGACTGGGGAATAGAAGTATTGTCACCATTGGTCTTCCTCCGGCCGGCAATAAACCCCTTGCTAAAGTAGGGCGTCCGTTTGGCTGTGCGGTGTGTACAAATTTGCAGCCACGTCCGGTCAGAATGGGAACGTTAAATCCGATGCCTCGTGTAAAGAGTGTGCCCCGCTCTTAGCATGTTGAGAACACTTACGCACTGTATTTCTGGATAAACTAACCTGATCCGAATCTTGCAACCATTGCCTTATTTTATGTCTTCCTATTTTAAATGTTCCATTTATTTTTACTAAGCAATACAGGTTATCAGGGCCTGTAAACGATACCGGATGTTTAAGAGCATACCATATTTTGTGTAAATAGTCCTCACAGTTTAATGAACTCATTCTGACTAAAGAAATTTAAGTTGAGTTGGATATTTTAACAAATTTGTTCTTCAAATGTTAACTAATTGGGGATTTAGTGTGTGTGTGTGTTCTTTCGTTTTTTATCCATTATTTGGTTTACTTCCAATGCTGCATTAAGACATTTACTGCCATAAGCATGAAAACCGGTTAAAATGATTTCGATTTCTTGTGTTTATACACGGTAAAACAAAAGACTTGATATATATATATTCTAGATAAGTTTATTTTTGAAACAAAATTAATTTTCTTTAAACTTTAAGAACAAATCATCTTGAAAAGATTCTTTATATATCAAACAAAAACATGTATGAACTAAAATCTCATTTTAAGATAGCCAACCTTTTAAATCTAAACTAGTAATAATAACTAGTATTTCAGTTATAAATTTTTTTTTCGTTCCTTGTTGCAAAATGTGATTTTCCAACCCTTTGTGAAAATATAGAACAACAAATTATTTGACAATCTAAACTGAAATAATAAAATGAAGTGTTAACAAAACTAATCTTAATATTTATATTTTGTTGGTGTAAATTTTAGTAGTTAAACAACACATGTATATTAAGAATAAGGCAGCACCAATACTAACAATATTGCAGGCAAGTGTAAAATAGAGGGAAACCCATCAAAATATTATAATTATATGAAATAAAGACAAATGACTAAAATGATAATCTAAACTGTGGTAATAAAATGAAATAATTAGCAAAACTAAAGTAAACTGAGGTAGTTAAAAATTACATGTATAGATGTAAATTGAGGTAGTTAAAAATTACATGGATAGGTGTTAATTGTGGTAGTTAAAAATTACATGAATAAATGTTAATTGTGGTAGTTAAAAAATACATGTGTATTTAAAATGAGGCAACACCAATGTATGGGAGTGTTTAACAATATTACTCACAGATGTGAAAGATATGGAAACTTATCAAATATTATAATTAATTCACAATTTAAAGATAACTTTCCTCCTCAATTTTCCTGGTCTGTGTTCTGGTTCTGGAGGCCACAGGTGATGATGGGATAGATGGTAGTTCGATTTCCATAGGAGGTGCGGAAGGTTCAGGTGAGGAATCTCTGTCACTGAAGGAAAAAGGTGGAAGCGAAATGGACTTTATGGGTGTCGATGGTGGTGGTGGAGTCACTGGTATGTTGATGGATGTGAAGATACCATACTGATATTGGGGGTTTCTGTGAGGGGGGTGTATTGGTATATTGTAGAGGTATTCGTAGTACTGTTAAGGAGAGGTAGGTTTTGTTGGTTCTGTCTTAATTGGTGAACTAATTTGATAATAGCCACTACACATGCTATAGTGCATCAGGTAGATACAGCTGTCCAAATCCAAAATTCTATAAAAAAAAAAAATATATTATATATACATATATATTAAATGTCTGAATAATAGCCAATGATAAATTTTACATGAGAAAATTAATAAAAGATAATAAAGGTTTCAATTTACATATAAGAAAATTAATAAAAGATAACAGTTTCAATTCACATATAAGAACATTAATAAAATAATATATATGTGTGAATGTCTGCCTCTGTGTAGTAACAACTGTAAATTATACCTTATCCATTGGATTTCTTAAGACCAGGCTTTAGAATATTTATAAAGTGCCCAGAAAAGGCACTTTATATATATATGTATATATATATATAACTTTGTCATCATAAAAATCTAACTATTTAAGCGTGGATCAGTTTGTGAAAATACACTGATACAGTTACTGAATTAAAATTATATACATGTCTAAGAATATAACATAAACACGCTAATTAATACATTAAAAAATTCTATTAGATTTTAAATAGAAATACGTAATATTTCGCTAATCAAATTAGCTTCATCTCTCAACGTGAAATCGGATGCATGACAAAAACCTATTTTTGTAGCTTGAACTACACAAAATTTGAGGAAAAGTTAAACATATTTATTGATGTTCTATTAAAAATATGTTTGTAGCTACAACTACATAAAGTTGGAATAAAAGTTTTAACACATTTATTGATGTTCGATAAATTGTATGAATTTCTATAAATTAATTTGTATGATTTCAAGATTATGGTTTTGATTTGTTTTTAAATCTTTTCGTCTCTCTCATTGAGTCCACGAGGTTCAAGAGTTCGTAACTGGTGTATCCAAAAGCTCTTTCTCTTTTGTCTTCCTTGTGTATCCCAATTTTTATTTTTCTCAATGATTTGAAACGTGACGTTTTCAAAAACATGTCCTGCTCTTAAAAGTTGTGTTGTGATTGGACAGTTTCTTTCTTATATATTAAATGACCGATGGTTATTTAGTCGGATGTTAAATGGTGTTTCTGTTTCACCAACATATTGGAATTTGCAAGTTCCACACGTTATGACATAAATACAATTTTGCGTTTTGCAATTTGATGTTATAAATATGTTATATTTTTTTCTTTGTGACTGTGCTGACGAATTGGGTTTCGATGTTGGCGACATTGCAGCACTTACAATTGCCCCTTCCGCATGGTTTATAACCACCGATTGTTGATATCTCCTGTTTAGATACTTTAGATGTAACTAGAATATCTTGGTTTTTTGGTCTGCGGTAAGCCTTGACGGGATGTGATGGAAAAATCTCTTTTAAGGAAGGATCATTTTCAATAAGACGCCAGTGTTTGTGGACAATAGATGAAAGATTTGTCAGGTCAGGACGAAAGCTTACAACAAACGGGATTTTATTTGTCTGGGTCGTCTTTTCTTTGTATTCAAGTAGGTGTGTTCGGTCTTTTTCTTTTGCTTTACCGAAAGCTTCTGAAATATTTTTGTTCTTATAACCTCTTGATTTAAGTTGCTGTCTGAGTTGTCCCACACGATTTTTTTTATTCCGATGAACAAATCCGTTTTCACCTGATGGCTTCCGTACAGCCAAGCCATCAGGTTAAACATTTACATTGTTTACATCGCGATGTTTACAATGTTTACACGATATTGCGTCAACGTCGTTTACATTGTTTGAATCCTTAAATATTGTTTACATCGTTGACATCGCGATGAACACAATCTTGAAAACATATCATGTTTACATCGCGATGTCTACAATGTTAACACGATATTGTGTCAACATCGTTTACATTGATTAAACCCTTAAATATTGTTTACATCGTTGATATCGTAAACATCGCGATGTACACAATCTTGAAAACATCGTGTTTACATCGCGATGTTTACAATGTTAACACGATATTGTGTCAACATCTTTTACATTGTTTAAACTCGTATATATTGTTTACATCGTTGACATCCTTAACATCGAACCCCCCAAGGGTGACTGGAGAAAAGAAGTATGATCACCATTGGTCTTCCTCCGACCGGCAGTAAAACCCTTGCTAAAGTGGGGCGTCCGTTTGGCTGTACGGGATGTATAAATTTGCAGCCACGTCCGGTCAGAATGGGGACGTTAATTCCGATGCCTCGTGTAAAGAGAGTGCCACGCTCTTTGCACGTTAAGAAACCTTGCAACAACTCTTTGAGGGGTCCGTAGGTGACCTGTTGCAAGGCTAAATTTCTGTCCCTATCCAATATACCCTCATTTCCTGTGGCAGTCTAAATTTCTCCGACCTTATTCCCGGACGCCCCTATTACAGAACCTACCTATTGTATTTATTGTTAATTTGTTCTCGTCCTGAATATGCATGAAATATTTGCCACTGGACGTTAAGCAACCAACAATCAATCAATCCTTAACATCGCGATGTATGTACAATGTTGAAAAGATTTCGTGTTTACATCGCGATGTTCACAATGTTAAAACGGTGTCGTGTCAACATCATTTACATTGTTTGAACTCTTATATAGTGTTTACATCGTTAACATCGTGATGTATACTATGTTAAAAAGATGTTGTGTTTACATTGTTTACATTGCCATATTAACAATGTAAACACTATTTTGTGTCAAGGTATACCGGCGTCACAAATCAGCGTACAGGTCCGACGTACGCCGGGCGTGGTAAAAAATCATGTACGCTGCAAATACGCTAGTAATTTTGGATGTCTTCAACCTGTCAATCATGTCTGTATCGTGTGCAGAACGAGCTTTAAGCGTGTATTGGGCGTACGAGAAGCGTTCCCAAGCGTTTATCGGGCGTTCAAGTAATGTATGTTGGTGTATGTCTGGCGTTTGTTTAACGTAGATGGAATGCACGCTACGAAGGACAAAAAGTCTCTTGAACTTATTTGAGACGCGTCCCGGTCGTATCTGGGACGATAATCCGTGCTTTCGGCGTGTCTGGAACGTTTAATTATGGGGTGTTTGTTACAAAAACACCCGCATACGTTTTAGTTAAGAGTCGAACGATCTTGAAGCGTATACAGCGAGCCCTAAACGTGTCTCAAACTTATCTGTAACGTTTTCATCGCGCTTGTAGCGTGTGAATTACGTGCGCGTAACGTACAGGTATACGCTCGACAAACGCTTGAGCTGGATGAAAATTTCTATGCTGCATAAATATTTCCTGGAGTTACAGCGTTCATCAAGCGTATACCTTCGCATTTCGACGTACTTCAAACTTATGCAACGCGCGTTTAACGATCGCTTAGCGTTTCTCTTGCGTGCAACTAACGTATACGGAAATTGTCAATTTTCTCTGTATGTCTGGTGCACGCTGGTCTATACGCCAATAGGTGACGCCAGCATTAGAGTTATAAAATCACAATTTTTTAAAGATTTGTTGTTGTTAAAAAAAAAATCCCCAAGGGTGACTGGGGAATAGAAGTATGGTCACCATTGGTCTTCCTCCGACCGGCGGTAAAACCCTCGTCAAAGTGGGGCGTCCGTTTGGCTGTACGGGATGTACAAATTTGCAGTCACATCCGGTCAGAATGGGGACGTTAAATCCGATGCCTCGTGTAAAGAGAGTGCCACGCTCTTTGCACGTTAAGAACCCTTGCAACAACTCTTTAAGGGGTCCGTAGGTGACCTGTTGCAAGGCTAAATTTCTGTCCCTATCCAATATAACCACATTTCTCGTGGCAGTCTAAATTTCTCCGACCTCAAACCCAGACGCCTCTATTACAGAACCTACCTATTGTATTTATTGTTAATTTGTTCTCGTCCTGAATATGCATGAAATATTTGCCACTGGACGTTAAGCAACCAACAATCAATCAATCAATTGTTAAAAAAAATCCATAAAAATGCAAACTATATAAATGTAATCTAAAGACTTAGTTCAGTAATATTAATGATTAAAATTGTTTATTTTTTCGTGAATATTGTCAACATCACAATGTATACGATGTGAACGAGGTAAATACAAAGGTATAGACTTGGTTCATATTATTTATACGATGTTGACGATGTAAACGATGTAAACAAAGTTATAGATTTGATAAACAACATAAACACGATGTTTTCGTGTCAACATCGCGATGTATACAGAAAGGAATAGACTGTAAATACAACATAAACACGATGTTGAAACGAAATTGTCAACATCACGATTTATACGATGTGAACGATGGGAACACAAGGGTATATACTTCGTTAACAACAGTTGTACGATGTTGACGATGTAAAAACGAGATCGTCAACATCATGATGTATACAATGTTATAACGATGTAAACAGAAAGTCGATATACAACATAAACACGATGTTGACACGATATTGTTAACATTGCGATGTATACGATGTGATCGATGTACACAGAAAGGTATGGACTCTGTATACAATAAAAACACGATGTTGACACGATATTGTAAACATCACGATGTTAACGATGTAAACACAAAGGTAAAGGCTTGGTTCTCAACATCTATACGATGTTGACGATGTAAAAATGATATTGTCAACATCACGATGTACACAATGTTAAAAGATGTAAACAGAAAGGTATAGACTCTATATTCAACTTAAACACGATGTTGAGACGATATTGTGAACATCACGATGTATACGATGTAAACGTTGTAAACACAAAGGTAAAGACTTGGTTCACAACATATATACGATATTGACGATGTATAAAAGATATTGTCAACATCACAATGTATGCAATGTTAACGATGTAAACAGAAAGGTATGGACTCTATATTCAACATAAACATGATGTTGACACGAAATTGTGAACATCACGATGTGAACACAAAGGTACAGAACATATAGATAGGATACAATGTAAACACAATAACGACGCTATAAAGTTGACATTGCGATGTTGACAATATCGACAAAACATCGTGCACTGGACATACCTTCGAGATAACAGAGTCCAAACAAATAATGCAGATCACTTATTCACTCGTGTATTCTATTGTAAACACTTGGAAGAACAAGAAGTGAAAGAAATGATAAAACTTCACGTGTACTATCGTGTGAAGCTGTTGTGTTTTCTGCAGTCCGACACACTATCAGATTTAGTACCTTAATGTTCTGTTGGTTTTTTAATATGTTTCATATGATTGTGTTGCATGCGAATTGAATTGTTTTTCACGTGTGTTATCGTGCATTTATTTGCAGTCCGACGCACTTTCAGATTTACAACCTAAATGTTCTGTTAGTTTTTGCATATATTTTATCTTCTTGTGTTGCAAGCGAATATAAGTGTCAATCGACATTGATGACATAAAATCATCATCATTATCATTAAAATTATGAATTTGAAAATCCCTGAAATATTTTGGGTATTCTATAATTATAAAAACCCTGTCCAGATTGCTGCCTATTGTAAGGGTCATTGTCATCATCAGTAAAGTCTTTTGTCCCATTTTCTTGATCATTAAAAACGCCAAAACTTCGAAATGAATAAAAGTTTGGAAAAGTATATATCCTGGCACAAGATAAACTCTACGAGTTCTGTAAAACATGTTAACAGTATACTTGACGAGCATTTATCTCACGTGACAGCTATTTACCATATGTCTGATATGAAATAATAGATTAGAGGGAACAACATTTTCAGATAAGTATTTGATCCGAGCTGATTTTATAGCACATCTAACAGATTACTAGTATCTCCCTAAATTGAAAAGTATTGCATAAAGTTTATTTGATAATAAATTTCTCTTGCTGTTCCGATTGATTTTAATTACTGTTGTTGCAAAATAGCCTTTTCAGTGACTTATTTGTTCAAGACTTTCAATTTGCTTATCTTTTAGTCAATCATGATGACCACAAAATATGTTTGATAATTTGATTCATACCACGCTAGTGGCTGCTTCCTTGTTTGTAATTCTAGGAACTATATACTAGTAGTTGAACGGGTTGTATATCGGAAAGACGTTAACAAGAATAATTTTTGTACACGACTTATTAGTTCAACTGTGCGTTCCACATAACTGAGTACGCTAATTTTCTTCTAGCTGTCAGACTATGCGGTATGAGCTTTGCTCATTGCTGAAGAAAGTTCGGTGACCTACACGTATACTATAGCTGTAAATGTATTGTCATTTAGTCTCTGGTTGAGGGTTATCTAAATAACATTCATACCGTATCTTCATTTAATATACATAAAGGTGCAATATTGCTTGTCATATATAAAGACCTCCTTCCTCTCGCATAGGACGTAATTTAGATACTTTTAAAAATGTATATAATTTGTGAATTTCTACACTCAACTTTAAAATCGTCGTAAGCCGTATTATTCTTATCCTTAATTCCTTAAGGTTCATGTGGACCCTCTGGCTAAAATGGGTGAAAACGCAGCCATTTTAGCCAAAGGATCCACATGAACCTTAAAACAAGTGTTGATTTCCATGGATTCCAAAGAAAATAACCTGTTGGTTCGTTTGGCACTTAATATATTGAAGCTTCAATACAAGATTAATGTGTATAAATAAATACCCTGTAGGAGTGCTTAGGTTTCTGCTTTCTAGCTGACAGCTGTGACAAATCTGAATCTGCCCTGTAGAAGAATATTCTTCCGTTTGAAGTAAGCTCCACTGTGCGTTCATCAACACATATCACATTAAAATTGTCAAGGACAACACTTTCATTGCATAATAAAGTTTCTTCTCTTTGTTGATATGAGTTATCAACTGGCAATATTTACCACATTTGGCTGTCAATCTTAATTTTCTCCAGATCAAAGACACATACCCCTAACTAATTTTGATTGAACATGTTTTTCTAAATTTGTCAAAGACTGCATTTGCAGTCAGTTCATTGTCTTTCTTTAGCCACGGATCAATGGTTTTAATATGTAGATTGGAAATACCTTTCGGTCTCCCGTCTCGGTCGATCACTTATGCTCTTATTTTTTTACACCTGTTCATAAACCGCAACACAGATTGTCTTAATGTTATAATATCATACTTGTCCTCTAACAAATGTGCAATTTTACATCATACTTTAAAATAATTAGTCGTGCTACTGTCGACAGACGATTATAACTTGTGCGTTGCGCCATCTTGATTGATAAGAATCGAACTAAATGGTCTAAACGGCCTGTGAAAGCATAAGTGGTTCAACACGGGTATGGGTGGACTTCGCTCAAATTTGGTTAGAAAAAATAAATTTAAAAAAAAGCTGTATGGAGGTTTGGAAATCAAGAGACCTCACATTTACGGGAACAGTTTCAATTAAATCTTTTTTTCTGTCTATGATTGGAAACGAAATTGAAATGAGAGGTATTCCATATATAAACGAAAAACAAATAAATAATATTAATGGGACGGGAAAACAAACCAAATCGCAAAAACAGTGCGTTGTTTGCCGAAAGAAAAGAGGGGGAATAGGAATGATAAAGCTTTGGGCGCTGTGATTAGCAATATAAACTATTCTTACTCTTTTTCTTATTACTATGTCCTTAATTTGAGTGACAGTTTATATAATTTTTAAATTATCTGTCCCAAAATTTAAACTTTATCAAGGTCATTATTAAATAATTCCATCATCATACATTCCACTGTAAATATATTTTTTGGATAGAGCAGGTGAGAGTTTTAGATAAAATATTTTTGTGGTTTTCTGTCTTAGATAAATTCACTACGATATAACCGTGTTCTCTGACAAATTTGTGTTGTATGTTTGTCTTGTTTTACAAAAGTCACTCTGTCGGGCTGTTCAATGTAGCCGTTATAAGATTTCTCGACTGTTTTATATATTTATTATATATTTTTATTCAAGGAAGTTATAAACAAAATGTTCATGAAGATAATATATTACTCCTCGGTTTTGGAAGACAATGTTGAATCGGTTTCCCCGGAATGCCTTCAATTGAAATGTAACGTTGATACTTGACAGGTATGAATTTGCTCTAGTGATAGTATAATTGTTCATGCCAGATTCAAATGCTTGCGTATTTCTCCTACAAGTTTTATAATATCGGACTCCCCACCTACTTCTTTATTCATCACATTCTGTTGTTTGGAGTTTGCCTACCCGATTTATCAGAAATAGGACTAGAATTGTTTTGTTTCTTTTTCAAAGCTGTTTTTATGGTTTTCCTACTTATTACTAATGTGGATATAAAAATATTTTGCAGACTCGAACACTTTGTTCTTCTACAGTGAATGCTACCTGCTTTCATTTCTTGCTGGGTGATTCCATTGAATTCCGTTCCAGTTTGATACCCGTAAAATTATTATTGCTGTTTCTACTTGTCATTCAGAATGATTGATTGATTGATTGTTGTTTGCTTTACGCCGCATTAGCACAAAAAGGCTATATCGCGGCGAGAGCTAATTCAAATATTTTTACAATTTAAAGCATATTTTTAAAATCAGACAAAAGGTCCTTCAATAAACTAAAATTCTAGACTAAAGCAAATTGATTATTTACAAATAAAAATCAACAGTAAGATAACGTGATAAAAATTAAAATCGTTTTATATATAATAACATATTTATATTTTATAATATATATTCCAAATTCTTTTCAGTGCTGCCGACAACTATTAAAATATCTAATGCTTTTAAACATCTCGATTTTAACATTTTGATATGGGGTAGAAAGGTTAACTATTTATCGAAAATTAACCGAAGAAATTTGGTTTCATCAACCATTTTAAATGGGTTTCCGTACAAAGTGAGTTCTGGGTCAAAATGTAATTTCCTTTTGTTACAAAAATGCATCCCGACTGTTTTTGAAATGGAAAATTTAAAACCATTTTCCGAGGCCTATTTTTCAATTCTTCCAAGACATAATTGTAATTGTCTTTCTATGTTATTCATTTTTTTGCCTCTGTAACATATTAAAAAATCATCAACGTACAGTGAACCTTCAATATTACTTTTTAAAACTTCAACAAGGCTGTTAATGTTAAGACCAAACAGACTCTCAACTGGTGAGATTTTAAAGGCGCCATGACGTTAAGCAACCAACAATCAATCAATCAATTTTAAAGGCGCCAAGACAAAGACGCAAACCCTGGTATGAACAGCATCGAGAATCTGTATGTAGGACTTCCTTGCAGAGCCATACACTATAGAGATCTGTATAAATTAAGTAAAATGTTGCGATCAGCACCCCAGTTAGTGCTGCCGACAACTTTTAAAATATCTAATGCTTTTAAACATCTCGATTTTAACATTTTGATATGGGGTAGAAAGGTTAACTATTTATCGAAAATTAACCCAAGAAATTTGGTTTCATCTACCATTTTAATTAGGATTCCGTACAAAGAGAGTTCTGGGTCAAGATGCAATTTCCTTTTGTTACAAAAATGCATCCCGACCGTTTTTGAAATGGAAAATTTAAAACCATTTTCCGAGGCCCATTTTTCAATTCTTCCAAGACATAATTGTAATTGTCTTTCTATGTTGTTCATATTTTGCCTCTGTAACATATTAAAAAAATCATCAACATACAATGAACCTTCAATATTACTTTTTAAAACTTCAACAAGGCTGTTGATTTTAAGACTAAATAATGTAACTGATAAAATGCTCCCCTGAGGGACACCCGTCTCTTGATCATACAGATCAGACATGGTTGAATTTACTCTAACATTAAATTGTCTGTTGGACGGAAAATTCGAAATAAAATTTGGCATATTACCTTTCAACCCCATATCAAACAGATCTTTTAAAATACCATACTTCCATGCAGTATCATAGGCTATTTCAAGATCGAAAAATACCGACACCACATGTTCATTTTTGGCAAAACCATTACGGACAAATGATTCGAATCTAACAAGATGATCAAGAGTACTGCGACCTTGTCGGTCATTCAGAATGCTATACAAAAATACTGTCATAGAAAAGTTTAGTTTAGATGTGCATATTATGTTTTCTAAGGTCAACAATGGTCACAGAATATGTTTTTCTCCGTCAAATGTACAGATAGCATGGACAACTTGATGTGGAATAACAGCTCTCATACCAGCGACTTAAATTGGCATGGTATTCCTACATAGACTTATTAGACGTAACCTTTGATGAGTGACTTTTATGTTGAAAAGATGGACGAAAGATACCAGAGGGACAGTCAAACTCATAAATCGAAAATAAACTGACAACGCCATGGCTAAAAATGAAAAAGACAAACAGACGAACAATAGTACACATGACACAACATAGAAAACTAAAGAATAATCAACACGAACCCCACCAAAAACTAGGGGTGATCTCAGGTGCTCCGGAAGGGTAAGCAGATCCTGCTTTTTATGTGGCACCCTTCGTGTTGCTCATGTTATAACAAATCCAGTAAATAGTCTAAATCGGTAGGTCACATTCATGAAAGGGAAGGGTATTGTAGTTACGACGTAAGGAACATATCCGATATCATCTGTGAAACGGTTATTTCATAACGTGAAAGTAAGGAACTGAACCACCAGTTGTTACTAAGGATTCTACGACACTTTCCTTTAGAAAAACGCAAAGTCAAGCTTGCGAGATGTTTTCATGTTTGCAGAAAACCCCTGTTCAAAACCAGTGAAAGGAAGTATCGATTCCATGAATTTCATCTTTATCATTGGAGAAATTTTTTTTAATCAAAATTGTGTTTGATGTATAACATAAAACATAATAAAAAAGAGGTTAGCAAGCATCACCAATTTGTTGAGGTTTGACATTTATCTCAGTTTATAAAACCAAAAACACATCAGAAAACCATCGATGAAGCTAGATATCTCTCCAGAGGCGTGCTAGGGGTAGACAACTTGAGACACTATTGAAACATGTGGGCTTCAGGAGATGAAGCTGAAGTTCGTAGACGAGGTAATTTTGCAGGAAGACGTCTCAGAACTTGATCCATTGTATGCGCAGGAGGGTGTCAGTGGAACTTGACGGTATGTATAACTCTGATCCAGATTCCACACTAGGTGATCAGGAAGAGCTACGAGAGTCGCACATTGACAGTGTTGAGATAGTGAATTTATCCTAAATCGCCATTCTATCAACCATGGATGGAGTCTCGTCTGTCAAGAGAGAACACAATTTTGATACCTCCACACACAAATATTAGCCACGAATTGTTTTGTGCATTGTGGTCGGGTTTCTTTCTCTTTGACACAATTCCCGTATCTTTTATTTTACTTTGAGATATCGTTGATAATGTATACTAATAAAAAATATAGCTTGGTACAATGATCCTAAAGATTCGAAGCTTCTGTTGATGTTCCCCGTTATACTCCATTGACCACCAAGGAATGAAGTAAACTGAATTAACTTATATACAGACAATTGGTTAATTTAATTATCAATCTGGAATAAAAAATAAAAACATTATTCTTTTCTCAAATTGTTTTAAAATTAAAAGCATTGGATTTACTGTATAAATTATTGACAAATCGATGTTGATCTACATGAGTGACATGTAGCAGTTGTCAGATGCTATTACCGTTTCTTAGAGCGTCTTGTTTGGAAAACACGACTTGTTCATATTGAATAAAATGCTTTGCTGAGCGCAGCCTGATACGACCGCAGTGGTCGATCATGGAGAGGTTAAATCAGATGCCTCGTGTAACGAGAGTGCTACGTTCTTTGCACGTTCAGAACCCTTGCAACAACTCTTTGAGGGGTCCGTAGGTGGCCTGTTGCAAGGCAAAATTGCTGTTCTATCCAATATACCCTCATTTTCCAGTGGTAGTCCAAATTTATCCGATCATCATCCCGAATGGCCTCTATTATGACAAAACCTACCTTTTGTATTTATTGTTAACTTGTTCTCGTTCTGAACATGCATGAAATATTTTCCACTGGAAGTTAACCATCCAACAATCAATCTTGCTATTGTGCAATACTGTGTAATTGAAGATTTCTTGCTACAGTATTTTTCGCTTTAATAAGAAATATAATTCAATATGGAAAAATGGAAAATTTTAAGGAAAAAAACTCCTTTCAGTAATTACCCACAAACTCAATCCCAGCTTTCCCTTTGAGGTATGATACCTTGCTGTACAATTTCAGAGAGATTCATACACTTGACCTCAAGTAATTGTCTGGAAGCTAGAAAAATGCTTGTTTTAGCACCCTAATTCCTTAACATTTAGGGCAATTACCTCCCAAAATTCAATCCCAGCCTTCCCTTTGTGTTGTGATACATTGTAATATACATTAAACACAAGTTATTGTCTGGAATATAGAAAATTGCTTGTGTTTGGCCCCTAATTCCTGAACCTTCGGGGCAATTACCCACTAAATCAAACACAACCTTCCTTTTGTGGTTTCAAACCTTGTGTTAAATTTTCATAGAGATCCATTCACTTAAACGAAAGTTATTGTCCGGAAACCGTGTCTTCAGACGACGCGGACGACGACAACGTGAAACCAATATATGACCGCAATAATTTTGTGCGGTCGCATAAAAAGTGCTACAGCTGAAGGAGGCAGATGATGAAGTGCTCGACATTTTTGATTGATTGATTGATTGTTGGTTGCTTAACGTCCAGTGGCAAATATTTCATGCATATTCAGGACGAGAACAAGTTCACAATAAATACAATAGGTAGGTTCTGTAATAGATTAAGGGATTAAGGTCGGAGAAATTTAGACTGCCACGGGAAATGAGGGCACATTAGATAGGGACAGAAATTTAGCCTTGCAACAGGTCACCTACGGACCCCTCAAAGAGTTGTTGCAAGGGTTCTTAACGTGCAAAGAGCGTGGCACTCTCTTTACACGAGGCATCGGATTTAACGTCCCCATTCTGACCGGACGTGGCTGCAAATTTGTACATCCCGCACAGCCAAACGGACGCCCCACTTTAGCACGGGTTTTACTGCCGGTCGGAGGAAGACCAATGGTGACCATACTTCTATTCCCCAGTCACCCTTGGGGGTCGACATTTTTGATTAATTAGTCATTGATTTAAAAGGCATTCAAAGAGATCAAAAACTGAAGTGCCTTTCTTCTTCTAAAATTCCTTTCAAGGAAAACATGCCATTTACAAATTGTAACAATGTTTTCACAGCACCAGAAAATTGTAACCAGTACTATGCTGTATCACATTCAAAAGAAAATAAAGAAACAAATCTGTATAAGCTAAAAGACTATGAAATGTTGCACAGGTAATATGGCAAACTGCACGCGGCATCAGTTGTATTTTCGACATTTGAGTACACCTTAGACTAAGCGTTTGAATATTTTGAACTGCAGGATTTCCCTTTCTTAACAAGTAACTATTATGAGAGAGGAACACTATTTTCCTCGGAAATAACCATTTAGTTAACCCAACACCGTCAATTTTCTCTGCTGAGTGGCACTTAGAGTTATCTGTAATTAGTACAAAATGTTTTTCACAGAGGTATGATGAGATATACAACCCTCTTTAATTTACAAGATATGGTCACTTTATAGCCTTAATTTAGTTTAAAGTTTCCTGTTTTCAAAGTTATATTCTTTCAATAAAAAAGCTCAATATTAAAATAAATTTTCAATTAAAGAACCTAATTTCTAAAAGATAAAGTGTAATAGTTAAACTACAGTTCCCACTATTTTAGTAATGCAGCACTCCGTTGCAATAAGCTCAAGAAAAATCTAACATTATTAGACATGCCAAACTTAGTGTTCCAGTCGTTGGCTGAATAAGAAATGAATTGAGACTTGTAGGGCAGGTTTCGACACAAACCCACACATTATTAACATTCTTTCACAATTCTGAATGGCGAATAGCAATCAATGAAACATAAGAACTGAAGGTTGTGCACAGTCGTTCGTCTGAATTAAAAATGTGTATTCGCACAACCACACAAACCTAGTGTATTATGTTCGAGAAATTCATCATCTATTGTCAGTTGCGTTAACCATTCACGTACTATTCTTTCAGCAGCACAAACGACAAAATTATTTTGTAATTAAGATTTTCCACGTAGCATTTGGCTGCAAAAACTTGACCACAAGTACAGTATAAGTCAACTTTATAAAATAAAATAGTTCCTTACCTTATCATCTTACTATTTTATGACTAATTAGGACTTAAAATATTTTTTTGGCAAAGTTTTAAGATATCAGGTACAATTAAAGAATAAGGACAAGATCACCAAATAGGTAACTTTAAACTGTGAAGGAGAATTTATGTATATATGTTGATTTTTTTCTAAACCCCAACCCTTTTTACACAAGTCTTATAAAATAACCTTTTCATTAAAGATTCTGATGTAAGTATAGCACCTTTACCTAACAATTATAAGAAAGTTTAATTTTAGACCACTTAAATTCTAAATTCTTTTTTTTTTGTAAATATACCCAGTTCTTACTGAACGTTTTCTTACACCTCAGCACATTATGAATTATTATTTTTAAAACTTTAATCCTATGAATTAATTATGATATTAATTATTTAGTAATAATTATAACTAAATTCAGTCAAATGTTTCCTTATGTTTTAAGGTGTATATAGTTGCTAAAGTTATACCCTATGGGTAGTGCTCCACAATTAATGGAGGAATATACAAGAAACTGAACTGAACTGGAAAGAAAATTATAAATTTGACTACGTGAAGCCATCCGCTTCTCTCGACATTTAATACAATTTCTCTCATAGATGTCGAAACCTGATTAATAGAATTACTACTTTTTAATTTGGATTAATAAAACGTTCTTCTCTTCAGATAGTCATGAAAGTTAATTGTATGTAAATTCTAAATAAATGACAACCAACAATACTGCTGCTAAATGGAGAACATTTGCAGTGATAGGTTGTATGAAAGAGAATCCTATGTGCAGAAATTTTTTAATGAAAAACTGAAAGATAAATATAGATTTACATTTTCACCGGGAGACAGACACATGTTTGAGATGGAAATGACAATTTTTCCATCAGGATTCGGAAAGAGTATAATTTTTCACTGCTTCCTCTAGTTCATGAGGGAATTTCTAAAATAAAAGGAGTACAGCATTGGTGCTTTTTCCATTAAAGAGTTTAATATTTCACCAGTGCGTACAAACTCGGGAACATGGGATACCAAGTTGTTGTACAACTAAAAAAGAAGAAATGACATTTTATACAATTAAAGGTATATTATCATTAAAGTGAGTTAAACTTGTCACAACTCCTTTAATATTCTATTGCATAACAAATAAAATGAATTAATGTCAACACAAAAACACACGATTCATTGACCAGGATATTTACAAGTCATTATATACATTCCGAACAAGTCTCTACATTTTGTTTTCTTATTTGTTTATTGATTACATATTCTTGCCTATTATAATAAAGACCTATATGATATGATATCTAGTATTTATTTATCTTTAGGGGTCATCAATTTCGCAACAATTATTCAAGAATTGGAGAACTGAGAAGTCTGGTGCCAAAAGCAGTTGTATTGGCATTAACTGCAACATCAACAGAAGCATCCAGAAAGAAGATTGCTGCAATTCTAGGGATGTCAGATTTGAAACTTGTGATATGATACAGTAACCGAAGCAATATTACATTTATTGCCAAAAAGGTATCATTTTCTTTACATGCAAATTTTCATTGGATGGTATCAAGTCACAATCAATTATATTTTGCAGAAATATCAAATCTTGCTCTCAAATATATTTTTATTTTTTATCCGAACTTGGAAATGACTGTTCATCTTTCGACCAGGATGATAATGCTATTTCAGCAAATGACGGCATTAAACCTTACAGGCAAGTCTACACTGAACAGACAGGCAAGTAGACAAAATCAAGAACAAATGATGGCCTAATAAGTCAGAGAACATGATCAGCTTTCTGTTTTGAGTTTAAACATCTTAACACATTTAAGCCAACAAATGATTACAGATATTGTTAACAACATACATGACATTTTTGAAATTTCAGACCGGATGGAAAACTTAGTATATGAGAGAATAACAGCTGATTTGATAGCAAATATTATAGACGCCCAATTGGAGTGACACTTTACATGCATTAACAATAATAAGATGTGGTAATGTTGGCAATGATAAAACCAGTGACTAAATGGCCTTCAAGAAAAAGCACAAACCTTATAGTCAGCTGTTAAGGCCCCTGTATTACAAAATCTTAAGTTAATCAAGTGAGAAAACCAAAGACATGATCTATGCAAAAACCATTATCAAATATGACAGACTGCAGCCACTATTAGACCATTTTCATATTATGGACTTTTACCCCCAAGGGTGACTGGGGAATAGAAGTATGGTCACTTGGTCTTCTTCCGACCGACAGTAAAACGATTGCCAAAGTGGGGCGTCCGTTTTGGATGTGCGGGATGTATCATGTTTGCAGCCACGTCCGGTCAGAATGGGGACGTTAAATCCGATGCCTCGTGTAAAGAGAGAGCCACGCTCTTTGCACGTTAAGAACCCTTGCAACAACTTTTAGAGGGGTCCGTAGGTGGCTTGTTGCAAGGCAAAATTTCTGTCCCTATCCACTATACCCTTATTTTCCAGTGGCAGTCAAAATTTCCCCGACCATCATCCCAGACGGCCTCTATTACTAGACCTACTTATTGTATGTATTGATAACTTGTTTTCGTCATGAAAATGCATGAAATATTTGCCACTGGACGTTAAGCAACCAACAATCAATCAGTATTATGGACTTTTCACTCCGGCTTCTATAATTTTCTATAGTTTAGCTTCTGTGTGGTAGGACATCGTGGTTCTCAGTCAATCACTGGCAAAGTAAAATCAATTGTATAATTAAATTATATAATTATGCAATTTTAGGGTAAAGTTAACTGTTTTCCCATGATTTAGTTATGCATAAAAAGTATTAAATAGTTAACTTTCCCTAAATGTTGCACTATTTAAATCTTGAATTTACTTATTTACGTTGCTCTCACTTGACAAAGTACTAGGATGTCCACCGCAGAGAAGGTAAACTGTCTAATTAATATTAATTATACTACGTTTTTGTCATTCTTGCCTATAACCTTGACAATTATAAAAGATAGATACTTTAAAGTGTAAACATGCTAAGTAATACATGATCTACAAGTAAGTCTACATGTCTATGAGTGTGGCACTCTCTTCACACGAGGCGACTCAAATTTGTAACTGAAACATCACATGTTGCAAAGAGATTGAATGAGTTCTTTAGTTCACCAGAGTTTAGTATACTGAGTTGTAGCTTTTAAAAGCAGAGTTTATATAATTCAGTGAAATTCGAATTAGAGAGTGAGTGCTCATCAGCCTCTACATACAGACTCTCAACTGGTGAGATTTTAAAGGCGCCATGACGTTAAGCAACCAACAATCAATCAATCAATTTTAAAGGCGCCAAGACAAAGACGCAAACCCTGGTATGAACAGCATCGAGAATCTGTATGTAGGACTTCCTTGCAGAGCCATACACTATAGAGATCTGTATAAATTAAGTAAAATGTTGCGATCAGCACCCCAGTTAGTGCTGCCGACAACTTTTAAAATATCTAATGCTTTTAAACATCTCGATTTTAACATTTTGATATGGGGTAGAAAGGTTAACTATTTATCGAAAATTAACCCAAGAAATTTGGTTTCATCAACCATTTTAAATGGGTTTCCGTACAAAGTGAGTTCTGGGTCAAAATGTAATTTCCTTTTGTTACAAAAATGCATCCCGACTGTTTTTGAAATGGAAAATTTAAAACCATTTTCCGAGGCCTATTTTTCAATTCTTCCAAGACATAATTGTAATTGTCTTTCTATGTTATTCATTTTTTTGCCTCTGTAACATATTAAAAAATCATCAACGTACAGTGAACCTTCAATATTACTTTTTAAAACTTCAACAAGGCTGTTAATGTTAAGACCAAATAATGTAAGAGATAAAATACTGCCCTGAGGGACACCCATCTCTTGATCATACAGATCAGACATGGTTGAATTTACTCTAACATTAAATTGTCTGTTAGACAGAAAATTCGAAATAAAATTTTACATATTGCCTTTCAACCCTAAATCAAACAGATCTTTTAAAATACCATACTTCCATGCAGTATCATAGGCCTTTCAAGATCGAAAAAGACCGACACCACATGTTCATTTCTGGCAACACCATTACGGACAAATGATTCGAATCGAACTGGTAGAATTTCACCCACACCTTCAAAATCATCCGGAATCACTAGACCTTCCAAAGTCCATTAACACCTTTATACAGATCCAGTTTATGCAGTAACTTCATCACCAATGATTAGAAATGACAATAACAATGAATAAGAAGCATCCACAACGAATGTTGTTCACCTCCAAAGAAACCATTAACGACCGTAATAGAAAGTTCCACTAAAATACCGGTATCATGTTCGTCTTTTCTTGATGACTATGAAGATCAGTAAAGGGAAAATCATTTCCTTGATGTAAAAAGACAAGGACCAAAATATTGTATTGATAAAGATGCTGTGATATGTTGGTTTCGTGGTAATTGGTGAAACCGGAAATACCGAGCAGCTGATAGCGGGAACTGACGATTTGAATTAGTTACCTGTGAACAGTCTGCGTCTGGACGTACATTTGGAACAACGTACAAACCGGTTTGATAACCTAAGACATATAGACTACCTCTGGAAAAGGTGAGTAAATTGGATACAGACATACGTTTTGCCTTGCAACAGGCCATCTAAGAACCCCCTAAAATTGTGGTTGCAAAGGTCAATATAGTGATGAGTTATCGTCCCCATTTTTGTGACGTTGCGCACGAGTTGGTACGAATGACATTTTGCTCTAGTTTAGCATTAAAATAAATACGTATACTAGTCAGTTTGATAAAAATGCCAGTGACTGCCAGTAGTGATTTCTGGTTAAATTCATTACATTAGACTTGAAAATAAAGAAAAAAAGGAACCGAAATTGAAAATACTAAGAATTATAACACTTAATTATCCCATTTTTACGCAAAAACGTAATGTCCAACGTTACATTTTATGTGCAAAAGATCGGAGTTCTGTTTCTTTCCTACGATATTTTTCTCTGATAATTGTAAAACTTAACGAGAGTATTGCTATTTGTTTTATTTAAGGAACGTTGTCTATCTGCAAGTTTAAATCGTCACAAGCAACATGTATATAAAATAAAATGGAAAAAATTATAGATGGCAATTTTAACAAAAGATATGCATAATGCCACAAAAATACAGAAATGAGAAAAATATAAATCCCAAACGTATAATTATCTAGAAAAAGCATAGGGAAATGATAAAATATAGAAAAGAAACGGAAAGAAATGCAACAAAAGAAGTATGTATAAAAATGCAAAATCGGGAATATAAATTCAAATTCTAATTTATATTAAAACTGAATCTGTGTTAATTTGGAAATTAAGGTAGGATTCATTATTGCGAAAATTATGACATGAGTTATCATTGATATGGTCATTTTATAAATTAACTGTTTACAAAACTTTTGAATTTTTGAAATACTAAGGCTTTTCTACCTAAGGAATAGATTACCTTCGCTGTAATTGGCTAAACTTTTAGGAATTTTGGTCCTCAATGCTCTTCAACTTCGTACTTAATTTGTCCTTTAAAACTTTTTTGGATTCGAGCGTCACTGATGAGTCGTTTGTAGACAAACCGCGCGTCTGGCATTAATAAAAAAAATTATCCTGGAAAAGAAGGAACTGTAAAACGATTCAAACTTTTGAGTGAACTTTTAGACTCGTTAAGTACAACCTACTCAGATATATCAGTGACTACAGCAGACTTTGATAGATTATTTGAGACTCAAAGATTACAAAATTAATCTGAAGGACTATGCAATATTACTGATTGCTGTTTTAATTGCTTTCTAAAATTAGAAGAACAGTGTAGGCAGTTACAGACATATGAAAGTTTGTTAGAAAATAGAAATGAGATGTATAGTGCTGTTGAAAAAAAAAACACACTTTACTGAACACAAGAAGTCTTATTAAAACCTACTAAGAGAAATTTTCTGTGAAAAGCATGGAGTCATGGATACTGAACTTTTAGTCTAATGTAATGAATTTAACCAGAAATCACTACTGGCATTTTTATCGAACTGACTAGTATACGTATTTATTTTTGAGTGTCTTAACTATTGTTATTCCAAGTGTAAGATATGAGATATTATGAAAACATTTCAGAACATGGTTACTTTATTTGTGAACGTTTCAATGGCTCAGTTTAGGAGAGATTATATGTCAACTTTTAAAGTAGATAAAGGTAAACATTACGAAAGAAAGTAATGGAGAAAAGTAAACCAAAAACTAAACAAGTAGACTCAACTTTCTTGCAACTAGGGAAGAAGCGAGGAAACAGGAACAGCAACATGTGAGCAATGAACCAATGGATTTTCATGTTCCCCCCAAACAAAAGCTGTGCTGCCAAAGTCATACCAAGATGATGATCATGTTTGATTTAGGAACAGTAGAACTTTACTGAGGAAGGGGGTCAATTGTTGAGATTATTGGGTATTTTGTTACATGTGTACATGAAATATTTTTGTGATTTATTTACATGCTGTTGATATTATTGTTATTTATTTTTATTTAATTACTTTTTAACAGTAATAAAAATTCTAACTTGTTCTGAGTAGGGAGGAGTGTGACGGTTATGGTTAAATCAACATCTTAAAGGTTGACATATTTTCTCTTATACCTGTTCGGTAAGATGGATTGTTTTTTTACATCTCTGTTTACGAGTTGTTTCGATTTGAGTACTAGATAACACGGTATGTTATTTGTCAATTTCATTCATAACATATATAAAAGGAAATTTTGTAAAGTTTATAGAAAGATTGCACCTTAAAGTACACTGAATTTGGTATAGCTATATTTCGAAGTGTGCAAATTATACACTGCCGAACAAAGGTATTTAAATTTTACTATAGACCATGAGATTCGTATGAATTTCAATTTAGTTTATTTATAACTTTTGGATAACCTTGTGTATACGATGATGCATTTCAAATTTAGAGTTCCTAATGGAGCTACTTAATGTAAACTTACCATATAATTTTTCAATTAAATTTTTGCCTTTTCTTTTTTATAAAGTTCAGTCTTTAAAATGTAAAATGGAACATTTTGTTTTATGTTAAAAACTTGCTACATCAGTGTGTTCTGTGTTAAATATGAAGGTCATATTTCATTTACCATGCAATTACTACCAATAGTGTATAGCCATATCCGGAATCTGTTAACATTTGTTTTGATGCTCCGTATTTTTGAAAAACCTTTAATTTATACATGTTTTATTATATTTAAAGTATCTGATCTTAACGTAAAATCACAAAATTACTGAACTTTGAGGAAAATTCAAAACGAATGGCAAATTCAAAATATCAAAAACATCAAACGAACGGCTAACAAATGTCATATTCCTGACTTGGTACAGGCATTTTCTTATATAGAAAATTGTGGAGTGAACCTGGTTTTAAAGCCGGCTAAAGGTTGTTGAATGATCAAACTGATAGTTCTATGTGTTACTTCGACAGTGGATCTTTTGAGAAAATATGGACTGATGCTCTGGTATGTATTTTTTTTATGTTGTATCAGATTGTATTACTCCTACCATTAGGGAAGGAAAGATTCTCCATATTTTTTTTAATGTTTCGTCATAACTGTAATTCACATGGTTACAGAAGGGGTCATAATCCTTAAGCATGTTAAAGAGATTTTACAATAACAACATTACATACATTGTTTTAATAATAAGTTCAAATTCTGTTACTTTCTCGATTAATAAGTCACAGCTGGTAATCTACACACGCAGAACAATTGGTTCTGCAATGAAAACCGAGAGAGGATTTTCCGGTTATGTTTGAGTGGAGTAATTGTCACCGCTTCAAAAAGTATGTACATTTCTAAATCGCAATTTTCTAATTCAACTGATCAAAATATTGAAAATCGGAGAATGCTATGCTGTGGTGAATACTTTAACGAAGAGACACATGTATCATTTACTGTTGTGCATGGAGTAAAACTCCTACAAAATCAATCGTCCCACGAGTAATTGCCGAAAAAAGTTACATTTAAATTTTATGATGGTTCTATTAACAGACCTACAAGTACAGATTTAGTTTTTATTTCTGTCAACGGGATTGAATGTCGTTTTGGGCGGCGTGTACGCTGTCCGAAGGTGATAGACGTCTTAATAAATCTAAAAACTGTCAATTTTCATTATTTCATGCGTGAGGCGATCGGTTCTGATTGAGGACATCGTGAATGCGTGAGGGGAAGTGCAAACATTTTTTTAATCTTTGGCCTTGTGACTTTTCTCGACTCAATAACTGTGATCAATGCTAATTAAATAGCAAAAATTATTCTATATACTTTAATAGATATAAACTGATAACTGATTCAATAAAATCAAACTAACTTAATTGTTTGTTCAATTTCAGGAGATGCCATTACACTCTTAATAATGCACACGAGAATAAAACATAAGTCAATCAAAAATCTAAACCACTGATATTTACGTTGTAGCCATTTCCATTTCCATTGTCAATTTATATTTAGTATGAACTTCAATAAAACTATGAAAGTCACGCCTTTCTTTGAAGTGATTGTTGCATTTTTCAATATAAAGATATGATTGCACTTCCCCTCACGCATTCACGATGTCCTCAATCAGAACCGATCCCCTCACGTATGAAATGATGAAAATTGGCAGTTTTTAGATTTATGAAGACGTCTATCACCTTCAGACAGCGTACACGTCGCCCAAAACGACATTCAATCCCGTTGACAGAAAAAAAACTAAATCTGAACTTGTAGGTCTGTTAAAAGAACCATCTCAAAATTTAAATGTCACTTTTTTCGGCAATTACTCGTGGGACGATTGATTTTGTAGGAGTTTTACTCCATGCACAACAGTAAATGATACATGTGTCTCTTCGTTAAAGTATTCACCACAGCATAGCATTCTCCGATTTTCAATATTTTGATCAGTTGAATTAGAAAATTGATTGATTGATTGATTGATTGTTGGTTGCTTAACGTCCAGTGGCAAATATTTCATGCATATTCAGGACGAGAACAAATTAACAATGAATACAAAAGGTAGGTTATGTAATAGAGGCGTCTGGGATTGAGGTCGGAGAAATTTAGACTGCCACGGGAAATGATGGTATATTGGATAGGGACAGAAATTTAGCCTTGCAACAGGTCACCTACGGACCCCTCAAAGAGTTGTTGCAAGGGTTCTTAACGTGCAAAGAGCGTGGCTCTCTGTTTACACGAGACATCGGATTTAACGTCCCCATTCTGACCGGACGTGACTGCGAACTTATACATCCCGCACAGCCAAACGGACGCCCCACTTTAGCGAGGGTTTTACCGCCGGTCGGAGGAAGACCAATGGTGACCATATTTCTATTCCCCAGTCACCCTTGGGGGCAATTAGAAAATTGCGATTTAGAAATGTACATACTTTTTGAAGCGGTGACAATTACTCCACTCAAGCATAACCGGAAAATCCTCTCACGGTTTTCATTGCAGAACCGATTGTTCTGCGTGTGTAGATTACCAGCTGTGTAAGTTTAAAATGTCATATATACTATACAAAATTCCAATTATAAGCCCGTCAGTAGCAGGCCGAAGTGACATTAACTTTACACCTAGATAATATATCCCTTGCGTATTTGTGTTTTGTTCATCGTGTGAATATACCTGACGTGGCAACTACATTTTGTACGTCACACAGGTAAAATAATAAATTTGTAGTTTATAGTATGAAGAGGTGCAATTATACGGTTTCTGCAAAGTATATAAACATCAAGTGAGGAGATAAATACCGAGATCTGCGAATTAATTTGGAGCACATGGACAGCATTGGCTTAAGTTGACCAGTAAATTTAAAGAATAGAAAATGCCGCATGTCCATCTACTTCCGGTCAAAGAAGCAATGGTCCAAATGATACGTTTTACTCTATAAAATTGCCTGGTCACTAATGAAACATTAATGAAAACGTGTATGACATCCTATCATACAATACAATAGAAAACTATCATTATCATTGTTACTCGTCACTGCTTACTAATGATGCCACCAGGTGAGCTTAAAAGGATTCTTCATGAAAACATGTATGGCATCCTACCATACATTAACCATACAACAGTAAACTATCATCATTGTTACATGTCACTGCTTACTAGTGATCCCACATTTGTAATGTCAGTTCTGCATATTGGGCAGGGCTGTCCTGTAGTCTTGACCCTTGTGGCACAAGGAAAACAAAATTTATGAGCACAAGGAACTAAAAATGCATTTATGTCCATATCATAGCATATGCAACATTTATTCCTCGAATTTATTAAAGCATACCTGAAAGTGGAAAAAAATACAGTGTCAATTTACAACTTTTTTTTCTGTAAGTATCTATCATTTGTTTTAATGACATTTTATTCAGCACACAGAAATTTGGATGAGTTGTTTATATTTTCTGATTGTTGATTTTTTTTTTTTTCCGTTAAATTGTAACATTTTTATATGTAAGGTCAAGCGTGTTATCTGATTGTATCAGGTTTACATACATCTGTATTTTCACACATAGCCATTTAATACAGTTAGAGATCATCAGAGATTATATTAATTAGGAGTTATATTTAGATTTCTTTGTTTGACTAGTGAGCCCTAATGATTTGCATATGGTGCCCTAGTAAGTTTATGTAAGGAGCACGGAACACTAGGAGCCCGGAGCACCGGAGCACCCGGATTACCGGAGCACCCGGACTTCCGGAGCACGGACTACACGGAGCCCGGTTGCCCTAGTAGTCTCTATTTGTATACGGGCTTGTAGGAGTCATATAAAAGAGAGAAAGAGCGTGAGATAAGAAAGAGAGAATTTATAGTGAGGAGAGGACAGTTACGTTTGTAGAGTAGAGAGGAGAACCGTATTGTTGAGCCTGAAGTTAGATGTACATTTTGTTATACTTGTATAATGTGATTTTGATAATACAGTATTGAACTTTTATTCGACTTCGTGTTTATGTTCACTTACAAGACTTCGTTCAGACTGCACCAGGATCCTTTTATTTATTTATGTGACCAGGATTCCCTTAATCACGCTACCAGTAGATTTCAAGGGTAACCCTATTAAAGAGTATACTTGGCATTTGTCGTCCGTGTACGAGTGAAACTTAGACACCCAACAACACAACACAACCACAAGAATACACACTTTAGTTCAAGTACCATACTGCACTTTTTCGTCACAAAATGTTGGATGTGAAAACCAACCTGGGTGTGTTTCACTGGAAACTTTTTTGTGCTTTTTTGTGAATTATGTGTTTACATTAAGAAGTTTGGTGCTCATTGATATTGACTTTGGCGCAGTTTCTATATAATTAGAACACACCCCTAGAGATATTTTCTATTGATTTTTCAACAACCTTATACATTCTTCAATGCAAAGATATAATAATGGTCACTCAAGTATATAAAAATAAGATGACAGAATAATAGATTTGTTTTTGTCAGCAAATGTGGAAAACGAGTGGGGGGATGGGGAGAGGGGGATAAGTTCTTATTTAACCTAGTCATAATCTCAAAGTAAACTATCTAAATCTTAAATTAATAGCATGCATGGAACCTGGCACTCTCCATACACTTTGCCCACTGCACATAATTTTTTAAAGTCATATGAAACGAGTGACTGGTGAATTGTATTCCGTAATAAAAGATATTTTCATTGTTAACTTAATGTAACAACACAAACACTATTCTTAAAGAATGGTGAAAAGTCTTTTGTGTGTAATTGAATACGATTGCTTTACGAATCAATTACAAATGATTGAGTATAGTTTATAATTGGTTGGCCACAAGTTTAGGAATAAATATAAATACTTTCTTGAGGGGGATAGGACCTTTATCGGGACTCCGGGATCGGGTGTTTTTAAGCTCGGGATTTCGGGATTTACTACATAGGGATCCGGGAAATCTTTTTTTCAAATTTCGGGATCCGGGATTTAACTTTATTTAAATTCGGGACCTCGGGATTTCGTGTTTTTAAGTCCGGGATTTCGGGATCAGGACCCCTCCTACCCCCCTCTTTCTTGATGTATATGAATATACATTTCCGATTGTTTTGGGATATATTCCAGTACTTTGCAAATGTATTTGATTTTGATTCAAGATTTAGGTTTGATTGATTGGTTAAGGTTTAATGCCCTATCAGCAGCTTGTGAAAGTTTTATGAATCTGGTAAAGTTTTGAGATTCGTAAGCAATCGTAAGAAAAATTTGTGTATGTGAAGCGTTATAACTATACATGGTAGAATCATCTAACCTTGCAATTGCATGCATCCTAGATAGTAGATTATCATCCAGGCAAAGTCATGTGTTTCGCAGTTGAACCCTCAGACAATATTGAGAACAGACAAACTTAGTGATAGTTGATTATTTTTATTTTTGTCAAAGATATGATACGAAAATCCAGCATACTTTACATGTATTTTTTCAATTGAATATCCGTATTGGTGACAAGTACCCAACCTGGAGGTTTCAACATATGTTGTGTCATAAATGTCTTTAACTTCATATTAACATTACAGACATAAAAAATATCATTTAAGTAAAAAGGAAAACAGAATGTACAATAGGTTAATCAAACCAAGATTTATTTATTACTTAGGTCATATGTCCAGCTGTTTGAAACTGAAATAGTAACAGTTGATGACTCTGATGATGAAGGTGACAAAACCATACCAATGGATGTGTACGTATTTGAAGATTTCATGTTTATTTATGTATACTTAAATTGCACTAAAATTGGGATTGATTTTGGGAGTTTTGGTCCCAACAGTTTAGGAATTAGGGGCTAAAAAGGGCCCAATTAAGCATTCTTTTGATTTTCGCACTATAACTTTAGTTTAAGTAAATAGAAATCAATGAAATTTGAACACAAGGTTTATGACCACAAAAGGAAGGTTGGGATTGATTTTGGGAGTTGAGGTCCCAACAGTTTAGGAATTAGGGACCAAAAAGGGGCCCAAATAAGCATTAATCTTGGTTTTCGCACAATAACTTTAGTATAAGTAAATAGAAATCTATGAAATTTAAACACAAGGTTTATGACCACAAAAGGAAGGTTGGGATTGACTTTGGGAGTTTTGGTCTCAACAGTTTAGGAATAAGGGGCCCAAAGGGTCCAAAATTAAACTTTGTTTGATTTCATCAAAAATTAAATAATTGGGGTTCTTTGATATGCCGAATCTAACTGTGTATGTAGATTCTTAATTTTTGGTCCCGTTTTCAAATTGGTCTGCATTAAGGTCCAACGGGTCCAAAATTAAACTAAGTTTGATTTTAACAAAAAATGAATCTTTGGGGTTATTTGATATGCTGAATCTAAAAATGTACTTAGATTTTCTATTATGGGCCCAGTTTTCAAGTTGGTCCAAATTGTGGTCCAAAATTTAACTTTGTTTGACATCAACAAAAATTGAATCCCTGGGGTTCTTTGATATGCTGAACCTAAACATGTATTAGATTTTTGATTATAGGCCAAATTTTCAAGTTGGTCCAAATTGGGGTCAAAAATAAATCTTTGTTTGATTTCAACAAAAATTGTATATATGGGGTTCTTTGATATATGCTTAATCTAACCATGTATTTAGATTTTTGATGTTTGGGCCCGGTTATCAAACTGGTCCACATTGAGGTCTAAAGGGTGCAAAATTGAACTTTATTTGATTTCCTCAAAAATTGAATTCTTGGGGTCCTTTGATATGCCGAATCTAACCATGTATTTTGATTTTAGATATTGGACCATAATCGGTAATGTCCAATTTAAAATTTAAAGTTTTTAAGTTTAAGTTCTTAGACCACATTCATTATGTGTCAGAAACCTGTGTTGTGTCAACTATTTTTTGTTCATTTTAGTGATATCAGTTTGCCAGAGTTATTAATAAAGTTACAGTCACAGGTTGCCCTGGAGAAGATAACGAAATTCAATATCAACAGAAACCTTGTTTTAGATGGTGCTCGGAGAGCCATCAAAAGGAAATCCTTCTGTGCTAAAAGCAAGATAAGTGTGAAGTTTACGGACGATGTAGGAATCGCAGAAGGTGCCATAGATGAAGGTAGACCAAAAAGAGAGTTCTTGAGAATGCTGATGAAAAAGATCCAATACCTGCACATTTTTGAAGGTCCTGAAAACAGAAGAATTTTGGCCTATAGTACATCAGGTACGATTCCAGTGATATTGTTGGCCTTTTTCTAAACTACCTCTACCCTTTTTTATTGGGAAAATATGTGTCATTTTCATCAAATTGGGAAATTTAAATTAACCATGTATTTGACTGAAACTTCAATGTCAAACCCTGCTTTAAAATAAGACCTAATTTTGTCAGTGATGATACATAAATAGACCCTCAAATCTGCAAGTATAGTCATTTTAGGCATGAAAAATGTTTAAATGAGTGTTTTTCAGTTTGTATTCATGCACTTCATTCATTTCTACTGAGACAGCACTGTTTGGGAAAAAAATTGTCTTTTTGGGAATAATTTTAAGCCATTATTTTTTCAAATTGGGATTCTTCTCCAGGGGAAAAAGCCTTTATTCTCCACTAATTTAAGGCAAATAATATCACTGATGATTATATTGTCTCATCTTGGTGAAAGATTAAAAAAGGAATTTCATGTATTCTCTATACAGTTACCTTTTTATGTCTCCCACTTTATAGGGATGGAGAGGTATTTTGTCATGTTCAATTATCAATCATCTGGGTCAAGGTTTGCAATTGTTTCTCCATAGGCCGTAATGGTAACGTTTTCTTCTGTTGCTCAGTCCATATCGTTAACTTGGATATATATATGATGGCTCGTTTTGAAGCTGAGACATTTTCTTATTTGTGGTTAAATTTTCAGGGTACGAAGTGAGATTACTTTTTCTGTAAATTAGCAAACCCAGAGTATTCTTTCGTGATGCGGCTCCTTGTGGTCAACAAACCCTGTTTTAACACAATAAGTTCTTTGAACTTTTAATAGCTCCATAGATTTTACACATTTATTCTATGTCCCTCTACTTTCGTTATCACCACAAATGGTTAAGCTCAATCATTTGTAAAAAATAGAAACATGTCCAATATCAATACACAGAGATTTCTTTTACACATTACTTGGGGTTCCTCATCTAGAGCTGGTGCATTAGGGATCTTGACCCATCTCTCACAATAACCCTCACACCATTTACAATAGGGGACACTTTGGGGATCTAGACACTTGTTACAGTTTTAAAGGGAAGGTCCATGTTTATGCCTCATTTATGGGCATTAAGTTTTCTGGTCTGTTCGTTCGTTTGTTCTTCCGTCTGTCCGTTCATTCGTCTGTCTGTCCGGCTTCAGGTTAAAGTTTTTGGTTGAGTTAGTTTTTGATGAAGTTGAGGAAACTTAGTATACTTGTACCTTATGTTATTATCTTTCAAATGTTAATGCCAAATTAGAGTTTTTACCCCATTTTCACGGTCCACTAAACAGAAAATTATAATGCAGATGGTGCATGCATGTATTAGGGACACATTCTTGTTTTCCTTCATTTTGCTTCTGATTTCTGGAAGGTCTGTGAAACACAAAACAAACATGATATATATTATATCACTGCATCAGGGATTGATAATATATAGTTATGAATAGTACAATTTATTCTTTGACATCTATCATGTCTATTAAGGCCTCTAAATGTTAAATTTAATGTATCTTAAATCTTTTATCACATTTAAGCAAAATATTTAGTTTTGTTTTATTGTAGCCCTAGAAGACAATCTGTACAGAGATGTTGGATTATTCTTTTCCCTATCCATTGTACACGGAGGACCATCACCAAAATTCCTTTCTCCAGCTATGTACAATGCGTTAGTGGGACAAGCTGGAGAAAGGAATATTGAAGATAAAGCAGATGGTGACTTGAGAGGAGAAGTTCAAAAGGTAGTATTTAGAAAGTATTGGATTGATAATAAGAATTGTTATAGAAAATAGGGGTAGAATGCAGTTGTTGGCTTCTAACTCAAAAACCAAAGCATTTAGAGCAAATATGAAGAGATTAAATTGTTAATCAGGTCAAGATCTATCTGCCCTGAAATTTTCAGATGGATTGGACAACCGGTTGTTGGGTTGCTGCCCCTGAATTGGTCATTTAAGGAAATTTTGCCGTTTTTTGTTATAATCTTGAATATTATTATAGATAGAGATAAACTGTAAACAGCAATAATGTACAGCTAAGTAAGACCTAGAAATAAGGCAACATGACCAACATGGTCAATTGACCCCTAAGGACTTACTGTCCTTTATAGTCAATTTTTAACAATTTTCATAAAATTTGTACATTTTTACTAACATTTTCCACTGAAACTACTGGGCCAAGTTCATTATTGATAGAGATAATTGTAAGCAGCAAGAATGTTCAGTAAAGTAAGATGTACAAACACATCACCATCACCAAAACACAATTTTGTCATGAATCCATCTGCGTCCTTTGTTTAATATTCACATAGACCAAGGTGAGCGACACAGGCTCTTTAGAGCCTCTAGTTTTTATTAAACTTTGATGTCTGATTTATATCTATTAAGATAACCTCCCTATAGTTTTTTTTTATTAAATTTTTGATATATAACATTGAGTAATTATTGAAATTTATTTGTTTATAGTCTGACAACAGATTTACTAAGTATTGAGCAACAGCACAGCAAGAAATCTTTAATTGAATATAAATTCAATTTTTATAACAGATTTCAAGTTCTTTGACTACATTTATTCAGAAACCTATATGTCAAATATTCTATACAATCCAAAGGAGTAGGTTCAATAAGACCCCTTTTTGGCCCCAAAATATAGCAGTTTTACAAAATTTTGAAAATGTAATCTTTTAGCTATTTATTGTAAAGTAGAATGCTTCTGCTACATAAATATGGACTGTTTTTGACAATACAATGCACATATATCGGGTACTAGCATCATGAAGTCATGCTAAATTACTGAAATCTTCACAATTTTAGCATTTTGGTTAGATTTTAGATGGTTTCCATCTTAAATGAAAGTGGCCGCATTCGTGTTCATTCATAATATTGAAATGTAAGTTCTATTTGATGATAATACATAACATATATAAAGGTTGAGGATGAACACGGATGCGGCCACTTTCATTTTTGACAGCCCCCAAGGGTGACTGGGGAATAAAAGTATGGTCACCATTGGTCTTCCTCCGACCGGCAGTAAAACCCGTGCTAAAGTGGGGCGTCCGTTTGGCTGTGCGGGATGTACAAATTTGCAGCCACGTCCGGTCAGAATGGGGACGTTAAATCCGATGCCTCGCCAAAAAATGTAAACGTCACACAGAAAGAAATATATAATAATTTTGTCGTTCAAAGTATTTTCCAAATTAGAATTTCACATGGGGAATGGTGGGTTGAAAATCAAAAGTTTTTTAGAACTTATTTCAGAAAAAGACCAAAATTTAAAATTATCCAGAAGTTCTTTAGAATTTTTAAGAATCCACGTATGGCAAAGCTATAACCTTAATTTGATTTTTGGTGTTTTAACGCCACTTTTAAGCACCGCTTTTGGGCCTTTTCGTGGCGGCCAGTTTTTATTGGTGGAGGAAGCCGGAGTGCCCGGAAAAAACCACCGACCTTCGATAGGAAACTGACAATCCTAGTCAATTAAGATTGGAGTCGAGTGCACCCGCACGAGCGGGGTGCTATAACCTTGAATGTCTTAACTTTACAAAAGAAAATCTTTTTGGTGCATATATATATGTAAGGTAACAAAACGATAGCTGGATTGAAATAGTTTTGCCAAGTATTAAAACAGAAAACGAAATTAAAAGATTTTTCTAATAATTATACATGTAAATCACAGTAATAGACAATTCAAACTCATTTTAAAGAGTTGTCATCAATTTTTAAAAGGCTTGTTACCAACAAAATATGCATGTTTTTCGTTGTTCTTTTGCCGTAGCCTTCATTGGGGTTTTTTTTGCACTCTTAAACTACTTGTTTTGAAAATACTGTTTCCTTCTAACTGCATGATTATTTTCCCTCCAATGAAGACAATTAGTTTTCTTTTTCGCATTTCTTTTCATTGTTCTTATTTCCCTGCATAACCGTCTTCCAAATTTACTCTTTGCCTCAATTTTGGATTATTATTCTTTCAATATCTGCATATTCAGAACTTATACATATATCATAATCCCAAGGTTGAATAGGAATATGGCCACTTGGTCTTCTTCCGTTTGGCAGTAAAACTCTTTCCAAAGTGGGGCGGCTGTTTAGTTGTGCGGGATGTATCAAGTTTGCAGCCATGACGTTAGAATGGGGACGTTCAATCCGATGCCTCGTATAAAGGGAGTGCCACGCTCTTTGCACGTTAAGTACTCATGCAACAACACTTTGAGGGGTCCGAAGGTGGCCTGTTGCAAGGTAAAATTTATTTCCCTATCCAATATACCCTCATTTTCCATTGGCAGTTCAAATTTCCCGTCCATCATCCATGACGGCCTCCATTATAACAAGAAAAGGTCAAAAACAATTTCTGATAATTATGAAACGCGCGTCTGGCGTATTAAATTACAATCCCTGTACCTTTGATAACTATTTATACCACTGGGTCGATGCCACTGCTGGTGGACGTTTCATCCCTGAAGGTATCAGCAGCCCAGAAGTCAGCACTTCGGTGTTGACATGAATATCAATTGTATGGTCATTTTTTTTTTATAAATTCCCTGTTTTACTACATATACTTATTCTACTTGTACCATATCGGCTCAACAATATTAATACATGTGTTCATGTTATATGGCAGTTGAACAAATCATTAAGATGCATATTTTATTGTAGATCAAGAATTACTTTTTTAGAATATTGTTCAAATTGAAATTCACATCTTCTCAAAATATAATTTAAAACATTTCAATTTTAAGTCTGTACTTCCTGCTGTGCAATATACACAATCCTAACTTGATATACGGCGTTCAAATCCGTCGACAGCAGGTCAAGGTGACATAAATTAAATGTAACCCTAGGAAAATTATCCTTTCCGTATTCGTTATTAGTTTATCGTGTAAAAGAATGTACGACAGCATGTCACAGGACATTAAACCACAACTATTTTGTGTACAGGTTATGGAACAAAAATTTGTCGAGGTGCAGATAAATAGTCTCTACATAAAAACAATGTATTCCCATGTTGATACATATTGATATAATCAATGTTTAATTGGTGGAGACTATCCCACGTGTCATTGAACAAATCTTCTTATTTTGGAGATATAAATGTCCTACTTATTAGTTCTGATTGCTTAAAAACAAAACAAAAAGTATATACATGTAATTGTACTACAGGATCTGCAAATTCTACTTAAATTACTGTTTTTTTTAGGTAATAGATTCATAGAAGGAGTGAAAAAACGTGTTGAGTTGACTGTTCTAAAAATATTAAAGATAACCCTGAAGCAATGAAGATGGCACTTTTTAAAAGTGATGACACCAAACTTGAACAATTGCTACAAATCAATCAAGAAACATGGTTCCTTTCTGGATCTAACAGGCATAAAAGAGAAAAGAAAAAAGAACTCATTGGCGTGACTAATTGCAAGATTTAGAAGGTAGAGTTTACTGACGAATTTTTCATGTGCTGATTGAACTTAGAAATTTGTGTCACAATCATTTCAAAAAACAACTAAATAGAATGACTTAACATTTGGTCAGTTACTTAACAGTGATGAGTTGATGTCTTTGAACTTCAGTGATTTTGATTGCCCAGTTACAATGTGTGTGTGTGTGTGTGTGTGTGGGGGGGGGGGGGGGGGGGGTGTAAGTTTTCTCACAATGGTTCTTTAATCCTATGTCTGAAAAAAAACTAGTCTATTTGTATGTATATTGAAGAAGCTCTTGATTTGAGAGACCACCATACTGTTTCATCAGATAATAATCCTTTATAGTAGTTTGTGCATATACACATACATCTTATATAGGTGATTGTGTGTTTTAAGTAAAATTATGAAAATTTAGAGTACTCGTGATGTATATGTGTATGGTATCAATATGAGTTTAGAATGTAATGGTATTCATATAATATACTTAGAATGTTATGGTATTCATAGAATTTACTTATGACTTGTTGTAACAGGCATCTATATTTCATTTATGTTTTTTTTTTAATATTATTATTGTCTGTATTTGGATCACGCCTCTATTGTGCTCTTTCCAATAAATATTGAATTGAATTGAATTAATTTATATCATGTTTAATGAGCTTTCAGGCTATAATATATAAGGCCAATTTCTTTAACATACTTTAGTTGAGTCATGACCGTTATATGTTCAATTTCAATTGTTCTAACATTAAAATTTGGCAATCCCCTTTTCAACTTGATAACCTAGCAATTATCATTATTATGTTAATAGAAATAGGTGAATGATATTAGTTTCGTCAATTCTAAAAATGCATCAACTTTGTCATCATATTTGAATAACTGTTAAGGAAAAGAAATTAAAAAGTCATTGAAAGTTGATTGCTCTGTCTTCAATTTACAAAAGAGGGACGAAAGATACCAGAGGGACAGTCAAACTCATAGATCGAAAAAAAACTGACAACGTCATGGCCAAAAATAAAAAGACTAACAGACAAATAATAGTACAGATGACACAACATAGAAAACTAGACTAAGCAACACGAATCCCACCAAAAACTGGGGGTGATCTCAGGTGCTCCGGAAGGGTAAACAGATCCTGCTCCACATGCGGCACCCGTCGAGTTGCTTATGTTATTACAAATCCGGTAAATAGTCTAATTCGGTAAGTCACATTCGTGAAAAGGGAAGGGTATTGTAGTTACGACATAAAGAACATATCCGATATCATCTGTGAAACGGTTATTCCATAACGGTCAACCAACTCGTGATGGCGTCCATAAAATTTACGAAGGGATGACTTCAACTTCACCATTTGGAACTCTTGGTTTAATAGCTTCCTTGTGAGCAGCAATCCTCTATCAAGGAAATCATGATAGGAAACACAAGCCCGGGAATATCGTATCAATTAAGAGATATATACTCCGTATGCAGGCGCTGCTGGAATGTTGCTACATAGAAATGGAAAGTTCACAATTGGGAAGCTGAAATCATCTCTTTTGTCGTAAAGTTTTGTTTTCAACCGACCCTCATTGTCAATTTCTAGATGAAAGTCAAGATATGAGGCAGACTTAACTGTATCTGTAGTATCCTTTATCTCTAGTTCGATGGGATAGATTCGTTCAACATAGTCACCAAATTTTGTATTATTTAGTAAGAGAACATCATCTATATAGCGGAACGTAGAGTTAAAGGATATTGCTAACTTCTTATCTCTCTTCCTAAGAAGCTCCTGAATGATTGATTGATTGATTGTTGGTTGCTTAACGTCCAGTGGCAAATATTTCATGCATATTCAGGACGAGAACAAGTTCACAATAAATACAATAGGTAGGATCTGTAATAGATTAAGGGATTAAGGTCGGAGAAATTTAGACTGCCACGGGAAATGAGGGTATATTGGATAGGAACAGAAATTTAGCCTTGCAACAGGTCACCTACGGACCCCTCAAAGAGTTGTTGCAAGGGTTCTTAACGTGCAAAGAGCGTGGCACTCTCTTTACACGAGGCATCGGATTTAACGTCCCCATTCTGACCGGACGTGGCTGCAAATTTGTACATCCCGCACAGCCAAACGGACGCCCCACTTTAGCACGGGTTTTACTGCCGGTCGGAGGAAGACCAATGGTGACCATACTTCTATACCCCAGTCACCCTTGGGGTGCTCCTGAATGAAGTCAGCCTCATAATAATAAAGAAACGAGTCGGCAAGAAGAGGGGCACAATTGGTTCCCATTGTAATTCCGACAGTCTGTTGAAAAACACGTCCTCCAAACGTAACAAATATGTTGTCAATCAAGAAATCAAGCATCTTGATAATGTCAGTTTCAGAGAATTTTTTGTTTGAATCAGAGTGATTCTTTACAAAGTAGGATTTATCCCTCCCCAAGACAAGATACTTGTATCTACGTTCGCCATTCTTTTTAATGAAACAAAGTAATACCAACTCTTTCAATTTGTCTTTTAGTTTGGAATGGGGACTACTTGTGTAAAGTGTAGAAAAGTCAAATGTTTTAATACTATTGCAAGATGAGAGAGTCTTAGATTGTATGTACTCTAAAAGATCTTTGGAATTTTTTAGTATCCACATCTGATTCACGCCACCTCTAGAATAGGCAGTTTCACAATAACTTTGGAGCCCGGCTTTGATTGCTGATAAAATAGATGTTAATAATTTAGAAAGAGGTTTCGTGGAGCACTCGGAAGACCCAGCAATATACCGTTGTTTGTAAGGACACTTATGTAGTTTAGGTATCCAATACAGTGATGGAAGATCCAGTTCTTCGTCTTTGGTTGAAATTTCAAAGGAACATAGAACAGACCTATGATTATCTAGGATTTCCTCTTTGGTAAGTGTCGTGAGGGTATATGTTGAGTTTCCAAGTGAATTGTCAATACCTAATTCATTTACCAAGCAGTTTATGTAATGATATTTACACACAAAAACGATCTTGTTTGGGGCTTTATCTGCGGGGACAACCACATATTTGTCATGGCGGTAGGACAAGTGTTTTGCAACATTTGGGTCTTTAAAAATTGATGTAGCGTAAGTATTGATATGCCCAACTATTGTTATTTTATTTTGTATTTGTATTTTATAATGGGTTGTTAAAACAAAATGAAAATCCCCCATTTTACTTAAAGCTTGATATTGCTGATTTTGCTTATGGCCATATTTTTATAATTTAATTTTTAGAGCAAGGACTTGTTGATGGAGTCTTTGCTGAAAGATCTAGATGATGAAGACCAACAATTACATCAGATTCAAGAGACGTCAACCTTGAGGCTGTCTCTTTGTCAGTCGATGTGGATGATGATAGAGATGATGTAACACCTCCACAATGTTCTTCAACTCCTGTCCACTCAAGATTAGAGCAACCAGAAATTCTGAAACCCCTTTCAAGGTATCCGTTTCAAGGCAGTGAACATCAAGCCTGCAGTAAATATGACCGTTTGGCTGTTACTGTTGAGAATCTGCAAAATTCTTGAAAAGAACAACAACATCTACCAGCTACACTCACCAGGTATACATGCATTTAAATTAGATTTTGATTGGTAGATAACATTTGTGCAATATTTTTTTATATTTCTTTTCATTGATACTAAATGTGACAATGAGTATAAATTGCATTTTGTTATTTTTCTCTGATATAGGGGAGATGTTAACCAAACCAGAGAGAAAAAAAGATAAAGTTTTTTTTTTTTTTTTTTTTTTTTGGAATCAATTTTTTTTTCCAATAACAAGTGATACATGTATATACATCTGTGTGCAATAGTGGATTAAGATTTGGGACTGGACATAGCTTGACTTAACATATATTTTTCAGATTGAACAATATCAAAGTGGGACGAAAGATACCAGAGGGACAGTCAAACTCAGATTGAAAATAAACTGACAACGCCATGGCTAAAAATAAAAAGACAAACAGACAAATAATAGTACAGAAGACACAACATAGAAAACTAAAGACTTAGCAACACGAACCCCACCAAAAACTGGGGGTGATCTCATGTGCTCCGGAAGGGTATGCAGATCCTGCTCCACATGTGGCACTTCGTGTTAATATTCACAGAGCACTAATACAGAGTAAAAATGGTCAAAGCTACAACATCTCACAGACCAATAATCAAACCAGTTTTTTTTACAGGACAATGAAACACAGAGAATGTTAGTGGTATGTGAAAAGTCTTACTATCCATTATTTAACCCCCCCCAAGGGTGACTGGGGAATAGAAGTATGGTCACCATTGGTCTTCCTCCGACCGGCAGTAAAACCCGTGCTAAAGTGGGGCGTCCGTTTGGCTGTGCGGGATGTACAAATTTGCAGCCACGTCCGGTCAGAATGGGGACGTTAAATCCGATGCCTCGTGTAAAGAGAGTGTCACGCTCTTTGCACGTTAAGAACCCTTGCAACAACTCTTTGAGGGGTCCGTAGGTGACCTGTTGCAAGGCTAAATTTTTGTCCCTATCCAATATACCCTCATTTCCCGTGGCAGTCTAAATTTCTCCGACTTTAATCCCTTAATCTATTACAGAACCTACCTATTGTATTTATTGTGAACTTGTTCTCGTCCTGAATATGCATGAAATATTTGCCACTGGACGTTAAGCAACCAACAATCAATCAATCATTATTTAACCAACACAGGAAATTTCAATGGGTTATGCTAATCAGAAACCAGCATACAGCTATTGGTTTTAGGCCTAACATTGCTGAGTTCTGGTTGACTTGATATTTGTTATAGAGTTGACACCATGACAAGTTATAGATTAAGTTAGAATTTTGTTCCAATACAGTGAATTTTTAACCGGTAGGGGACTATGTATTGCCATGAAATACTCACAAATGGAAAACTGCCAAATATAAATAATATTAATAAAAAAATAGATTTTGAATTCAAGTGGACAAACACTTCATTTATGTAGAAAGAGATGTTTTTGTTTGTTATTACAAAGATTTTCTCATTGATGGATACACCAGGTACATTACCTGTCTTTACTGTGGTATGACTTACCAGCATCGTCCGTTCTTGAACAGATTGTTAAAGCTTGTGTGTGCAACATTTGGTGATCCATCTAGAGTACGGTCTGACCATGGCACAGAGAACGCTAAAGCATTATTCGTGACTTAAAAGAAAAGAAATCATATAACTGGTCGTTCAGTGCATAACCAAAGAAAAGAGAAATGTTGGCGTTGATAAATAGTTACCACTGGTCTGAATATGGATGTAAACTATATCTATGTATATAAAGTAACATTCAAATCAGTAGAAAAAAACGTAATTAAAACAAGAATATTTGACCACTTCTTTCATGGAAAATTTGTAAGTGTGTTTGATCCCATCCCATGTTGTACATATAAGTTAATAGGCGCGAATTAATTTTAGGTCATTCTGATTTATTGTAGTCTGGCGTTTAGGTAATCACGGTAAATGAAGAACCGAGATGTATTGTTCGATGTAATGAAAAGCTAGGAGTTGTCAGATGCCACAACGGTAACTTAGAGTGTCTTTTTGCGAGTTTGGAAAACAAGACTGTGTTCATATTGAAAATCTGCTACAGCTGTTAGAGACCGACAAGGATGTGCCTGACATTATTGACTCGTTAGTCGTTGCTTTAATGGAATTGCAGGGCATTCAAGAACAGAAACTGAAATGCATTTCTTCCAAAATTCCTTCTAAGAGAATCATGGCAATGTTTTCACAGCACCAAAATCTACCCACAAGATATGATATATGGAAAAGGCCACACACATATGATGTGCAAATACAATCTAGACGATATTAAAGAATCACGAGAAAGTCTGCCAATGATTTAAAAAAAAAGATTTATATGAGAATAGAAAATATAAGCTAAAGGGTTGCATACCAAGGCAGCGCCATACTTTAATAAACATCAAATTGTTACAATTCTGGAGGCCAAGCTAAGAATACTATGTTCGAAGAGTTAAGTAGCAGGTGTGAACATGATCAGACAATTCCGAGATGTATTGTTCGATGTAATGAAAAGCTAGGAGTTGTCAGATGCCACAACGGTAACTTAGAGTGTCTTTTTGCGAGTTTGGAAAACAAGACTGTGTTCATATTGAAAATCTGCTACAGCTGTTAGAGACCGACAAGGATGTGCCTGACATTATTGACTCGTTAGTCGTTGCTTTAATGGAATTGCAGGGCATTCAAGAACAGAAACTGAAATGCATTTCTTCCAAAAATTCCTTCTAAGAGAATCATGGCAATGTTTTCACAGCACCAAAATCTACCCACAAGATATGATATATGGAAAAGGCCACACACATATGATGTGCAAATACAATCTAGACGATATTAAAGAATCACGAGAAAGTCTGCCAATGATTTAAAAAAAAAGATTTATATGAGAATAGAAAATATAAGCTAAAGGGTTGCATACCAAGGCAGCGCCATACTTTAATAAACATCAAATTGTTACAATTCTGGAGGCCAAGCTAAGAATACTATGTTCGAAGAGTTAAGTAGCAGGTGTGAACATGATCAGACAATTCATCTCTACTGCTATCATGGGAGTGCAAGGCAGATGGACACGTGGTGTCGCGAGTTTTCTTAATCATAAATGTGTACCTTTTTTTTTTTTTTTTGCAAACTTTAAAAAAGTCACATTAAGTATTTACAAACTTATTGACAAACTTCCATTTTTTTTCATGTGTATATGGTTATTTTAAATTAGTATAGTCCCACTTAAGTTGTTAATGCATTTTAATACAAATTTAGTTAAGTCTATGTACTTTCGATTCATCAAAATAAGATAGCATTTCTAATCAATTGTTATAAAAAAAACTGTTATGGTATCTATACATTCCATTTTTTAGCTTGAATTTCATTCACTTTCGTTATATTTAATGTCCACCTATATTTTTTCGATTGTCTTGTATTACTATTAATCACTTATGAATGCTTTTTTTAAAACAAGACCCCAAGAACAGAACAGTCCATTGACAGCTTTACATATGATACACAATAAATGTTTCATGATACTGTTGATTCAAAATCGGAACATTTCAAAATGTACTTTCTTCGTTTTTGAATTATCTGAAATAACCATGGAAACTTCAAAACAGGTAGAAACAGGAAAAAAAGGACAACATATCAATCCAAACTGGAAAAAAGCAAGATCAAAGTTAATAATGGTTTCCATATTTGGAGATGTTTCCAAAAGAGTAATTGACAACCCTGAATGTTTGGTAAAGCATATTTTGAACTGTGGACATCAAAATTTGAGAGTTAAAAGTTTGGAATGGGGTCGTTCAAATCACATAGGATTGATTGATTGTTTGATGCTTAACGTCAAGTGGCAAATATTTCATGCATATTCAGGACGAGAACAAATTAACAATAAATACAATAGGTAGGTTCTGTAATAGGGGCGTCCGGGATTAAGGTCGGAGAAATTTAGAATACCACGGGAAATGAGGGAATATTGGATAGGGACAGAAATTTAGCCTTGCAACAGGTCACCTACAGACCCCTCAAAGAGTTGTTGCAAGGGTTCTTAACGTGCAAAGAGCGTGGCACTCTCTTTACACGAGGCATCGGATTTAACGTCCCCATTCTGACCGGACGTGGCTGCAAATTTGTACATCCCGCACAGCCAAACGGACGCCCCAATTTAGCACGGGTTTTACTGCCGGTCGGAGGAAGACCAATGGTGACCATACTTCTATTCCCCAGTCACCCTTGGGGGTAAATCACATAGGATGTGCCTCTATCAGTTAAAATAGTGTCAAAATGTAACCATTGAAAATAAAGGATTGTTAATAAATCCAAAGTATCTAGGAGCAAGTATAGATGATTTAGCATCCTGTTAAATTTGTGGATGTGTAGTTGTTGAAATTAGGTGTCCATATTGGTTTAACAAGGACTCCACACCTTGGAGAAAAAGAAACACTTAACAATGTGCCCTTGATAGAAAATTTTGCTGTGTTTCAGATGGTGATACATTAAAATTAAAACAAGGTCATAGATACACATTTCTAAATCAAGGACAAATGGCTGTGTATGAAGTTCAGTGGGCAGACTGATGTATGGACAACTATAGGACTTTCTCTACAGAGAATCACTTTTAATGAAGTTTAAAGGCTGGAAATGTTAAGAGCTTCACTCGTTTTATTTAACCTCACTTATTCCTGAATTATTATCTTGCAGAGTAGAACGTGGGAAAATATTATTCCCTTGACTATGTCAACAATTTAAACATTTCACACATAAAGTAAAGCTTGAATATAATGAACACAATATTACAGCAAATATAGGGTTATACGGAGCTTATATCTTTTTTTAACACTGGCTAAACCTTTAACTAATACATAAACTGTAAAAATTCTTGTCAAAATAACAATTGTTCAGCGTCAATTGACATTCCTTTAATTACAAAACTCCATGCACCACTAAAAGCAGAATAAATCATTTTAAAAGTTCAACTGCACAACTAAAAGGAACCTGTTTGGAAAAGGAATACAAGTGGTTGATTCCTTAGAAATAACAGATTGTGTGAAAACCATAGTGGATACTCTGAACTATTTGGTCAATCCAATAGTCATAAAGTGTCATTACAGTCTTAGTTGTCTAAAACACCAGAACAGATACTAGAAGACATACTTTTTCTTAAACTTGACAACGATTGCTAAACAGCCAACAGTTCCAGAGTCATTCGAGTGGTGAACACTAATTTTGAAATTCCAATTCCACAAAGACTAGCAACAAAAAACAAATCAGAGCAAAAGACCAAGAGTGTGTCGTACAAAACCTAGATATTAGTCATGACTTATATTTGCTTGTGACTCTTTGTTATATTTAATGATTTATTTATTTAATGATAATTTCATCCATGCTTTACAGATGTTTATAAATTTATATGTATCATATCTGTTGATAAATGAATTCATGATATTATTCGTTAGTTGTGCACTTTCGAATCATAATGAAGTTTAGATTAAAGAGCAATACAAACAAATAAAATTATTAAAATCATAATAACCTATAAAAAAAATACGTACTAACAACAATACATTGAATTAGTTTTTTTATTTAAGAATTGAATGCTTCTTTTTGTAAATTCATTGGGGTGTAAAAGCATTTACGAAGCACATTTAGAACGAAGCGCTTCATTCTAAAAATGTGCGCACGGTCAACGATTTTACAACCCTATGAAATTACATAAAGAAGCATTCAATACTTATAATAACATTATTTAGCTAAGATCATGAAAACACGATTTTTATTAAGTTTTTATATAATTTACCTGTGTAATTTAATGTGGGACCTCGTGTCATCGTGAATGTTAAATTTCATTGTGTAATTGTAAGCGTACTTTCATTCCGCCGTGTGTTTATTCCGAGTAACTGTTTTTCACTAGAGAGTATTGGATGTATATAGTGTGAAAGCGTCGATCTTGGTATCGTTGTTTTGTTTATATTAGACCGGTTTATTGTTTACATAAATAAATGGGTTAAAATTAAAATGATTTTCAAGGAACCAGTTTAATTAATCTGAGTCAATCTAGTAAATAATATTGATAATGATGAGGAGGATATTTTTATAACTCAAAATACTTTATCAATGATCAGGACACTGAACTTGATACAAACCAAATTTAAAGAGCAGATTTGTTCTTACATAAAGCTTCAATTACAGAAGCATCTTTTGATATTGACATAGAAGATATTATTTAATATCCAATTTGACCGTAAAGCAAATACATAGAAAAAACTTCGGCAATCCAATAAATATAAATATTACAATTAGTGACAATTTAAAAGAATATGATTTTATAGATTTGCATAGAAAAATTATTTAAATCTCATTCGTTAATAAGCATTATTGTGTTAACGTGTGTGAGCACTTCATCAACGAATGGATCTAAAACACTAGTGTAATTATTCCCGCCGGGTATAAAATAACTAGTGCAATCATTCCGGTACAAAATCACTAGTGTAATCATACCTGGTTCAAAATCACCAGTGTGAACATTCCTTGAATGAAAACTCTCCACTATTTACATTAATCAGCTATGCAATTTTTAAATACACTAAAAACTATTAAGCCACATTTTATATATATTTCCCCTTCAAAAAAACCTTTTTAAAATCTTATAATGACTGGTGGATGTTTTACACTGGACCAGGATAGAAAACCCTAGTGATTTTTTGTTGGTGGATAAAAATCACTTGGGATTTTCTTCCTCCGGATAAAGTACACTGGCGGAATCAAAACACTGTTTCTTAATGAATGTCAATTTCAGAAGAACGAAATTACGACACACACTTTATACTGACAAAAACTTCATACATATTATCTTGAGGGAAATCTACATTCGATGGTATGTTTTCTTTATTCATAGCACCATCCCATCATGGAATTAGTGCAGTTTCATGAGCGTAGTGCACCAAGGGCAAGGCGGCCTGTGTGGGGTGTTGTGACGCTCTCAAGAAATATAATAATCTTAGGAAATTTATCCATTGCGTCTCTACCTGCCGCAAGAATGTTTTGTACGTCGCACAGGTAATAGAAAATAAATTGGTGGTTTACAGTACAATCAACAATCAAATATATAATTTGTCAATTAAAAACGCCTTTGTAACCGGTGTATGGCATGGTATTGGTTGCAAAAATTTGATATTTTTCATTTAAATGCAATATTTTTCATTTAATTGGTATATTTTTTCATTTATATGCAATATTTTTTCATTTGTATGGTATATTTTTTCATTTAAATGGTATATTTTTTCATTTATATGCAATATTTTTTATTTTAATGGTATAATTTTTCATTTTTATGGTATATTTTTTCATTTAGATGCAATATTTTTATTCAAATGGTATAATTTTTCATTCAAATGGTATAATTTTTTATTCAAATGCAATATTTTTTATTCAATTTGTATAAATTGTCATTGTACTGCAATATTTTTCATTCAATTGGTATAATTGTCGTTTTTTTATTTATATGCAATAATTTTTATTTATATGCAATAATTGCATTATGGGAAATTGTTTGACGTCACAAGGTCAAATTTGCAACAACGTTTGTGATTAGTCGATATAGTCGAAAATGGCAGCCCCTGCTTGACTCACATGTTGAAGTTGTACGTTTGATTAGCTGTTGATAGATATATGAAAAGGTAACGCTTTGTGTAACTGTTTGCATTCCCCCCTTTCTTTCTCAACACGAATGCATGACCAAGAATTAAAAAAACGCGTCGCCCCACTAACTAAATCTTGCGTTCATGCGAGTCCGGCATTGCAGGCTGTTACTGTTAGTGTTACTGTTAGGATTATGTACCCTTGTGTTGATTCAATACTAAACATATGGAAAGTTTATAGAAAATCCATAGTCCAAATAATTATGACGTCTGGCAAGGCTATTTTGATTTTTTTCTTGGACGCCTTCCTGCGACCAAAATAGCCTTGCCAGACGTCATAATATTATTTAGACTAGAACATCCACAGCCTTTTCAATTATCCTTGTTCCCTCAAATAAGGCAATTTAATGACTGATAGATATATAGGATTATTGCGAGCATTGACATTTTCTCAAAACAAGTTTATTACTGTAGTTATAATAATGGTTAAAACAAATAAGAATTTAGCTCAAATTAAGTACACATTTTAGGGTGCACTTGACTGGCTCAGCACCAGATGTTTGGGAATTTACAGGTTGCTTATATTTTTTTGTAAACAATTAATAAACACAAGCACATTTTAGAAAAGCAAGTGAGTAATCTATGTTTGAAATTTTATAACAAAAATCTCTGTATTGAAGGCTGTGGATTTTCTAAAGAAATCTTGGTTTATTTGCCACAAAGTACTCGCTTTGTTTATAAAAAATCCGTAAACCAGAACTGGAAATTGACAGCAGGTTCATCAGATGGAAACACTTGTTGGAAAGAGTTGCGGTACATCAAATAACCAATGTAAAAAAGAGACGAAATATGCACCACAATTGCCGTTTATGGAAAAATTGGAATGTGTTCTAGTTCCCATCTCTGAATCCCCGAAGTAGATTTTTTTTCCACGTCCCACTGTGGTTAATAATTACTATATGTCTTTGCATATTTCAAAACATATTTTTCTTCAGGAATTCTTAGCTCTCTAGAACTTTTATTTGTCAGCATATTTTGTTCATATTTATACACATAATGAGAGCTATATATATATTCATAGCCTCTCATAGGACAACTTGTTAGCACTGACTAGAATAATGCTAAGTAACATTAAACTAAGATTAAGTTCAAATTCGGGTGGCTTCACTTTGACTGTTTCTGAGTTATGTCTTTTCCCATTTGCACTTGTTCACCACCTATTTAAGCATGACAATCAATCCATTTTGCCAGTGGGGGATCCATGTCATCAGACACAATCTTGTTTAATTATGCGACCACAAAAATATATTTAGGATCATAATAATGGTATGATGAAGTCATCGTTGTCCATGTCGTCTGCGTCGTTGTCCTTAATAGACACATTACGTTTCCGGACAATAACTTTAGTTTAAGTGTGGATCTAGATATGATTTTTTTTTTAGAAGGTTCAATACCACAAGGTTAGGATTAATTTTGGATGATGGTCCCAACGGAATGGAATTCAGACTCAAAGGGGGCCAAAAATACGCATTTTTCTTTAAGTTATTATCATGAACTTAGAAAAATGCATAATATATATAAGAAAAACACATAACAAATCAATAACAAACAAACTGGGCATCAATGAATACATTTTATGATTTATAATCACCAGAGCATGAAATGAAGTACAATGCAAGCTTCCAAGTCATGCAAGTAATTCCAAAGTGTCCCATGTAAAAAGCATTATCGCTATTTTAGGAAATTTTCCTTCGATCTTGCTGACTGGTGATTTCCTTTCTCAGCAGGAGTCAAGACGGAGTGATATGAAAAATTATCGCAAGAAACTAATGAGGCACATGGATCCTAATGAAACTGACAATGTGCTCATAGTTACAAATAGCGATCAACAAATTATCATTGCAATTGGTCATCTCAACTGGATTGCTTTTCTCATTTTAGCCATATCATCTCAGGCGAGAAAATCAATCTTGTTGAGATGATCAATGATAATCTGTAAGAACATGTATCTAAATTATATGCCTTTTAAAGCTAAGCCTTTTCCTATTGATTTAGTATGGTTCATCAAAAATGATTTACTTTAATTATAAAATGAGTTATTCAGTCTATGTATTCAGTTTCTGCGCAAAGTTTCAAAAATTCTCAAGTGCCTAATATAAAAAGTAAAATATTAAATATTTGGTTAACAAATAACAAACATGTGTTACTAAACTATTAGGAATAAAAAAAAGAGAGGAGACAACTCGCGAAAGCATTTGTAATCACACTGTGTGAGAAATTGTGAACCAAGTTTCCACATCCCATGTCAGAATCTTTCATAATAAAGGTTGCAGTCTTGAAATAGACTGCTCCATAGGCTTACATGCAAAACAGCTGATCTTTGAAAATAAAAAAATAAAAAATGCTACATAGAAAAAATAAATCATGTTCATATCACGTATGTACTAATGTGAAATTGTGATTTAATCGAAAAAAAGGGGGTTCTTGCCACGAAGAATAAAAAGTTACCCAATCCTGAAGTCAAAACATTTTTTTCCTACTTTAAGTTTCTGTTTGCTATTTTCACTAGGCCGCACCACTTCCAGTAAACATGATATCATTCCACTTTCCTGGATTGATATCCCCAAAAGATGCAAGATTTTTTTAAAGCCTATATATATGTTTCAATTCAGCATAAACCTACATGTATAATCAAACAGAAAAAATTGAGTTCAGAAAAAAATTCAGAAAAAAATGCACTATTTTGTTTCCCTCCATGTTTTGAATGCACCCGAAACTGGAGTTGTAATACAAGACTGGTACCTAAAGGTTAATACAGTCAAATATTAAATACAATACTGACTGCCAATCATGCCTAAAGTTTTTAAAATCTGACAAAGTCAAAGATGAAGCTAGTTACAAAAATTACATCCTTGGTCCCTTGCTATTACAGCCATTACACATTGGTGGGTTTTCATAGCGCTCAAAAGTGACTAAAGCCCTCAAAACCCTAGCTTAAACCCAGATTCACACATGCATGTTTATTTCTCTGAAATGAAAATATTTAAGTTATACCCTTGACTGTTCAGAGTGTAAAATATCACTGATTTTATAATACATAGAAATCTGATAAATTGCAGAATACTATACATGCTGTAGCTACAAATGTAACACCATATTAGCTGTTAAATATTGGTTCATGTGATAGGTTTGATGGCTTAATGAAATTCTTCCTTTTTTTGCAGAAGATGGCAACATACCCAGATCATGAAGAGCAAGAAGAGACTATTTTTGAATTTTTTTTTCAAGACTTGGACGAAACGTTATCATATTGTGAAAATATCCCAGATAACCCTCCAAATTGTGACATAGAATACTTTCGCAACAGATTGAAAAGTGCAGTGGATGGCTTAAATTGTTTAGAATTTAATTTAGTTATAAATAGAGCTGATCAGAGCTTAATTGATAAAATTCAAACCATATTATCTTGTCTTCAGCCCCTGAGAGAACATTGGAGCACGATAGATTTTTCTATGCCATCTAGTTTCTTGAACATTGTTGATGGAGCAGGATGTATTTCAGCGACTGAAAGGCTGGGAAGGCCTCCTGCTTTTATATGCACCGACCAAGTGAAATATTTGTTTAAAATTGGTTTTAAGATAGGTGAAATAGCCAGAATGTTCTTAGTGCACAGAACAACACTATGGAGACGACTTAAATATGAGGAGAAGAATCTGGTTAGACATACTATGATAAATGATTCAGAATTGATGTCAGTGATGCGAGAAATCGTTAACAGTCAACCACATACTGGTGTGAATATGATGATTGGCCACTTAAAAGCAAAAGGTACAAGTGTGCAACAGTCACGTGTAAGGAGAACTCTGCGTGATATTGATCCAGGAAGCACCTTGATACGATGGGGCTTAACTGCAGTTCGCAGGAAATACTCAGTTGCAGGGCCTAATGACCTATGGCATATTGATGGACACCATGCGCTGATCCGCTGGAAATTAGTAACACATGGAGGTATTGATGGTTTTTCGCGATTAATAGTGTTCTTAAAATGCTCGAACAACAACTTGGCGGTCACTGTTTTGAACTCGTTTTTGGAAGCAGTTGAATCGTACTCATTACCATCTCGAGTCAGAGGTGATCAAGGAAGTGAAAATGTTTTAGTTGCTAGGTATATGGAAGAAAGGCGAGGCTCTGATCGTGGTAGTTTTATAGCAGGAAAATCTGTGCACAATAGCAGAATTGAAAGGCTTTGGAGAGATGTTTATTATGCTGTAATTCAAACATTCTATTCATTGTTTTACTATCTAGAAGGAAATGATCTGCTAGATGTTGATAATCAAAAGGATCTGCTGTGTTTACATTATGTGTTTATACCTCGTATCAACGAAGCACTCTCTCAATTCGTAGTGGCATATAATAGTCATGGGTTAAGAACAGAACGTTGTTGGTCACCACAAAAGATCTGGGTGAACAGCATGATTAAAAAAAAAACATTCATTCAGCTGAACTGAATAGTGAAAATATTTTAATTGATGGAATTGAGCAGTATGGAATAGACCCTCATGTTAATGATGTTCAAACACATGGTGAAGATATTGGCTCTTTGGACATGCTGAATATGCAACCAGATCATGTAATTGTAGATGTGGATAACTTGTTGAGTCAGGTTGACCCTCTTATTCCAAGTAATGAACATGGAGTTGATGTTTATCTTGCTGCAAGAGAGATTGTACGACATGATGATGTGTAGAATTAGATAAAAATAAAATTCTGGGTTTTTTATTTTCACTGGTACATGTAGATTATTGTACACTGACCCTGTACTTGTCCATGTTAAGATGATGTAATACATGTTAAATTATATTTGTGAAGTCAAAATTACTTTAAATGTATAACATACATGTACATTTGATTATATTGTATGAGACAACAAACCTTTACAAAATGTGAAATAAAAAGAACAATACAAAACATACATAAAGAGTGTACACACTGAAACGTCTCGCCTGCTTTACTTTTCACTGATATTATGTTGAAAGTCCTAAATATAAAGCTTAACTATAACTATCACACATGATCCAAGAAAATGAGGTCATATAAACCAATCAAGAAAAACAGCTGAAGGACGCCTCCGGATGTGGGAATTTCTCGCTACATTGAAGACCTGTTGGTGACCTTCTGCTGTTGTTTTTTCTATGGTCGGATTGTTGTCTCTTTGACACATTCCCCATTTCCATTCTCATTTTTATGTCATGTACATGTCACAATCATTCTATACACTAAATATAGTAAGTTGACCTATTGCTTATAAATAGCTTCAAAGAAACAGACTGAACTATGAAAACTAAACAATGACCGATGAAAATGAGGTCAAGGTCACATGAACGATACTTGGCAGACAATTACAGCCTACTATACTTCCATACAACAGACATATTTGACCTATTGCTTATAGTTTTACACCAAAACACAAAACTTAACACCTTGCAATGAACAGTGAAAATGAGGTAAAGGTCAAATAAAACCTGTGAGACTGACACGTAGATCATAAAATATTTCTATGCATCAAATATAGTTGACCTATTGCATATACAATTTAATATTACAAAAAGACTAAAACTAAAAAAAAATATTTTTTTTATCTCTGAACCATGAAAATGAGGTAAAAGTCAGATGACACCTTACAATCATTCCATATAGTAAAAGAAAAAAGACAGCAAAAAAATAACAACTGAACCATGAAAATAAGGTCAAGATCAGATGACACTTGCCAGTTGTACATTTTCACCTTTACAGTCCTTCCGTACCAGAAATATTGCTTATATGATATCCGAGATATGGACTTGACCACCAAAACTTTACCTTGTCTACTGATACATGAAATGAGGTCGAGGTCAAGTGAAAACTGTCTGACAGGTATGAGGACCTTGCAAGGTATGCACATACCAAATACAGTTGTCCTATTACTCATTTCAGACAGCCCCCCAAGGGTGACTGGGGAATAGAAATATGGTCACCATTGGTCTTCCTCCGACCGGCGGTAAAACCCTCGCTAAAGTGGGGCGTCCGTTTGGCTGTGCGGGATGTACAAATTCGCAGCCACGTCCGGTCAGAATGGGGACGTTAAATCCGATGCCTCGTGTAAAGAGAGTGCCACGCTCTTAGCACGTTAAGAACCCTTGCAACAACTCTTTGAGGGGTCCGTAGGTGACCTGTTGCAAGGCTAAATTTCTGTCTCTATCCAATATACCCTCATTTCCCGTGGCAGTCTAAATTTCTCCGACATTAATCCCGGACGCCCTTATTACAGAACCTACCTATTGTATTTATTGTTAATTTGTTCTCGTCCTGAATATGCATGAAATATTTGCCACTGGACGTTAAGCAACCAACAATCAATCAATCAATCATTTCAGACAGAATTTACATTACAAAAAATCTCCAACCTTTTATTTTTTCAAATAGTCGCTGAACCATGGACATGTGACAGATGGAAACTTCATAACATAAGCCATCTATATACAAATTTTATGTCGCCTGCTAATCACAGAACATGTAAGAGTCACTTTGACACTACATGTCGTCAGCATCAAAAATAACCAAAGCTTCAAAAATATGTCGAGAAACTTAATAATGCACAAATATGCATGGTTTATTTCAATATCAGTTCATTTTTACTTGAAAAAATTGTTAAAAATATATTTCTCAAATGTTTTTTTTGTAAACATTGACCCCTGCTGGTGGCAATATTTTTCAACAGACCGGAGAAAAACGAAGACCATTTGTTCAGGACATGTCATAGATCAAGACTTTTAAGTTTCAAGATTTTTGAAAATCGGAGGCTCACAATGACCCTGCATGTGTAGCCCTTTTGGCAATCCTTTTTTGGTCTAGATTTTCCACATATCTTAAGAGCTTTATAATATTCAAATATATGTATGGTTTAATTTGTTCACATATCAGCTACTTTGTACTTGAGAAATTGGAAAAATATGATTTCCCGTAGGGTTTCTATGTAAACTTTGAACCCTGGCTGTGGCCATTTTTCGTCAGACCAGAACAAAATAAGGATTTATGTAAAGTTTCAAAACATTTTGCCTAGTAGTTTCAGAGACAATCTATGAAAATTGGCCAAACAGAATCTAAGATTTGCTCTAGCGGACATGTTTTTCATTGGACTAGAACAAAGTAGGGTCATTTGTTAAGGACCTTGCACTGACCATTCGTGCAAATTTTACTTAAACTCTGTCAAGAGGTTTCAGAGAATGAATATGTGAAAACTTTATGACAAATGATGGTCATAACTTGATGGCAATTGCACTTTTACTTAGGTGAGCTAAAAAGTGTTTATGAAAATCTTCAAAATTTATTATAAATTTCCAAAAACATACATGTAAGAATGTGGGTTTTTGCACTTGGACCTATATATACACATAACACATACTTTAATAAAACATTTTAATGAAAATAAACCTGACAGTTATGTTCTCCATAAATTGCAAAACAAAAGTTCATAGTATTATGATAACATTAGATCTAAATATTTTATTTTCAACAACTCATCAGTTTCCCTAACTGTTATACATGTTTTACAAAATAATCAAACTCAGATGTCTGTGCAGTTTGAGTCAAACAACAATTTAACATATAATACATCTGAGTTTCTTGTTGTTCAAAACTATAACATAATAAAATGTTTGGCAGGGCACAGCTTGACACGACCGCAGAAGTGGAACCCTGAAAAGTGGGAGCAAATATGGACACAACATTCGAGTTTCATACAGCTCTGAATTTGGATTGTGATTAAAAAGTTGAAACTGCATAGGTTTCTGACACAGAATGAATGGGGTCTAAAAGCTGAAAAGTTTTAAATTGGACATTCACTTTTTATGGTCCATTTTCCAAAATTTAAATACATGGTTAGATTCAGCGTATCAAAGAACCACAAGAACTCAATTTTTGATGAAATCAAATAAAGTTCCAATTTTGGACCCTTTAGACCTTAATGTGGACCAATTTGATAACGGGGCCAAAATATCAAAAATCTAAATACATGGTTAGATTGAGCATGTCAAAGAACGAACCCCTTATATTCAATTTTGGTTGAAATCAAACAAAAGTTTAATTTGAACCCCTATTTGGACCAACTTGAAAACTGGGCCCATAATTAAAATTCATACATTTTCAGATTGAGCATATCAAACAACCCAAAGAATTATTTTTTTGTTAAAATCAAACTAAGTTTAATTTTGGACCCTTTGCATCTTAATGTAGACCAATTCGAAAACAGGACCAAAAATTCAGAATCCAAATACACGGTTAGAATCGACATATCAAAGAACCCAAATAATTCAATTTTTGATGAAATCATCAAAAAAAGAGTTAAAATTTTACCCTTTTGGCCTCTTCCTCCTAAACTGTTAGGACCAAAACTCCAAATATCAATCCCAACCTTCCTTTTGTGGTAAACAAACCATGTGTTTAAATTTCATAGACTTTTATTTACTTATACTAAAGTTATTGTGTGAAAACCAAATGTCTATGGACAACGACAACATGATACCATTTGTATAAGAATTTATATGATCAATATATTTATACAGAAATATTCAAATTTGTATTTGTAACAACCTTTGCACCAGGCAAGACAAAAAATGAAGATGAGGTATGGATGAGTATTAAAATTAGAGGCTCCCATGAATGGTTTATGCCAGTCCAAAGCCTGGTGAGTTTGCAATTCCAAAAGTCATGTGTTTTTTGAATGTATTAAAATCTACTGAAACTGGAAGCTTCAACTCCATTGAGCATGTGTTTGCTTTTGGAAACAATCCTGAGTCATGAAGAAAAGTAATAGATGGTGATGGATCAAATCCTAATGGAGGTACACAGTCTGCTCCAGTTGCAAATGATAAAACATCACCTAAGGTAATTTCACCATCCTCATCTTCTGAAATAAGACAAATATAAAAACTTTATACAAAATGTTGACTTCAGTTTAGGTTTACTCATGTTTATACAAACCAGGTAAGTAATTGAATGACCAAAACCAACAGCCAAGCTGGTAGTAGATCAATCACAGGGAATGTCCATATAGTCATAATTATACAAAAATCAGAGGATAACTGATTCATTAAATGTTATGTAACAAAGTTGAACTTTAAAACAACCTCACTCAATAAACTTTCATATTACTACATGAACAATATTTTGTATGCTTCACATCTCAATGAGGTCACAATATGAAATAAAACAAAGTCTGTCTTTACATGGTTTATTATATCACTGGTCCCTAATTTTTTTAAAGATAAAAACAATGACAAGAATGTGTCCAAAGTACAGGGATGCCCTACTCGCATTATCATTTTCCATGTTCAATGGACTGTGAAATTGGTGAAGTTTCAAAGTTGAAGGCACATAATTTCAATCAAATCAGCAGAGCAGAAAGAATGGTATACTTTTATCTGCAAATTTTTGAAAAAAAGTTGGGATGGACTGTGGACCAGTCAAAAACATCATTTCCTTCGCAACTTGGTTGCCTTCGGTATAATAACATCCATTGTGAGATAAACCCAGTCCCCCATGCAACATTCAGAGCAAGTGATATTACGTGTGCACATCTTCATAAATTGTCCCTCTGTATTGCACTGACTGGATGCAAGGAGTTGCAGCTATAGTGATTTTTACTTTTATTTAACAAAATTTTAATTGCAATTATGACAGCATTGGCTGACCTAGAAGTCACGGCCACACAAGACTTTAAATCTCGCAATTTGAAGGGGTAAATTAATAAACTGCTTTGCTGAACACAGCTGGATATGCTCTCAGAGGTCCAACCCTGAATAGTTGGGGCAAAAATTGACACAATATTAAAGCTTGATACCGGTCTAAAGGATTAGGTCCAGTAAGGGCCGATTTTGGCCTCAAATTGCAGGTTCATCTAACGAAAGATTTTAGACACTTTTTAAACACTGAAGTGTCTATTTCAATTGATTCAATTAGTTTATGTGACATATTTTAACTGATGTAGTCATTAAAAACGCTTCGATTCAAGCTAAAATATGAAAAATCTATCAAATATGCCAGAAAACGTCACTTTTCGGATGGTTTTTGTCAAAAATGATTGATTGATTGATTGTTGGTTGCTTAACGTCCAGTGGCAAATATTTCATGCATATTCAGGACGAGAACAAATTAACAATAAATACAATAGGTAGGTTCTGTAATAGGGGCGTCCGGGATTAAGGTCGGAGAAATTTAGACTACCACGGGAAATGAGGGTATATTGGATAGGGACAGAAATTTAGCCTTGCAGCAGGTCACCTACGGACCCCTCAAAGAGTTGTTGCAAGGGTTCTTAACGTGCAAAGAGCGTGGCACTCTCTTTACACGTCAAACATTGTTAAATTTGATAGATGCTTTATGTGCTTCTTTGTTAAATGTTTGTTTGTTTTGAGATTGTGACACAGTGATGACTGCTGTACCCATATTTGATAATGTTACCTATTATGTCTGTTTTTGTTCACGCATCGTTGTAAATATAATGAAATTTGATGCGACTGTCATACAAGTGATAGGCTTAGCGCTATAAAACCAGGTTCAATCCACCATTTTCTACATTTGACAATGCCTGTACCAAGTCAGGAATATGACAGTTGTTGTCCATTCGTTTGATGTGTTTTATCATTTGATTTTGACATTTGATTAGGGACTTTCCGTTTTGAATTTTCCTCGGAATCAGTATTTTTGTGATTTTACTTTTTTTGCACTAAACTTAATTAGTTTTTGGAGTATTATAAAGGCAAAAGGTTTAAATTTCATTTATGGAAAAAAAATATCTTGTCTTACCGATTTTGATTTCCAGTACGTTATCCGCGTGTGAGAGGGATTGAGAGAGACAAATGAAGTCTGTCAAAACAACATTCAGATCTTCTTTAAATCCGGAGTTCTTGGTAAGCCAAATGACCATTAGGCTCCATGCACCTACCATATAAAAGTTAGCCCTCTTATTCTATTTTCATTGCTGTTTTGCATTTTTTTTTTTTGCTAGTCTACTTGATCGATATTTGTATTGATGTATTTATTGTTTCCTCATAAAGATTTAGGAAAATACTTTACAAAATAACAGTTGCAGATGTATTTATTCAGGCATTTCCCTTATCTTTTCCTGTTATTCTTCTTCGGTATAACTTTCTTCAAATTTATTATAATTACTTTAAAGAATTGAACATCTCAGTATCATTAATTTTCAGGTTGTAAAGTTAATGAAAAACTGCAAGATAGAATCAACAACAGACAGATGAAGAATGATATTTCCATTCTGTCATCTAGACAACAGACATCAGAACTTGAGGGATTTCATTCTGTGGTCAATCATTTTGTTCCTTAATTGAATGGTTTTTCATTCCAATGCTTCCTAGGTAAATTTCTAATTGGTAATGTAAAATGTAAATATAAATTCTTGAGTTGCAACGATTTTAGTGGGTCAACAGCAATCAAACTTTTTTTTTATTATGTTAGACCTAAACACTTTTCCTTTCAGAGATGGATTTCTGTCTATAAATTTGGAATTTATGTTGCCGTTATCTCCTTTTTCTTATCAAAAGAACAACATAGACACACCCAATATATCATATGCTATAGAAAATTAAAATTTAATCAATGATTGATTGATTGATTGATTGTTGGTTGCTTAACGTCAAGTGGCAAATGTTTCACGCATATTCAGGACGAGAACAAATTAACAATAAATACAATAGGTGGGTTTTGTAATAGGGTCGTACGGGATTAAGGTCGGAGAAATTTAGACTGCCACGGGAAATGAGGGTATATTGGATAGGGACAGAAATTTAGCCTGGCAACAGGTCATCTACGGACCCCTCAAAGAGTTGTTGCAAGGGTTTTTAACGTGCAAAGAGCGTGGCACTCTCTTTAGATGAGGTATCGGATTTAACGTCCCCATTCTGACCGGACGTGGCTGTAAATTTGTACATCCCGCACAGCCAAAACGGACGCCCCACTTTGGTGAGGGTTTTACTGCCGGTCGGAGGAAGACCAATGGTGACCATACTTCTATTCCCCAGTCACCCTTGGGGGTGTAATCAATGAATAGAAATTGATAAATAAACTGAAGGCTAATAAGATTTTCAATAGTCATAACCGGCAATTACAACCAAGGTTGACAAACAAACTGGAAGTTAAAAATATCAATATTTCAAGATATTTATGTATTTAAGTTTATGAAGCATGCTTACCAACTGAAGTAAGTGCAATGCTGATAATGCATGCAGTAATTGTAGCGTCTCCGTCACTTTCTTTAACCTAGAATTACATTTTTTGTTAATTTATTTTACAAACACAGCTTGGCAGAGACCTTGATTGCTCAACCTCCATGGGCATGGGAACAGAAGGTAAAATGTCCAACGAGTCCACCTTTTCTGATTTCGAAGTCAGTGATAGTAATTTTTTTCGAGTATCGGACTAGCGTATGCGTCAAACTGTGCTAGGCTTTCGATTTCCTGTCGGATCCGTAGGTGACCTGATTCAAGGCTAAATTGCTGTCCCTATCCAATATACCCTCATTTCCCGTGGCAGTCTAAATTTCTCCGACCTTAATCCCGGACGCCTCTATTACAGAACCTACCTATTGTATTTATTGTTAATTTGTTCTCGTCCTGAATATGCATGAAATATTTGCTACTGGACGTTAAGCAACTAACAATCAATCAATCGATTTCCTGTCCAGCTGCACTGGCATTTGTACGATTTGTAAGTTATCTTTAAGGTATTCCACTTTTCTATACGCTGATTTTGTGTCAGTTTCGTGGCCATGGTTTGGTTTATCTTAATTGAATGTCCAATCAGAATGTTTTTTTACTGTATGCAAGCTCTAACTTTTTCCAATTGTCTGTTACTGACTGAATGAGATGTCTTGTCTCCCATGCCTGGTATAACCTGCATTACCCACTGTTTGAGCGATACCCTCGTCTGAACATTCTTTATCTGATTGGGAAACAATATTGTTTCCGTGAGCTAATAACGTTGTGATGGGTTTTTTTTAATTTAGTCGGTGGCTCATTTTCTGTTGATGGTCTGCGATCTAAAATGTTTGATTGTACAATTGTTTGCTTGTCTGGTTTTTGATTAGTCGTAGCCCCTTAATCAATGTTATCAATCTGCATTAGTTTTGTATAAAGCAAAGATATCGAAGGTTTTTTTTAGTCTACGGTGACATTGTATTGTTACGATAATGCACGTCAATGTGCTGGGATTAGTTATATGTACTTTAAATTAAAACTTAAACACATATTTGAATCTTACATTATTACATATAATTGTGTTTGTGTTTTATTTACAATGACAGTTTCTTCACATCTAGTATGTTGTTTAATGAACATGTTCCAGTTTAACGCATTTTTGGTGAAACCACTCAAGGCAGCCATCAAAATCGAGTGATGCTACAATGTTCTCATTGGGTTTGCAGACTTAACAATTCCAATCTGCAGTGTCCGTTTTTTTTACACTCACTATGTTTTCGTCCACTATTTTTTGGAAAACATGTGAGGTGTTTAGAGTTTTATTATGATAATTTCAAATAACTAGAAGAAACTCGTTACTGTCCAGCACATGGTAAACCCTGCAATGCATGCCTCAAACAAAACCACTTCGCCATGGTATATCATGGAAAACAAAATAGATATATCTGAACAAATAGACAAAAACACAAAAGATAGACACATAATGAAGTTCAAATTCAAAATACTGAGATACAGACTTATCAAGAAAGTTTAAACAGTTCTGATGAGGAGTATTCCAACAGAAAAAAAGAAGGTGAGACAGTTTGTTCAATTCAGAATTCATCCTTTGCTTCAGTTAAAGTAAATTCAAAAACATGCAAAATGATGATAGATACTGGTGCTACAGTTAACATTCTAGATGATAAGACACATCAAAACCTCGGTTCTCCAAAACATAACAAAAATGACACAAAACTTCCTAACTCGCGGTTTTCGGCCTTTAATTTTCTTCTGGTTTCCCTTTCTTGTTGTCCTCTGACCGACTCTCTATTTCTTCATGTTTCTGCTTTGCTGATTCTCGTAGCCGACCAACCATGTCCATAGAGTTGCATAGCCACCTGAGAAGTGATTCTACTTCTGGGCGGGTTTCTAGGATAAGCTGGTAACACTAACGGAGGCAGATCTGTAGCTGATGTCTGGGTCTCACTGCTGGTTACCGATTATTTACAACCAGAGTGGTTGTTTGGCTCTACTTCCCTAGCCTGATGCCCAGAATGGGCATTTTCTATTGCAGTTTCTTGCTGGCTTCTGGTTTTGAATTCTTGTAAAGAAATTCTTGAAGTAACTGAAAAATGGGTAAGATCTGGAATGATTGGAATGTCTGATAGTGGTAATAGGGGTGGTCTTCTTTGAGTCCCAGGAAATTTTGGAGGTAAGTTAACCGTGAAAGTTGGGGGTGTAGTAGTGTTAGCCAAGGTGGTAACAGTACTGGTCCATGATGCATGGTGTTAGTCTGGTCTACCCCGATAAATGACAAATTCCTTGTTCTCACTCACCTCATTTTTACAGTTTGCCAGTTGTGTTTCTAGTTTAAGTTGATCATGGATGTCATGTATTTTTTTAAAAAGTTGCTTCATGTCGGCTTTTCTCCTGGTTACCGCTTTGCTATTTTATCTCGGTAACTGTAGTTTATGGTTAGGAAAAAAATGATTATCATACCAAATCGTCTTATTTTTTTATTATTAATTACTTTAATACCTTAATAACAATATATTTCAACTTCAAATGTTTTACCTTTTACCGTAGCCTATTGCATTAAACAAAGCTTTTCTTATTCTCAACTCTTTGGGGGGTCCGTAGGAGGCCTGTTGCTAGGCAAAATTTCTGTCCCTATTCAATATACCCTCATTTTCCAGTGGCACTCCAAATTTCCCCGACCAACATCCCGGATGGCCTCTATTACAAGACCTAACTATTGTTTTTATTGTTAACTTGTTCTCGTCCTGAACATGCATAAAATATTTGCCGCTGGACGTTAAGCAACCCCACATCAATCAATCGTATTTTCTGTGGTGTTGTCTGTTTCAGTGTGTCTGATTTTAGATGCAGACAACAGACTTAAAACAATGATGATCAATTTAAACGTTTTGAAATTTTATGTTTTGAAATATAAGCTTTTCAAACATGAATTTATTTAATAACAACCTTCATGTAATTTTTGTCTGTTTAGCCAATATATTTTTGTAATCCAAAGAATAATAAATATCTTTGTATGAAAATATAAAAAAAAAAACAACTGTGGAGGTATTCTATTAAAATGAATATAGTATTCATCATATAAAATAGTCTTCTACATTCATACTTTTGACCAAAGTTATATCTTTGCAATTATAATCAGAAAATTAAAATTTGTTAAAACATGTTTAAGAAACAAAGCTTACTTTGAATAACTGACAGCCTAGTTAGTGAAAATCCTGTCTTATTCCCCTGCCTTTTTCAGCTGAATGTGAGGGCAAGTTCGTGAGACCGGAGATATTTCATTATTCTGCGTGTGCAGTCAGCAACATTGTCTCCTCCAATGGTGCCAAGATGTGTAGTCTGAAAGAGAATGATTGGATAATAATTAAACCAATTACATAATGGCCTATTTTTTTCACATTTTTGATGTCGGGGAAAATTTCATAAGCAAATATACCGTATGGATTTTTCTCGTTGTTAAAGGCAATAATGTTGCCTATGTAATTGATTGCTTACATCTACTTCATTTGGCGTATATTTGTCTCATAATTGCCCATCATACTACATCTCCTTATTCTTATATTAATTATTATTTACCAATTATACTGTATGCGTGATTGTCATATTAAAGAATACATAGTTTTTACCGAGTCAGTACTTTTACTGAGTCCACAGACAAAGGACTATTCATTAGTTTGTGCTTTGATATGGTTTCACTAAACGCATCACAATATGACCCCACATTTTCTGATGTCGCATAGCTGCTGTTGACGCGGTTTTCTGAGGGTGGGTGTATCTAGAAACCTCTTTTTATGTAGTTTCCACCACTTGTCAGATGGGATCTTACTTTTAAATACGATCCATCTTTTCTGAGCCAACTGTCCAGCATACCTGAGGTAGTTTTTTTTTGCCAAACCCAATACCTAGAGATGCACGTAACAGCAAAGTCGATAAGTTTGCCCTCGTCGTCTTTGTCAAACATGGGTTTCTTTCGGTCCACAGCATCAATATCAATCCTGTCTGAAACTCTGTCAGCCAGTCTTGATTTAGGTATATTATACATGCTTTTCTTATGGACATGTTATTATCTCGTACTTCCCTTAGGGTATCCCGCAATGCATCTTTGGTTCAAACGTTCTTTTCTACTACTCGGCATTACAGCAAAAAAAGTTATATAAAAACCAGATAATTCAGATTCAATATATTTTAATTTTGAATTTGATCATGATTTGAACTATTCTTAACATGAACATTCTGCCCTACAAGTAGTTTTTTAAATGTTCTACGTTGCAGTCGTTACACAGACAACCGACATTCATTTTCTGTTGAGGTCGAGTATGGTATTAATATACCAACGCTGCAGACTTGGCCTTTAAACAGCAATTACTCTCTATCCCTATCCAATATACCCTCTGTTTTCAGTGGCAGTTCAAATCTCCCCGACCATCATACCGGATGGCCCCTTTACAAACTTAAACTATCCTTTGAGCCGTTGTTGTTTGCAAGATTCCGTGCCCTATTTAAGTAGAAAGAAAAGTTTTCTTGGTTAAAGTTAAGTAAGGAAGAATTAGGCGGTCAAGAAATATCACCCTCTACTTGCACTGATCGACATGGTCTCCATCGGTGAAACAACCTTATGGACTATGTTTGAATTTAGAAAGGCCAATCATTATTGTAGCTGATGACAGGGCTATGCTATCTCCAAAATTTGAATTGTGCAGCTTTAATAACATAATCAGTAAGCATATCAAATAAATATATACAGCTGTAAAGAATTCAGTTGCATTTTCATCGTCGAACTAGTGACATCATTCTTTTCCTAATATCATGAAATGTTAATCAATCAATCAATCAAACTGGTCTGTTGTCACAGAATAAACGACTTTATTACAAATGGGGCTTTTTTCTGCCTCTCTGACAAGTGGTCTCCCAAAGAAAATTTTATAAATGGGTCCCTTCTGTTTACCGGGGATATATCTTCGAGTAATGGATTTAATTCCTGCCTACAGGGATACAGTTCAGATATTTTATGTACTATATTTTTAGAACGATGATGCATGCAGTGTTCTATTCAATTTAAATACAGTTTTACTTATATAAATATATATATATATAAAGAATGTGTCAAAGAGGGCAGTCTTGATGAGCAAACTACATATTAATTAGTATAATATTATTGTGTCATGAAAAGCTTCTTCAATTTTTTGCTGCGATTCCTTCCTAATAATGACGGTCATAGGAACATGAGGAAGGCGTCCCAGTTAATCATTAACAAAGCCTTTCAAGATATTATAATATTATTTGGACTAGATTAAGTCCGGGATTAAGCTCGGAGAAATTTAGACTGCGAGGGTTCTTAACGTGCAAAGAGCGTGGCACTCTCTTTACACGAGGCATCGGATTTAACGTCCCCATTCTGACCGGACGTGGCTGCAAATTTGTACATCCCGCATAGCCAAACGGACGCCCCACTTTAGCAGGGGTTTTACTGCCGGTCGGAGGAAGACCAATGGTGACCATACTTCTATTCCCCAGTCACCCTTGGGGGTTAATGTCGGAGAACCCTTTAGATATTTGTCTCTGTAATTTATGTACACCTCTAAAAATATTAAATTATTGCCTGTACCAAGTCACGAATATAATAGCTGTCACCCATTCCTTTGTTTTGTTTTGTAATTTGATTAAGGTTCATCTGAAGGAATTGAAAATTATGGCCGTTTTTTTAAAAATCTACTATGAGTACAGACAAACTGAAGCACCTAGGAAAGTTTTAATGCATGGCTGGACCTAGGTATATAAAAGTTATATGAAGTCAATGTTTCAAAAAATCAATGACTTACCCGGATTTTGACGTGAACTTTTTCCCAGTCTGCAGAAGATAGCAAAATAAACAAACACACGAGTTTCATTTGATACGGTCCACTCAGTTAAAATCACCTATTGTTTTCAGGTGTTTATTGTCCATCTATTGTCCATATAAATCAATACTACTCAAAACATCGATTATATGAGGGGGGCTTCTCAAACGTTTTTCCCAATATAGTTTATTTTTTGCACCTTCTGCAGGAATGAACAAAAAAAATTAATAACAAAAACCAGAAAAAATTATAATTATCTAGGTCCAGCCATGCCTTAAAACTTTCGCAGATGCATAGGTTTGTTTGTACTCAAGAGTAAAATTTGTGGTGTAAATACGGCCATTTTAGCCAAAAGGTTATGACGAACCTTATGGGTGCCACATGTGGAGCAGGATCTGCTTACCCTTTCGGAGCACCTGACATCACCCCCTAGTGTTTGGTGGGGTTCGTGTTGTTCATTCTTTAGTTTTTTATGTTGTGTCATGTGTACTATTGTTTGTCTGTTTGTCTTTTTTCATTTTTAGCCATGGTGTTGTCAGTTTATTTTCGATTTATGAGTTTGACTGTCCCTCAAGTATCTTTCGTCCCTCTTTTAAGAACTTTCCGTTTTGAATTTTCCTCGGAGTTCAGTGTTTTTTTTTTTTTTTTTACCTTTTTTCCTACATAGGCTCAAGGGGGTGAAAATGCCCGTCGTATGACCTTTAGTAACATCGTAAATCAATTTCAGAAGAAGCAGCTGAGACTATTGAGTATATTTCAATGAACTTACATATGTTAAAAGACGCGAATGATGTTTAATCATGAACATATTTGTTTAGTCTCGCATTAAAAATTACGTTTGAGTACCGTGACCTTAATTGTAAGTCAATCTAACATGTCTATAAACTGCACATTTTATTAATATAAATTACATTCGTCTGGATGATTAACAATTGAATTTTATTATCATGTCAATAAATGAAAATAAAGACTATGTCAATTTTCTTTCTGTACATCCCGCTATGTGATTTACGATATCCCGTCGACAGCAGACTAAAGTGACATTAAATAGGTAATTTTCAAGTAAATTCACCTGACACCAGACTCTAAATACTGTACTATAAGTGTCTTCTTTTTGTACGTAACACAGGTAATAGAAAATAAAGTTGTCGTTTAAAGTATGAAGAGATACCTTGTAGAGTTGTGGTTTTTCCAACGGCTAAAATAAGAATTAGAATGGGATTCATTCTTGTAAACTTTCTCAATTGAACTTCTAGGTCTGATAAATGAAATTTTGAAAAAAACATGAATGCAAACAAACTAGATATGTAGTAAGTTCTATGTAGACGTTGTTTGACCGATTCCCATACTAAAAGTGAGATGAAACTGTAATGGATCTAAATTATGCTGACAACGAACTAGTGGGAATACTCCACACCTCAGTTAAGAAATGATATATAAGAGATACAAAGTGATGTAGGCATAATAATCTCTCATGCATTACTTAAAACCTTAGGGTATCCGAATTTCATAATGTGTGTATTATATCGCATACTAAGTGTTGCGTATTGTTTTTGATTAAACATCCAGTCGGAGCCCAAGAGATACGTCGGAAGATCCGTCTATGGATCCGACGAGAATTCGTATAAAAAGGCCGAGAAAACGGAACCCAAAGGAGGTCAGAGTTTGAGTGTGAGTGTGGCAAAAACTCACACGAAACATTGAAAATATGTCGTTTAAAATATTATAGGTACTGTTGTGATCCCGAGTAAATATTGACACTTACCCAAGAAGCTGATTGGCTCTCAGTAGTCTTTTATTGGTCGATTGTCTCTTTGGTTGATTCTGTACGTATCGTCAATATGGTTTACCGGAAAGAGAGAGAAGGCATCATGGGATCGTGCAACTTCCGGCAGGGTCTGGCTTAGTACCAACGAATACCACACTCCCCCCCCCCCCCCCCCCCCCAGCTTAATATTTTTGTTGTACGTTTTAGAATTTATTGATTTTTTGCCAAATTGTCCAAAATAATAACAGTGAATTTTCCAGGTGGGCCCCTCCGATGAGAGGGGCCCAGATTAGACAAAGGAACTAGTTATATTTGTTTTTGGGGCTGCTAAATTAAGTTAACCCTGTTGGTATGTACAGCCAGCCCCTTACCCCTTCCAGCAACGATCCCAGTCCCCTCAACCCCTTGGTGATGCCGCCCTTGATTAGGATGGGGCTAGTAAGTTATTAAAATAAACTTAAAATAAACTTAAAAATAACCGTCCTCTCTGGACAAGTTTTAACAGATATTTACACATATATACACAACTGCTCCCCCTTCCTACACCCTATAAAGAGCCCGTGCATTGCTGGTGGTGGCCTCCAGCAATGCCCAAAGGGTGTCCCCTGACCTAAAGGCCAATAGTCCCATTGCCACCTCGGCAATATACTGGGGGTGCCCATAGCTGTGGTTGGGCACCCATGACGGCCTGAAATAGGGGGCATCACTCTCTAATAGTATCCTTTCCAGGGGGAGGGACGACACCACTTGCCCTTGTTCTTGGTCGAACCGGATTACCTCCCCCGTAAACCCGAAATAGACATTGGGGAAGGCATCCCTCCACCGCCCTGCTTCCTGCATGCCCCCGTCAAAACAATGGAGGTGAATCCTCTGCTGAGGGGCCACCCTCTCCCGGACTGTGGTGAGGACTTTCAGGTGCGCCTCCGCACTATGGCGATCCTCGGGAGCCCCTCTAATGTGGAGAATGAGGGTAACCTCTGGCCTCCCCTTGCACAGGTTCAGGACCCACCTTAGGGTGTTTGTTTTCCTGCCCTCAGTTGATTGTAGGGTGGGGGGGCACCAGGTCCACCCCGACAGCACCTTGAACGCTATCTTGTGAAGGGGTTGCTGGGTTATTAAGTTGCATTGCTTGGGCCACCCCTCCCTTTTGAAGCTCTACTATTGCCCGATTTACGCATGCTGGTAGCTCCCTATCCCTACACAGCTTAAAAAGGGTCGTGGTTTACCGTTGGGAGGGCTTTCTTCATTTTTACCTTAAACAGGTAAGGGGATATCCTTTCAAAGATGTCCCCTCCACATAGGGCTTAGCTTCTTGCACTTATCTGGCAGTGAAGCTGTGTCCAGCTTATAGATAACGTCCCCTACCTTGTACTGACGGGCAACTACCCTGAGATCGTAAGCTTGCTTAGCCCTTAGTTGGGAGGTCTTGAGGTTTGCCCTTGCAACCTCATAAGCAGACCGTATGGCCTCTTCCAAGTCACCCACATAACCTGCCAGGTCTGGAGGTGGCCCTGTTTTTGGTGGCCTGAACATTAACTCAGCAGGGAGGTTTACCTCTCTGCCCAACATGAGGCGATTGGGGGTAAACCCGGTGGATCGATTCACTGATGCCCTAATTGCCCCCGCTAATTGGGGAATGTGTAAGTCCCAAGTTTTCTGATTGGTCCCCACAAAACACCTGATGGAGGCCAGGAGGGTGCGATTAAATCTCTCCACCTGGCCATTAGCAGAAGGGCGATATGGGGTGGTCCGAGCCTTGTGGATGTGGAGCTCACAAACTGATTGGAAGAGTAAACTCTCAAAATTTCGTACCTGGTCTGTAAATATTTCGTATGGATACCCAAACCTACAGAAAAAAACGTTAACAGCCGCCCTTGCCGTGACTTCAGCCGTCTGAGAGGGGAGGGGGATACACTCCACCCACTTGCTGAATTGATCTACAATTATGAGCAGGTGTTCATTTACTCTATCTGACTTTGGTAGGGGCCCTACAAAATCGAGGTGCACTTTCTCCATAGGAGCCCCAGCATGAAACATTGTCATTGGGCACCTTGCAGTCTTATTCGGTTTCTTGCTCTGGTTACATTACCATTGAGGGCTCACTACTTGTTCTGAGGACATTTTATATTGTCAAAGCCCATAAAGATAATATTATTCTGCAATAAGCCTGTTTACTATACAAATCCAGGGTGGAATAGACTACAGTAATATTCGTTAAATAAACAAGGCTTCTATGGGGAAGATGATAACATAACATTGGTATGTCACACCGAAGATGACCAACACATATTCCATGATTATGTTATATCTAAAGACATCCTCAAAGCAACATTTGCAAAGGAGGAAGAGGGAGTTGAGAAAGTCTCTCAAGACATGTTGCCGGTTTCAGTTGCATTCACTATCAAAAACAATAACAATAATAAAACATTGGTCTGATAGTTTCCCACATGGAAACAACTGATGGATGCAATCTGACTTCATGTCTCAAACAAACCTGAAAATATCTGCAGAAACCTTCCTCAACAATAAAATATAATCCAACTCATAAAATCTATGATGTAAGGATAATAATATTTATCCATGAAACCAATTTGACATAACAATGATGTTAAAGGATTCTCTCTGCAAAAATGTTCACGTCCGCTCTCATTGGCATGCTCGAAAACTGGTATATACTGTAAGCGAAGTACAAAAAATATTTGTGATTTACTGTACTATGACTCTTTGTTGAACAATATTCAGTCATGTCTAATCACACGATTGATTGATTGATTGTTGGTTGCTTTACGCCGCATCAGCACAACAAGGCTATATCGCGGCGAGAGCTAATTCGAATATTTTTTACAATTTAAAGCATATTCTTAAAATTAGACAAAAGGCCCTTCAATAAACTAAAATTCTAGATTAAAGCAAATTGATTATTTACAAATAAAAATGAACATTAAGATAACGTGATAGAATCGTTTTAAATATAATAACATTTATATATTTTAGAATATATTCCAACTTCTTAATTTATTATCATCTTTTTTACTCCATTCATTTTTTCAATATATTAAAAACATATTCTCTAATATTAGATTTAAAATCGGTATATGGTATATCACAGTTAGATAAAGGGTCACCCAGGGCATTCTTTGCCTGCAAGTCCGCCGTGCCTTAGCGCGAAAAACACGGAAATTACTCAAGTTTTCTGTCGTTGGTTGTTGATTGAACCGTTTTTCAGATTTTTTACGGTCACCTATTGCTTGATCACCTTAGAAAATGTGCTATACATGTTGTATCCTTTTAAAGATACATTGTCACTTTCTTTTAAATGAGTTTCTTGAAGACAAAATGCAGTAGGTAAAAAAGACTGAACTAGAAGCGTTAACTCGAGAAGATTTATTTTAAGACCTCGGCAATTCCATTGGATGATATTAGTCATGGTTTGTTAATAGACGGGCGAATGCTATCGAGTTTGCCAGCATTCTTATTTCGCTCACCCTGAGATTGTAATCTTTCGGGTGGCGGAACACTTTCGATTTCCATTTCCGATTCGTCGTTAAGTGTTGAAAATCTGTTGTGTGAGGAGAGTCGTCGATCTCCAGGACCATGCGCAGCTGGTTTTACTCCGCCTCGACCCCTACCCCGCGACCTCGAATCAGATTGATTGATTGTTGGTTGCTTAACGTCCAGTGGCAAATATTTCATGCATATTCAGGACGAGAACAAGTTCACAATAAATACAATAGGTAGGTTCTGTAATAGATTAAGGGATTAAGGTCGGAGAAATTTAGACTGCCACGGGAAATGAGGGTATATTGGATAAGGACAGAAATTTAGCCTTGCAACAGGTCACCTACGGACCCCTCAAAGAGTTGTTGCAAGGGTTCTTAACGTGCAAAGAGCGTGGCACTCTCTTTACACGAGGCATCGGATTTAACGTCCCCATTCTGACCGGACGTGGCTGCAAATTTGTACATCCCGCACAGCCAAACGGACGCCCCACTTTAGCACGGGTTTTACTGCCGGTCGGAGGAAGACCAATGGTGACCATACTTCTATTCCCCAGTCACCCTTGGGGGCCCCTCGAATCAGAAGACTTCTGAGAGGATGTATTTGCTGGCTTCTTTGGGACATCCTTCTGTTCTGGAGAACGAAGAGGAGACGGGGCTTTAGAAGACTTTCTACTAGATGCAGAAGATAAACTAGTTTTATTAGATGCAGATGAAGGAGGACTATTGGAGATGGAAGAATCATCTATGTCACTGGGAAGATCCCAGACAGATTCACCGCCCCAACTGTCTGATTTAACTGTATCTTTTTTATTTGATTTCTTTTTTTCATTTTTTTTAGATGATGACATTGAGCTCTGTAAGGAAGATTGAGTTGACTGAGTACTGGTTTTAGAAGGTGTTGGTTTTCTTGGAATTAATATTTTATCGTTAGGTTCTGTTTCAACAGGCAGCATTGTAAATGTCTCAGCATCAATTGGCCAGGTCATGCGAGTTTGTGTATGCTCGTGACTGAATGAGCGGACAACTTTGCTGGCGTACGATGGTCTGTTCGAAACAAGGAGATCATTCGAAACAGAAGCTATCTGTTTAGCTTCTGGGTAACTGATGTTTCTTTCTGTTTTAATTTTGATAATATTTTTTTCTTTAAGGTAAACAGGGCAGTCCCTAGATGATGAAAAATGGGATTCACCACAGTTTACGCATTTAGAAGATTCAGAGCTACAGGTTGTTCCCTCGTGTCCTTCGTCAGAACACTTGAAGCATCTCTGCGTACCACGACATTGTTTGCTTCCATGACCAAACTTTTGACAAGTGAAGCATCGAATTGGGTTAGGGATAAACCTGTCAACTCTGATTCCGAAGCAACCTAAAGTAATAGATGGAGGAGGAGTTGGAGTTCTAAATGTCAAAAGATATGTATTTAATTTGATTATATTTCCATTCTTTTTTATTTGAAATCTAACAACATCAGTTACACCTTGGCTTGAAAGTTCCTCACAGATTTCTTCCACGGTAAGGTCACCAAGGTATTGACTTCTGTCTCGAATGATCCCCTTACAGCTGTTCAAACTGTTGTGAGGAGAGGCAGAAACAGGAAAGTTTGTAATTGTTGTCAGTGTTAGCAAATTTGTTGATTGACTTTTGTTGGAACATTCAACCAACAAATTGCCTGATCTCATTTTTGAAACTTTTTTTACAGTACCAGCAACGCTTTGAATTTGTTTGTGAATCACAAAGGGAGATATTTTGGAAATTGGTTTTTCATCTGTTCCTTTTATTACAATAAATCTGGGCCAACTGTCATCTTCCTGACAGGGCACTGAATCATCACATTTTCTTTTTTTATGTATTAAAGCTGATTTAGAGAGTTGGTTTTGTTGTGCCATAGGAAATGAGAAAGATTCACCATTCTTGTCATCCACCCACCTCGGAGTGCCTACAAGGGCAATGCTGTGTTTCCGTGGCGAGCCGGGGTCAAGTGCTAATGCTGAAAACGAGCTCCAAGTATAACATGTATAACGTAGCTGGTCCCCAAAATTAGCACCCAAGATCCACTGCGGAAAGCACCAGATGTTCCAAGAATGGTATACTCAAGCAGAGCGTATCCATCAAGCGGAATAGAAAGCGTACCACTTGATTGACCCATGAACCATCGCCTTCTTCAGTTATCCGAAATATAAATAGCTTTATTTAAAACACATGTGTATATCATGAAAATTGTTACAAGAAAGCTTATTGTTGAGGATTACCTTAAGGGCTCGACATGACCAGCCGATTGATCGAACCGGGTCCATCCGACCTCCCGTTTAGATGATATTGGAGCCAAAGCAGCTTATTGAACTATAGTCTTGTCCGTCCGGGTATTTTCTGACCGTAAGGAGTCTGGCTACAGCCCTCATCCGCAAGGATCTCGTCAACCACCGACACGGGTAGCAACCCACGGCCAACTGGTTGGAGAGCCTATTTTATTCAAAACATCGGGCAACTCGTACGATGTTCGGATCACTTTAGTCTGGTCTCTACCCTTCGACCTGTCCAGCATGGGTAACCCTACCAGGAGACGAAGCTCCAACTGGCATAGCTCTTGGGGTCACTGAGACACGCAAGCCCCCCGACCACGGCAAGGATAGCGATCCACCGGGGGGTCTAATCACACGACGTTGTCCATCATCGGCAATTGTTTTACATGCGATGCCATCCTGATTCTGAGGTTTATTCTGACAGTATGAGAAATGTTGTTGCTAATTAACCGGATTTGATCTCTTATAGTTCAATTTCCAGAGTTTACATCTTGAAATGCGGAAATTCACTCATTCCTCTTTGAGTCTTCGTTATATATGAAACTATGTATATGGCACATCTCATACTTTGACTAACTGTATGTCCATGTTTGCTCTCTATGCCTTCAGATGTGTAGCACAGTAACATGTTTTTGTAGAATTTTATTTAAGGACTTGATTAATCAATGTGTATCACATAGCGAAGTACAAAAAATATTTGTGATTTATTCTGACAGTATGAGACATGTTGTTGCTAATTAACCGGATTTGATCTCTTATAGTTCAATTTCCAGAGTTTACATCTTGAAATGCGGAAATTCACTCATTCCTCTTTGAGTCTTCGTTATATATGAAACTATGTATATGGCACATCTCATACTTTGACTAACTGTATGTCCATGTTTGCTCTCTATGCCTTCAGATGTGTAGCACAGTAACATGTTTTTGTAGAATTTTATTTAAGGACTTGATTAATCAATGTGTATCACATAGACAAATCATATTGCTTAAAATATGGAAATGTGTTGTATATTCTTCTCTCCATGCCTATCATATGAGATTAATAGCTGTATATGTGACCATCTGAAACATATGTGTAAACTAAGGGAATTTTTCTAAAATGCAGAGCCCCCCAAGGGTGACTGGGGAAACAGAATATGGTTTATAGTTACAATTATACCATATAATGGTATGCATGTAAAGTTTGTTAATGTTTCCATTTATGATAAAGGTTAAATTTTAACAAAATTCTGGATTTTTGAACTTGGCTATATTCCAGCAAATTCCTGTGATGGTCAACATATGACTGTGTGTTACAGATTGAAAAAAATGAAAATGTTGGAAAACTGTGTTTACTATTTAACATCACATGATTATTTGCTGTATAATGGCATGTTTTATTTTTTGTTTATGAAGTTTTTAAAGTAAAATGAGGCAGTAATTCTACTGGAATTGAACAACATATGGTCAAAACCACAGTTTTTTGAAAATTCTAATTCAGTTTATTTTCTAATTCCAACATGGATTCTTTCTTATATCAAGTTTTAATATTATAAGACATTTCTTTGTTACTTTCAAGTCTTGAAATATGTTTAAATTACAATTTTCTAATTGTTGTGGCCTAAAAAGTTGTGAAAAGTGGATTTTTGGGTAAAATCCAGTTTTGAAAATTCGAATTAAGCTTATAAATTTTCAAATTCTAACATGGATTTTTTTGTATCAGTTTTCAAGATCATAAGACCATCCTTATTCACTATTAATTTTTGAAATGTGGTTCTGATTACAATTTTCTATTTTTTACGTCCTATAAGGTTGTAAAAAGTGTGGATTTTGGGTAAAATCCAGTTTTTGAAAATACAAATTAAGTTTATAAATTTTCGAATTCCAACATGGATTTTTGGCTTATATCAGTTTTTAAGATCATTAGACCTTTCTTTTTAACTATTTTGTATGCCCTAAAAGGTTGAAAAAAAGCAGTTTTTGAAAATTCAAATGAAGATTTTTTTCTAATTCCAACATGGATTTTTTACTTGTATGAGGTTTTACGATCATAAGACCTTCCTTTTTAACTATTAATTATTGAAATACGGTTCTAATTACAATTTTCTATTTTTTACTACCTAAATGGTTGTAGGAAGTGTGGATTTTTGGAGGAATCCATGTTATAGGTGGCGCTGAAATTTATCATCATTCTGCAAAACAAGTATTGCATTCTTTGCAATTTGACAAGTATTTATACTAAAAATTGTCAATTGTAATTGATTGATTGTTATATATTTTATTTATATGAGATTTTTTTTTCAAGGTAAAGGTAGTTTTTCTATTGAAAATGTGAAGAATTACCTCCCTTTAATGATTGTATGATAAAAAAAAAATTTGACATGGATTTCTTAATTAAACATGAAAACATGTTTACACCTTAAAAAATCTATGTCCTTGATATTAGCTTAAAAATAAGTCGAACTTATTGTAAAATATAATAAAATTCACAATTAAGGAGTCAAAGAGTTAAAGTTACATCTTATGTAAAATGATTAGACAAATGTTCGAATTTACTATAAAATGTAGTAAAATTATCGATACAGAAAGGGACTGATTTCAGAAAACATAAAAAAAAAATATATCTAGAAAAGTGACCAATTTAAGGTCACACCTTATACAACTATCTTTCAAAAGAAACTGATTAAAAGTTACATCTAGTACAATTATCTATATAAAGTAGTGGAAATTCTTGTAAAATGATTCGTGACTGTATTAGCGGCCAACTTTGCTGGCGTACGATTCGGTTATCCTCAATTAAAAAAGCTAATATTTAATATTGAATACGACATGGTTATAAGGAAAGCTAAAATTAAGGATAGACTAAAGGGCTCGACATGACCAGCCGATTGAGGAAAGACAAGAACAAAATTTTGACTAAATTTCCTTCTAGATACTAGCTTCTGATCATTAACAAGCTTCTGTCCAAGTTTGGTACAAATCCAGGATAGCTTAAGAAAGTTGTTAAAATTTTAAAAACTTTAGCCACAGAGTGAATGTTTTGATTCCTGGCAGAAAAAACTAAGACCATTTATAAGGAAAATACTGTAAAAATTTACTTCTGAATGCTATTGTATTCTATCAAAGGTGGATAAAAAAACCAAATATATTTTTATGTCTTGACTTGTAACATTATCATTATAATCACACTACCAGTACAATGATATTAATATTTTCAAGTTACCCTGATTCTGAAATAAAACTGACAGGAAGAGTTCCAACAAAGCTTGACCTGTCCATGACAAGTGCTGACTTCAATCGTAAGTTGTGTAACATGTTCCCTGTATTGATGGATGTAGTTTTCGAGTTGATGACCACCAGAAAGTCCAAGCTTGAGTCCCTACCCAGCTATATAAACACCCCAGCTTTGATAACAGATTTGATGAGCAAAGAAGGGAGGTCAGGTTGTCTTTTCGTCAGACCATTCGAAGACACCACAGCACGTTGGTTTAGGTATGGAAATGTGAGGAGTTTCAAGGCTTGCACAGAAAAATACATGTTAACCAATAAATATGAATTTTTGTAATATTTGAACTTAAAATTGCTCTACCTGAAATTTATCGTTATAACAGCAATGGTCATCACTTCGCATCTGTTGTTGTCTGTAAATTTTTACATCTCAATCTCCTTTGAAACCATACTTGGTAGGAATGTTCATTGCATCATGGTCCTCTGCAAACAAAGTTAATGTTTTTTTTTCAATTTGAGATCAAATATTGCTGCCACCACAGGACTTTGTTTAGCATAGGACTTAATGGGATAATGGTAAAATGTCTTTTTCTGAGAAACCACATAGCCGATTGAAGCCAAACTGTACATGAATGTTCATTTGATAGTCCTCTTCAAAGGTTTGTTTTTTGTTCTAATCACGAAAATGTATAAATTCATAAAAGTATAAATATTATTTAAATATACTTGAAGTGTCTGAAAATGGGTTTCATTAACAATGATTAATCAATTTAAGGTATATTGTCTCTAGAAAACTTGCCTCACTTTTATTATTATATAGGGCTATTGCCTAATGTAGGAAATTTCTAAATTCAAAGCTTGTCTTCATATCAAGTTGTTTCCACAGCGAGTGTCTTGCAAGAAGCAAGTTTTGTTCTCCCTCAGAAGTAGCCTCTGTTTGTTTGTTTTGTTTTGTTGTTTTTTTTTTGGGGGGGGGGGGGGGGGGGGAGGGGTCCATGTTTCTTATTTATTTGTAGTTTTCAGTGTTATTTGTCTTCTGTATGTTGTTTTGTGTTTTATTTGTTCCCAGGTTTGTCGTGTTCATTGAATGCCCTTCCCTATTCACATAGTGTTACATTCCTTTTGTGATTTAATAATTTTGTTTTAAACTTTATCACAAGTTTTATTTTCTTTATTATAATAAGGACCTTTTAGCTAATGTAACAAATTAGGTACATTAAATTGTATCCCAGTTAGAAGCTAACAATTATTAGGTGTTCTTTTGCACTCAAATGAACTATAGACTACATGAAATGAACAACAAATTTCAATTTAAGTATTTTTCTTTTCATGATAATGCAATAAATTAATAAATAGAACACTTTTAAACTTTATTTTCTGTTCATCTCCCTCTTCCCATCTTACCTCCTCTCTACCTTCAACTGTTACATGATTTGTTTGACAGTTTTTTGTTTGACAGTTTTTTTTTTTTTTTTTTTTTTATAACTTGAGGTGGCACAAATGATGTGCTATCATCCATATTCAGGTTTAAGTTTATCAATTAATTATGCTGTGAATCAGCTAAGTCATTCAAACAATTCGGCAATTTAGAAGGGCTTGCCAAACCAGAAACCTCCCTTCCTGAAGAAGCCATCCTGTCCATAATTTTTGTATATCGATTTTTTACAATTTTTACCATTTTCTCCTCCATATTTTGTGAATGTAGTAGCGGCATACCTTTTTAAAATCTTTCTATCATCTCAGCATCGGTCCCTCCATATATAATGCCTTTTTTCATCTTCTTTTAATATCAAAACACTAGTATATCCAGTGCAAACGGACAAGGTTTGCATTATATGTCAAAAACCGCGGGTTGTCTTATTTGAGAAAGCAAGTATGCATGTGACGACGTGTGAAAATAGAATAGAATATTTTTTTTATTTTGCATTTTTATGTCATAAAGGACTTTAGGATATTTTAGATAAGAAAGAAGATAACCGTGCTATATTTGATGTGTTTAATGGTTTCAATCGTTTACCTGTCAATGTGCTATACAACAGAGGATTGGCACACTTTCTTTTTTTTTTGCTTAAAAAGATACAGATGCAATAGGTGAATGCAGAATGTATAATTTTTTTTCTTAACTGCACTACAAGTTGCTTGAATATAAAAAGAAGATGTGGCATGATTGCCACATGTGACAACTCTCCACAAGATACCAAAATGACACATAAATTAATAACTGTATGTCATTGTTCGGCCTTCAACAATGATTAAAGACCATAGTCCGCTATAAAAGGCCCCAAAATGACAATGTAAAACAATTCAAACGAGAAAACTAACGGCCTTATTTATGAAAAAATGCACCTGTCATCTGACCCTGACCTCTTTTCATGGTCCACTGACAATGTTTGTTTTTGCGATTACTTTTGATTCTCAATAACTATTCATGGTAACTATGCCTGTGTATGGAATTATTTAAACAGGCAAGACATTTCAGCGTATGCGCTCATGTTCTTTTTTTTTATGAAAATTAATGGTGCAAAGCAAATGATGTGAGGACAGATGCCTTTATGCCTGGAGATGCCTTTATACCCAGGATGCAATATTGAATTAGAGAATGTATCAGCATTTTCTTCAGTGGCACTACAAGTCGGTTGCAGCTTACCATCTGACTGTTCTGTCATGATGTTCTCCTGTATATGTACATCTATGTCACTAAATAGGCATTCTTTTTCTTCAATAGATTTAACTGCCTCTGAAAGTAAATATTTCAAATCTGTTTAAGGATGTGAGTCATAGTCTTATTGTTAATCATTTGCATATATGGAAGATAGCTTTTGTCTCTAATTTTCTATGAAAAATGTCAACTGTGCAAAGTTTTAACAAACCTCTTTTTAATTGTTTTATTTTAAGGGGGCTCACGGGTATAAATCGTTTTTTTAAATATAGGATTTCGCTATTTTTTCTATAAATAAACTTTATCCTATATATACTTCATGTAAAAATCAAATAACAATATTTGGTCACCGTTCATTTAAGCTCATAAAAGAGGGACGAAAGATACCAGAGGGACAGTCAAACTCATAAATCGAAAAATAAACTGACAACGCCATGGCTAAAAATGATGAAGGATGAGATGATGGTTCATGACAGTAGGATGGTTACACATTGAGAGATGAGGACGACATTGAATTTATACTTTCATTCGCCACATTTGCATATTTCAAATGAGATTGTTTACCCCACGTGATATCCATATATGGTGTTTTACAATACTGTTTATCTGTACAGGTAATTCTTTGAATGAATTACAAGTAAACCAATTTAATAATGAAATGAGAATATTTCTTACAAGACAAAGTTATAATGGGATTATGATAAAAAAAATATGAAATTTACTTCAAACATTATAATTTATAGGTTTGATAATTCCACTCATTTACAATACACATATTATATTATAAAGTACATTTATATATCAACAGTCAAAAAATGTACATTGACCCTTTATTGAATAAAAAATCACATTTTAAATGCTATAAAATTATTTAATTTGTTCTCACTTTGAGGATGCAGTCCTACCAAAACTATTAAAATATTGCAACAATATTTGAGGTTTTTGTTGTTGAAAAAAATAAATTATTTAATATGCTATTATTTTTTTTTCCAGTTATGTTGTAATGGAACATGTGCAGGTTGTGCTCACACAACAAGTTTCTGATGACTCACCTTTTATTGCCCTCAAAACCAAAGTGACGCCATCTCAACGTGCCAGGAAAAAGCCACATCAACCATAGGTCTACTTAGATAAAGCCAGTGCGTCAGTGTATTGTGTACACTGTACATGCATGGCAGGGTAAGTTTGATTAAGAGTATTTCATTTATCAAATATTGGTTGCTTAACGTCCAGTGGCTAATATTTCATGCATATTCAGGACGAGAAAAATTTCACAATAAATACAATAGGTAGGTCTTAGGAATTCAAGAAAAAAAAAAACATATATAGTTTGTATTCCTAATAAAAAAGAAAATGCATTTACATTTGTACAACCCACGGCCAACTTGTTGGAGAACCTATTTTATTCAAAACATCGGGCATCTCGTACGATGTTCGGATCACTTTAGTCTGGTCTCTACCCTTCGACCTGTCCAGCATGGGTAACCCTACCAGGAGACGAAGCTCCAGCTGGCATAGCTCTAGGGGTCACTGAGACACGCAAGCCCCCCGACCACGGCAAGGATAGCGATCCACCGGGGGGGAAAGTACCTTGGAGCAGAACTGAATATTTCAAGAATGTACCAATTGTACCAAGAGAAGAACAAAGACAATCTTCCGGACAATCAGATTGTCAGTCAAGCTATATACAGAAAAATATTTGATGAGGAATACAGCTTTTCGTTCCACATTCCAAAGAAAGACCAATGCAACATCTGTGTCAACTAAGAGAAAACAACATATAATAGAACGTTGGCACCAGAAAAAAACATATTACTATGAAAATAAGAGCTCGACAAGAACAAAACGCAGACAAAGGCCATGCTAACGAAAATTTGGATACAATGGTGGCAACATTTGACCTGCAAGCTGTTCTACAGATCCCATGTTCGCTGGTCAGTCAGATACATTATATGATTGATTGATTGTTGGTTGATTAACGTCCAGTGGCAAATATTTCATGCATATTCAGGACGAGAACAAATTAACAATGAATACAATAGGTAGGTTCTGTAATAGAGGCGTCAGGGATTAAGGCCGGAGAAATTTAGACTGCCACGGGAAATGAGGGTATATTGGATAGGGACAGCAATTTAGCCTTGCAACAGGTCACCTACGGACCCCTCAAAGAGTTGTTGCAAGGGTTCTTAACGTGCATAGAGCGTGGCACTCTCTTTACACGAGGCGTCGGATTTAACGTCCCCATTCTGACCGGACGTGGCTGCAAATTTGTACATCCCGCACAGCCAAACGGACGCCCCACTTTAGCAAGGGTTTTACTGCCGGTCGGAGGAAGACCAATGGTGACCATACTTCTATTCCCCAGTCACCCTTGGGGGCCAGAGAGAATCAAAGCGTGTATTTTAAAGATCCCTGTTTGCATGATTTCAGATTTATTTTTACATTCATAGCTTTTCATTATCATCCTGAGATTTGGTTTATTTTGTTCTTAAAAGCAAGTTTTACTGAGTAATTGATTATACATACATGGCTCTTCAACTTCCTTTTATATATAATGAAACCCAAAACATTAATCAAGTTTTTAATGAAATGATACCACTTATACCGACTTGAGTCATGCCCCTATCTCATTTATGTTCTCCAGCTTTAGTTTGTCCCAACTCAATTTATTGAAACTTAAACAAAATGCTTATTTCAAACATAGATCTAGTTTATAATTTGGTGTTGTCAATTTTACTGTTCACGAGTTAATCTGTAACATATGCAATCAGGGGCAAACATGTTGCATAGACACATTCATGAATTATTAAAAGCTTGGGTTTTCAATTTGATCAACTAAAAACTCAATAAAGAGAGTTGTAATTCAAGTGAAGTGATTTGACATGTTCTCCAGCTTTAGTTTGTCCCAACTCAATGTATTGAAACTTAGCAGCAGAGAGAGACAGCGGACGTAATGTGGACTTATGTCCTTATGCAGTCTACAGAATTTATGTGAAGGAGGTATTTTATACATGTATTTAGTCAATGTTAACTTAAAATGACATGGACACTCAAATTTTTCAAGCATTCAAACAAAGATAATGGTCACGCAAAGAAAATAGCTGGCTTATGAATTTGTAAAGCTGTGCTAGGTTTATATTCAAATCTTATAATCAATATGTTTATTATATGAGGGTAGTAATGTCCTTTATCGTCGGGCGTCAAGTGATCATTTTCACTACCCGTTGGCGTCAAATTATTAAAAATTGTACCATGATTCTTCAAAATATCCTTAGGCCACACTAATTTAATTCCTTGTTCGATGGACCCGCCCGCACTTATTTTTTTTCAAAACAGAAAAAAAATATTTTCTTTTTTATATTCCCGCTTCCGGAAATGTAATCATGTCCATTTCCCGCACCGTTTTTTTTTTTGTAAATATTATAAAAAGATATTAACATTTGTTTTAAAATCACAGTCTCACCTGTATTTAATGATTTTAAACCTATAAAGCACCCCACCACACTGTAAATATCTGTAAAAATTTGATTAATCATTAAACCCATATATCCCAAGTGGTGCTCCGATATAGAAAATAACAGGAGAAAATACCTTGGTTTTCTTCCCCTTACTTACATTCCCCATCAAAAAATGTTCGTTGTCAGAATAAAGTACGCAGAACTTCTGAGGGAGAAGAGTTGCTTTCAACTGCAATTATATTGTATGCCGGCGGAACAAAACTATTCATACCCGCTGCATGTTTATGCACCTGTCCGGATTGATTTAGAGGCCTGTTGTCATAGTTGTTCAGTAGTTATCGGTTTGTTGATGTGGTGCATAGGTATTTTTCCGTTTGTATATATAAATTAGATCGTTGGTTTTCCTGTTTGAATTGTGTACACTAGTAATTTTGGGGTCCCTTATGCCCTTATAGCTTGCTGTTTGGTCTGGGTTAAAGCCCTGTGTAAAAGGCCGAACTATGACCTGAATTTGTTATTATCAGGTTGGGAACAACCTTCCCTCGGGCAAGGGGTCATTTTACTGTTTTAGAAAAGAAAATAGAAAAAAACAAGGATTTGTAAAGTGCTACTATACAAATCCTTGGACAAGCTTAGAATTTTTTTACTAAAAAAGAGGAGAAATACATCATATTTGAGACAACTTTTCTAAAAGAGGGGTCCACTTATTTTGAATAATATAAAAGTGAATGATATGTGGGGAAAATTTGATTGGTTAACTTCCAGTGATGGTTATTTTCTTATATGCAATGAGAGGTATAAATGGACCAAAAGAGACCTTATAAGGAAGACAAAGAGGTCCATTAGTAGTATTTATCATCCTAAAGTCATCTTTTGTATCAAATTCAACTGTATGTAGGCAGATGAGATAAATATTTGATCATTTATTGGTCCACACTATACTCTATCATGATGCGGCTTGGTTTGGATTTTTCGAAGATTGATTGATTGATTGTTGGTTGCTTAACGTCCAGTGGCAAATATGTCATGCATATTCAGGACGATTGATTGATTGATTGTTGGTTGCTTAACGTCCAGTGGCAAATATTTCATGCATATTCAGGACGAGAACAAGTTCACAATAAATACAATAGGTAGGTTCTGTAATAGATTAAGGGATTAAGGTCGGAGAAATTTAGACTGCCATGGGAAATGAGGGTATATTGGATAGGGACAGAAATTTAGCCTTGCAACAGGTCACCTACGGACCCCTCAAAGAGTTGTTGCAAGGGTTCTTAACGTGCAAAGAGCGTGGCACTCTCCTTACACGAGGCATCGGATTTAACGTCCCCATTCTGACCGGACGTGGCTGCAAATTTATACATCCCGCACAGCCAAACGGACGCCCCACTTTAGCACGGGTTTTACTGCCGGTCGGAGGAAGACCAATGGTGACCATACTTCTATTCCCCAGTCACCCTTGGGGGGATTTTTCGAAGAAATTTTGCTCGAATCGCTGTAGATGTCATCTTACATTATACTAGATTTTTCTCAAACTATTGAACTGATTATGACAAAACTTGACAGAAATGCTTGAAATAACCAGTATTACAAAGGAAAAAAGTCACATTCAGTTTATTTAACAAAAAATTCTTCTTTAAGGGAAGCTGTACATGCACCTTTGACCTAGTGAGTACTCTCATGTGTTAAAATTTCTTGCTATTTAAGTGAAATATTACAAATAATGAAATATTCTGAGTGGATTGAGTCTCCAAAACACATTTTATGAGAAAATTTCCTTGAAATAGGACATTACCATGAATATTAGTTGACAGAACAAGCCATACTTAGAGCTTTGGGGAGCTTTTTCTCCTTATTTCTTATATTCTGCTATACTAGAAAATTTTTCCTAAGAAATACTTTAATAAATATATAGTTTTAAATAAATGAAATTATTTTTAAAGCAGTAACAACAAATTATTCACCAAAATAGAATCTTTTTGTGTCCCTCTCTGGAACGCGGCGTAAATTTAAGTTTTACGTAAGGACTTAGCGAAACCTCCTTGGAGACAGTAAACTTTTATACGGATAGTTCATTCAGCTTGAATACTTCAATTAATCATTTATTATAACATTTCTATCATAAATGAGTGAAAGTTACCCTAAAATTTTTATTTATTGGCCTAAAAAGTAGAAATTTTTAGGAAATGAGAGGTATAAATGGACCAAAAGAGACCTTATAAGGAAGACAAAGAGGTCCATTAGTAGTATTCATCATCCTAAAGTCATCTTTTGTATCATATTCAACTGTTTGTAGGCAGATGAGATAAATATTTGATCATTTATTGGTCCACACTATATTCTATCATGATGCGGCTTGGTTTGGATTTTTCGAAGAAATTTTGCTCGAATGGCTGTAGATGTCATCTTACATTATACTAGATTTTTCTCAAACTATTGAACTGATTATGACAAAACTTGACAGGAATGCTTGAAAAAACCAGTATTACAAAGGAAAAAAGTCACATTCAGTTTATTTAACAAAAAAGTCTTCTTTAGGTGTAATACCACCAAATCATAGTACGTCACATCCGGTTGCATACGAAAATAGGTCGAAAAAAAATATTCCCTTGAATTTGACAGTTGTAGGTAATTGATCCTACATTTCATTGCAGTAAAACATTTCTGGGTCATAAACATATATCTTGGGTATTTCAAAGCACCATTATTTTTTTATTTGGGGTTTCTATAGAATATTTTGGAAACTTGAGGTTACATGGTTACCAAAGCTTGTACACAGGTTAAAAAAGGGGGAAAATTTGATTGGTTAACTTCCAGTGATGGTTTTCTTATATGCAATGAAATGTTATGTGAAATTTTTTCTATAGTACTGGACAGGATAAAACTTTACTCATGCCAAGTATTTCTTTATTTGAAACAAAGATAAATTCTGCACAATTTTTTGAAAAGTGCAAATTTAACAAAGACTAATAGGGGAAAATCAATGGTGGTATTACACCTTTTAAGGATGTACACCTCTGAGGAGCCAAAAATTTCTAGAATTAAACTTTTTTTCTAAACCTGATTTTTGGGTTTATATGACTGTAAAAAAATAATTGGTGAAGAAAAAATCATATGGTGGTGCACTTCTTTATTTGCTACGGCCCTTTGAAAGTACCCAATTTTGATGGTTTTCCCATTTTTCATCAATTTTTACCTATTTTGGGGCTATTATCATGAAAAAAATCACAATTCCACAATTAAACTTTTTGTCATACTTTCAATGAAGATGAAGGGGACCAATCTGAATAAATTTAATCTAAAAAAAACTATAGGTAGGTGTTATTATAAGAAAGTTTTATCATATTTTGATCCTTTTTTGTGTCAAATTTACCATGTTGTCAATTTTGTAAATTTGTGATTTTTCTCCGTTTTAAGTACAATTTCCATATTTTTTCAACTTCTTTGTTATAAATGATTGAAACAATACATATCTAAGATATTTGAAAACAAAAAAGGGATGTGGGATGTACATGTTTCTAAAAAAATAACTATTTGTATTCCTCACCAATTTTCTCAAAATTTTGGCTATAAAGACTGACTTGATTGGTAACAAAATTTGAAAAATTGATTACTCAAAAACTACTTATTGGATTGATTGATTGATTGTTGGTTGCTTAACGTCCAGTGGCAAATATTTCATGCATATTCAGGACGAGAACAAATTAACAATAAATACAATAGGTAGGTTCTGTAATAGAGGCGTCCGGGACGAAGGTCGGAGAAATTTTGGACTGCCACAGTAATGAGGATATATTGGATAGGGACAGAAATTTAGCCTTGCAACAGGTCACCTACGGACCCCTCAAAGAGTTGTTGCAAGGGTTCTTAACGTGCAAAGAGCGTGGCACTCTCTTTACACGAGGCATCGGATTTAACGTCCCCATTCTGACCGGACGTGGCTGCGTACTTGTACATCCCGCACAGACAAACGGACGCCCCACTTTGGCAAGGGTTCTACTGCCGGTCGGAAGAAGACCTGTAGTGACCATATTTCTTTTCCCCAGTCACCATTCGGGATAACTACTCATTGGATTGATTGATTGATTGTTGGTTGCTTAACGTCCAGTGGCAAATATTTCATGCATATTCAGGACGAGAACAAGTTTACAATAAATACAATAGGTAAGTTCTGTAATAGATTAAGGTCGGAGAAATTTAGACGGCCACGGGAAATTAGGGTATATTGGATAGGGACAGAAATTTAGCCTTGCAACAGGTCACCTACGGACCCCTCAAAGAGTTGTTGCAAGGGTTCTTAACGTGCAAAGAGCGTGGCACTCTCTTTACACGAGGCATCGGATTTAACGTCCCCATTCTGACCGGACGTGGCTGCAAATTTGTACATCCCGCACAGCCAAACGGACGCCACACTTTGACGAGGGTTTTACCGCCGGTCGGAGGAAGACCAATGGTGACCATACTTCTATTACCCAGTCACCCTTGGGGTAACTACTCATTGGAAATACCCAATTTTTTCACAGAGTTAAGTTTGATTATAACATTTTTTAAATTCATTGATATTTTCCACTTGAATCATATATTTTAGAAAAAATTCCAGAACGAGATTTCAACGAGACTGAAACGTCAGAAGAATACATCCTTAACATGGTGAAGTCCAGGAATATTACAAAATTTTTGGACATGTTTTGACCATTTAATACCAGATAGATATATAGTTCTTTGGGAAAATATGAGCCCTTTATGTACTATAAAGTGTTTTTACAAAAAAAAATATTATAACTTATATTGACCCCTCATAAAAGGGATATTTTATAACATTGAGGGGTTGTTCCCAACCTGATTATTACTAAGATGGAGAATGTTAGAGTACAAGTGATAAATCAAGTTTTAATATTGTCAAAACCTACTCTTTTATGTTTACTAATAAAAATTATAATCGCTCGCCTTTACTTTTCAAGCTTCGCCTTCAAAAATTTGCAAATTATATATTTTTTTATTAAAATTTTCAAATCGCTCGCTCGCCCCAATTTTTGGAGTCCAAAAATCCGTAGAACAAGAAATTGAATTGGTGTGGCCTTATAATGATTCGTCAGAGGTCTTAAATAATTATCGTTATCGTCATTTTTGGAAAATCTTTTACGTGATTCGTTAAAATCAGGTGATTTTCTTATCGTCTAAAAGAAATGTACATTTTATCATCATGCACCAAATCTAACTGTGAATCTCATTAGGCAATAATTTGTACCGTTATTCGTCATGAGGGACCGCCATTACACCCTCTTATATCATTTGATGTTCAAGATTGATATACATTGGTTGCATCATTCTATACTTATGATCCGTCTTCGGTTGACCCACCTTCTTTGTTATTTTTGGCAGAATTAAAAAAAATATTGGTGAACCTAGATATTATATTGTACCATAATTTGTTTAGGGGATAGTAAAGAATGGTTGAATGGGTTACGTTTTTTAAGCCGTATAAGTATAGACTTTTTGCAATTTGTTGATTGTCATGCATTTTGAATGTTGTTTCAATTTTGACCTTTTTTTAAATTATTCTTCAGCTTTTTTCCAGTGGTATAATTCGATTTTGCACCAGAGGAATGCTTGGTGACCCTCAGAGAAAGTCATTGGTGAACTTGCTTTTATTGTTGGAGGAAGTCTATGGTACGTCATTCGACATGACTCTCATAGACGGCTTTGAACAGAGATGGCACGAGATATTGTGTATGATTGAGAGAGATTTCCAAGCTTCCTTACAGGTAACATATTTTATATATTTGTAATTGTTTTATAATTTGTTAAATGAGTATTTTCTTTTCTTTGAATTCATTTTTGTGTTAATTATTGTCAATGATGAAAAGGATTTACATCTTTCAACTTTTTTGGTAATTACGTCATGTCTTTCAGTTGAAATATGTTGCCTTCAACAATCAGTTTTAAACTTCATCACACTTTTCTTATATTAAAGAATTGAAATACACCATCGATATCTTGACAGTGATTAGTATGAAACACTATTTATATTTTGCTTTGTTCTATAATTTTTAACTTGTCTTCAGGAATTTAAGTTAATAAATTTTTAAAAATAATAACAGTGAGGTTAAAAATTGAAAAATAGAATCTATTTTTGCTGCCCTCTAAACAAGTGAAAATGTTTATGAAAAAGGTATTTACTCAGTTCTTCTAAAGTGGTATGATTCAAGTGAAATGATATATTACTATGATTCTTGAATTTAAATATGTTCATTATAATATATTGTTCATAATATATGATGAATCTATTTTTTTATTTTTGACATTTTACTTCCATTTATTACATCACCTGCCCCAGTACATCAGATTGTATGGACCACCACGTAATTTTTGGATGTTCCCATACGAGCGGTACAACCATGCCCTAACAGAGGTAGTGTCCAATACCCAGTATGCAGAGCTGTCAGCTATAAAGAAAGTTGAGGTAATTATGTAATATTATATCAATGTAAGGGGGGACGTTGGACCTTTAGTGGGACTCCAGGATCGGGTGTTTTCAAACTCAGGATTTCGGGATTGATCCATTCGAGATTTTGGGATAGGGATTCCTCCGACCCCCAGCCCCCCCCCCCCCCCCCCTCCCCCCCCCCCCCCATTTCCTCCCTCAATGGTCATTGCTGTTAGCTACTACAAGTACTAGTATGTATCACAAAAACTGAGCAACAGCCCATATTGAATTTTAAGTTGAAGAGTTCCAAAATTAAAATTTATCAATTGATATGATTTGATATGAGCCCAGTTAATGTATATTGGACAGAAAAATGATAACAAGGGTGAAAAAGAAGATTTAATTAAAGAATAAGAGTTTGATTAATGTTTTTAATTTTAAGGGCAAACTGGTTTTTTTTCACTAGCTATCAACAGTTAATGTGTGCCATTATTACAAATATATTTTTCATAGAATTGTCAATTAACATTCCTGTATTGTTTTTTGCCAGGTACAGTGGTTTATTACGTTGTTGGACAGTGCTGGCTTTTCCCACCCCTTATTGAGGTAGAGGCACAAGAAATTCTAAAACAACTTTCAACAAGACGACACAAGCCAGTGAAAAGGTATTTATCTAATGATGAGATGGTCCACATAAAGGAGTTTTACCAAACAGACAATGTTATACCACATATTACTATTTTTCATCATGCCACTACAAAAAAGGGAACTAATAGAGACACGTCCATAGAGAAGGCTGATCAAAGGGAGAAGTGTTCAATGGTGCTCTTCTACAATTGTGTTGGCAGCATTGAGTTCTTATTTTCGAACAACAACAATGAGCTGGCTTGGCTAAAATGGATTGGGTTTATACAACAAGATGAGGAGTCCAAGTGTTTTTAACTGATCCCAAGAGACAACCTGTTATGTCCAGTTGTAAAACTTGCCAACTTATCTCCGCCATTGATGCATTGCATGGACCAAGGACAATTTTGGATACCAAAACTGCCTGTGTAGTAAAATATTTAAAAGACAGATGTGACAATGTTAATTTCTTTTCCAATGTACAATATATTTATTTTAATACACTTGTATAATGTTTAAACCTTTTTGCCTTAAAATGTACATAAATGTTTAAAAAAGAATCTTTGGCAAACATTTCAATTTTTCAATTTTGATTTATTAATTTATTTTTTTGGGGGTAAATTTCGGAATCAAGTATGACGTCCATTATCACTGAACTAGTATACTTATTTGTTACAGGGCAAGCTGTAGCACTCCGGCGGATGCGGGATTTTCTCACTGTATTGAAGCTCCATCGATGGCCTTCATCTGTTTTCCGCTATTTGGTCGGGTAGTTGTCTCACTGACAAATTTTCATTCTCAATTTTTTCAGTTGTATGTTTTTTATTTTTATTTTTATAATAAACTATAGTCTCAGCTTGATGTTCTGAATTAATATTACAGCAAGCAGCATCTTTGTTTCTTGTTGTCATGCCCAAAATACTATAATAGAGAAGCATGTTAATACTGTGATTTGTCTTACATATATGAACAAGATCAACAAAAAAATGTCAATATTAATTTTTAGAACCATCAGCTTAAAATTAGGTCATGTTTTCCCTTCATCTTGTGAATATGTATATAGAGACAAATTTGAAATGATGTAAGTTTTAATCACGAAACTTTCTACTCATGATATTAAAGAATTGGAATTTTACTCAATATCAAATTTTACAAATGGCATTAATAAATGCATGCAATAATTTACAATTGCAAAGTAATAATGGATGTAGTTTATGGCCTGTAAATTGTTTTTTTTAAATTTGCTTAAAAAATAATGTTCAGAACCAGATTTTTGCCAGGAAGAAAAAGTAGGTTGTTAATAAGCTAACATTATTTATGTATGTTCCTGTCCTAAGTCAGGATCCTGTAATTAAAAGGTTGTCGTTTTTTTATGTGTTACAATTTTTTTAAATTTTTTTTACATAAATTAGGCTGATCATTTTCTCCTAATTGTTTTACATTTTTCATTCCGTGGCCTTTTAGAGTATGGGCTTTGCTCATTTTTGAAGGCTGTACGATGACCTATAGTTGTTATTTTTTATGTCATTTGGTCTCTTGTTTTTTATATTGTAACTTATCTAGTCTGGACAGATGGAGGGCATTCCAATTTCCTGTTGCATTTCGTGATGCTGCAGGTTGCTAAAAACTTCATTTTGGGCAGAGAGATCTATGTTTTACATAAACCAGTTTAAGTTATCTCTTCATTTAATGGACTTACATATAATTGGGAAATATATTGAAACTGAATTGTATATATTGATATCAAAATAACATGTTCATAGTAAAAGTGGTAGAGTTTTAGCGGTAAAAGGAGTTCAAATGCATTGTCAACTTTAAACATACATTCAGTAACCATTGAACCTTTTGTTCACTGTTTTCTTCGAATTCAGATGGCAGTTCTATAACTTCTTCCATGTCGAGTAGTAGTCAATCTTCAACATGTAAAAGAAATTTTGAGTAAACCCACCAAATCATTTGTTTGCAGCTCAGAATACTCATTTCTCTCTCAGCATGATTTACCCAGCTCTGCCCTGGAGCACATCTCTTATGAATCAGCATTTCTAAGTCAAATTAACGAAATAAAGCTATTATCGAACAGCTTACTTTATCAAATGTATTGTGTTGGTAATTTTAAGTAGGATAAGCTAACAATCATCGTTTTCAAAACTTTAGTCATAAAAGCTGCATGCCTTAAAAGGTGAATCAATTGTAAAATTTCATCATTGAAATATGTGTAAACTTTGCCTCTAACAAATTATCAGTCAACAATTTCTGAAATTTGGCAGTTAAAAATAACTTCCCTTCTCACCGCAGTCGACACAGCTACCCCTAGGTCACCAAACGAAACCTTGGTTTTACCATATAAACTGTTTGTCAACACTGATTTGAAGGGTTTTTGCTCATAGAAGTTTTTCGTTATTTATAGGATTTGAAGACACAGTTACAATGGGGCTGGCTAGAATAGAGAGGACTCCTCTAGAACACTCGCTTATGTTAAGAAGATTTATCAGTGGCCAAAGACCTGATGATAGAGTTTTAGATCTTGATGATTTGATACTAACTCCTATGAAAACAGTAGATGAGCTGGCAGAGCTATCTGTCAGATTTCTAAAAGACAGGGATTTCCCCCTAAAAAACTGGTTTTACCAGTCTTCTTATAACTTTGATTGATTGATTTTGGTGTTTTAACGCCACTTTTAAGCACTACATTTAGTCTTTTTCGTGGTGGCTACTTTTTATTGGTGGAGGTAGTAGCCGGAGTGCCCGCAGAAAACCACCGACCTTCGATATGAAAATTGACAAAACCTAGTGAATTGAGATTGGAGTCGAGTGCATCCGCACGAACGGGGTTCGAACTCACAAAAGAGGGATAGTCAAACTCATAAATCGACAATAAACTGACAACGACATGGTCAAAAATGAAAATAGACAAAATGACAAACAATAGTACACATGCCACAACATAGAAAGTAGTAACTACTTGGACCACTCGGCCACCGAGGCCCCTCTTATTACTTTGAACTTGTGCAGAAAAGCATTCAAGCAAAAATGTTATTGGTAATTCTGATCCGTACTTGGTGAAAATCTGGGAAACTTAACAATTATTCTGGAAGAACCATAAGTTGCAGACACTTTTCTTAAAATGTTCAAGACAAGACAGCATAGATGGTAGAAATTTCTTTCAGTGAGCGTGTTTTAATTCATGGTATTGAATTTGCTGATATTCGTAGGAAGGATTTCAATGTCAGCAATATGTATGATTTACTTTATAGTGTTCCTATTACAAATATTGTTTCGTTCTTGTAGGAAGTTAAAAAAATATAAAAAAATTGCTTTAGACTTGAATTTTAGTTGTTATTCAATTGACAGCAAGTACATGCAAATTGTTTTACTAGAATTCATTGATATTATCAGTGAAAAGAAGAAACCACTTTGACATTCCTATATTGCTGAATGAATTACGTCAACACAGTTTTCTGTCAGAATTCATGTTGCATGTCAATTGTTGCATTGATATCATAAAACTGGCAAGAAGGAAATTCAAGTCGAAAGACATAGGAAATCACAAACTTTGGTCTCAAAATTGCAAGCCATAAATTAAGATGATCACAATGAATATGCTGATATGTCAGTTTTAACATAACCACTTTGATTATTTAGAAAAAAAGATTTCTTTTCATTCAATGCAGCTTTGTCAACAGATTATTTAAATCCGTTGATAAAAACCTCGCACTTAACCATGCTAACAACTAGGCGAATTGCAGCGAGTGGACTATGTTAGAAACATCTTCAATTAGCATTATACATAATACATTGACTAATTATGTGTAAAGTTCATCCTAGCTAGTGGAAAAAGACACAACCGTAGTTAGAACTTCGAAAAATACATTTGACTTTATGTAGAAACAGCATAACTGCACAACTTCATACTATAAACGACAAGTTTATTTTCAATTACCTGTGTGACGTACAAAAAATAATTGTGACTTTATGTCCTGTGTGTATTTACACGATGACCATGTGAGGTTATTTCAGTGATTTGATATGAGAAATATTCGGATCAGTGATACTCGAGAGCATACATGTATTATATATCAGGAATAATAGTATTTGGTTTAGGCAAATGAGGGCAGTGAGGCAAGATCGATGTCGCTATCACTGAATAAGAACCATACAATTTTTAAGTACACGTAAATTTATGTGTTTCTTCTTTTTCAGTTTTTGTTCTTTAGAAACTAATTGTATTTGTAAAGGGTTGTGCAAATATCAAAGTGGTGGCTGCTGATAGCCAATCAGATTCATTTGTAAATAGTAAAAAGCAGGAGAAAGGTAGAAAACGATCATTAGGTAAAGAGCAGGATATTCAACTTAACAAGAGATTGAAAAACGAAGAAAATGTGGGCAGAAATGAGAGATAAAAGGAAGACTTTCGAAAAAAAAAGAAGAAATTGTACTACTACAAAATGTAGTCCCTGAGCTCCTGTATGTAAACCAATTCACCGTAACAATTGATGTAATTCTTAAAAATTTTCTACCTTTTAAAGTCGAGGTATCCATCAAAATTTCTGATTGGAAATTAATCATCTTAGCTATTTAAGTATTTTTCTTTGAGATTGTAACTATTACATTATATATAAAATAGTCTAAAATGCTGTCATAAAAATGCCTTTTAAACTTTGATTTACGGTTACAGCTCTTCTATAAAAGCATGCAAAGCAAACCTTTGATCAACTTGCTTGGATGTTTGCAAACAATAGGTAGGCGGAGTTTCATTCTGTTTCAAATATACTGGAAATTGGTTGGTAAATAAAAATTGACATAAGATGAAGTTAGTGCCCATTGTCCAATCAAATTCCAGTATATAGTAAACAGAATGAAACGGACTACCTACCTACCTGTTGTTTACAAACATAGCAAGCAAGTTGATCAAAGGTTTACTTTGCAGGCTTTTATAGAAGAGTTCTAATATACATGTATGGTATATATCTATACTATAAAACGAGAAGACCTGATTTTGTGTGTCGCTTCTCTTCCTTCCACAATAAATTATTCATTATGCCTCTGTGTTCTATAGGGACCATGCATAGTTGCTTTTGTCATCTATTCGTATGACTATTCAGTTTGGGTTATTTTTGGAGAAAAACGAAAATAAAGGCGTCCGGATATTGTTCCCGACATCAGACCAACTTATAAGTCATACAAGCCATCCGGTTTTAAACTTAAAAAATGTTGCGTCGTATAATGCTATCATGTCGTCAGCGTCGTCGTCCGAATGCACATTTAGTGTCCGGACAATAACTTTAGTTTTAGTGAATGGATCTCTATAATTTTTTACCAGGAGGTTCAATACTACTAAAGGAAGGTTGGGATTGATATTGGGGGTTATGGTTCTAATAATTTAAGAATTAGGGGCCAAACAGGGGTCCAAAATAAGCATTTTTGTAGTTTTCAAACAATGTTGGGTATTTACCTCCCTAACACTACTTGTAAATTATTTATAAAGAAATGTTAGGCTTTTGACTAATTTCAAAAAAAGGGGCGTGGTAGTAGTTTTATTTTTTTTTTTTTTCTTTTTCAAATTTCTCAAATTCCAAATTTTTGAAAAGTTGGAAGAAGAAATCTCTAATTGCACAATATTGCGCCATAGATTTGTAAGATCTTGACATTTGTTTTGTGTCAGAAACTCATATTATGTCAAAAATTGTATCACAATCCAAATTCAGAGCTGTATCAAGCTTGAATGTTGTGTCCATACTTGCCCCAACTGTTCAGGGTTTGACCTCTGCGGTCGTATAAAGCTGCGCCCTGCGGAGCACCTGGTTCAATTAATGGAAAACAAATAAAACATTGATTCAAAATATCTGGTTTTTGACAAACTACAGTCTAAGAAAGTTGTTTCTGTTGTGTCATAGTTCTCTTATATTTGATGCGTTTCCCTCAGTTTTAGTTTGTAACCCGGATATGTTTTTTCTCTATCGATTTATGAATTTCGAAGAGCGGTATACTATTGTTGCCTTTATTTATTTATAGTATACGTATGTTTCTTGTATACAGAAACGCGAAAATAATGGAATTTAATAGAAAACTAAAAAATAACGGACTTTGGAAAAAAGGGAGAGACCTTGAAAATGTCTCCAAGTACCTACGAATTTTGATACCTTTTCTGAAATTCTCCAGACATAAAATCTTTTACAAAAATTCTCCCTACAAAAGTTGACATACTTTCAACCAAGCTCTAAATGCCAGCGATTTCGCTATATAATATAGCAGTGATCGCCTTGGAGAAGAAACTCGAAATTGATAGTTAATAGCAAATACACTTTATTAATAGTAAACGTATGTACATAGTATTCAAAAACGCCAAAATGCTGGAATTTAACAGAAAACAAAAAAAAAATACCGGACTTTCGAAAAAAGGGAGAGGGCTTAATAAAATTGTCCTGTCTCCAAGTATTTTGATACCTTTTCTGAAATTCTCCAGACAAAACATTTTTTACAAAAATTCTCCCTACAACAGTTTACATACTTTCAACCAAGCTCTAAATGCCCGTGATTTCGCGGGTGTGTTCTAGTATATCATGAACTATCTAGCTTTGAACTGTTTCCAAACATAACTCTATGATGAAGATTGTATGGTTACCTTTGGCTAGTACATGTGTTATTGTATAGACATCAGTTGGTCTTAGGTGGATACCTTTGGTTTATTTTCGTAAACATACCACACTGTTGATTTTAATCGTCTTAATCTGTAACTGAAGATCACTATGAATTTGAATTTATGCCAATATCAAGGGTACAAGTCATATTAGCACCTGATCAAATAGGCAAATTATCGAATAATCTTTAAAAGTTCAGCATTGTAATTAAAAGTAATAATTCTAAATACACAATAATTGGTTGGCTTTCTGTTTAAAGTTTTCTCAAAACTCTTATCAAAAATGTTTTGATTGGTTATCGCTTTAAAAACTTGTGAACTTACTGTGTCTTATACAATCAGATTACCCCCCAAGGGTGACTGGGGAATAGAAGTATGGTCACCATTAGTCTTCCTCCGACCGGCGGTAAAACCCTCGTCAAAGCTGGGATGTACAAATTTGCAGCCACGTCAGGTCAGAATGGGGACGTTAAATCCGATGCCTCGTGTAAAGAGAGTGCCACGCTCTTTGCACGTTAAGAACCCTTGCAACAACTCTGTGAGGGGTCCGTAGGTGATCTGTTGCAAGGCTAAATTTCTGTCCTATCCAATATACCCTCATTTCCCGTGGCAGTCTAAATTTCTCCGACCTCAATCCCATACGCCTCTATTACAGAACCTACCTATTGTATTTATTGTTAATTTGTTCTCGTCCTGAATATGCATGAAATATTTGCCACTGGACGTTGAGCAACCAACAATCAATCAATCAATCACAAAGTGAAAAAAAACCAACTTGTACTCCTGTTCTTGATGTTGAAACAGAATAAGCGGGATCGTTGAATATGCGCAATGAGGACGTTATAGAATCGTGAAAACAACGAAATTATTCATTTCCATACCGCGACCTCACCACGATCTGAATTCATTTTAGATCGCGATGAGGGTGATGCGATCGTGGTCTAATGTGATTGGGGCTTTAGATGGCTCTACCTCAACTATTTCCTCCTCATCAATGATAACTTCATCAGCAATTTGAATAACCGGTTTAGGAACCATAAAGTAGATTAATCTTGACTAGATACTTCAGTTTTTGCATTGATAGTAATTTTTTTATCACACAGTACATTCATTGAAGATTGTTAAAGATGTGTAGGTTGGGACACCCACTACAACAAACGAGTACAGATTTGTGTTGATATTAGTGTGAAAAGCTTACACATTTCTGTTTGTTGATCCAAATTTCCGTGTCCTCGTATGTGCATCACACTGACTGACAGCGAATCCCTCCTCCGAGGAATAAAAAAAATGAAACAGGGGAGGGGTATCAAATGAACAGTAAAAGAAAACTGCAGTGATTTCTTTAAGGCTATAATTCTGATAAATAAGTATTTAATGTGAGAAAAAGTGTTTTTAGAGAGTTTTCTATTGGAATAAATGTTTGTATAGGTTGCACTTTATTAATGCAGCTGTTTCTCAAACCACGCCTCTTTTGGGGAGGTATAGAATATTCATAGATAATTAATTTTGTTTACACACTGGTTCCCAGTAATGATCTCTAGGTTTCATCTCATAGAGACATAACTTGGGAATGTTACCAGTAAATATACATATGCATATTGTCTATATAGAAATCTATGGTAATCCCAGAGTCAAGGTAGGGATAGTTAAGAAATTTAGTGTTAGTTTAAACTCTTAGAAGTTCGGGGCATATAATCGTTGAAAATATGCCACACAGCCCTATATTTTGACCTTTGAAAAAATTTGTAGTGCATATGAACTTTCCATTCTTGGATATGATTTTTTTCAAAACTTCACAGTAAAAGTGGTACAGTTTTAGCCCTAAAAGGAGTTCCTATGGGAAATTGCATTGTAAATATTTACAGAAATGCAACCTATAAGTGTATATGCAATTCCACAAATAACCATTGATCATTTACGTTTCAAAAGACGGGCGAAAAATACCAGGGGTAAAGTCAAACTCATAGACAGATAATAAACTGACAACGCCATGGCTAAAAACTGGAGGTGATCTCAGGTGCTTCGGAAGGGTAAGCAGATCCTGCTCCACATGTGGCACCCGTTGTGTTGCTTATGTTATAACAAATCCGGTGAATACTCTAAATCGGAAGGTCACATTCGTGAAAAGGAAGGGAAGGCAACTTTCAAAACATAAATCAACATACTTGTATTATGATGATGAAGGAAATCCCTACGCATAGGATGCAATTTGTCAAAGTACGATCACTCTTATTCGGCAAGGATTCTCTGCATGACGTTTTTCCGTTTTGTGTTAGCTCTTGTCTTGTCTTTTTTAAAATTTCTTTACTTCCTTTTTTAGAGGTTATCTTATCACCCTAAACAAATCACTGGAAAACGTTTTTTAAGACAGACAGCTAGATACCATAATCATACTATTAGTCTAGTCAATTTAGTGAACAACCTGCAACTAATTGCAACACAAAGTTTTTCTCTGAAAACAAGTCTGTTACTATCTATGAACAACATACTAAAACTATACAAAAATATATTTTGCGGAAAGTGGTGTAATTTATAAAAATGTTTTGTAGTAAAAGTAAGGTTATATGAGTTGCTTCCCCTTATTTGCCAAAGTTGAAAAAAAATAAAATTATACAAAAAATGTTCTGTATTTTTTAAAACAGTTGAAATAATACAATACAATACATAATTATTTCAATTTAAAAGAATAATATTACATATGAATCACTTTCCTGTCTCAAAATTTGTATATTTGAATAAAGATATAGACCGAGATTGTGTTCTGCTATTTTACAATCCAAGAATCTAGTTCTCCAAAATAGTGTTGGTAAGTAACCTATAAATGGAAAACTGTACTGAATTAGAGTAACCAACTTAGTCACATTCTTACTTGGTATTTGAAATAACTCTGCCCCTGTGCTAAAGGCACAGACAGTTTATTTTTTGTTGGGGGAGGGGTTACAGAAACACATGTTTTGTTCTTTATAAAAAAAAAATGTTATTGCAAGATTCAAAATCTTTAATGTATTTTTTCTCCACAACTTTAGAAAGAAAACAATATATTTTTTTCATTTACCTTCTAAAACAAACATGTTAAGATTTAGAATCCAACAATGTTTCGTAAAAAAATAAGAATGATGAGTGTTAAATGATTTTATGTTAAATATTTTTTCACGAATGAAAATTTCAGGCTCCTCGAAGCAAATAGCTACTCATGTAATTTGCGACGATCTCAGTACTCACACACCATATAAATAAAGCTTTGACTGTAACACTGAATCCACTTTTCACTTTGGTTACTAATCGGATGTGTACTTATTTATATTTTAGTCAGTGCCAACAGTATTTATTCATCAACTGTAATTACTAAGCTTTGAACTAGATATGAGAACTCAGTTTCTTTTTGTTAATTGGTTATATTTATTATACTCCGTCCTGATCTTTTTGAGTTGAGCCCTTTCCAACTGGGTTTTACAATTTGTTCTTACGTTGTTTGCTATTTAAATAAAATTGAGAATGGAAATGGGGAATACAGTATATCAAAGAGACAACAACCCGACCAGATCAAGAGCAGATAACAGCCGAAGGCCACCAATGGGTCCCGGCTCCTAAATAAAAACTGTTCCTGATTATTGGAGGGTTGAGTGCTCGCAAACAGGGTTAACCCTGCACACTATGAATATGATTATCACAAGTCAGTGGCCCTTTATTACTTGGTTGTTATTGTTTGCTGTCTCATATTTGTTTTTCCGTTTATTGTCTTAACATTAATCAGGCCTTTGAGTTTCTTGTTTGACTTGTTTTATATTTTGACGATGAGCCAGAGTTGTTTACATCCACACCCACATCATTGATATCTCTTGTGGAAAGCTTTCTCATTGGCAATCATACAATATCTTCTTATGTTTTTAAAGTGGGGAGAATTTATAATAAGTGATGGTTTCATTGGCAAGCGATCAAACTTACTACCAAGAGATCACTGATAGAGTTACGTGGACCTTAAAAGCTAAACATTTATATTCTTTTGGCATGAGGTTTATTTTTTTAAATATTTCGTTCAAATGAGTTGAATACAGGTCAGCATTCCGGAAGAAGAAAACAGCGTCTTTAACATTGATATATCTGTAATAGAGTATATTTATGAATAGAGAGAGATTTGAGGTTTTTAAAGTCAACGCGAAAGCAACCCAAATGACTAACAAAAACCAACAGACATACTTTCAGATTAGACATGACTATCTAAACGCTATCTCGGCCATCAAAGTCGCCCAAAGACACTACAAATGTTAATTCATACACAGATGATGCATGATCATTTTTTTACAGTTTTTAGGCTAAAGCTGATTACCTTTTATTAATTCAATGAGATAAATTAAATAAAGAACTTGGTAATGCTTTTCTTTATATACTAGTAAGTATATTATTAGTTACATAGTGTGCTAGTGACCTAATACGATATATATGGGGTCAGTAAATTCCATATGGGGTAAGAGCGAAGCTCGAATACGAATTTATCTTACCAACTATCTTAACATGTGGTATTTAGACTAGTGGCCTATCAAAGTGATCAAGTCTTCAATACCATACGTTAGTATTTAGAACCTTCTTTCATTGGTCTATACAAAAACAAATGCTAACAGTAACAACTTGTCAGCTTTAAATGTGTTTTATGAATTTATTTCAATCGTTCATCATCAATTTCTTCGTCTGTTGAAACATTTAAGATTTTTCCTCAACACCGTGTTGTTTTTATAAAGGGACGGAACACCACTACTAACTGTGTATTGAAATAAGCCCCGCCTACTAACCCAATATGGAATATACACGGTCTCCACGCGGATGCTTTTAACCAATCATATTTCTAGAAATGTATAGGAGGTAAGATAAATATATATCTTTGACCATAATATTTTCATATAGCAGACAACCCATGTTAGTTCTTTGTCATTACCATTTTGTTGATGTTTCAGACCACCACATACATGCAGGTTTATAGGGTAAACACATAAGGCGCTGTTGCTATTAACACTTCCTCCAGGAAGTAATCCCATTAATTCATTCAACAGTGCTTATCTCATTTTCAAATCCAAAATTGGACCACTTTAGTACAATTACTATTTAAGTTCAAGCTCTTGAGGTAAACTTATAATCGTATTGACAAAGCTGCTCTTGAAATTGCCTTAAAATTATGCCATTCAAATATTGTAAAAGTAGCTAATGAAAAAATACACAAAAAGGACTACAGTCAATGACGATGCAAGGACACTAGAAAAATGACTTTTCCAGCAATTAACATGACAAAATCAAAGTCAGTAACCAAACTGATTTACAGTTATTTTTGAACACAATCATTTTTGTTTATTATACCTACACGTATAAGTACTATAAATACATAACCGAAACATAAGATAAAATTTCAAACTTCCAACTTGTACATATTTAAAACTGAGTTTTACTGTGCGTTTGTTTATTCTATATTGTCCAGAGAAACTAGGGGAGGGTTGACTTCTCACACAACATGTTTACCCCTGCCATATTATTGCACCTATCCCAAGTCAGAAACCTCTAGCCTTTGTTTGTCTTGTGTGTTTTTTTTCTTGGTGATAATTTTGGTTCATTTGTATGTACTGGAGTTTAGTGTGGTGTCCATTTTGCTGAACTACTGTAGAAAATAATTAAGGGGTCAGCTGAAGCCCACCTCCGTGTGCCGGATTTACTTGCTATGTTAAAGACCCATTAGTGGCCTTGTTTTCTCTTTGACACATTCCCTGTTTCCATTCTCAATTTTTTTGTTTTTAAAAATCAAACTAGAAATAACCAAGATTTTAAAAGTTTCATTTTATATGCCCCTCACTTAGGGGCATTATGTTTTTCTGTCTGTGCGTCTGTTCGTTCGTCCGTCTGTCCTGCTTCAGATTAAAGTGTTTTGTTAAAGTTTTTGGTCAAGGTATTTTTTTATGAAGTTGAAGTCAAATCATATTGAAACTTAGTACAAATGTTCCCTATGATAAGATCTTTCTAATTTAAATGCCAAATTAGAGTTTTGACCCAATATTTCAGTCCACTGAACATAGAAAATGAAAGTGCGGGTGGGGCATCCGTGTACTATGGATATATTCTTGTTTTGTAGTTAGTGTGTAAAACAAAATATTTCACACAACAAATTGATTATTATTGATATCGATATCAGGAGGAATGCATATACAATAAACATAAGATAATATAGTCCGTCTATAAAGATCCTATGTTAAAAGTTTTAACCATGAATAATCGAGTTTTTTATTTCCATTTTTCACAATTTTTCTCTACAAATCACATTTTACACAAGAATTACATTTTTTTAAATACTAATAACTATAGGACTTCTTAAGATAAACATCAGATAGTATTCTCTATTTTCTGTTAAGATCCCAGTTTGAAAGTTTTAACCATCAATAACCGATATATTTTCATTTCCAGTTTTCCGGGTTTTCGGTCTTAAAACATATATTCAACCAAAATTACCCAAATATTAATATTGATAACTAAAGGAATTAACAAATAAAACATAAAATAGTATGTTCTTTTTTCTATATAGATCAAATTTCAAAAATATTAACCATTAACAACGGAGTTTTTCTACGTTTCCAGTTTTCAGCGTTTTTCACTGAAAATCACTCATTTCACCTCAAAATTACTTCAATATGAATAATAATAACTAGAGGACTACATAATACTCTATTAAGATAAGGTTTCCTGTCTTCAACAAGCTTTAGGTCTAAAAATGTAACCATAAATAACAATTTTTCTTCTTTTCCAGTTTTCAGAATTTTTTCTCTAAAAACCACATATTTCACCCAAAAATAACCTTTTCCGCAAATTATATCAATGTATAGTTTTAGTATGTTGTTAGTACAAGTCTATATTATAATTTGAACTAAAAAAACCTTGTGTTGCAATTAGTTGCAGGTTGAGCGATTTTAGAGTTCAATTGACTAGGCTATATGTATACACAGGCCAGAGTCTGAGCTTGATTTGCTATATGATATAAAAACTAAACTGACGAAAAAAGGTCATTTATTCAAAATAAAAAAATGCAAAAAATACATTAAAATTTGACATAAAAGTTCATATTTAATATGAAATAATAATACATAATTAATACGAAATTACATCTACTAATATCATATCAATTGAATAAATGACAAAGAATAGCAAAGGTGGGGAGAAAAATCTGCCACAAATCCGCTCTTAAGCTGAAAGAGTGGATCCCAAATCCACTCTTAGGCTGAAAGAGTGGATCCCCCACCCGAGGACTCGGGTGACGCGAATACAGTTTATATATAACTTGAAAAATTCACAAGCAAGACATTCACATACATGTACACCAAAAAATAACACTTTTGTTTTGTAAAACGTTTCCACATTGAGCAGAAATGTTAAAAGTTCATATGATCATATACCAAGATATTACTTTTAAATTATCTCTTACTGATAAAAATGATTAAAGGTGTAAATCTTAATCCGGTCAGGTCCACAGCAATAAAATTACAATATAATCGTCGTTAAGTAGATGTTTCAGAAATCTTATTTCGTCTTATATCTAGACATTTAATAATAGTATCCCCTAAATATTTTAGTACGGACAATTAGTACATTAATTAACCGAAACTTTATCTTTAATCTTAAATCTTCAAACAAAATAGAAGAACAATTTTACGAAGCCCTGGATTTTTTCTAAATACGAAGTTTTATATCTGACTATTTCTATATGGGATCATGAGCAACTGATTCTCATACTACACTTGACATTTTTCAATCAAAGTTGTGTAAAGATCATAGATTTATTAAATTTCTTAAGGAAAAAGGTTTTAAATTGAAATTAGTAAATAAGTATCTAATGTAGACCTTTTTAACTCTCAGTTATTTTTGTTATTATTGATATGAGACTTTAGAAATATTTTGCGAAACTCGTAATTCGGTAAAAAGTTAAGATTTAGTCATAATCATGAATATACAGCTTTTTAGAAATTTAATGACTGGTGAATACCACCATTCAATATTAATAGTAATAATTTATATCGATAATACCACTATAAAAATAACGGGAATCCACCAAACTTACTTATCCAGCACTGATAAGCTTGGGGACTTTTAATTTACACTTAAAATATACTTAATATACATCAGGGAAAATAAATAAATAAATAAATAAATATATAAAATAAATTCATATTCATTTTCTTTCTGGCATGTTACAGAACTTATCCTGAACATACTGATATTCCAATGAAATACATTTTAAAAGGTTTATATTGTATATGGTCGTTATAAAGTTGTAAAATGAAAAATATCTTTGAAATAATATTCCAACTTTTAGTGATTTTTCGTATAATTTTTATTTACCTTTTTACCTTGCGATGAACATGATGAAAGTTAAATGATTTAAATTTAAACCGAGTAAATATTTATAACTTTTGACACATACTCTAAATTTTTTTCTCGAAAGAGAAAAACCCATTTAATTAATAACCAGTTTAGTTAAATATAAAAACTTTAGTTTCTGATTGGTTTACCTCTAAAGATCATAGCATTTAGTACATAATTGGGATATATATATAATTTGAATAATTACGAATTTGAATTAAATAGGCAACATTAAAACCATGACTTGATTTAAGAACAATTCATGTATACATACAGGAAGTTAAACCGAGCCATAAAATTTAAAAAACAATTTAATGGTAGCCTATCGTTTTTGCTGACAATACTGTCCCAAAACAAGATACGGTTGTAATGATATGAAATAAAGTAAATAAACGTTTTGGCAGGCAATACTGACCCCAAAATAAGCATAGCATTTTATTACTAAAGATCATATACTAGTAAACATTTTGGCAGGCAATGCTGACCCAAAACAAGACATTTGTAATTATATGAAATAAAGATCATAAAACGTTTTGGCAGGTAATGCTGACCCAAAACAGAAGCGTAGCATTTTATTACTAAAAATCATATAAACCGTTTTGGCAGGCAATGCTGACACAAAACAAAATAGTTGTAGTTGTATGAAATAAAGAGCATAAACGTTTTGGCAGGCAATACTGACCCAAAACAGAAGCATAGCATTTTTTTAATAGTAAACGTTTTATCAGGCAATGCTGACCCAAAACAAGACAGTTGTAATTATATGAAATAAAGATCATAAAACGTTTTGGCAGGCAATGCTGACCCAAAACAAGACAGTTGTAATTGTATGAAATAAAGATCATAAACGTTTTGCCAGGCAATACTGACCCGAAACAGCTGAAGCATAAAGTTATGTTACTAACTTCATTCTTTTTATGCTGTAAAATTCTATATACGCATTTGACTTCAATCCTTGAATCACGGATAGGACAATTCCATCCATGAACTGCAGCAGAAGTCTTTGTTTTTTTCCTTCTTCTAAAACTAAGTGCTGTATAGTTACGAGAGTCCAAGACAATTAACGATATAGCCAACTTTAAAGAGATGGTGGAATAATAGCAATTGGTGCTTTGGTCTTTCATTGGAACTAGGGTCCAGTTGTGTATCCAAATGCTGATCGAAGTCGTATTTTGTAAATTTGTATTTATAAAACAGTCAAAGTCGGCTTTGGTAAGCCAATGATTCTTGTTGATATGGCTCGCACGTCTGGATCAAAATTCTAATCTCGAAATTAGGTATGTGTCATTTAATAATGTCAGTGAAACAGCAACCGTATGTTTGTATTATCGGAATTATGTCGTACCGCTGATATATGAAAGTATATGTAAGTTGTTGATATCACGCTTTATTGCACATTTCCTTCAATGGGAAAAAGTTCTTTCGTAGATCAGTACCAGATTCAGCGCTCTTTGTCCATAGTTAAAGCATGAAATAAACAAAATTAGAATGTAAAAGAATGGAAAAACTTAAATTCTCAATAAAAACAAACTTGATCTTACTCTAGGACCACAAACATAACGCATGTTAAGGAATAGTATGCGATGATTTAATTATCATAGTTTCTTCTATTTCAATAATCCACCATTAAACAGACATGATTTTTATATATAATGTATTAAATGAAGAGTATGAACTTTAAATATTATCAGTATGTCTTGTCCATTGTTATTTTAAATAATAAATCTAGTATAAAGTAAAAGCAAACGACCTTACAATGCATAAGTATTGGCATAAAAATTATCAATTACGTTCATCCCAAACCCAAACTATATCATGTACATGAATTATACTAGTAAACATAATTATAATAAAATAATACATTAAAAATATGTATTATAAACTGACAAACATGTGAATCTAGCTTCATGTCTCAAAAATATCGCAATTTTGTATGTAGCAAAAGGATTGATTACAAAAATAATATATTCCAAACCAATCACCATGACGAAATAATAATTAAAATTAGCAGGAGTTTAATGACGAAGCATAAAACAATACAATTTTTAACAAATTGTTTGATAAGAATCACAAGTTAACACATCAAATGCTGATGATAAAAGGAAGTGACCACAACGCACTTACACGTGAACTCGTTTTGACCCCGCAAGATCATTGACCAATAAGGAAGATGTAATCCAATCATGCACTGGTCATAAGTGAAATTTCTCTGCACATGAAAACATGTTATCTAATTTCAACAATTTATCGTTTGGTTAAGTATGACACTCTGACCGTTTGACCAGACTAGAGACATCATAAATTTACAGTATAAATAGCTCACTCTTTATTTAAGTCTTAGTAATAAACAATTAAAACAGAATTATCTTCTCTGCTGTCTTAAATTATTTTCTTCAGCTTAATTTACAATTAGCAAATAAAATTGGTTCTCCTGTAAAAAATTGAAAACAACACGTTTAATAATTTCATGCGTCCGAAGCGCTTTTCTGGATTTACCTCCACCAGGAACGCTCAAAGCCAAACATTTGAAATCCGAGGGATGTATAAGTACCCAAACAGTTGAAGAGCTATATGACAAAAAAACTTAAAACAAATAGCCAAATTCATCTAGGTCCTTGAAAGTTAGGTTTCTTTATAATTTCAAAATTTGTAAACTTATCCTTCTTTTTATGGAGATATGATATTTGTTGCAATGACTGTTCCTTCTAGGGTTTGCAGCCACGTCCGGTCAGAATGGGGACGTCAAATCCGATGTCTCGTGTAAAGAAAGTGCCACGCTCTTTGCACGTTAAAGACCCTTGCAACAACTCTTTTGAGGGGTCCGTAGGCGACCTGTTGCAAGGCTAAATTTCTGTCCCTATCCAATATTCCCTCATTTCCCGTGGCAGTCTAAATTTCTCCGACCTCAATCCGAGACGCCTCTATTACAGAACCTACCTATTGTATTTATTGTTAATTTGTTCTCGTCCTGAATATGCATGAAATATTTGCCACTGGACGTTAAGCAACCAACAATCAATCAATCAATCCTTCTAGGGCGGCTCGTAGCGCTGAAATCGATGTCACTCCTGTAGGCACTATTTGCCTATAAATCTAACACAGAATTCATCGCCAATAATAAAGTGTGAAGATTGACATGTTTCAACCATGTCTGCATATTAACTATTGTTTGCTTTTTAAATATTAATTAAGTGATTGATTACAATATTGAAAATATCCCTTATATAGCAATTGCATCCAATCCAAAATATCGCAAGAGATGGGTTCAATATGCAGACAATAATTATCCGCTAAAGAATCTTATATAGATGCTTCAACACAAATGGGAAGGCTCGAGGAAATTTTACTGTTACAGTATTGAATCTTTACATCGAGTGCCAATACACTGTCAGCTGGTCCAAGAGAAATTGTTGATGGTGAAGTTGGAACCTAGAACAAGCATACAAATGAAATTTCAAAAGGCAATTGCAATAATTGAAACAGTTTAATGGATACCAAACGGTTCAAAAATTTAAGAAGTGCCACCGAAAGCAAATCCAATAAAAAAACTACTTTCTTTAAATCTTCCAGACAAATTTTCAATTTATTTAAACGTTCCTTACATCCGCTTCTTCAATTTAAAGATTTATGCCATAGAAAATACCTTTTGAATTCTGAATTAGACTTGTAACTGTAAAATATTGTAAAACTTTTACATTATTAAGATTTGTTTCAAAGGATTGATCAGGTGATCCTCTATATGTAGCATCCTATGCAAGAGAAAAAGGAATACAATCTGTACCACTAAATAATTTCCGAGGAAATAGATTCAACGTTTTATTTATAATGCAGAAAATAATTTCGCAACAGCAACGCACTTAGGAATTGTATTCTTTTGAAACGACAGAAGGAAAGTGATGAAGTATCCATCGTTAATTTTTTTATTGTTTTGGCATTTAATCTTCTTTTCTGTTTGTTTTATTTTGTTATGTTTATTCTGTTATCGATATAAAGAAAGATATGAAGTTCCAACAATTCTAGCACTTCCGTCAGAACTAGCATACTTTGTCGTGGGAGAGGAAACTGACGGTGGTATCAGTAATACTAGTTTTCCAATCACACAAGGCATACTTGATGATCTAACACGCATCATAAAACCACTAAAAAAGGAGGCAGAATGTCAAACTATAGAGTTTTGTTAAAGAAATCACTACTATTGGAGATGATTGCGAAATTTACAATGAGGGACAGTAGAACCAGCGGGTTATTTGAGTTGGATGTAGCTACCAAGACAACATGCAGCTACTAGGTCCATGCTCGTTGTATTGGGATAGCTGCCAAAACGAAAGCATTACTATTCAAGATTAAATTTTTCTGTCCGAAGCATATTGCTTCGGCTGAATACACTTTCTATACAAAGTTGTGTTTTCTTTATTTACCTTATCTAATCTGTCAACGTTCCTACAAACTTGTAACCACTTGTTGTTGTCGGGTAATCCAGCGGGAATTAGTCGTTTGGTTTTCCGGTTATAATTCTCATGAATGAAATCACCCTCTTCTCCCTTTTACTCATTCTCACTTACACTGTAAGGTTCGTTATCCTCAATGAACGCTTGAACTTCAGGCGGACATTGTACTCGGACAAATAAATCTCTTACGAATGTCTCCATGTAAAAAGACAGGTTGAAAATTTTACTTTCGCAGTTTGAGTAGCAGCAGTTCTATTTCGCCTGACGCCTGCCCTGAATACATGGAGTGCCAAACAGTAGTTAAATACTACTTCTGACATTAAAGCATAGTTAGTATTTTGGAAACAAGACAACCACTGGAAGTATCCTACAGCAGACACTGGTGCATTCTGTTTCATCTGCTCGGTGCAATAAGTCTTAAGCAGCTCCTGAGCCATGGCAAACATAAAAATCTGTAATATCTGCCAACTTATGTGATGATCTGTAAAAAAATAATATTAGGTTCCTTCTTACATCCCATTTTTGGATAAGCAAACAAAAAACATTGAAATGACGAACAAAGACATTTTCTAGTATTTAAAATCAGCTTTTAAGTTTTAAAATTTTTGAATTCGATTAATCCCGAGGAAGAAAAATCAGGCTACAAACTTTAAACAAGTGTTTTTCACATAGTCAAAAAGTTTAATTTAAGCTAGTACGAATGTTAACTAAATATTAGAAATACATACTGGTAGCACATTGACAGGCCTGGAGAGCTGTAATGGCTGAGAATCCTTACATCTTTGCTAGATCAATAAGCCCAATGTCCCATAAAAGCTTGAAACAGGCTTTAACCATATTAATTTCATAGTGTCCTTGTCCTGTAACAGAAAAAATATACTATATAGCTTGAACAAGGCTTTAACCAGAAGAAATATACTATACTGCTTGAACAAGGCTTTAACCATATTAATTTCATAGTGTCCTTGTCCTGTAACAGAAAAAATATAATATATAGTCAACACGCATACATATATATTGCGCTAGTGCAAAATCAATATTATATTATCGTTAAGTTAACCTGCTTTTTCAATATACTTCTATATAATGTTGCACTTAACAATAATGTTCCTATACAAGACGACATAACTCTTTCTTTAGTTGCAGATGGGGTTATCAAATTAAAAACGAATATACAAAACTGAGACAGAAACCAAGTCTTTATTTTTTTCTGATTTTATATGCACACATGATGATATAGTTCAAACAGCAATTTGCTGAAATTTCAATGCTAAACCCCTGTATTAATAATGTGCATCCAGATGGTTACAGTGATGCAAAGTTTGACCCAGACAAATATCAGATGTGGGTACAGCTACTTAATGGTCTGTTGAGGGAACTAGCCAGAATATTGGATGTTTCATATTCAGTTTTGTTAATAGTTTGAGTATTTCAGGCAATAACATTTATAAATTATCGATAACTTTGATCCAACTTACTTACATCCATTACTACACTGAAAAGTTTTCAAAATTATCACCAGTAAATTAACTACAGAACAACTGGATTTGGTGAAAACTGAAGAACAAAGAGATCGCTTTTGTTTACCTTTAGGATATTGTCAACCAGGTTAACTCATTGATGGTTGTCAATGCCCATTTTCATCTCTTACCAACTCATGGTAATAAACTGTTATTACAGAGATACCGGATAGGGAGTTATTTTCGCGATTTTCATTAAATAAGGTATACGAAATATTTTGGCGGTTCATATATTGACGAATTGAAATATTTTATCAAAACCTATCAAAGCACTTTAAAATTGGCGGAATTTATTTTGTTCTATCCGCGAAAATTACCCGCTATACGGTATGTCTCGCCTTTTTGTCATTTTATTTATGCAAATGTTGAAATCAAAATAGCAATACTTTAACATTTTACATAAGTTATGCAAATATTAAAAGTAAATGAACCATAGCTGAGGTATATGGCCAAACAATCTCGTAAATGAGATGAGCAATTGCTAATAAAACTGCATTCCAAATACATATGACTTATTATAAGACGTTCCATTTAAACAAACAAAAACACAAACATTGACTTGTCAACTTGGATGGGGCTATATAATCTCCATGGAAACGATACATGGAAATGCCAATAAATTTGCAAACCAAATATTATTGACTTAAAATATTAGCAGTTTATCTTCAACTGATCTAATCACAAACTTATACATGTAAACTACGCAAAAGTTTCAAAGTCGATAGACCATGACTGAGGGGACAGGGCCAAATTTTATCCATTGAAATGAGAAGCTCCAATGATTATTAAACTCAAAACTAAATAACATTAGCCTACCACTTATGGTTCCCCTTGAACTGACCTCATCACAAACAAATACATGTTTACTTAGCAAAATTTTCAGTCAATAGACCATGACCAAGGGGTGGATCCAAATTACATCTATGGAATAAATTTTCAGTCAATAGACCATGACCAAGGGGTGGATCCAAATTACATCTATGGAAATGAGATATGCCAGTGCTTATACAACTGCGTACCAAAAATCATTGACCTAACACTAGTGGTTCCCCATTATGTGACCGATTCACAATCTAATACATGTAAAATAAACAAAAGTTTCAAAGTCAATAGACCATCACTGAGGTGGCAGGTTCAAATAATAAAATGCATCTTATTGACAGTTTAGTAACACATTGATAATAAACTCCCTCCGTATTTACATTATGGGCACATGATTTCTTAATTTCACTAATTCTTCTTGCTTTATGCCCAAATTTATATACAATCTTTCAATCAGTTTAATTGAAGTCTGGAGCTGGCATGTCAGTTAACTGCTAGTAGTCTGTTGTTATTTATGTATTATTGTCATTTTGTTTATTTTCTTTGGTTACATCTTCTGACATCAGACTCGGACTTCTCTTGAACTGAATTTTAATGTGCGTATTGTTATGCGTTTACTTTTCTACATTGGCTAGAGGTATAGGGGGAGGGTTGAGATCTCATAAACATGTTTAACCCCGCCGCATTTTTGCGCCTGTCCCAAGTCAGGAGCCTCTAGCCTTTGTTAGTCTTGTATTATTTTTAATTTTAGTTTCTTGTGTACAATTTGGAGTTTAGTATGGCGTTCATTATCACTGAACTAGTATATATATTTGTTTAGGGGCCAGCTGAAGGACGCCTCCGGGTGCGGGAATTTCTCGCTGCATTGAAGACCTGTTGGTGACCTTCTGCTGTTGTCTGTTCTATGGTCGGGTTGTTGTCTCTTTGACACATTCCCCATTTCCATTCTCAATTTTATAATATATGAACATAAATGTTGAAAAAAAAATTTCTATGTAAGTGCTTGCCGAGCTTTTCTCCTGTTCAGCAGAGAGAACAAAAAAAGTTACATACAAATGTACAAATATAGTTTTATCCTGCAATTTACATCAGACAATTGAAACTTTAATTATAAAAATTCAATTCTTCTAACAAATCGATTGATTGATTGATTGTTGGTTGCTTAACGTCCAGTGGCAAATATTTCATGCATATTCTGGACGAGAACAAGGTAGGTTATGTAATAGGGGCGTCCGGGATCAAGGTCGGAGAAATTTAGACTGCCACGGGAAATGAGGGTATATTGGATAGGGACAGAAATTTAGTCTTGCAACAGGTCACCTACGGACCCCTCAAAGAGTTGTTGCAAGGGTTCTTAACGTGCAAAGACCGTGGCACTCTCTTTACACGAGGTATCGGATTTAACGTCCCCATTCTGACCGGACGTGGCTGCAAATTTGTACATCCCGCACAGCCAAACGGACGCCCCACTTTAGCAAGGGTTTTACTGCCGGTCGGAGGAAGACCAATGGTGACCATACTTCTATTCCCCAGTCACCCTTGGGGGCCCTCTAACAAATCGACATCTATAGTTTAAACGCGGACCGCGAAGAGGACCCCATAATGAACTGTTACGCGAAAAGAAATATCCACAATACCGCTTGCCCAACATTGAAGTGGGGAAACAAGATACTTTATTTGTATAAATATAAAACAAATAAAGCAAAATAAAAAACCTGTTATTTGTTAAGAAGTTGGATGATTGCAGAATAATTTTTTGTCCAATATATGATCTACCTACATTCTTATTTTTAAATGCGGAACAAAGAAAACATACAGTACATATTATTATCACTGAACACAAATTTAATCTTATAATTGTTACTTTAATTGTAGAAAATATTTGGAGAAAGTATGTGTCGAATTGTAAAACTTTATTATGAAGAAATATTATTTTACAGATATCTCATTTCATGCCCAAAAGAGGTGATTTTTATTTCAAACATGTACCAGATTCCAGTCCCGGAGAAATTGAGAAATAGCATCATGCATGAACAAAATATTACAACATAATATAAAGTTATTACTGAAAAACATGAATATGAAACATGCTTCAAATTGACGAGGAAGCCAAGTCTACATGAATTTACAAGTCAACTCCTACATAGTAAAGAAAAAAAAAAACCAGTTTGCCGAGGATGAAAATAGAAGAGGGGTTTTGATTGATTGTTGGTTGCTTAACGTCCAATGGCAAATATTTCATGCATATTCAGGACGAGAACAAATTAACAATAAATACAATAGGTAGGTTCTGTAACAGAGGCGTCAGGGATTAATGCCGGAGAAATTTAGACTGCCACGGGAAAAGAGAGTATATTGGATAGGGACAGCAATTATGCCTTACAACAGGTCACCTACGGACCCCTCAGAGAGTTGTTGCAAGGGTTCTTAACGTGCATTATTGTCATTTTGTTTATTTTCTTTGGTTACATCTTCTGACATCAGACTCGGACTTCTCTTGAACTGAATTTTAATGTGCGTATTGTTATGCGTTTACTTTTCTACATTGGCTAGAGGTATAGGGGAGGGTTGAGATCTCATAAACATGTTTAACCCCGCCGCATTTTTTGCGCCTGTCCCAAGTCAGGAGCCTCTAGCCTTTGTTAGTCTTGTATTATTTTTAATTTTAGTTTCGTGTGTACAATTTGGAGTTTAGTATGGCGTTCATTATCACTGAACTAGTATATATATTTGTTTAGGGGCCAGCTGAAGGACGCCTCCGGGTGCGGGAATTTCTCGCTGCATTGAAACCTGTTGGTGACCTTCTGCTGTTGTCTGTTCTATGGTCGGTTTGTTGTCTCTTTAACACATTCCCCATTTCCATTCTCAATTTTATAGAGCGTGGCACTCTCTATACACGAGGCATCGGATTTAACGTCCCCATTCTTACCGGACGCGGCTGCAAATGTGTACATTCCGCACAGCAAAACGAACGGCCCACTTTGGCAAGGGTTCAACTGCCGGTCGGAGGAAGACCAATGGTGACCATACTTCTATTCCCCAGTCACCCTGTAAAGAGAGTGACACGTTTTTTTGCAAGTTAAGAACCTTTGCAACAACTCTTTGAGTGGTCCGTAGGTGACCTGTTGCAAGGCTAAATTTCTGTCCCTTACCAATATACCATCATTTCCCGTGGCAGTCTAAATTTCTCCGACCGTAATCCCAGACGCCTCTCTTACAAAACCTACCAATTGTATTTATTGTTAATTTGTTCTCGTCCTGAGTATGCATGAAATATTTGCCACTGGACGCTAAGCAACCAACAATCAATCAATCAATTTAGATTTTTTCAAAGGACAACTAAAAGAGGCATTAGAGTTGAGAAATATTGCTACTGATGTTGTAGATGATATCAAGGTTAACCACATGTAACGTAAGATACAAACTAGCATATGGACAAGTACTTTGCACAACACTCTATCATACTAATAACAAAGTGCCCATGAAAAAAATAATCAGTCAACCTACCGTGGCGCTTGTATTTTGGTCGCCATTTTTATGCATTGGAAGTTTAGCACGTCACGTAGGTAACCGATTCTATATCAAATCAGTATAATGAATGGATGGTATATTATACCATCCCCAATATACCCTCATTTCCCGTGGCCATCTAAATTTCTCCGACCTTAATCCCGGAAGCCCCTATTACAGAACCTACCAATTGTATTTATTGTTAATTTGTTCTCGTCCTGAATATGCATGAAATATTTGCCACTGGACGTTAAGCAACCAACAATCAATCAATATTATACCATCCAGTCATTATACGACTTATGATGGAGCAAGGCTTATTTTAGGCTTTAGGCTTGAATGTGAGACAACACCTTAACAGTTGTTTCCAAAGACAAGTGAAAAGAATAATTTGATGTTTTATCGACCCCCCCCCCCCCCTTTTTTCCCTGCACAAAAAAGAACAAAAGTGGAATAATAACCTTGATGATGGTTATGGGAGGAACGGCTAATATGTCATGAAGAGTGGCATAATTTGGATAAACATTTTGTTGGATTTTTTTTATATTTTTTATTCTATAAAAGTCAACACTTTCATAATTAACTTAATTAAGAAGCGAACGGTTTTGATATCGACAAATTGTAAATCTGTTATCTTTGATGATGAAGCAGACAGAGATCGTAATATGTCATCTCCGCAAAATTTAATAAGGTAAAGGTCAATTATCCAATAAATACCAACTTGTGTGTACAGCTGCTTGGGTTGTTGGAACAGTAACCGACACAGTTGGTACACCAGGTCTGGGTGCAACACTTGTTTTAGTAGTACCCATCAATGTCATCATTACCAACCCCCAAGGGTGACTGGGGAATAGAAATATGGTCACCATTGGTCTTCCTCCGACCGGCGGTAAAACCCTCGCTAAAGTGGGGCGTCCGTTTGGCTGTGCGGGATGTACAAATTCGCAGTCACGTCCGGTCAGAATGGGGACGTTAAATCCGATGCCTCGTGTAAAGAGAGTGCCACGCTCTTTGCACGTTAGGAACCCTTGCAACAACTCTTTGATTGGTCCCTAGGTGACCTGTTGCAAGGCTAAATTTCTGTCCCTATCCAATATATCCTCATTTCCTGTGGCAGTCTAAATTTCTCCGACCTTAATCCCGGAAGCCCCTATTACAGAACCTACCTATTGTATTTATTGTTAACTTGTTCTCGTCCTGAACATGCATGAAATATTTGCCACTGGACGTTAAGCAACCAACAATCAATCATCATTACCATTGGTATCACGAGCAACGGTATGGCTAAAAAGGGGAGAAGTCCAAATCTGATCCTGTGCCAAATCCAGAACCATTCACAAATGAAGTTTCTAAAAACAAGAAACAAATGATTATTTTATGTAACGCCAAGATAAATTGATGATTTTTTGTAAGTGTTTTTGTTAATTTTATCTCCTTACCCTTTCTGGATACTTGGAATAACCAGAGTTTTTTTTTTCAGTTTCATGCGTGTTTCTTTTTTTACAAGTTTGTCGTTGGCGTATTTGACTTCTTTAATTTACATTAAACATATAAAATGTGGACTCTTCATTTCATTGGACTCGTATATTCCAAATTTCCTTCAACAATAAGCACGATACATATATTTCACAACTTTACGCATATCCAAGGTGTTAAAAACTTACAATTGTAAACACATATAAAAAAATGTTTGCGCCTAACACAGAAAAGTGTAAATTAGACGACTATATACCAAAGTAGATTAACCGGTTCAATATGGGGATCCCCCAAGGTTGACTTGGGAATAAAAGAATGATTAATTGGTCTTCTTCCGACCGGCACTTAAATTCCTGCCAAAGTTGGGCGTCTGTTTGGCTGTGCGGGATGTACGGACTTGTATGTGTGTTGTTTACAGTAGTCACAATTTTATTGACCTTAACTAGTTTTACTGTCCAATATCGAGTACTTATTTCATCTCGTTCTAAGGTACAAATGGTTTGCCTTTACATTATCACTGTTGGTTTTTGTACAATGTCAGAAATCTTTGGTTTTGATTCTACTTTTGGAGTGTGTACTATTTGATTCTAATTAAAGGTTTTCATAATTGTCCGATAACTTTGGTTTAGCATATGCTATTGCTATATCTGTGTCTAATTGCATTTTTTGTGGTCTAATTTTTATTTTCAACTTAGCTTACTCAATGTCCTTCTACGAGAAAGAACATTTGCTCAATATCAGTAGTGACAGCAACCTTTTCCTTTCTAAATCTTATCAAGACTCATGGTAAGTTGTTGGTCAACTATGGTCTAGTTAAAAGAACATACTCAAAGACAACTTTTATTTTGCCAGGCTTCTTTGAAGGGTAAACTTCTAATATCGGTAAGTTCCAGAATTCTATTCCTCGTTTAAGTGGTTGAGCAACTTTTGCATGTCCATTTCTAAATATATTGTCCATACATACAATGCAATGTTCTAGCTTTCTAGGATTGCGGCGTAGGTTAGCCTTTAGCTTCTTAGCCCTAACAATGTCTGTTGAAAGTTGTTTTGTAGTGTCGATCGGTTGTTTTTGAATGGAAGTGGAGCACTCCAATTACCACTGTCTGTTTTGATAAAACCTGGATCCATTATTTTTTGGAATTGTCAATCTTCTATAGATGGACCAACCTTGTCAGCATTATTAGTTATAACAAATGTATAAGTGTGGCAGTTTTAACTTTTGTTCTCTTTATATGCTTGTACATTGTAAGTTCAAAACATTTGCATCACCAAGGGCGACTGGGGAATAGAAAAATGGTCACCATTGGTCTTCCCCCGACCGGCAGTAGAACCCTTGCCATAGTGGGGCATCCGTTTGGTTGTGAGGGATGTACAAATTTGCAGCCACGTCAATTCAGAATGGGGACGTTAAATTCGATGCCTCGTGTAAAGGGAGTGCCACGCTCTTTACACGTTAAGAACCCTTGCAACAACTCTTTGAGGGGTCCGTAGGTGACCTGTTGCAAGGCTAAATTTCTGTCCCTATCCAATATACCCTCATTTCCCGTGGCAGTCTAAATTTCTCCGACCTTAATCCCGGATGCCTTTATTACAGAACCTACCTATTGTATTTATTGTTAATTTGTTCTCGTCCTGAATATGCATGAAATATTTGCCACTGGACGTTAAACAACCAACAATATATCAAGACATTTGCAATCATTTTAATTTCAATCAGAAGTGAAAGTCATCAATAATAAATATATAACAAACCAACAAATCTACCAGAAGATAAAAACATGCATTATATGTATGTATATCTTGGTGAGAATCTGTGTTTCAAAATTCCCCTTCCTTGTGCCTAATTCACACTTATTATTAATTATTGAACGTACTTCTTAATAACTACCCACAATATATTTAATAAACCATTTTCCGAGGCCCAGTCATAATTGTAATTGTCTTTCTGTGTTATTCATATTTTTGCCTCTGTGACATATTAAAAAATCATCAACGTACAATGCACCTTCAATATTACTATTCAAAACTGCAACAAGACTGTTTATTTTAAGACTAAATAATGTAACAAATAAAATACTGCCCTGATAATAAGAACAAGTTGTACTGTATCGTTCTGCTCTAGCTTAGGGTCAATAAACTTAAAATCGGGGTCGCTGTCTACAGTACTTGCAACCTTAGGCGTTACTATATTAAAGATCAGTCAGCGGTCATCGATCCGTCACCGATCAGTCAGATTTTTAGACTACGTTCCTGACTACGTTCCTATGGTCAACAAAGAAATTCCTTGCAAATGGAGGTGTTAAAGATGTCATGCCTGTTCAATACTATGAAAAGCTGACACAATATTTACAAGTGAATGAACCACAAGCAGAATCACCTGACAAACTTGCAAGAATTCAACCTATTTTAGAATGTGTTCTTGAATGATGTCGTGTAGCAAATAAACCTCCGATGAACCAACGCATTGACGAGGCAATGATTTCATACAAGGGTTCAACCGTTGATTTGCTGCAAAGCAGTATGATCCATCAAAGCCAGTATGTGGGGTATCATTAACTCAATCTTTATTCTGTAATCATCTCGTACTGAAAAAGAAAACTTGATGCTAACTATCTAATACTTATGAACATTATTTTAATTGGCAATAAAACAGTTTCACTTTTAATTGGATCTAGAATACACGAACTTAATGTCTATTCGGGCTATGTTACACTTCTCAGCATGACGTTGCAATGCAAGATCAGTACAAAACTTCCAACTGTGGTGTATGTAATGAAGGAGTTGGTTCACTAACCAGTGATTTTCCTACCCTTTTCGAATGGGGCCTAGTCCCAAGGCAATTGGGAAAAATGTGTCGTATAACATATTTAACATCTATTTATAACAAATTGCAAACAGTTGTTATGATGTGCTGGGATAAGTTGATGGTACTTTCAAATATAACAATCTTTGACAACATTGTAATAGGCCCATGGAAATCTGCTTTCATACTTAAATGAACCAAATTTTATTGCATCCTTAGAAAACATTCTTGTTTATTTTATTTTTCCATTTATCCATGGCCTATTTGACGGAAAGTTCAAGGTTATTTTTCCCAATTTCCTCAATCACTTTCTCCACGAAGTTGAATAGGTTTAATTTTCTTTAAAAATCTGTTTATTTCTTGCACTAGTTTCCACGAATAGTATTCTTCTTTGCTTGTCCACTGGTGAAAATTTTGAAAATATATTGCATTATCAGAAGAAATTAAAGGGTTTGGTCAACTGACCAACAGCTGGTCAAACATTATAAGTCCATCAATTCAGGCCAGCTTATATTATCAGTTAAGGATAGTCTGTGATGTCATGATATATATCCTGTATATTCATTGTTTTTTTTTATCAAATTGGTGAAAGATGATATATGATATATTGGAAGCACAATAATTAAAGGGTGTTGGCTGCTGTTTCAAAATAACACACATTTTAAAAGACAGAACATTGATAGTACTGTTGTACAAGCTAAAAAAGGACAAAATGAAGGGGCAACATCCTTATGTTTTTTATATAAAGCCATTGAAAATTCAATTTGCAGGAAATGATTCACTGTAAATTTTTCATCGGTTTAACATCGGCACCTTTTTTTCTATCAAAAAGTATGAAAAAATAACAAGAATTTTATAACAATTATTATTAACATTTTCAAAAATGCCTTTTTGTACTATATTTTATAAATTTATGAAAGGAAAAAAAGGGATAAGCAGGCAAATTTTCATTTTTTAATGGCACTACACTAATAAAGCAAGATGATTCCCAATATCTGACAAAAAGTCAAAACCAATATCAGCTATTTTCCTTTAAGATAATAGAATTCAATGATTATTCATTTCATTAGCAGTTTTTTTACTATACCTTATCTTAAGGTTATTCCATTTTTTTCACAGGCACTAGCTTGTTTCCTTGTGCCAAGGACGGATAAATCAAGGGAAATCCTGGCCCACACCTCCATCTTTTTCATCGTTGGATTTCCCATTTCCCCCCTCCTCTCTTTGTAGCAGTTAATCAAATTTACTACATCAGAATGGAACCAAGCTGAAAAAAATACAATATGTGAATACAATTATTGGTTTTCACAAAAATAAAAAAAAATATTTTATTCACCTGGGATTATTATTAGTTACATTATGTGTGCTAGTGACCTCATACAACATATATGGGGTGAGAGCAAAGCTTATAATTGAATCCCCATAATGGCATTTAATGACCCCATATACAATGTATGAAGTCACTAGCATACTGTGTAATGCATTTATCTTACCTACTGCACATCAAAGCTATACTTTGCAGATTAAATTTATTATTATTTTAAGTTCAAAAATTTATTATGGAACATTGTTAATTTGAAACATTTTGAGTAGGAGTCTCTGAATACTGAAATATAAAACAGCTAATTGAATGAATTCCTTTATACAAATGCAGCTTTTCACAGTCTGTGGCAAACTGTTGAAGGGTTTGTCTGACCCATAAAGAAATTTTCTACTATATACTTAACCAAACATGTAGCCCTAGACACTTACACAGATTTTAATATTTATTCTGACTTAATTGATGACTTATACTGAGAACTAGGGGAAACAACTCTTTTTATGATCTCCCAGTACATCAATATGTAAATGTCACATATTCTACTTTTAAATAAGAAATCTACTTTTTATGAAAAACTGCCACTTGTGCAATGACATAAAGAAACATAAGTTGATTTTAACAAATTATGATAACCTCAGATTTCAGAAAGATTATAAATCTATTTTGTTGTTTGTAATGTCAATTTCATAAACATATTTTTTGTCGATTCACTATTCATGTACAGTGATTATTAGAGAGTTCCGAATGAAAATGACGCCAATAACTTGACAAAATCTGTGTTGAAATTTTGTGGAAATATTTCTAATTTGGTGAGTTTTTTGTATTGAAATTATTGTATAAACCTTCCGTAACTTGTCTGAGTTGTATTGCATAATTTAAGAACTTTATTCAGTGAATATAATTGTCAAAGTCCTCTCAGACGCATGTTGTATTTCTATAAATAGATATTTCACAGGTTGTAAAGTGCGAATCGATAATTAGATTTTTGTGTCAATGATGTTTCATTGATTTGTGGTTAATATTGTTTTTATGTATTTTCACTGGGTAAAACAAGATGTTTACAATTTTTGGTATATATACATTTGTTAATTGTTCTCTGGATAACATGTATTTTGCATGTTTTGAACTTTTATTATTCAAGTGAATGACAGTATTTTTCTGTTTTCTTTTCAGTAAATCGTATTTACCGTATTTAGAGTATGACGTATTTGTATGGAACGTATTCGTATTGAGGAATTAAATATGGAACGTTATGATGTATTGAACTTTATTATAATATATCACTGTGTTTACTGTGTTCACTGGATATAATAAAGATTAATAAACTTTCTCTGGAATACGCATTTGCCTTAGTATATTTCCACACCCTAAGTTTCTAGCCAACACATTATTTACAAATTAGAACTCTTTATAGTCTAAGATGGATGACAAACAAGATATTGTGGATGAAAAACATGAGAGAACACTTACTGAAAAGGGACTAGAGTATACATTGACTTTGAAACAGGCTGAACGATCAAGATTGATTAAGGTTTTAACTGTTACAAGTAATGATTTACAAACTTTGATGCAACGTTCAACAGACCCAAATGAAGTTAAACCTACATATTCTAAGTGGTTGTCTGAATATGAGGAACTATTAAATATTCATGATCAGTATCAAAAGCTTACTGAAAATCCTAGCGAAAAACAACTTGACGATGCATGGTTTCAAGAAAGACATGATAAATTTATCTCTTCAAAACAATCTGCACAGCAGTGGTTTTCCGTTAACAGTCAGAAGCCAGCTCGATCCGTAAAATCTCATAGAAGTTCTAGATCCGGGAGTTCTAGAAGCAGTTCCGTTTCAAGTCAAATATCCATGGCAAAACTTAAAGAAGAGCAGCGGAAGGCTGAACTTTTAGCACGTGAAAAGTCTCTTGAAGAAAAGAAATTTATCGAAGAAGAAAAATTAAAGTTAAGATTTAAAGAAGAGGCACTTGAAATTAAAACGGAGTTACAAGTAACTGACGCAAAAACACGAGTGATAGAAGAATTAGAAAGAAGCATGTTAGAGGACCAGCAACTTGAGCAAATTATGGTCAAAGATAAACAGAGCGATAAAGTCGACAATTCACAAAAAGATACTGAAAATTCGTTATTGAACCCTACCGTTCCGGCATTCATTCCGGAAGTAAAAAAGGAACGGTTAGCGTTTGAAACTAAAAGAACACGCAAAACATTTCAAAGTGAACAAGATGACGATAAACCCCCTCCTGTTGAAGCAAAGAACAATATTATTGATTACAATGCGCAATATTCAATTGCTCGTGAGCTTAATAAGCCCAAGGCTGATATACAGAAATTTGATGGCAGCCCTATGAACTATAAGGGATTTATAAGACAATTTAATGCACGTGTTGAAACAAACACTGATTCTTTCGAATAACGAATTAACTTCTTGCTACAATTTACAATCGGCGAACCGCATAGAATAGTTCTTGGTTTCTCACACTTGGACGCTAAAATAGGGTATACAGCTGCTTTGGACGAGTTCAAAGACAGGTACGGCGACCCCGACATAATAGCACATTCATACGTACAGCGTGCAATGAACTGGCCCTTTATAAAGGCAGATAACTCAAAAGCCCTAGATGACTTTGCAATATTCTTGCAAGAGTGCATGTACGCCGTAAATTATGTAGATGCGGCAAAAGTGTTAGAGTATTCAGAAAATTTAAAACTCTTGATACAGAAACTTCAATTTTATATGCAAGAAAAGTGGAGGAATGTAGTATACGAGACAAAAAGTCGCAAAAATATCGTTACATTCAGTCAATTAGTAGAATTTGTGAAAAAGGAAGCTAAGAAGGCAAACGATCCTGTTTACGGCAAAGACGTTTTAAACACACAAATAGGAAAAAATGTGAAAAGATTACAAGAAAATAACATGAAATCTAGATCTCAAGGATCTAAAACAGCTGTAACTGTAACTCCTGAACCCAAGGCAAGTACATCTAGTGTAGGTCAGCAAAATGAAACATCGTCTGCTCGATACAGAAATGCATTTTTTAAGCCGTGTATCTATTGTGAAAACGCAACTCATTCTCTGAACAAGTGTGACAAAATCATAAAACAGTCACTGAAAGATAGATATACATTTCTTAAATCGAAGGGCGTTTGTTTCTCATGTTTGAAGTACGGACACCAGAAAATGTCATGTCGTCAGAAATCGTCCTGTACAGTATGTCGAAAGGAACATCCGTCTATATTGCATGTTGAACCTCGAGATCAGAGTCAAACTAGTCAGCAGTCAGAAAGCGATCAGTGTCCGGAAGTTAAGAACTCTACTACGTTTATGGGAGCTGGAAATAGCCTTCGCCAGGCGCTGCCGATATTGCCAGTCAGGGTAAAATCAATTAACAGTGACAATTACATTGAGACGTATGCTTTTCTTGATACAGGCAGTACTGCAACTTTCTGCACAGAAAACATTATTCGTAGCCTTAATATAGAAGGTAAGAAAACGAAACTCAGTTTGGTTACTATGGGACAAAGTGCCGTCCATGATTGCTATGTGGTCACAGGTTTGGAAATCAGCAACTTGTGCGGTAATGATGTAATTAGTCTACCACCGGTATTTTCGCAGGAAACTCTACCAGTTACTAGTAATGACATAGTTTTTATTGAGAATATTCAGAAGTGGTCACATTTACGAGATATACCATTACAAAGGATCGAAAGTGATCACATTGGTTTGTTAATCGGAATCAATGTACCAAAAGCTATGGAACCGTGGAATGTTGTTCCAAGTATAGGAAATGGTCCATTTGCTGTAGAAACTTTGCTAGGTTGGGTAATCAATGGCCCTTTAAACGTGTCTACTGATGATAAGCCATGCAAGGTCGCTTCTTGTAACCGTATCGACGCTACAAGTGTTTCGCTGGAAGATCAAATTAGGAATCATTTCAACCATGATTTCAATGAGAAAACAATCGACGATGTTGTTGCTCCTTCGAAGGAGGACCGTAGATTTCTAGAACTTGTTTCGGAGTCAATTATGTTAAAAGACGGACATTACGTCGTGAATTTACCGTTCAAGTCAAAGGATAACAAAATGCCCAATAACAGGCGACAAGCGGAACAGAGATTAATGCTACTTTCTAGACGTTTTGAAAGAGACGAAACATTCCGTGATGAGTATGTTACCTTTATGAACAAGGTTATCGGCGATGGATTCGCTACAGAGGTTTCCATTGATGACTTAGCGAAGAAAGACAATGACGTGTGGTTTTTGCCTCATCATGGAGTTTTCCACCCTAGAAAGAAGAAAATAAGAGTCGTGTTTGATTGTGCGGCTAAATTTCAAGGTACATCCCTGAACGAGCGATTACTTCAGGGTCCTAATCTGACAAATACTTTAATTGGAACTTTGATAAGGTTTAGACAAGATGAAATCGCAATAATGGGCGATATAGACAGCATGTTTCACCAGGTGCGCGTACCGTCTAAAGATGCGAATTATCTTCGATTTTTGTGGTGGCAAGGTGGAGACTCTCGAAAGAAACCAACAGAATATCAAATGAATGTTCATCTATTTGGTGCGACATCTTCGCCTAGCTGCGTGAACTTTGCACTTAGAAAAACTACCGAAGATTGTAACGGACAGTTTAATGAAGAAGTAATAAACACTGTGCTACGTAATTTCTACGTCGATGATTGTCTCAAGTCTACAAAAAACGTTAGTAAAGCGGTGTGCTTAGTTCAAGATCTACAGTCTCTTTTGAGTCGTGGTGGATTTAGGATCGCGAAATGGATCAGTAATAACAGGGAAGTAATGCGATCAATACCAATTTCGGATATGGCGGTTGGTATCAAGGACTTAGACTTGGATCAAGATACACTTCCCATCGATAGGGCATTGGGCATTCAATGGTGCGCTGAAACAGATACTTTTCGTTTCAAAATTTCAGTAAAGGAACAACCTAAAACTAGAAGAGGCATTTTGTCGATGGTTAGTAGCGTTTACGACCCCTTAGGATTTCTTGCACCATTTGTTCTTCGTGCTAAGATGATACTTCAAGAATTGTGTAGGCTTCGCCTGGATTGGGATGACCCAATTCCACCGAAACTAGAATCTTTGTTTTCGTTATGGTTCCAAGATTTACATGAACTTTCAGATTTCAAAGTAGATAGGTGCTTACGACCAGAAAAATATGGAGAAATAAAGAATGCTCAGTTACATCATTTCTCAGACGCAAGCGAAAGCGGATACGGTACTGTTACATATCTTCGTTTAGAAAATACTTTCGGTGAAATTCATTGTTCATTTGTGATGGGAAAAGCACGCGTAACACCACTGAAGACGATAACAGTCCCACGACTTGAACTAACTGCTGCTACTGTGGCCGTCCGTACGAACAAAATGTTGTTAAATGAGTTAGAAATACCAATTGATCGGTCTATATTTTGGACGGACAGTATGTCAGTTCTACGATTCATCTTGAATGAAGATGCTAGATTTCAGACTTTTGTAGCAAATAGACTCGCTGTAATTCATGAAGGTTCTTTTACCGATAATTGGCGTTATGTGAACACCAAGCATAATCCAGCAGACCATGCTTCAAGGGGTCTTACTTCTTCTGAAATGAAAAAACGTAATTGGATGGTTGCACCTGACTTTCTATGGAAAGATGAGGACTTTTGGCCAAAGCCATCGTCAGAAAATCACGAGACAATATGTGCAAACGACCCTGAAGTTAAACAAGCAACTGTGCGAACAATCATTAAAACCGAAATTCCAGATGACAATTCTTTGGGAGTCGAGAAACTTATCGCGTATTACTCATCTTGGATGTCGTTAAAGCGAAGTGTAGCGTGGATACTTAAAGTTCGTAAGGAGTTACTTAGACGTGTCAGTAATAAGAAACAAGATAACAAAATGACACTCGTTAAAGAATCGGATTCGAAAGATTGTACTAAACGAATATCATTTCAGGATTTAAAAGACGCCGAACATTCAATTCTAGTTTATGTGCAGAGACACGAATTCACTGATGAGATTAACACTCTTTCCAATAACCGAACAGTCAAGGCTACAAGTAATATCCGGAAACTCGACCCAGTTTTAGATGGCGATCTTTTACGTGTAGGAGGACGTTTAATAGAGTCAAAAATGCCGGAAAACTGTAAACATCCGATTATATTACCAAAGGGTCACCACATCTCTGAATTGATTCTTAGACAAATACACATTGATTTACAACACAGTGGTAGAAATCATTTGCTAGCTCACCTTCGTGAAACTTATTGGTTGATAAATGCACCCTCAGCTGTGCGAAAATTGATATCAAAATGTGTTGTGTGTCGTCGCTTAAGTGCGCCCGTAGGTGAACAAAAGATGGCTAATTTGCCATCAGATCGTATTACGCCGGATGAACCACCTTTCTCGAGAGTAGGAGTAGATTATTTTGGTCCTTTCGAAGTAAAACAACGTAGATGTCGTATCAAACGCTATGGTGCGATTTTTACTTGCCTGTCTAGTAGAGCTATTCACTTGGAGGTAGCTGCATCTTTAGATACTAGTTCATATATTAACGTTTTACGACGATTCATTGCTCGTCGTGGTCAAGTAGAAAAGATCAGATCTGACAACGGCACGAACTTCGTTGGCGCAGAGCGCGAACTTAAGAGCGCATTAAGTGAATGGAATTTGAATCAGATTGAGAATGCGATGCTACAAAAGAACATAGATTGGCAGTTTAATCCTCCGGCAGGTTCGCATTTCGGAGGTGTATGGGAGAGGTTGATCAGAAGTGTACGCAAGACAATGAATAGTGTTATTAGAGAACAAGTTTTAGACGATGACGGTCTGAATACAGTTTTTTGTGAGATAGAATCAACTCTCAATAGTAGACCGATTACGATGAATTCAGATGACCCAAGTGATTTGGAAGCGCTGACGCCAAATCATCTGTTGCTTATGAAACGCAAAGCTTACTTACCTCCTGGACTATTCAGTAAAACAGACAATTATTGCCGTCGAAAATGGAGACAAATTCAGTACATTGCAAATCTATTCTGGAGTCGTTGGGTTCGAGAGTACCTTCCCATGTTACAAGAACGTCAGAAATGGCATAAACAGAGGAGAAATTTAATGGTTGGGGACATTGTGATTGTGGTTGACTCAAATGCTCCGAGAAATTCATGGCCCATGGGGCGGATTAATGAAATAATTCCAGACCGCAACGGACTCGTGCGTCAAGTGAAAGTAAAGATCGGAAACAATGTACTTACTCGTCCGGTAGATAAATTGTGTACTCTTTTAGAACTTGATTAACATTTATCTTGTCAATCTAATATTAGTCCAAGAACTTTAGTTAGTTGTAGAAAGTGAACTCAAACGTTATGAACACTATTGTTACATAATTTTGCTTATTTTGTTGAGATGCATATTTTTTATTGCTGATTTAGGTGTAATTGTTCCGCACTGGCTATACAATTAGGGAGCTGGTATGTAATGTCAATTTCATAAACATATTTTTTGTCGATTCACTATTCATGTACAGTGATTATTAGAGAGTTCCGAATGAAAATGACGCCAATAACTTGACAAAATCTGTGTTGAAATTTTGTGGAAATATTTCTAATTTGGTGAGTTTTTTGTATTGAAATTATTGTATAAACCTTCCGTAACTTGTCTGAGTTGTATTGCATAATTTAAGAACTTTATTCAGTGAATATAATTGTCAAAGTCCTCTCAGACGCATGTTGTATTTCTATAAATAGATATTTCACAGGTTGTAAAGTGCGAATCGATAATTAGATTTTTGTGTCAATGATGTTTCATTGATTTGTGGTTAATATTGTTTTTATGTATTTTCACTGGGTAAAACAAGATGTTTACAATTTTTGGTATATATACATTTGTTAATTGTTCTCTGGATAACATGTATTTTGCATGTTTTGAACTTTTATTATTCAAGTGAATGACAGTATTTTTCTGTTTTCTTTTCAGTAAATCGTATTTACCGTATTTAGAGTATGACGTATTTGTATGGAACGTATTCGTATTGAGGAATTAAATATGGAACGTTATGATGTATTGAACTTTATTATAATATATCACTGTGTTTACTGTGTTCACTGGATATAATAAAGATTAATAAACTTTCTCTGGAATACGCATTTGCCTTAGTATATTTCCACACCCTAAGTTTCTAGCCAACACATTGTTTGTATTATTAATATGGTTGTCAAAATATTGTTACTGTTTGTTTCATACATAAACCTCTTTTTAAGGCTAACTGATATAAAATACAATTGTAGATGTATTGAATTGTAATTGAAGTGTTATATTATGTAAATGGTATCAGGATACACTTTAAATATAAATTATCTTATTCAATATCTATCTGTATTGTATTAAGTCACTAGCACACTGTGTAACAAATTCATTTTACCTACTATCTTAATATTTGGTATTTATACTAGTGGCCTTGACAAAAACAAATGCCAAAAATAAAAAAAATGTAAGCTGTAAATGTGTTCTTGTACTATGAACAACAAAATTATTTATATGTAAAAATTATTTCCGTTTTCCATTACTGTACAAAATATTTCATTTACCCGTGTAAATTATTCTATTTGGCGGCATTTTGTTCAAGGTTTACATCGTTAAATGGCCGCATTTTGTTCAAGGTTATGGTTGACTAAATTCAGACTTTCTGAAATTGTTTATTATCTCAACCCTTAGTTTATTGATTTTGTATAACATTGTGTCATAGATCAAGTTTATTCTTTCAGTGTATATTCACTTGTTTGTGTTCACATGTCTTTTGTTTGAGTAAAGCCATTTCACTTGATATTTTTAGTGTCTATTTCTATGTTGTGAATTACGCTGTTGTATCAGGTGAAGGTCGGTACCTATTGAAACGTTTAAATTGCTGTTTGCACCTGTCCTTAGTCAGGAACCTGATGTTTAGTGGTTGTCGTTTGTGGATGTGGTTCATAAAGGTTTCTCGTTTCTCATTTTTTATATAGATTAGACCGTTGGTTTTCCAGTTTGAATGATTTTACACTAGTCATTTTTTGGGGCCATTTATAGCTTGCTGTTCGGTGTGAGTCAAAGCTTCGTGTTGAAGACCGTACTTTAATTGACCTATAATGGTTTACTTTTACAAATTGCGACTTGAATGGATAGTTTCTCATTTGCACTCATACCACATCTTGTTATATCTATTTATGAATTTATTTCAATCGTTCATCTACAATTTCTTTGTCTTGATAATTACATTACATGTATATTTCATTATAATACGTTATTTTAATTGGCAATCTCAGGTCATTCTGAAATCAACATTCATTTCCAAATGAAATGTAACATTCATGATAACACAAGCTTTCACCGCTGGTCAATAAAAGAAAAACTTGAAAGAAATTATGTTATCGTGATCCTATCATAAAAAGTAATAATAAGTGTTGAATACTTGTTTGAGTAATTTTATAGGGTTGTAAAAGTGTTGATCGTGTATACATTTTTAGAATGCCATGCTTCTGCACTTCAAACAAAATGTACTTCGGTCAACACTTTTACACCCGTATAAATTTACAAAAAAAGTATTCAATTCTTAATTGAAATCTTTCTGATAATCCCTCAACACCATGTTGTTTTTATAAAGGGACATAACACCACTACTAGCTGTGATTTGAAATAAATTAGGCCCGACCTTCTAACCCCATATGAAATATAAAAGGCCTCCATACAGATACTTTTAACCAATTGTATTTCTAGAAATGTAATAAAGGAGGTAAGAAGAGTGCCCATATACCCTATCAAGGTAGCCAATCAAATTGTATAATTAAACTCCAGTATAATTCATTTGGTCTTATAAGGCATAAATTTTAAATGACTTCTTAGAATGGACAATAAAATATCCTGTGCACATCAACACTTACTTGTACTCTTTTCTGCTGGTCTGACTAGACTTGGCAATTCTTTTTGCTGTTGGTTGTCTTCTTCTTTTTCTGTAAATTCACTAGAGAATCTAAGGAGACTGCATGAATTCCTCACCTGTAATCACTCATATATAAATAAATGGGGAATGTGTCCATGGGACACAGTTGGTGCCCCCACTTGCATATCATATAAAGTTATAAAGGGACATAACTGAAGAACGGTAAAAGTGACGCTACCCAAATTTGTACTTGATCTGATACTAATAAGTATTGTGTATAAGTTTCATAAAATTTGGTTGAGGCAAACTTAAGTTAGAGAACAGAAACGAAAAATTCAGCAATTTTTCCATTTGTAAAGGGGCATAACTCTAGAACGGTTAAAGTGACGCCACCAAAATTCAAACTTGATCTGTGTTTTGTGGTAAAAAGCATTGTGTGAAAGTTTCATAACATTTAGTTGAGGCTAACTTAAGTTAGAGAACGGAAACTAAAAAATCAGCAATTTTTCCATTTGTAAAGGGGCATAACTCTAGAACGGTTAAAGTGACACCACCAAAATTAAAACTTGATCTGTGTTTTGTGGTAATAAGCATTGTATATAAGTTAACACATTTGGTTGAGGCAAACTAAAGTTAGAGAACGGAAACCAACTTTGGGACGTACGTACGTACGTACGTACAGACGGACAAGGGAAAAAATTAAAGCCCCCTCCGCTACGGCGGGGGCATAAAAAAAACCCTGGAAATTGTAAGTTGTTTTACACTATATCAGCATATGATTATTCAAAATCGGGTTTTTTTTTATAACTGTTGAACATTATCTAACAAACAGCTGCGCCATGAGCGCATAATACGCCCGTCGTCTTGTGTGTAAGTTTTGTGCAATAAGGTTTTTTAAGGTGTAAGTGGCTGGCTTCCAGACCGTTTGAGACAGGACCTTATATGGAACAGAACAGTGAATTATAGAGGAGGACAAATTAGCAACATAAAAATGGATATGATGAACGAATTCCTGAACAGAGAATTCAAAGGTCAATTAAAATATATATTAAGCATCACTTAAATGAAATCTAACGATACATTAAAGCAGAAAAAACATTTATAATTACTATAATCCGTGTAATTTCCACCCTTTTAATTAAGATCATGTATAGACTGGGCGAATTAAATCGTCTAAAAGCACCGGTCAAATCACCAGAATATATCAATTGACACCATAACCAAATTGTATCCTTAAGCTGTCATTCTATGTTACATATCCATACAAACACAACAAATTAGAAACATTTACACACGTTTAACACTGGTTCTCCGTTAAAGCGCCCATTTCATGACGTTAATTTGTCCCACCGTTGTAAAGCAAAACTAACGACTTCGAATTATATACCCGTAGCTTGTAATTTCCGTTAACGGATAAAAGATCAAGCAGGACAAAATATTCAGCACAACATAGAGTGTGATATGAGTTAAATTTGATTATAAGGTTACCATAAATAATTTTGTTTATAACAATGGTCATTTATTCCAAATCATATCAGTCTGAAAAACTAAAAAAAGTTGAAAACTGCAGAGATTTGTTAAGCATGTAATCTCCGTGGAATGGTCTATTCTAAACAAACACCAATTTTGAAAATAAATTCTACATCCAACAGATCGATATCGGTGTCAACATTAAATTTTAGTACAACTTCTATCTTCAGATACACATATTATGCTTTATAAATGATGAAATCATCGAAATGTAACCTCCGTGGAACAGTTGAACGGCAAACGCCTGAATCTGACAGATAGAGGTCAATTTGTCGACAAAAAAGTACCCGTATGTAAAATGTTTACGCCCACAAACAGCGCCACCTATAATTTTTTCTACGGCGTCTTTGAGAACGATGTTCCGTTCTGTATTAAATTAAAACATTAAAGTAACTAAAACATAGAAAAGTAAGTGTATAAAACTAATTAAAAGATATATTTGCACATGACTGGTTATGCATGATACGCTGGCAATGTGCGCAATGTCCTTTAATCCAAGATTCAAAATTAGTTTGTTTCCTATGTCAAAATGGCGGATTCCAATGTTTACATTTTTCCATCGATTTGAGAGCTGACACAAATTCGTATCCAACCATTAATTTGCATATTATGTACTGTGTAGGGTAGCTTATCCAATGGGATTTACTGTTATAAAGTGGCTATACGTTACCATCCATCGTTACAAAAGTGCCATGTGTTTTGTGTGTATAGCTCAGGAATGATGTGTATTCAATATTTACGGTAAATAATCAATGTTATGTTCATTATATTCCCATGCATACACAAGTCATAACAGCAAATGCATTTTTTATAGTACTTATTAGGTAAACAGACATGTTTAACTGTCTGCTTTAGCAAAAATTCGTGTAAATAAACCCGATGGGTCGTTTTGAATATTCAAGCACAGCAGACAAACACGTGGTAGATTATTGATGTTTGTTTACCTAAATTGCACGCTGTTGTTACTAAATACTTAGAAATAACCATTATCGTGTTATTATTGTTTAACAGCAGATAAAATTAATTTTACAATTGCATTTAACTACTTTCAAGAGTTATATAATACACCTTGCCTAAGAAATAGGTCAAGCTAGGTCCAGGGACCTCCTTTACTAGGTCCTTAAAAAAGAGGCTGTAATAATGTACATGATGAAAATTACCATATTTACATTCCAGCATTTTTTTGCATTTGATATATTTCATATACATGTACATGTATGTACATAGAGAACAATAGAGTAAATGAACATACATGGGTTTAATTCCCACACAAGGTATTAATTTTAATACTCATTAGAGGTTGGAGCAAATAGGGCAGATTGCAATTGACCATAATGTAGTGTCTAAAAATGCTGATTGATGTGGCCAAGTCCTCAACATCCTTTTTTCTAAGTATACAGCAGCTCCTTTAAGGATTAGTAAGGGAACACTTTACATATAGTCCAGTGGCTAAGTCCTGTCTTTTTTGTCTCTATTATTTCCTTATTTATATTATTATATTTCTTATAATCTCTTGTACATGTAGTAAGCTAAAAAGCTATCATTACTCTTTTTCCTCATCTGCCTGATAACAATGAAATGTATTCATTGTTGATGTCTGTAAAGTGACTTATAATTTAACTGCTAACAGACATTTGGACTCTGGCGGATAGTTTCTATACTGTTATCTCATTGGCAATCATACCACATCTCTTTATTTTAGTACAGGTTAAGTATTTAAAGTAAGTGACTAACAAACATTAAATCATCTGAAAGAAAAATTCTGCAATGATTTCAGTTTACATATATCAACAATAAAATTTGGTTGTATAAATTGTGTCATTATGTTTATAATGACCACTGTAATTGTGAACTGCCATGACTGTCTTGTACAAAATATATTTGAATAAGTTCCCTAATGAATAGTATATAGATGTTTAAAAAAACAAAAATATATGTACTAGTTCCAGATCTATCAATTCAAAAATAATTGATGTTTTTTTTAATTAATTGAATAATAAAAACTTATTGCAATAATCATGATAATCATGATATTAAAATACAAACTAGCATTCTTATATGTGATACATATATAACTTAATGCAGCTTATTCTGAAATTGTAAGGTATGTCATAAAAAAGAGATTTTTTGTAAAAGTTACCAAAATTGTCTGTATTTCAACCACATTTAGGCCTAGGAACCTTAAATTTTGAAGTGTAGAGGTTGACAAGCTAAGTCATGACTGTAAATTCAGATATTATCATGAGGTTTTTTATTAAAGTAAATAGTGCGATTAAATTGATTATCTCAATAAAAAGAACTCTCATTCTGATTTGATACTATGAGATTTTTTCTGATATCAGAAAAATAAATATCTCATTGTTGTCCATTCTTCAAAAAATTTCTGAACATACTGTACATGTATTTAAGTCAGCTTTGTTTTTGTCTGAGACTACTATAACACGGGAAGTGACCAATCTCTATGTTAATTGTTATAGTAGTCTCAGGTTTTTGTTTTGTAGTTCAATTGACTATGCATTTTAGAGCAATTAAATATGAATTTGGATTAAATTTGAAGTTGATTCAGTATATTTTATGACATAATAACACTCTTTTATTTAAACAAAGCATTTTCAGACTTTATTTACAGACCAGCTTAGCTAATCATTCATTATTCAATCAATAATATAATTAAAGGACTCAACAGTTGTTTGTAGGACTTATGAATTCAAATATAAGGAAAAAAAATCAAAACTTGAAGTAATACATGTAATAGGAATTATGAGAACTGCATGATATCAGATTGCAATACAGCTTTTTGTTCAGTTTTCTTTGTGTTGATTAAAATGTTTTAAATCCCTTTCTGGCTTTTTGGATGTTCAGATTTTTTCTCTTGATTAAGAGCGAGCAACGGAACTTGTACATCTTATATAGTTTCTTATCTCGGGGGTGGATCAAGCCAATTTTCAAAGAGGAGGGGGGCATGTATTGTCTACATTTTCTTTTTTTCCATATTGTATTTTAATGTAATGCAAAGTTAAATTCTCTTGTAACACAAGTTCTGCTGACAAATGGCTGATAAACCCCTCTTGTATGTAATTATTTGGCATGAAATGAAATATGTTTTTTCTGTATATGGAAATTAGGAATAATCCACCCTCTCTTATAAAAGACCTGGATCTGCTTAAAAGTTCTTGCTTTTCTCAGAATTTTCCATTGTTACATCAGGAATAAAGGCTACCAATAATCATGCTTGATGATCATTGAGGTCACACATAAAGAACCCATCTCTTTGCAGATCATAGTAGAAAAACAAAGATACAATGTAGTTGGTAACATAAATGTATTTAAAAATATCAAGAGAAACATTCCCATACAGAATCTCTGTCAATAAGATATTTCTCCACTCTTAACAGTGAAATCTTAAATATGTAAATTGATCGGCAAGCCTCGCATCTTGAAAAATAAAATGTCTGTAGGAAGAACTATTGTTTCACAATTGATGCTGTGTTAGAATTTATAATATCACTCTTTTTTCCCCATATGATCAGCATAAAAAGTGACAAGTTCTTCAGTCTAAATAACTTTGTTAAATCTCATTTCTGATGGAACATTTTCAGTGCACCAGATTAACAACTTTCTATGTTAGATACTTATTTAAATATAAAAATTCAAGTCTAATTTTAGAGTGAAATTTTAATGTATTTAAACAAACTGTTCTAAACAACCAACATGTACAAACACTGAGTTTATTTTCATATCCTTTCTAAGAATATTGATACAAAGAAAGTAAAACAAAGACTTGTATCATTCCATCTACCAAAAGGGTGTTTGAGAATATACAAATAAGTCCCAAGTTTCAGAGAACAGTCAGTTATCTATAATTTTCTTCTTTGGAAGTTTTCAAAAACCTGTTTTAGGGTACTTGAAAAAATGCCATATTCAAACATTCCATGACTATTTTAATGTTACAAGAGTAGAGGAACATTAAATATTGAATGGTTATTCAAGAAAGTGTCGAAATATAACTACAATCATTAATTTTACTCGAATTTACTGTTGTGAACTTGCAGTTTCCTACGACGCGTGTACGGAGTTATCTCCCGTTGATCTCCGCTTCGCCACGAATAAGCTGACACAATTGCGTATCCGGGGAATTTATGATCTATAATTAATATATAAGATCCAGAAAATGGTTTTACTTCATATTTTATACCCCTCCATACGTTACCAAACCCATTTAAGAAATGATTTGGGATTTTCCGTAGACCTACGCAAATTTTCCAAAAAAAATTTCAACTTCCATCGTTGTTTTAGAATACTTTTATAACACCTTTCATAAATAAGTATACATAATAATGAAGCTTATTCGCTCAAGATTTGGACCCTACAAGTTTTATTTATGTACGAGTTACAATTAGACGATACGAGGTAAAAAACCAAGAGGTGTACACATTCACAAGAAAACGGTAAACTCTGACCTTTTATCACGTGACCAATGTCTTGAACTTAGACGCCATTAAATCGTTTGCCGTTCAACTGGAATGTAATCTCCGTTGACGTTTTGGTAAAGAGTGCTTTCTATCACGTCCGCACTTTTGTCGAGTATGGCATGCCAAATAAACAAATTAGATAATTATCACGGATGGCGAATATATAAATTACAGACCAATAACATACATTGTAATTCAGGCGACATAAGAAGACACCATGTAACAATTCTTATTAATCAATTGTTTAAGTGTTACAGAGTTGCTTTTATCTCAGATCTAGAAAAAAAACCCGAACCGGATTTATATCAATATTAATATATGCAAGTAAATATTTTTACCCCGTTTTCAATATTCAAGATATGAAACTTTAATTATTAATATAAGTTTGATACCGAATTTAATACGATGTAACAATTATGCAAGTAGCCATAAAAATTGATCTGCCTAATGAGTTTTATATCATGTTGCACAGGGAGAGAAGCTTTTAATTACTTTCTTTCATTAAAATGAAATTACGTCGGCTGAGAGGGCGTGGTATATATTGTCCGTTACATTTATTAAAAACACCATGTACAAATATTCTTTTCGATAATAAATACAGTTAAATAGATCATACAAAGCTATCCGTCACAATGATATATGACGGTCTGGATTAGGGGAGGGGGTCTAAATTTCTGTATTTTGTAATTCTTTTGGCCATTTTTCTCTATTCAGTAAGAAATATGCTTATTCTGTAAAATTCTCGTGTTCAGTTCCTGCATATGAAATTAAATTTCCTGTTGTATCACAATTTTTACATGACAGATCTTCTTGTTCGTATCAACGACATACGTATGACGATATTACCCCGTACACCCCTTTTATTGGAATCTGTCACTGAACTGCACAAATGATACCATCTATCAATTTTGAGTAACATCTGATTAAAATCAAAGGAATCTGGAATCTGATAGAATAAAAATTCGATCTCCAGAACTAGATTTTATTCTTGATTACCCAACTGTCCAACAAAATATAAAAACATTTCCTATCAATCAATTGTTTTGGAGAATATTAAAATATAATTACATTACATGTATGTATATTTCATTATAATACGTTATTTTGATTGGCTAACAGCAATCTCGCGTCATTCTGAAATTAACCTTCATTTCAAAATGAAATGTAACATTCATGATGACATGAGCTTCCACAATAAAGTGCACAGGTAAATAAAAGAAAAACTTGATAGAAATCGTGTTTTGATGATCCAAGCAAAAAAATTTAATTATAAGTATTGATTGCTTCTTTTAGTAGTTTTTATAGGAGTGTAAAAGCGTTGACCGTACGCACATTTTTAAAACGAAGCGCTTACGCGCTTTATACAAAATGTACTTCGGTCAACGCTTTTACACCCCAATAAATTTACAAAAAGAAGCATTCAATTCTTAAATATTTAACATTTATTGGTACTAAAAAAAAATATTATACCACCAAAAAATCTAAGACAATGTCATCCGTCCTCAAGCATCAATCTTCCAGCCCTAACCAATAAATTGTTGTTTGAATTTTAATGAGTTATGGATCTTACAAACATGAAACTGAAAACGTAGGAATTGTGACAGCGTTCTGATTCTGCAATTCCTTTCAATTCCCTTCAATTGTCCATTTATAAATTTTGAAATTAAGGTTTCAGCTCTATCGGGCAAAGTTAATCTTCGACTGATTTGGCTATTTTTTTTATGTCCTTTTGGTCAAATAGCTCATCAACTCTTTCTGTTCTTTGTCATCATTGACTTTAAAATATTCGGAGCTGGGCGTAAATGATGAGGATAAATTCAAAACACTATTGCAGAGCTTTTTGTTGTCAATGGTTATCCTGGTCTGACCTCTGTCACGAATTCGGGGGAATTATTTCTATTCTATAAACCACCTCACATATCTTGGGTTATTTCAAATAAATATCTGATATTCAAGCGGAATAGGATGCATAATACTACTAGAATAAGAGTATCAACAAGGCGAAGCTGTTTAATTGGTCTTTTTTGGTGGTCTTTTTTTAAAATTTAAGTCGGTGAGATTAATATGCTACAACCAACCAACAAAGAGGATTGCCTACTATGAATAAAAAATCTATGGAAAATGTTTTTATATTTTATATTTTGCTGATTGCTTTTTTGTCGTGTGTCTCTCGTCATGGTTTTGTTTATATATATTTTTATTGGTCATAAATCTGCATGAAATATTTGCCACTTTACGTTAAGAAAACAACAATCAATAAATCATATCTCCTCTAAAATTGCAGTATTATAATAACTTTAAACATTATCAAATAAGTGATTCGTTTAATCCTTTGTAAGCAGTGTTTTGTAAATGTCGGTATTTGCATGTCCGTCTGTCATCAAATTTCAGTTGTGATTTAGTTAAGAGAAGAACCATGAACACAAGGCCAAATCATTATAATAAATATGCATAGAAATAAGTGATTCGTTTAATCCTTTGGTCAGATATAAACACGTCTCGTTACTCTTTTATTATTTCAAAATTTCCGATACAAAGAAAAAAGTATTATTGAATATCAAAGGAAGTAACCCATCAAAGATACAAGAATTGTGTTTCGTCTACATAGATAATTCTTAGTTATTCAAACTATTAAAATCAAGGGATGAATGCATTAGTGAAATTTCGAAACAGTTGATTTTATAAATATGACCACATCGATGATAATTCATGATTGATTGATTGTTGGTTGCTTAACGTCCAGTGGCAAATATTTCATGCATATTCAGGACGAGAACAAATTAACAATAAATACAATAGGTAGGTTCTGTAATAGGGGCTTCCGTGATTAAGGTCGGGGAAATTTAAACTGCCACGGGAAATGAGGGTATGTTGGATAGGGACAGAAATTTAGCCTTGCAACAGGTCACCTACGGACCCCTCAAAGAGTTGTTGCAAGGGTTCTTAACGTGCAACGAGCGTGGCACTCTCTTTACACGAGGCATCGGATTTAACGTCCCCATTCTGACCGGAAGTGGCTGCAAATTTGTACATCTCGCACAGCCAAACGGACGCCCCACTTTAGCAAGGGTTTTACTGCCGGTCGGAGGAAGACCAATGGTGACCATACTTCTATTCCCCAGTCACCCTTGGGGGGGATGATAATTCATGGTAACACAGATTGGCAAACTAGATGATGATCATGATGATGAGAAGGAGGAGGAGGATTCAGTGGCGAATTATATGCATATTCGGGTCGAAAGCATGTTACGATATTAATATTAATCCTGCCTTGTACAAGACCGACATGCTGAGTCGATTTTTTAGCGTACAAGTTCACAAGGAAACAGTCCACAGGAAGATGTAATACCGAAATTTATGTTAAAGAGATAAAGAAAAAAGACGGACATAATATAAAGCAGACCTGGCTGAATATTCCTTAATTTCAACTCACAAAAAAAAAACGCACATTAAAGTTTATGTGAATAAATAAAGATAACAAAACACCGTAAAAGAAATTATTTAAAGTTTTAAGCATTTTTGGTATTGAAAATCACGACGTCACAGGAAATAAATTGACGTTAAATGTATTTTTTTGACAATTTTTCATCTAAACTGTCTCGATCATTACAAATTAACGGTAGCATATTACATGCTGAAATTTGTATGGTGGATAGAATATACTATGAGGATGTTCCATGTTCTTTATTTACAAGTTTTGCTGCAATTTATATTTTATCATTTTGTACTCTGACGTTGGGCGCTTTACCGGAGAACCAGTGTTAAAACAAATGTCTTATGTCTATATCTAAATAAGTCTAACATGACAAGGTCACACTACGGCTATTGAAGTCATATTTTCATATAACGGATGTGGTCTAGTGGTTTAGAGTGCTGAACATGCGGCCAAATAAATAAAGTTGTACAATTAACGTATTCATAATAATTTGAAGTCTTTCATGAAACCATTTTTTCCCGTTAATCAAGTAAATATTCAAAAGTAAGGTTGGAACCTGTATATATCTAAGTATAAATTTTTTTAAATTTGGATTATAGTAAAGATTGTATCATTTGATAACACATCGGCGAAGCATACTAATCTTTGAACACGTTTACTCTAATTTTCATTTCCCTGTTCTAAGCCGCAAGAGATATATTTATTTCATTTTTGAAGTGTTGACAAATGTATGATACATTTTTGTACTGACACTTGCAGCAAAATATAAATAAAAAAATACAAATAGAAGAATAAAGCAGCGTAGGAATATAAAGGACTGTTCAACTTGAAGTGCTCTGACAACATTTCCATTTTATTCAAGATCATTGCAATTTAAAGAGAAGGAATACGTGTTTATAAAAAAAAGATCAGGTATTTTTATCATAAACTATATTTATATACGCTATTTACTCTATGTTGTAGTATATATAGTGTGTAATAATTGTCATGATAAAATACAAAATATATAGGACAACAAATGTTCTAAGTTTAGAGCACGTTTTTTAGTTGTTGTTGTTGGTTGCTGTCTGTCATTTTGTTTTTTTTCACGAATCAGTCCTTAGGTTTTTTCTTTTGAATTGTTTAACAATATTGAATACAGTACAGTACAGTCGCCAAAGTTGGTAAACTTCACTCCATTTGAACTCTGTTCGATAGTTATTTCATTAGCAACCTTACCACATCTCATTTTATATTGTATTTTTTGCAACATGTTTAAAAAAAAAGTAAAATCACAAAAATACGGAACTCCGAGGAAAATTCAAAACGGAAAGTCCGTAATCAAATGGTAAAATTAAATGATAAAAAACATCAAACGAATGGACAACTGTCATATTCTTGACTTCTTACCGGCATTTTCAAACGTAGAAAATGGTGGATTGAACCTGGTTTTATAGCGCTAAACCTCTCACTTGTATGACAGTCGCATTAAATTCCATTGTATTTATAACGATGCATAAAGTAAATATATTGTTTAATGCAAATCGGGTAATAGGTTAAACGTTTTTAACTGTGTTTTTTTTCATGCAACAGAAACTTTCACATTTTAAATTGTGTGATTGTAAATAATCGAACAAAGTATCAAGTATCAAGTTGATGTGACTACAAGATAATAAACCTTCACCAAAATTTTGAACCTGCAAATAAAAGGGACGAACAAACGGATTAACAGAGCAGAAAATGAAATGCCCCTCTACTAACGTTTATTGCAAGATTGATACTAATATCAAATCATGGCTCACAATTAAAGCAAATAACAGCCAAATGAAAGCATATGATATTTTCTTCATCTGGAAATGTTCCTGTTTTTCCACAACTGTTTTTTTTTCAGGACGAGTGAAAAAATAAAATTTGTATTTATTACTTCTATCTACCATTAGGGAGTTAAATTGTAATAGAGAGCTGTTTATTCATTTTTAGGTATTGACTGTTGTCAAAAGCGGCTAGAGATTTGGCTTCCGATTCCTACTTGGATAGTGATTGTGTTATAAAAGAAGGCGAATAACGAGAAACCAGTTCCTTTAAGCAATATAGATACTTTGACTTCTGCCTTTATGATTTACATGGCAATTATTTTGTCTAATACTAACGACTAACAGATATGAGAGTTTTATCTATATACATAGGCCACGCACTTAGTTTGATTGATTGATTGATTGTTGGTTGCTTAACGTCCAGTGGCAAATATTTCATGCATATTCAGGACGAGAACAAGTTCACAATAAATACAATAGGTAGGTTCTGTAATATATTAAGGGATTGAGGTCGGAGAAATTTCGACTGCCACGGGAAATGAGGGTATATAGGATAGGGACAGAAATTTAGCCTTGCAACAGGTCACCTACGGACCCCTCAAAGAGTTGTTGCAAGGGTTCTTAACGTGCAAAGAATGTGGCACTTTCTTTACACGAGGCAGCGGATTTAACGTCCCCATTCTGACCGGACGTGGCTGCAAATTTGTACACACTTAGTTTGACATTGCATAATATATATAATAAAGCATCTTAATGTGTGAAACATATATATACACAGCTAAACAATGGTATACAAGAAAACTTTAATCAAAGTTTAAGTATTGTAAAAAATTTGCCGCAGTTACTAATTTTGAAAACGTAAGGATTGAAAATATATTCTACATTTATTGTTAAAAACCAAATATGATCAATATTTTATATACTAGGAGTTGGATTTATAAAGCACAACAAAGCGTGGTTGTAAACACAATAGTAAACACTGTTACCATCAAAGTTAAGTAATAAGTGCTGTAAAAATACCTTTGAGAACACCCTATTATTTAAGTCATATTTACAGTGCATGCCATTTATTAATCGGCCATTAAAACTGTATGGTCTGCCAGGAATGGCTGTGACAGAATAAGAACCTTAATATTAATATCGATACATGGGTAAACAGTTAATAAAGACAAAAAAAGTGAATTTTTTATTGCTGAAGTAAGTAATTTATCGTTAAAACAATCTTTTAACAGGAGAAAAATATGCTCTCAAAGTCCAACCGAAAATGGCGGCTTCAGTATAATGACGTCGCAGGAAAGCGTCAAAGCAAAAAATTATAATAGCCTTCCTAGACGTCATAAGTATTTGGACTACAACTTTGGCAACAAATATGCTTTAGAAAGTTTTGAATGTTCAGCAAGAAAAAGGGTTGGAAAATGCAAGATAATTGTCCTCCAGATGGCAACTGCTTTTTTTAGCAGTCAGTGACCAAACTGATAGATTGGGAACAGACAAGTCAGGGGTTTACACTTTTAATGCATAAGCTAATCTCAAACAAGAAAATGTAATGCTTCTGCTTACTACAAAACTACAGATCGTCTAAAAGGAGACCACAAGATTTTTAATCCAAGTACCTGCTACCTAGTAGACGACTCAAACTGTACAGTATTCCCTAACAATGATGAAACTCTCAATGAATGGACACTATGTGGTTAACGGAGATGATATGGCTTCTACAAGATCAGGTGGGAATGAACTGGCATCTTCCCTTTATGATAAAGGGTCATCGGAGTTTTCTTTTGCCAGAAACAGAACAACAACTGTTTCTCCATCCCGTCTACCGTCATTCCAAAGACCTGGAAAAAACTACCTACGGTATTTATATATTTATGCTTTTTATATTATAATTACACAAGGCCAGTTGAAGTTCATATTGGCATTTGTTTAGTATATGTAAATTATTAATTAAAAGTAAAGAATCAAAAGTATTCTTAAAATTGCAATTTTGAACTTTGAGTATTTCCCTACTTCATGAGGCCCATTTTTAGCACCTGAAAAAAAACCCCAAAATACACAAAAAAATCCTTTGGTTCTGTAGAAAAAAAACGAAGCGTTACTGTACGCCACAGATGCTGTTACATACATTTCTTGATCTGCGATTTCCGGGAGTCGTTTCACCTTCTGTTCCAATTCCTCTAACAGTTTTGAGGTTTGATTCTCTGCAATGATCATGAGATAGTAGAAATATTCTATTTTGAAAATGTGTTTACCCTCATTCAAGAACAAACTTGTACACTGCAAAATGTTGACGAGGAATAAAGACCGACACATAAGTTATGTTCTTGGTACAGTAAGTCTAAAAGACAATCATACTTAATAAACTTTGTTTGCAATCGGCGGTGTAGTTTCACCAGGGACTATATATCACTGATTTCAGCAAAGAAGACGTTTAAATAAATAATTGACGACAGACGATGGGCAATTGCCGGAATGACCCATGCACCTTTGTTTCATGTCTTAAGGTTTAGCATGTAAACTGAAAGAAACAAGAACTAATTGGTTTGTCCAAATCTTCAAGAATTTTTACATGGCAGTGATTGGGTTGATTCTACACGGCAAACAGGGTCCACACATGTTTCATACGGTGGCAGCATAGCAAACTTATATATGAAGTAATTCATTAATGTGATAGCTTTGATAGTGGATGATTCCGTAATTATGGTTGTCCATGGGTAGTTGTCCAAGTCAAGATTATCTGTAACATTTATAAGGTAACAATGAATATTTGAAGATGGGTATAATTATTTGAATAGATGTTAATTTGGCGTTACATAACAGTACGGATACAAACATGTGTTACTTATAAAATATAAGATTTATACGTACGTATGCGTATTATACGTATGTTTGTGGATCATGGTCTCGGCCAATAATTTGTTTTAAAGAGACAGCATTATCTCCTAGTAAATTTGAAACGATTATCCATACACACAACACAAAACAGTTAGTAATACCTTTCACTACTGCTACACCGTTATTGATTACTGGTATGATTCATGTTAATCTGATGATATAGCCAAGACTTTTGGATAGAACTCCCCGCCTGTTATCATCACCGTACTGTCGCTTCTTTTTCAAATAATACTCATCATGATAGGCATTAAATACTATTCTTGCATCTTCATCAAATATGTATTGGATGCCATTCTTATGCTTTAGGTCGACAACATTTCAAATTATATCCAAACCAATCTTTATTTTTTCTGGGACAGGTATCTTGTACATTGAGGATGTAAACAATATTTCTTTTGGACTAGACATGAGGTATATGTAAAAAGAGAATTACAATGCGTGCGAACTTTTAGCAAACCTTACTTCATCAATATACATTAAAGAATTGAATATCTTAATATTTCAAATATTAATTCTTTTTTTGTATTTTAAGAGCATGAAATAATATCAAAGAGGATTTAGGCAATATGAAGAGTACAATGTACTTTCAACTAGAAAATCTATGCAAAGAAAATCGCGGTAACTTAAAACAACGACGTCAACATATTTAGCAAGAATCAAGGGAGATATCTTTCAATCTGTTATTACTTAAACCTCCATCATAGAAAGAGACAATTTAATATGAGGTTATAGTATCCAATGTTGTTAATATTATGATAAAGGCATGATATAAAATTACTTGAAAAACTGATTCATTCATTGTTAAAGAAGACATAACTAGTTCTAGTAATTAATGTGTCCAGCCAAATGTCAAAGGTACAGAGCATCTGCTTAATTTCTAGATTTTTTTTGTTGAAGATAACGAGTATATTGTTATTTCCATTAATTGTTTTGCTCTATTTTTTATTTGTCATAGCTGCGGTAAAGCTTATGTTAATATATTGATTTGCCCGTATATGTTCGTACAAACATCATCAAATATTATTTGATTCAATTTAAACTTTGAAGATATTTTCATTATAATAAGCAAACAATCAAGGCTCCGCTCCGTGTTGAAGACCGTATCTTGACCTATAATGGTTTACTTTTATAAATTGTGACTTGGATGGAGAGTTGTCTCATTGGCACTCATACCACATCTTCTTATATCTATCACTATGAAAAGGGTTTTAGAATTTTTCATCATCTATACCTTTACCTCTTATAGCTGCACTCGAATTTTAGTACAATGTAATAGAAAAACAAAGGATAAGGGTATCCATCCATAACAAAATATCAGTAAATGCAAAACAAAAAAAACATACTAAAAGCAAAGGAACAATGTATGCAGATGTCCATTCGTGAATGATGTTTCGGTCCGTATATCACTCGTTGTTTTCCAACCTAATATTAAAGATATACATGTGGATTGGATGCTCAAGTCCGTTAATTTACTATGTAGTATACATTTTGGTAGTTTTTTTCTTGTAAGTTGTTCAAACGTCTTCCTGCAAATAAATTATGATCATCATTCCGATGTCCGTTCAAACAATACAAACATTTTTAAAATGTTACCTCAAATGTCTATATCAGATACATGTGAACCTTAATTAAACTTTTAAGAAAATTTAGTACCGATTTTTGTTAATCTAGGGGTCCACTTGAATCAGACTAGACTTCTCAAAAATGCAATTATAAAAGCATGAGGATGCATACCAGAAAGACCTTACTTCAACCAATAAAGACCATGCTACAGAGATTGAGGTTTAAGAGAAACATTAATTAGCAGAGACATGACTGCGGTATGCTAGTTATTTAGCTATGCAGATCCTGCTCCACATGTGGCACCGCTAAGAATAGCCAATATTGTTGAACACCAATCAATTAATCAATCAATCAATCATATGAAAGTCCTGTACGTTTTCAAAATGTTCAACAATAATGAAAACGTTTTTAATGTTTATTCATTGCTAAACTTCTTATGTGATAAAAGCGTCCTCCAGACAGTTAGGCATTAATTATTGTTTTTCGAACTTAATATTTTATGTATTTTACCCCCAGGTCTGGATTGGTAACAGAAGAGCAAAGCAGAAACGTGGTGGCCAGGGAATTGTTCCAACCACAAGAAAAATATGGTAAAAAGGACCAACGGCATATTCCCTGTTTTCGCAACAGTTTAAAAGAGGCTAGTGCAGAATAGAACAAATAGTCAAAAACATGTTTAATTATTATTTTAGCTAATCATAACCAAATATCAAATGCGATCATCTATTTTGAACAGTATTGTTTCACATGTATGCATATATAAGAAATACCATTGTCTATTGTCTACACAATATTTATATATAACCTATAAACAGTTTACTTTATACCAAATATGCGTACTACGTAAGTGTAAATACAAAATTGTGAAATGTGGCATTCAGAATCCACATAACGTGGATGTATGCAACTATAGATTGTCATGTGGCCTTCTACAATAAGAAAAGTTGATGCGAACACAAACTTAATACAATTATGCGAGACATACATTTGTGTAAATAGTTAAAAGTCATCTAATTCTTAACACTTGTCGTTAAACATGGAGAGCTCCTGTATGAATTTCAAGGTGTCTTTCCAATTCTGAAAATAATTGATTGATTGTTGGATGCTTAACGTCCAGTGGAAAATATTTCATGCATATTCAGGACGAGAACAAATTTACAAAAAAAAATACAATAGGTAGGTTCTGTAATAGGGGCGTCCGGGATTAAGGTCGGAGAAATTTAGACTGCCACGGGAAAGGAGGGTATATTGGATAGGGACAGAAATTTAGCCGTGCAACAGGTCCCCTACGGACCCCTTAAAGAGTTGTCGCAAGGGTTTTTAACGTGCAAACAGCGTGGCACTCTCTTTACACGAGGCATTGGATTTAACGTCCCCATTCTGACCGGACGTGGCTGCAAATTTGTACATCCCGCACAGCCAAACGGATGCCCTACTTTAGCAAGGGTTTTACTGCCGGTCGGAGGAAGACCAATGGTGACCATACTTCTGTTCCCCAGTCACCCTTTGGGGGTAATTCTTAAAATAACGATGGTCCGTTCATAAAGTTGCGTTATTTAAAATTTGAATGAATCTTCCCGCTCAGACAAAATCAAAAGTTCTATTAAAATTTAGTTTCATTTTAAGATTCTAAGCATTTTTCCTTTTCATATTTCCATTTTTGTGTGATTTGTCCACTTTTACTATTAGGAAAAGTGTATTGTGGCGACAAAAAAACTATCAACTTTTTTTTGAAAACCAGGTCCTGACTTATATTTATTAAAAAGTTTTTTTCAATTGCAGTAAATGAACTTAAAATGGAAGATCTAGCTGTACTTTTTACCGAAAATGAAGATAGCCATTGGAATCATGAAGATTTCCCTTCAGTGCTTTTTATAGTCTATATTATTGCTTCGCATCATGGTGCGGAGCTATTAGTTTCAGTCGATATACACGCCATCTTGAAATAATTACTAATCACATATAGATTCTGATTGGTTGCTTTATGATGCGGCTGAGATACAGCAACAGCTATTGGCTTTAATGAGATAAAGAATTACAGACTTTTCTCGTCTCAGGATAAGACATCAAATGCAGGAAAATTAAATATGTGTATTTCAGTTCCGATCAGTTTTCATTAATTCATGTTCGTTTTATTATGCATATATTGCACACTGAAATTCAATATTGAAATATCAATAATTAACTAATCCAACAACCACACCTTAAATTAGGATAGAGCGAAGCAGTTCACAGCTTTTTAGCAAGCTCAAACTTGTATCCTTTATTTTCATATCAGTGGACATTTTTGCAGGGATTATTTATACGTAGGTTATCAAAGTCTGAACAGATTTTCTGGTACATACATAACCAGTATAAATATTCGGAAGTCTTAATTGTAAATGCATTACAAACCTATTGACCTGTATGTTTTATTAGGTTGATAATTTCCGGAGTTATTTGTGTGTGTCAGTCTGTCTTTGGGAAATCCCTCTGCAAGTTTATCACAAGCTAACGTAGCTTCTTGTATGATGGAAGTGTTTTCTACAAGATCGTCTTTATAATTTGTATCATAGTAGATGTAATCTTCATAAATATGGTGCTTCAGAATTGTTTGTGTGCTTAGCTTATTCGTGTTTAGTAGGGCTAAAAATACATGTTAAAGTATTGCTATTTTAATTTCAAAATTTGCATTATTAAAATTACAAAAAGGCCAGACATATCTCTGTGTTAACAGTTTATATACCATTAGAAGACTACAGCAACTGCAAGTTAGAAAGATACCAAACTCACAAGTCGAAAATAAACTGACAATACCATGGCAAAAAATGAAAACGACAAAAAGACAAACAACAGTATACAAAATACAACATAGACATGCAACTTGAAACAGAAATTCTCCATTTGTCTAAATTATAATGTCTTTCTACAATGTTTTCATGATTTATAAAAAATTTACAACAATTGCAGTCTTTCTTCTTATAAAACAAACCCCCAAGGGTGACTGGGGAATAGAAGTATGGTCACCATTGGTCTTCCTCCGACCGGCAGTAAAACCCGTGCTAAAGTGGGGCGTCCGTTTGGCTGTGCGGGATGTACAAATTTGCAGCCACGTCCGGTCAGAATGGGGACGTTAATTCCGATGCCTCGTGTAAAGAAAGTGCCACGTTCTTTGCACGTTAAGAACCCTTGCAACAACTCTTTGAGGGGTCCGTAGGTGACCTGTTGCAAAGCTAAATTTCTGTTCCTATCCAATATACCCTCATTTCCCGTGGCAGTCTGAATTTCTCCGACCTTAATCCCTTAATCTATTACAGAACCTACCTATTGTATTTATTGTGAACTTGTTCTCGTCCTGAATATGCATGAAATATTTGCCACTGGACGTTAAGCAACCAACAATCAATCAATCAATCTTATAAAACAAAATAATAATGCATAATTTTAGAATAAGAGTCAACATGGTCAATGTTATGATAAATCAAAAGGAATCCCTGGAGGTAGAACATTAAAATAATCATGCAAAAAATAGTAGGCAACAATGTTATTATTAAACTAATTTAAATGTTTGGATAAATTTCAGGACACACAATGACAATGGAAGAAGGAGCCCATAGAGATAGCAGCTCTGGGAACGAGGACAATAACACAAATATTTATGGATCAAAGCTGGTAGAGGAGAAACTAAAAGCTATGGCTTACAAGAATCATAAACCCGGGACTTTCTTTCAAATATCAAACCGGAGATCGAATAATAAAAACAGAAAGAATGAAAAAGACCAGAATCATACAGGAGCTCGCTAAAATTGGTGGCAAACTGCAAAATCATGAGAAGGAACCAGTGGAGTGTCTTTTCATATTAAAAAAATAAAGCAACAAACAAATTGAAGAATGTTGGTTTTGGAGACATCTGTGACAATTTCGAAGATTAGAAAGTATACTTTTCCGGAACAAACTTGTTTTCCAAAAACAGACAAATTAAAAAACTACCCAAATAAATATACATTTGGTTTATTGGCCCAAAAAATGTACCATCAACATCCTTTGAAAACAACATGACTCTCTCTGACTATCAGAAAAAGAGACTAAATGAAATGAAGATAAAGGAAACAGAAACAGTTAACATGTAAAGATGAGACCTTTCACAAGTATTGGATATGTAAATTTGTACAAAATACATAAGGATAGGTAGCAGTCATATTCTTTTTGGAGAGGAAGCTTGAATTTCATTAAGATTCTAGAATTTTTTTAAACCAGTGTGTAAATGTTTGATATTATCTTTGTTTGTATGAAGTGTGATATGCTAAAAAGTTTTTTGTAATATTTACAGTAGGACAGTCCAAAAAAATAGTATAGAACATTCGAAAAAAAATCCTAACCTCTCAGTAACAGAAATAATATAAGGTCCTTTGGGGTTTTATTATAATCCATTAATATATATAGTGTTGCTTTGTCCACAAAGAATCCTATATTGGACAACTCTGATTATCTCCATCACAACTAAGTAATTACTAGCAACATCTAAGTATATATTTGTTATCCATTAGTTTGATTGATTGATTGACTGTTGGTTGCTTAATGTCAAGTGGCAAATATTTCATGCATGTTCAGGACGAAAACAAGTTAACAATAAATACAATAGGTAGGTTTTGTAAAAGAGGCCTCCGGGATGATGGACGGGAAAATTTGGACTGCCACTGGAAAATGATGGTATATTCGTTTGATGTCTTTGAGCTTTTGATTTTGCCATTTGATGAGGGACTTTCCTTTTAGGATTCTCCTCGGAGTTCATTATATTTGCGAGTTTACTTTTTGCTAAATGTTGATGCTTAACTTCTGCAGAGGTGTTTCGTAACCACGACTTCCCTTGACGTTCTCACACGGAAACCTGAACAATGATACCAGCCATTCGCGGAGTTTGCAGATAGTACTTTAGTGAATACATGTGCGCATGCTTTAAGTATATCAAATGTAAATAAATAAATTTATTGTCAAATCCGCGTTCACAACTCATTTTCAATTAGGAAAAATACAGGCAACTACTGCATTCGATCAGTACAGTCCTGACTTGTGTAATGGGTTGTCTAAATAAGATGGCAAATTACACATACTAGTACCATATACATATAATATATTTATATTGAACCTTTTAGACAATTTATTAATATATTTATTTATGACATGCACATTTATACCCCTAGGGATTGAAGGCATATATAAATAATACAATACAAATATAAACAAAATGCAAAAATTCTAACATATTAAACATCATATAAATTCTTCCGGTCCGATGCAAATGGCGGACATTTTGTTTGAGTTGTAAAAAAACAACAAATCAAAGGCTTAAATGAATGAATTGTTCCAAAATGAGCAGGAGAAATAAGAAACCAAATGTTTATGCAGTATGCCATGGAGAAAATTGTTATGCAGTATGCCATTATATGTGGTATATTTACCTAATGGGCTGATTGTAGCAGGCATGTTTCAGGTTTAAAGGGGGCCATTTATCAGGGCTGTCAGACCCTTGAAGCACAAAAAAAAAAAACACTTTTAATAGATGCAGGTCTATCACCGATTCTAATATTTAACAACGGGGCTGGGTGACAATGGATATATATGAAAAATTCTGACTAGTCAAGAGGCAAGTAGTGTGCGTATTAAAATATCGTTTAAAGAACTGTTAAGTAAAGTTAAATCCGCATGCCCCGCATTTTGAACCTGAAGTTGAGATAGTGGAAAAGTCGACAAATAACAAGAATAAAGAAACAACAAATATAGGTACAGCTACTGTTAATTCTACTAATAACAGTAGTTCAAGCATGCCAATCACAGTCAAGAAATTTAAAGAACAGACCTTAACTATAACAAATAAACAAGATTCTAATCCAACAGATCAGAACAATAATTCAGAAGCCATTACTGCAATTGTAAAAAATCTGAGAAAACCTATGCCAGAAAGTAAAAAGTTCTCAGGTAACCAATTAGAATTTAGAAAGTTTGTATGACAATTTACAATTAAAATAGTACAAAAAAGTGATAACTAAGACGAAAAGATGAACTATCTGGAACAGTTTACTTTTGGAGAAGCACACACAGTAGTGTCAGGTTTTAGTCATTTAAGTGTGCATACTGCAAATTTAAGTTACATAAGTTGGAACAGTGTACTTCATTTATAAAGGTTACCAACTCGAGACAAATACAATCTTATGAAAAGTCAGGCACTTTGTTTTAGATGACTAAAAAAATGGGACACATGTCAAGATTATAAGTACAGATTAACATGTTCAGTATGTCGTAGAAGGCACCCAACAATTTAACATCAGGAAAGTCGTAGTGCGTGTCGTATCCCAGATATTGTTAATCAAATAAGGGGCGGTGACTCATATACTTCAGGTGCGATGGCTATTGTTCCTGATAAAGTGAAACTAAAAAAAAAAAAAACAGATCGCATATTGTTGATACATATGCATTTTTTATACAGGAAGTAGTATATCTTTTTGTACTAATGAGATTAAGTGCTAGTTTTGTGGTAGTGGGGGAAACATTAAAATCTCATTGAATACTATGGGCACTCCGCATATTATGCAAACATACGCATTGAATGGACTACAAGTATGTGATATAGACATTTACTGTTACAGACTTACCTACTGTGTATACTAAGGATATAGATTTCCGGTTAAGATGGCGACGTCCACGTGTTTTGAATGAGAAACCAATTTAGTTAAAAGGACACTGAATTAGGGACCGATTCCTTCAAAATATGAATGAAAATACAGACTAGTTTAAACAACTCACACACAAAGTATATCATGTCATAAATATACATTTTTATCACGCCATTTTCGGAGACAAATATGAGCTCCAGATTATCAAAATCCCCAGCAAAGTTCGACGACTGTGTTACTTTTTACATCACTGGGTGGATGCCACTGCTGGTGGATGTTTCGTCCCCGAGGATAATACCAGCCCAGTAGTCAGCACCTCGGTGTTGACATGAATATCTATTATATGGTCATTTTTATAAATTTCCTGTTTACAAAACTATGAATTTTTCGACAATCATGATTACAATGACATGAATGATAAAAGAAGAAATAACAGCAAATCCACAACTTACCAATGCATGTAACCACAAACCCAACCACCCATCCAATAGTGCTCTGTTCTGCTTCCTAGAATAAAAATTAATATTATTATCAATTTTTTTTTTATTTACAGAACTGAAATGGCTGACACCTTCCTAAACCAGCCCCCATGGAATCAAGACGTGGGAGAGGATGAGATGCAGGAAAGTGGTGAACAATCTGTAGATGAGGTGCAATCACCATGCACCTCAATTAAAGATGAACAATTTGAATAATGTATCATGTATGTACTAGACATTTGTTTTTGTTATATAAATTAAATATATATATATATATATATATATATATAGTCAACTGCTTTTTTTTTATTTTCTTTAAGAACACTTAAGGTTTGTTTAAAAAACAAAATAATTGAATGATGTATGATTACAAATGAGACAATTCTTTGTAATACAATGTAGATTGTATGTTGATGTTAAGCTATCTAAGTATGATCTTCAACAAAACTCATTAGTTGCAAAGCAAAGCATTGGAGGTTTCAAAATATTGTATTGCTTTTAACATACATACCACAGTGGTGGACTCCATTGGTGGTGTGGTGGGGCACATGTTTGAATCTGTGCCTGTCGTCGTCCTAATCTTTGCATTTGGGGTTTCAGTTTTAGGTCTAGAAGTTGTTGTACGTCTAATTACAGATGAAGTTGAAGTGGGTAACGAAGTGTGTTGTTTATCAGTGGTGGTGGTTGGAGATTCCTCAGACTTCTGTGAAAATAAAATGCTATGATAAGCCTTTGCTGTGGTATGGAACATGAATAAAACATGGTTGTCTTTTTAATCATATAGAAAAGTCTTGATCTTGTCCATAAAGAAGGCTTTTTTTTTATTGGTAACACAATGTTATATTGAATATTTCAAAATAATATAGATATAAATAAGATGTGATATGAGTGCAAATGAGACAACTTGTAACTCTGTATCTATACCCCCTTTGTTGGGAAACCAACCTTTTGTATGCTGAACATGTGTGCTGGAATAAATACGACTATTATTCAAGTCATAACATATTTAAAGTAAACAATTAAAGGTCAAAGTATGGCCTTCATCAGAGAGTCTTGGAGATAGTTTTGATATAGTACATGTTGTTGGGTTAGAATCTTTCATAACATGAAAGGATCTATTGATCTGTCTTTGAAAAAAAGTTACAAAAACTTTTTACTTTTGCATCGATGGTAATTTTATTATCCAAATAAAAAGTGGAGTCATTGAAGATTAGTAAAGATTTGATTTTTTTTTTTTGTGGTAGGACATACATAGCAACAAATGAGTACAAATTTATATGAAAATCTTACACATTTCAGTGCGTTGATCATTACAACTGTCCTCCCGGACGTACACTTTATAGATTCAGTTTATTTTCCCTCTCCGTACGTTTACCACATCAACCTCTCCATCCACAAACAAAAATGAGTGTTCTGACAATTTGTCAAAAGTGATCCTTTTGATCTTCTGCTCTTTTATACCCTCGTACGCGTACATCCCATCACCTTTAAACTTGCAGTAGTATCCCTCCAAACTATAATCAATCGGGTTGAACTGTTCAACACACTCCTTCACATCAAACGAACACAAAACACCACCCAACAAAGACATAAACAATTAAAAAGTCAATTGTTCATGAACAATTGAAAGATCTTTCCTTTTTTCTTTTATTGATAGCCTTCTTAGTTCAAAAATATATGGTTGCTAAGGACTTTTATGTTCATAACAAGTGGTTGTTAAGGACAAAAATCATTCCTAAGGATAAACATAGTACTTTCAGTATTAAAAATGTCATATGTACTATTTATAGTCTTTCAAGTATAAAAAAAAATAAGTGATTGCTAAGGACTTATATGTCGTTGCTAGGGACAAAAATGTCATTTCTAGTATTAAAAATTTCATATTTATATACTAAGTTCAAAAATATATGGTTGCTAAGGTGTTTTATGTCGTTGCTAGGGACCTTTACCTTGACCTAATTTTATAGATCTTATTATGCTGAACATTTTTGCAATTCAAAGTTTCTTTCTATCTCTAACCTCTTATATAAGTAAAAAATCATCATTTCGGACCCGAAAAACAGTTTTGGTGCCCTAGGTCCGTAATTGTTGGTCCAATAATTTTGAACCCAACACAACAAATGTAGATCTTGCAAAGACACACATTTTCTACGTTACATTTTATCAGCCATCTTTTACGGTTATTGGGTAAATCCGATAAAAAGCTAAGGTCAAAATCTAGGTCATGACCTTGACCTTTGACCTTAGATGCTGTTTTCTGGTGAACTTTCAGGTTTAGATACGATCCTTAACTTTGACTATAAAAATTTCGTTGGTAAAAGGAAATACTATAAGTATAAAAGTCCCCAAGGGTGACTGGGGAATAGAAATATGGTCACTACAGGTCTTCTTCCGACCGGCAGTAAAACCCTTGCCAAAGTGGGGCGTCCGTTTGGCTGTGCGGGATGTATCATGTACGCAGCAACGTCCGGTCAGAATGGGGACGTTAAATCCGATGTCTCGTGTAGAGAGAGTGTCACGCTCTCTGCACGTTAAGAACCATTGCAACAACTCTTTGAGGGGTCCGTAGGTGGCCTGTTGTAAGGCTAAATTTCTGTCCCTATCCAATATACCCTCATTTCCCGTGGCAGTCTAAATTTCTCCGACCTTAATCCCGGACGCCCCTCTTACAGAACCTACCTATTGTATTTTTTTTGGTAAATTTGTTCTCGTCCTGAATATGCATGAAATATTTTCCACTGGACGTTAAGCATCCAACAATCAATCAATTATTTTCAGAATTGGAAAGACACCTTGAAATTCATACAGGAGCTCTCCATGTTTAACGACAAGTGTTAAGAATTAGATGACTTTTAATTATTTGCCACTGGACGTTAACCAACCAACAATCAATCAATCAATATAGGACACAAAGGCATGATGAATAATTTATTGTCATGACTGTGGAAGGAAGAGAAGGGACACACAATGATGTCATCAGAAGATATTGTGTCCTCTAGAATTATTAATATTTACAACCATATTAGTCATGTTAGTATTAAAACAAAACATGGTCAAGATCAAATTAACATTCTGAATGTGAAAAGTTACTTGCTGTTGTGAGGAGAAAAGTGCACGCAATGATACATGTGTCGATAAGTACTCCATATGGTGATAAATACTGAATGCCTGGCCTAGACACCAATAATCCACTTTACCTCCTTTTTTTCTGTTGAAAGTTTAGTCTGAACCCCTAACGCTTTTATCTTTTCCTTTGTAGACCTTAATCCATCATTCCAGGCTTCTTCCAGTAGAGTTAGGGTTTCCTCATCAAATATTTCTCTACTTCTCTTCTAGCATAAAAAAAATTGAATTAAAAGTGTAAATGAATTAATGTCCCGTTTTTTCTTGTTTCTAGTAAAATTACCATGTATTTTAAAATATTTACTTTCTCAAGTTTAACGTTCGTTTTCTTCTACAGGAATTTAAAATAAAGTCTGAAACAAGTTCTGACATTAAGTAAGTACAAGGACCACACGCTTTGCCTTTGGTCTGAAAGCACCGCGTGGTCATATATTTTTAAAGCTATACTTACAATATTATTTGCAGCCTCTGAATCCATTTCTCTGGTACTTAAAGATTCTATGTGTATGTGTACTTCTTTACCTAAACGTCTCACATCTTTCCTCATTAATTCATAATTATTATTGAACCATTCTTGTTTTCTCCTGCGTTTCTTTTTTAACTTCTTGTTTAATTTAAATTTAACACAAGATGTAGCACTATCAATAATAATATCTGTAAATTGTTTTGTCATTTGATTTATATCTGTAATACCTCCTGTATCAACATCTGCCATTAAATTGGCGAACTTGCTTATCATTTGCATATGTTTCATGACAATTACTGTCCCAAATAAAATTACCTGGTAAAAATTCCGTATCATTATATTCATTGTCATGATTGACTATTGGGACATTAAATTTTAAAGACATTCTAATAATACAATGACCAGATGTTTCCACTGGAGGTAGTACATTGAAATAAGAAATGAAATGGAAAATATCTTCTGACACACTTATATAATCAATAACACTGCAACCTCCTCTAGCATCAAAATATGTACAATTTCCCACATAATCTCCCAATAATCTGCCATTAAGAATTCTTAGCTTGTTTTCAATGCAAGTTTCCAATAAAAGTACCCCCAAGGGTGACTGGGGAATAGAAGTATGGTCACCATTGGTCTTCCTCCGACCGGCAGTAAAACCCTTGCTAAAGTGGGGCGTCCGTTTGGCTGTTCGGGATGTACAAATTTGCAGCCACGTCCGATCAGAATGGGGACGTTAAATCCGATGCCTCGTGTAAAGAGAGTGTCACGCTCTTTGCACGTTAAGAACCCTTGCAACAACTCTTTGAGGGGTCCGTAGGTGACCTGTTCTAAGGCTAAATTTCTGTCCCTATCCAATATACCCTCATTTCCCGTGGCAGTCTAAATTTCTCCAACCTTAATCCCGGAAGCCCCTATTACAGAATCTACCTATTGTATTTATTGTTAATTTGTTCTCGTCCTGAATATGCATGAAATATTTGCCACTGGACGTTAAGCAACCAACAATCAATCAATCCAATAAAAGTTTTCCCTGTGATTTTATAGTTTTGTTACAGTTTTTTCTTACAATTTTCTTATCACAAGTACAGTTGGGTGCAGACCAAGCATTACATGTAGACGGGCGGAAAAAGTTAACGCGGCGTTTACTCGCGTGCACTTCAAGTAAACGCCGCGTTAACTGTGCGTTAACTCCGAAATTGCAGTAGACATAAAAAGTAAGCGGGCGTTTACTTTCGCGTTTACCTCCGCGTTAACGCAAAATCGGCGCGTCTTCTAATTTTGTAAACAGTAAACGGGCGTTTACTTTCGCGTTCACTTCCGTGTTAACGTGAAAAAGGGCGCGTCTTCTAATTTCGTCAAAAGTAAACGCACGTTTACTGTTTGTAGTAAAAACGCGTTAACGCAAAATGTCATCGTATCCTGGATACACTGACTTTAAATATCAAATGATAAAGTACAGCAAAATTAAATGACCAACTGTTCATTTTCGATTGACGATTACAGTTAATTAATAATATTATTACACCTCTTTAATTAATTGAAACTAATCATAGTAAATCTCTATAGCCGCACAGTAAATCAGTTATATTTTTATATCAGGATGGATTGTATAATACGAATGACAGCAATATTGGAAAAAAATGACTAAAAAATTTGGTTTACATCAATTTATAATGCCAGAATGTCCTCTCTTTATACAAAATATTGAATCGTTAACAAATATCAGTAGTTTTCATACCTCAGACTGACACTCATAACAAAATTATTTGTCCGCGTCACCCAAAACGGACCATATTTGCACTTTATTATGTAAATCTTTATAACCGCATAGTAAATAAGTCATATTTTAATATCAGGATGGGTTGTATAATACACATGACAACAATATTGGAAAAAAATTACTAAAAAATTTTGTTCGCATGAATTTATAGTGCCAGCATGTCCTCTTTTTATTCAAAATATTGAATCGTAAACAAATATCAGTAGTTTTCATACCTCAGACTGACACTCATAACAAAATTATTTGTCCACGTCAACCAAAACTGACCATATTTGCACTTTATTATGTAAATCTTAATAGCCGCATAGTAAATCAGTTATATTTTTATATCACGATGGATTGTATAATACAAATGACAGCAATATTGGAAAATAATGACTACCAAATTTTGCTCGCATGAATTTATAGTGCCAGCATATCCTCTTTTTATTCAAAACATTGAATCGTAAACAAATATCAGTAGTTTTCATACCTCAGACTGACACTCATAACAAAATTATTTGTCTGCGTCAACCAAAACTGACCATATTTGCACTTTATTATGTAAATCTTAATAGCCGCATAGTAAATCAGTTATATTTTTATATCACGATGGATTGTATAATACAAATGACAGCAATATTGGAAAATAATGACTACCAAATTTTGTTCGCATGAATTTATAGTGCCAGCATGTCCTATTTTTATTCAAAATATTGAATCATAAACAAATATCAGTAGTTTTTATAGCACAGACTGACACTCATAACAAAATTATTTTTCCACGTCAACCAAAACGGACCATATTTGCACTTTATTATGTAAATCTTTATAACCGCATAGTAAATAAGTTATATTTTTATATCAGGAGGGGTTGTATAATACAAATGACAGCAATATTGGACAATAATGACTACCAAATTGTGTTCGCATGAATTTATGGTGCCAGCATGTCCTCTTTTTATTCAAAATATTGAATCGTAAACAAATATGAGAAGTTTCCATACGTCAGACTGACTCGTATAACAAAATTATTTGCCCACATCAACAAAAACTGACCATATTTGCACTTTATTATGTAAATCTTAATAACTGCATAGTAAATCAGTTATATTTTTATATCAGGATGGATTGTATAATACAAATGACAGCAATATTGGTAAAAAATTACTAAATAATTTGGTTCGCATCAATATATAGTGCCAGCATGTCCTCTTTTTTATTCAAAATATTGAATCATCAACAAATATCAGTAGTTTTTATACCTCAGACTGACTCTTATAACAAAATTATTTGTCTGGGTCAACCAAAACTGACCACATTTGCACTTTATTGTAAATCTTTATAGCCGCATAGTAAATCAGTTATATTTTTATATCAGGATGGATTGTATTATACAAATGACAGCAATATTGGAAAAAAATGACTAAAAAATTTGGTTCGCATCAATCTATAGTGCCAGCATGTCCTCTTTTTATTCAAAATATTGAATTCTAAACAAATATCAGTAGTTTTCATACCTCAGACTGACTCATATAACATAATTATTTGACTGCATCATTCAAAACTGACCATATTTGCACTTTATTATGTAAATTTTGATAGCTGCATAGTAAATCAGTTATATTTTTATATCACGACGGATTGTATAATACAAATGACAGCAATATTGAAAAAAAATTACTAAAAAATGACAGCAATATTGAAAAAAAAAATTGCTAAAAAGTTTGGTTCGCATCAATATATAGTGCCAGCATGTCCTTTTTTTATTCAAAATATTGAATCATAAACAAATATCAGTAGTTTTCATATCTCAGACTGACTCATATAACAAAATTATTTGTCAGTGTCAACCAAAACTGACCATATTTGCACTTTATTATGTATCACGACGGATTGTATAATACAAATGACAACAATATTGAAAAAAAATTACGAATAAATTTGGTTAGCATCAATTTATAGTGCCAGCATGTCCTCTTTTTATTCAAAATATTGAATCGTCAATAAATATCAGAAGTTTTCATACGTTAGACTGACTCGTATAACAAAATTATTTGTCTGCATCAACAATCAAAGCACGAAAGCGCTGTAAAGGCAGTTAATTACAGGTTGTGTGTATTTTAAGTCCAGTTATATCATTATCTTGCATAGTACAGTGTACTTATCAGAGGTGGTTTTCAGTATTTAAGATTTAGAGTTCTCTAATGATATTGAATAAGTTTTATGAATGTCATATTCTGAGCACTATATGAAGGCGATTGTTCTCACTTGTTTATGAACTAGTGCATTATGTCCAGTTTGTACCTTTTTTATCTATGTTTATAGTCAAATTAGTTATCAAAGGTACCAGGATTATAATTCAATACGCCAGACGTGTGTTTCGTCTACATAAGACTCATCAGTGACGTTCAGATCAAAATAGTAACAAAGCCAAACAAGTACAAAGTTGAAGAGCATTGAGGACCCAAAATACCAAAAAGTTGTGCCAAATACGGCTAAGGTAATCTATTCCTTGGATAAGAAAATCCTTAGTTTTTTCATTGGCAATCATAACACATCTCCTTATTTATATAATGATCTATATTCAACGACCTCAGGTACAAAAAAAAGTATGTAACTAAACTATGATGGGAAACCTTTGACTTCTTTCTTTATATAAACTTTTGATTTGGTACCATAGAACTATGTAGAGTAAATGTACATTGCAACATGTCAACTCTTTCAACTCCAAGCAAAATTATATTTCCAAGCATAAAGTAATTTATGAATGAAATAAAATGCTCCGCTGGGGCGCAGCTTGATACGACCGCAGAGTTCGAACCCTGAACAGTTGGGGCAAGTATGAACACAACATTCAAGCTTGATTCAGCACTGAATTTGGATTGTAATTAAATATTTGACACAGCATAGGTTTCTGACACAGAATGAAAGTGGTCTAAGATACTTAAAAAATTTAATTTACCTATTCAAACCATATCATTATTATTTGCTTTTATATATAAATCAGAAGTAACCAATTTAAAATGGAAAATTTTAAAGAAAAAAAAGGAAAAAGAATCCCCTCCCCCAAATTTTTTGAACCCCCTTATGATTCATCACCCCAAAACTCAATCCCAGCCTTCCCTTTGTGGTATGGTACCTTGCAGTACAATTTCAGAGAGATCCATACACTTGAACACATGTTATTGTCTGGAAACTAGAAAAATGCTTGTTTTTTGGCCCCTTTTTGGTCCCAAATTCCTAAACGTTTAGGGCAATTACCCCCAAACTCAAACCCAGCTTTCCCTTTGTGATATGGAACCTTGTAGTACAATTTCATAAAGATCCATACACTTACACACAAGTTATTGCCATGAAACTAGAAAAATGCTTGTTTTTTGCCCCTTTTTGGCCCCTAATTCCTAAAATTTGGAGGCAATTACCCCCAAAATCAATCCCAGCATTCCCTTTGTGATATGGAACCATGTGATACAATGTCAGAGAGATCCATAGACTTACACACAAGTTATTGTCATGAAACTAGAAAAATGCTTGTTTTTTGCCCCTAATTCCTAAAATTTGGAGGCAATTACCCCCAAAATCAATCCCAGCATTCCCTTTGTGGTATGGTACCTTGCAGTACAATTTCAGAGAGATCCATACACCTGAACACAAGTTATTGTCTGGAAACTAGAAAAATGCTTATTTTTGGCCCCTTATTCCTAAACTTTTGGGGCAATTACCCCAAAACTCAATTCCAGCTTTCCCTTTGTGATATGGAACCTTGTAGTACAATTTCATAAAGATCCATACACTTACACACAAGTTATTGCCATGAAACTAGAAAAATGCTTTTTTTTTTCCCCTTTTTGGCCCCTATTTCCTAAAATTTGGAGGCAATTACCCCCAAATTCAATCCCAGCATTCCCTTTATGATATGGAACATTGTGATACAATGTCAGAGAGATCCATAGACTTGCACACAAGTTATTGTCATGAAACTAGAAAAATGCTTGTTTTTTGCCCCTTTTTGGCCCCTTATTCCTAAAATTTGGAGGCAATTACCCCCAAAAATCAATCCCAGCATTCCCTTTGTGATATGGAACCTTGTGGTACAATGTCAGAGAGATCCATACACTTACACACAAGTTATGTCTGGAAGTTACAAAAATGCTTATTTTTGGCCCCTTTTTGGCCCCTAATTCCTTAACTGTTGGTACCATAACCCCCAAAATCAATCCCCACTTTCCTTTTGTGGTATTGAACCTTATTTTAAAATTTCATTGAGATCCATTCACTTAAACTAAAGTTAGAGTGCGAAAACTAATGTGTCTTCGGACGACGACGCCGTACGACGACGACAACGCCAACGTCATACCAATATACGACCACAAAAATTTTTTTGCGGTCGTATAAAAAGGAGTTCTTAATTAAGAAATAAACTGATTCGCTGAGCGCAGCTGGATACACCCGCAGAGGTACTACCCTGAACAGCTGGGGCAAAAATGGACACAATATTCAAGCTTGATACAGGTCTGAATTTGGATTGTAATTAAATATTTGACATATTATAGTTTCTGAATAAATGTAGTCAATGAACTTGAAATCGGTTATATGAATTGAATTTATATTCAATTAAAGATTTCTTGCTGTTGTGCAATACACTGTGCTGTTGTGCAATACTTAATAAATCTGTTGCCAGACTATAAACAAATAAAGTTCAATTTCTTCTCAATGTCATATTTGAAATTTATGAAAATCAATAGGGAGATTACATCAATAGCTATAAATAATTCACCAAAGTTTCATGTGAACTGCTTAAAGCATTTTTGAGTTGTTGTCCAAAAACTGGAAAATCCCCCCTTTTTTAATGAATAAAACCCCATAACTCAGAAATGTAAAATCTAAAATTATAAAATTCTAAAGGGAGCTTACGGATTGATAATTTAGTCTTAGATGCAAGATTTTTTTATCAGTTGTTAGTGGCTTTGAACTAGCTGTCAGTAACTGCGAGTACTCTCAGATTTGTACTTAGTGTCTTTTTGTTGTTTGGATGTACAACTACCTGACCACGTCCACTTGTATTTGTATTTATCCATCTGATGAGTTTAGCCTCTTTCAACTGATTTTGATAGTTCTTTCTTATATTGAACTGTTACACCACTGTCCCAGGTTAGGGGGAGGGTTGGGATCCCGCTAACATGTTTAAGCCCGCCACATTCTGTATGTACATGTATGTGCCTGTCCCAAGTCAGGAGCCTATAAAAGTGTAATTCAGTGGTTGTCGTTTGTTTATGTGTTGCATATTTGTTATATTTGTTCATTTTTTTACATAAAATAGGCCGTTAGTTTTCTTGTTTGAATTGTTTTACATTGTCATTTCTGGGCCTTTTATAGCTGACTGTGCGGTATGGGCTTTGCTCATTGTTGAAGGCCGTACTGTGACCTATAGCTGTTAATTTCTGTGTCATTTGGTCTCTTGTGCATGTGTGGAGAGTTGTCTCATTGGCAATCATACCACATCTTCTTTTTTATATTTACATTAACAGATATAAAAAAATCACCAAAGTCAAGGTGAGACAACAAAACTTAGTTGTAAGATCTCTGAAATTTTTTACAGGGTACGAGTTTTTCTCATTGTTGGAGATTGTACGGTGACAGTAACACCTGTAACTGCTTAAACCCATTTCTTATGCACTTTAGTTTGATAAACTCACTGAATATCATACCACATCTCCTTATTTTTATATGCATTACAATTTACATGTGCATGTAATTGTAAATATATATATATCAGAACAAAATTCATTGCGTCACTTTTATTTATGCATCCTTTGGCACAATACAAGTTCTAAAATTACACAACATAAAACAACTAAATGTTATTTCAGATGAAAGTTTTGTTTCAGTTCCATTCATAGGATTTATTAGAATTTTGTATGTTTTGCCAAGTCCAATAATTCGCTCTATGTGACATAGAGACATAGTTGACTAAACCACCAGGTGTCGAACATTCAAGAATTTTCAGTGTTTCTGTTTTTATTTGATGAAAAGGTTGCCTGAGCTCTAGGAGCTTTAGGTTTTATCACGGGATATTCTGTGCTGTCAATAATAATCCAAGTCGTAGGAAACTTTAATTTGAAGTTGGATGGTGAAAAATACCTGACTAAACCTAGATGGCCAAGTGTTAGCCTCACACCACTGTTTAGACATAAAAACAATCCATGTATACACAATATTCTTAACACTAGATTCAATCTAGAATCTAGACAGTTCAAAGTTGGTTGTATGATGCCTCAATTTCATCAAAGTCATAAAAAAACTGATTTTCAACTGACACCCTATCAATTTGAAAATATATGTATCTCAAACAATGTGCTGCTGGACCAAGTGTGGTCAAAACAAATAAAAATTTAGTATACAACTCTAAACCGGTATAAAAATGCATGGCTGTGTCACGTGTCTTCATTTCAAAATTCTCTGCTGAAAACATAGGCATTGATGGTGTTTGCGTAATTCCATCTGTGAAGCTCAACATTAGCTCGGCAGTTGGTGGTGGACAGTCATAAATCCTTTTTGCAATATGAATGACTTCTTCAGGAAAACCAACTTTACAATCAAAACTTTCCTCTAGATTTCTACTACAATATTCATCAAGTTTAGTTCTTTTGTTTTCACAGGAAACTGCCCTGATTTTTCTTTTTGCGGACGATTCAGTCTCTTGCTTGGTCCAGGAAAATAGGCTGGGAATTGCAGTAGACTTAAGTCTCTGTATGGTGGGTTTGCGCCCTGAAAAAGGTTATAAAACATTAGTTTTTTTATAATTAAATGAACTTCCATTAGCAATGTATACTTTGTACTACCTGGCGAAATATTAACTAGATTTATTCATTACAATCTGGATAAAACTATGTTTGCCTGATTCAATGTATGTTATGTAAATCCAAAGGACAAACAATGAGAGACTTATGCAACAAACGTACATTGTTTGTACCTAAATAACTATAATATAGATGAGAGCATGTCATTGTTTTGTTCCTGTTAACATTGTCATTGATATTTTTCAAGAAAGTCTATGAGGCATAGCTTATGCATTTCTGTCATTACTACATTAGCATAATTACTGCTAAAATAATTCTCATTATGATATACCTCTTGTAAGAAATCATTATAATTGTAGCAATCACCAAAAAATCTCAAACAGATCACATTGAATCGTAATCCAAAAAATTATGACGTCTTGAATTACCACCCCCTTTTATTCTAAAACGATAATTGCGGTTGTAAACAGACTTTGGTTTATTCGCATGGCGATTACATATATAACTATATGTTTCACAAAGAAAATAGAGTTTTACCATAAATAGTTTCCTGCACGTAGTCTTTTTCAGTAAAACGTGCCAGCTGATTGAGATGGACTCCACGATATCATCGTGTTCTCGTCCAATCTGCGTATGGGCCATGGCGTTGATCCAACTTTTCCTTCTTTTTAAGTCATTTGGAAATGCATGTCCTCCTCTTAAATGACATCCAGGTACACAACAACAAGTACTTGGCATCGTTAATTAAAAATATAACTGAAATAGTTGCACAGTGCAGAAACCGGAAGAAGACCGCTACCACGGCGCCACCTATTCAGGAACGATAATTTGCTACTTTATATAACTGCGAAAATAACGTTAGACGGGTTCATGTGCATAAACAGAAATGCGCTTTAAATTGTATAATATAATTCATGTTCAGTCGACCTTTAATTATTATATCAACGACTGAAATGATTTATAAACATCTAGATTGCAGATAACACTCGAAATTAACCCGAGCTCTTTCCACACGGAATTCAAATAATTCTAGTTTGTCAATCGGTTGACTGCTTATAATGCAAAATACTAATATATCAAAAGTTTTTAAAACTAACAAAACACAATGATCGTTTCTCTATTTCCCAATGTAAATGAAATGAAACAAAAAACATTTTATATCGCAATAAGAAGAGGAGAGAATTCAACATTTCCGGATCTACTTGGAGTCTAATGACCCCCCACGTAGATAAGTTGGATATCGCGGAAGGAAGGATTAACCCGGCAACTAGAAAGGCATTAAAGCACTGCCTTTAAAAACTGACCATATTTGCACTTTATTATGTAAATCTCATTAGCTGCATTGTAAATCAGTTATAATTTGGTTCGCATCAATTTATAGTGCCAGCATGTCTTCTTTTTATTCAAAATATTGAATTGTAAACAAATATCAGTAGTTTTCATACCTCAGACTGACTCATATAACAAAATTATTTGTCCGCTTCAACAAAAACTGACCATATTTGCACTTTATTATGTAAATCTTGATAACCGCATAGTAAATCAGTTATATTTTTATATCAGGATGGATTGCATAATACAAATGACAGCAATATTGGTAAAAAATTACTAAATAATTTGGTTCGCATCAATTTATAGTGCCAGCATGTCCTCTTTTTATTCAAAATATTGAATCGTAAACAAATATCAGTAGTTTTCATACCTCAGACTGACTCATATAACAAAATTATTTGACTGCATCATTCAAAACTGACCATATTTGCACTTTATTATGTAAATTTTAATAGCTGCATAGTAAATCAGTTATATTTTTATATCAGGATGGATTGTATAATACAAATGACAGCAATATTGAAAAAAAATTACTAAAAAATTTGGTTCGCATCAATTTATAGTGCCAGCATGTCCTCTTTTTATTCAAAATATTGAATCGTAAACAAATATCAGTAGTTTTCATACCTCAGACTGACTCATATAGCAAAATTATTTGTCTGCGTCAACCAAAACTGACCACATTTGCACTTTATTATGTAAATCTTAATAACTGCATAGTAAATCAGTTATATTTTTATATCAGGATGGATTGTATAATACAAATGACAGCAATATTGGAAAAAAATTACTAAAAAATTTGGTTCGCATCAATTTATAGTGCCAGCATGTCCTCTTTTTATTCAAAATATTGAATCGTAAACAAATATCAGTAGTTTTCATACCTCAGACTGACTCATTTAACAAAATTATTTGTCCGCTTCAACAAAAACTGACCATATTTGCACTTTATTATGTAAATCTTAATAACCGCATAGTAAATCAGTTATAATTTTACATCAGGATGGGTTGTATAATACAAATGACAGCAATATTGGGTTAAAAATTACTAAATAATTTGGTTCGCATCAATTTATAGTGCCAGCATGTCCTCTTTTTATTCAAAATATTGAATCATAAACAAATATCAGTAGTTTTCATACCTCAGACTGACTCATATAACAAAATTATTTGACTGCATCATTCAAAACTGACCATATTTGCACTTTATTATGTAAATCTTAATAGCTGCATAGTAAATCAGTTATATTTTTATATCACGACGGATTGTATATTACAAATGACAGCAATATTGAAAAAAAATTACTAAAAAATGACAGCAATATTGAAAAAAAATTACTAAATAATTTGGTTCGCATCAATATATATAGTGCCAGCATGTCCTTTTTTTATTCAAAATATTGAATCGTAAACAAATATCAGTAGTTTTCATACCTCAGACTGACTCATATAACAAAATTATTTGACTGCATCATTCAAAACTGACCATATTTGCACTTTATTATGTAAATTTAAATAGCTGCATTTTAAATCAGTTATATTTTTATATCAGGATGGATTGTATAATACAAATGACAGCAATATTGAAAAAAAATTACTAAAAAATTTGGTTCACATCAATTTATAGTGCCAGCATGTCCTCTTTTTATTCAAAATATTGAATCGTAAACAAATATCAGTAGTTTTCATACCTCAGACTGAATCATATAGCAAAATTATTTGTCTGCGTCAACCAAAACTGACCACATTTGCACTTTATTATGTAAATCTTAATAACTGCATAGTAAATCAGTTATATTTTTATATCAGGATGGATTGTATAATACAAATGACAGCAATATTGGAAAAAAATTACTAAAAAATTTGTTTCGCATCAATTTTTAGTGCCAGCATGTCCTCTTTTTATTCAAAATATTGAATCGTAAACAAATATCAGTAGTTTCCATACCTCAGACTGACTCATATAACAAAATTATTTGTCTGCGTCAACCAAAACTGACCACATTTGCACTTTATTATGTAAATCTTAATAACTGCATAGTAAATCAGTTATATTTTTATATCAGGATGGATTGTATAATACAAATGACAGCAATATTGGAAAAAAATTACTAAAAATTTTGGTTCGCATCAATTTATAGTGCCAGCATGTCCTCTTTTTATTCAAAATATTGAATCGTAAACAAATATCAGTAGTTTTCATACCTCAGACTGACTCATATAACAAAATTATTTGTCCGCTTCAACAAAAACTGACCATATTTGCACTTTATTATGTAAATCTTAATAACCGCATAGTAAATCAGTTATAATTTTACATCAGGATGGGTTGTATAATACAAATGACAGCAATATTGGGTAAAAAATTACTAAATAATTTGGTTCGCATCAATTTATAGTGCCAGCATGTCCTCTTTTTATTCAAAATATTGAATCTTAAACAAATATCAGTAGTTTTCATACCTCAGACTGACTCATATAACAAAATTATTTGACTGCATCATTCAAAACTGACCATATTTGCACTTTATTATGTAAATCTTAATAGCTGCATAGTAAATCAGTTATATTTTTATATCACGACGGATTGTATATTACAAATGACAGCAATATTGAAAAAAAAATACTAAAAAATGACAGCAATATTGAAAAAAAAATACTAAATAATTTGGTTCGCATCAATTTATAGTGCCAGCATGTCCTCTTTTTATTCAAAATATTGAATCGTAAACAAATATCAGAAGTTTTCATACCTCAGACTGACTCATTTAACAAAATTATTTGTCCGCTTCAACAAAAACTGACCATATTTGCACTTTATCATGTAAATCTTAATAACCACATAGTAAATCAGTTATATTTTTATATCAGGATGGGTTGTATAATACAAATGACAGCAATATTGGGTAAAAAATTACTAAATAATTTGGTTCGCATCAATTTATAGTGCCAGCATGTCCTCTTTTTATTCAAAATATTGAATCGTAAACAAATATCAGTAGTTTTCATACCTCAGACTGACTCATTTAACAAAATTATTTGACTGCATCATTCAAAACTGACCATATTTGCACTTTATTATGTAAATCTTAATAGCTGCATAGTAAATCAGTTATATTTTTATATCACGATGGATTGTATATTACAAATGACAGCAATATTGGAAAACAATGACTTAGAAATTTGGTTAGCATCAATTTATAGTGCCAGCATGTCCTCTTTTTATTCAAAATATTGAATCGTCAATAAATATCAGAAGTTTTCATATGTTAGACTGACTCGTATAACAAAATTATTTGTCCGCATCAACAAAAACTGACCATATTTGCATTTTATTATGTAAATTTTAATAGCTGCATAGTAAATCAGTTATATTTTTATATCAGGATGGATTGTATAATACAAATGACAGAAATATTGAAAAAAAATTACTAAAAAATTTGGTTCGCATCAATATATAGTGCCAGCATGTCCTTTTTTTATTCAAAATATTGAATCATAAACAAATATCAGTAGTTTTCATACCTCAGACTGACTCATATAACAAAATTATTTGACTGCATCATTCAAAACTGACCATATTTGCACTTTATTATGTAAATTTAAATAGCTGCATTTTAAATCAGTTATATTTTTATATCAGGATGGATTGTATAATACAAATGACAGCAATATTGAAAATAAATTACTAAAAAATTTGGTTCGCATCAATTTATAGTGCCAGCATGTCCTCTTTTTATTCAAAATATTGAATCGTAAACAAATATCAGTAGTTTTCATACCTCAGACTGACTCATATAGCAAAATTATTTGTCTGCGTCAACCAAAACTGACCACATTTGCACTTTATTATGTAAATCTTAATAACTGCATAGTAAATCAGTTATATTTTTATATCAGGATGGATTGTATAATACAAATGACAGCAATATTGGAAAAAAATTACTAAAAAATTTGTTTCGCATCAATTTTTAGTGCCAGCATGTCCTCTTTTTATTCAAAATATTGAATCGTAAACAAATATCAGTAGTTTCCATACCTCAGACTGACTCATATAACAAAATTATTTGTCTGCGTCAACCAAAACTGACCACATTTGCACTTTATTATGTAAATCTTAATAACTGCATAGTAAATCAGTTATATTTTTATATCAGGATGGATTGTATAATACAAATGACAGCAATATTGGAAAAAAATTACTAAAAATTTTGGTTCGCATCAATTTATAGTGCCAGCATGTCCTCTTTTTATTCAAAATATTGAATCGTAAACAAATATCAGTAGTTTTCATACCTCAGACTGACTCATATAACAAAATTATTTGTCCGCTTCAACAAAAACTGACCATATTTGCACTTTATTATGTAAATCTTAATAACCGCATAGTAAATCAGTTATAATTTTACATCAGGATGGGTTGTATAATACAAATGACAGCAATATTGGGTAAAAAATTACTAAATAATTTGGTTCGCATCAATTTATAGTGCCAGCATGTCCTCTTTTTATTCAAAATATTGAATCGTAAACAAATATCAGTAGTTTTCATACCTCAGACTGACTCATATAACAAAATTATTTGACTGCATCATTCAAAACTGACCATATTTGCACTTTATTATGTAAATCTTAATAGCTGCATAGTAAATCAGTTATATTTTTATATCACGACGGATTGTATATTACAAATGACAGCAATATTGAAAAAAAAATTACTAAAAAATGACAGCAATATTGAAAAAAAAATACTAAATAATTTGGTTCGCATCAATTTATAGTGCCAGCATGTCCTCTTTTTATTCAAAATATTGAATCGTAAACAAATATCAGTAGTTTTCATACCTCAGACTGACTCATTTAACAAAATTATTTGTCCGCTTCAACAAAAACTGACCATATTTGCACTTTATCATGTAAATCTTAATAACCACATAGTAAATCAGTTATATTTTTATATCAGGATGGGTTGTATAATACAAATGACAGCAATATTTGGTAAAAAATTACTAAATAATTTGGTTCGCATCAATTTATAGTGCCAGCATGTCCTCTTTTTATTCAAAATATTGAATCGTAAACAAATATCAGTAGTTTTCATACCTCAGACTGACTCATATAACAAAATTATTTGACTGCATCATTCAAAACTGACCATATTTGCACTTTATTATGTAAATCTTAATAGCTGCATAGTAAATCAGTTATATTTTTATATCACGATGGATTGTATATTACAAATGACAGCAATATTGGAAAACAATGACTTAGAAATTTGGTTAGCATCAATTTATAGTGCCAGCATGTCCTCTTTTTATTCAAAATATTGAATCGTCAATAAATATCAGAAGTTTTCATATGTTAGACTGACTCGTATAACAAAATTATTTGTCCGCATCAACAAAAACTGACCATATTTGCATTTTATTATGTAAATTTTAATAGCTGCATAGTAAATCAGTTATATTTTTATATCAGGATGGATTGTATAATACAAATGACAGAAATATTGAAAAAAAATTACTAAAAAATTTGGTTCGCATCAATATATAGTGCCAGCATGTCCTTTTTTTATTCAAAATATTGAATCATAAACAAATATCAGTAGTTTTCATACCTCAGACTGACTCATATAACAAAATTATTTGACTGCATCATTCAAAACTGACCATATTTGCACTTTATTATGTAAATTTAAATAGCTGCATTTTAAATCAGTTATATTTTTATATCAGGATGGATTGTATAATACAAATGACAGCAATATTGAAAATAAATTACTAAAAAATTTGGTTCGCATCAATTTATAGTGCCAGCATGTCCTCTTTTTATTCAAAATATTGAATCGTCAATAAATATCAGAAGTTTTCATATGTTAAAATGACTCGTATAACAAAATTATTTGTCCGCATCAACAAAAACTGACCATATTTGCATTTTATTATGTAAATTTTAATAGCTGCATAGTAAATCAGTTATATTTTTATATCAGGATGGATTGTATAATACAAATGACAGAAATATTGAAAAAAAATTACTAAAAAATTTGGTTCGCATCAATATATAGTGCCAGCATGTCCTTTTTTTATTCAAAATATTGAATCATAAACAAATATCAGTAGTTTTCATACCTCAGACTGACTCATATAACAAAATTATTTGACTGCATCATTCAAAACTGACCATATTTGCACTTTATTATGTAAATTTAAATAGCTGCATTTTAAATCAGTTATATTTTTATATCAGGATGGATTGTATAATACAAATGACAGCAATATTGAAAATAAATTACTAAAAAATTTGGTTCGCATCAATTTATAGTGCCAGCATGTCCTCTTTTTATTCAAAATATTGAATCGTAAACAAATATCAGTAGTTTTCATACCTCAGACTGACTCATATAGCAAAATTATTTGTCTGCGTCAACCAAAACTGACCACATTTGCACTTTATTATGTAAATCTTAATAACTGCATAGTAAATCAGTTATATTTTTATATCAGGATGGATTGTATAATACAAATGACAGCAATATTGGAAAAAAATTACTAAAAAATTTGGTTCGCATCAATTTATAGTGCCAGCATGTCCTCTTTTTATTCAAAATATTGAATCGTAAACAAATATCAGTAGTTTTCATACCTCAGACTGACTCATTTAACAAAATTATTTGTCCGCTTCAACAAAAACTGAACATATTTGCACTTTATTATGTAAATCTTAATAACCGCATAGTAAATCAGTTATAATTTTACATCAGGATGGGTTGTATAATACAAATGACAGCAATATTGGGTTAAAAATTACTAAATAATTTGGTTCGCATCAATTTATAGTGCCAGCATGTCCTCTTTTTATTCAAAATATTGAATCATAAACAAATATCAGTAGTTTTCATACCTCAGACTGACTCATATAACAAAATTATTTGACTGCATCATTCAAAACTGACCATATTTGCACTTTATTATGTAAATCTTAATAGCTGCATAGTAAATCAGTTATATTTTTATATCACGACGGATTGTATATTACAAATGACAGCAATATTGAAAAAAAATTACTAAAAAATGACAGCAATATTGAAAAAAAATTACTAAATAATTTGGTTCGCATCAATATATAGTGCCAGCATGTCCTTTTTTTATTTAAAATATTGAATCGTAAACAAATATCAGTAGTTTTCATACCTCAGACTGACTCATATAACAAAATTATTTGACTGCATCATTCAAAACTGACCATATTTGCACTTTATTATGTAAATTTAAATAGCTGCATTTTAAATCAGTTATATTTTTATATCAGGATGGATTGTATAATACAAATGACAGCAATATTGAAAAAAAATTACTAAAAAATTTGGTTCACATCAATTTATAGTGCCAGCATGTCCTCTTTTTATTCAAAATATTGAATCGTAAACAAATATCAGTAGTTTTCATACCTCAGACTGAATCATATAGCAAAATTATTTGTCTGCGTCAACCAAAACTGACCACATTTGCACTTTATTATGTAAATCTTAATAACTGCATAGTAAATCAGTTATATTTTTATATCAGGATGGATTGTATAATACAAATGACAGCAATATTGGAAAAAAATTACTAAAAAATTTGGTTCGCATCAATTTATAGTGCCAGCATGTCCTCTTTTTATTCAAAATATTGAATCGTAAACAAATATCAGTAGTTTCCATACCTCAGACTGACTCATATAACAAAATTATTTGTCTGCGTGAACCAAAACTGACCACATTTGCACTTTATTATGTAAATCTTAATAACTGCATAGTAAATCAGTTATATTTTTATATCAGGATGGATTGTATAATACAAATGACAGCAATATTGGAAAAAAATTACTAAAAATTTTGGTTCGCATCAATTTATAGTGCCAGCATGTCCTCTTTTTATTCAAAATATTAAATCGTAAACAAATATCAGTAGTTTTCATACCTCAGACTGACTCATATAACAAAATTATTTGTCCGCTTCAACAAAAACTGACCATATTTGCACTTTATTATGTAAATCTTAATAACCGCATAGTAAATCAGTTATAATTTTACATCAGGATGGGTTGTATAATACAAATGACAGCAATATTGGGTAAAAAATTACTAAATAATTTGGTTCGCATCAATTTATAGTGCCAGCATGTCCTCTTTTTATTCAAAATATTGAATCGTAAACAAATATCAGTAGTTTTCATACCTCAGACTGACTCATATAACAAAATTATTTGACTGCATCATTCAAAACTGACCATATTTGCACTTTATTATGTAAATCTTAATAGCTGCATAGTAAATCAGTTATATTTTTATATCACGACGGATTGTATATTACAAATGACAGCAATATTGAAAAAAAATTACTAAAAAATGACAGCAATATTGAAAAAAAATTACTAAATAATTTGGTTCGCATCAATTTATAGTGCCAGCATGTCCTCTTTTTATTCAAAATATTGAATCGTAAACAAATATCAGTAGTTTTCATACCTCAGACTGACTCATTTAACAAAATTATTTGTCCGCTTCAACAAAAACTGACCATATTTGCACTTTATCATGTAAATCTTAATAACCACATAGTAAATCAGTTATATTTTTATATCAGGATGGGTTGTATAATACAAATGACAGCAATATTGGGTAAAAAATTACTAAATAATTTGGTTCGCATCAATTTATAGTGCCAGCATATCCTCTTTTTATTCAAAATATTGAATCGTAAACAAATATCAGTAGTTTTCATACCTCAGACTGACTCATATAACAAAATTATTTGACTGCATCATTCAAAACTGACCATATTTGCACTTTATTATGTAAATCTTAATAGCTGCATAGTAAATCAGTTATATTTTTATATCACGATGGATTGTATATTACAAATGACAGCAATATTGGAAAACAATGACTTAGAAATTTGGTTAGCATCAATTTATAGTGCCAGCATGTCCTCTTTTGATTCAAAATATTGAATCGTCAATAAATATCAGAAGTTTTCATATGTTAGACTGACTTGTATAACAAAATTATTTGTCCGCATCAACAAAAACTGACCATATTTGCATTTTATTATGTAAATTTTAATAGCTGCATAGTAAATCAGTTATATTTTTATATCAGGATGGATTGTATAATACAAATGACAGAAATATTGAAAAAAAATTACTAAAAAATTTGGTACGCATCAATATATAGTGCCACCATGTCCTTTTTTTATTCAAAATATTGAATCATAAACAAATATCAGTAGTTTTCATACCTCAGACTGACTCATATAACAAAATTATTTGACTGCATCATTCAAAACTGACCATATTTGCACTTTATTATGTAAATTTAAATAGCTGCATTTTAAATCAGTTATATTTTTATATCAGGATGGATTGTATAATACAAATGACAGCAATATTGAAAATAAATTACTAAAAAATTTGGTTCGCATCAATTTATAGTGCCAGCATGTCCTCTTTTTATTCAAAATATTGAATCGTAAACAAATATCAGTAGTTTTCATACCTCAGACTGACTCATATAGCAAAATTATTTGTCCGCTTCAACAAAAACTGACCATATTTGCACTTTATTATGTAAATCTTAATAACCGCATAGTAAATCAGTTATATTTTTATATCAGGATGGATTGTATAATACAAATGACAGCAATATTGGTAAAAAATTACTAAATAATTTGGTTCGCATCAATTTATAGTGCCACCATGTCCTCTTTTTATTCAAAATATTGAATCGTAAACAAATATCAGTAGTTTTCATACCTCAGACTGACTCATATAACAAAATTATTTGACTGCATCATTCAAAACTGACCATATTTGCACTTTATTATGTAAATTTTAATAGCTGCATAGTAAATCAGTTATATTTTTATATCAGGATGGATTGTATAATACAAATGACAGTAATATTGAAAAAAAATTACTAAAAACTTTGGTTCGCATCAATTTATAGTGCCAGCATGTCCTCTTTTTATTTAAAATATTGAATCGTAAACAAATATCAGTAGTTTTCATACCTCAGACTGACTGATATAACAAAATTACTGTCTGCGTCAACAAAAACTGACCATATTTGCACTTTATTATGTAAATCTTAATAACCGCATAGTAAATCAGTTATATTTTTATATCAGGATGGATTGTATAATACAAATGACAGCAATATTGAAAAAAATTACGAATAAATTAGGTTAGCATCAATTTATAGTGCCAGCATGTCCTCTTTTTTTTTTAAATATTGAATCGTCAATAATTATCAGAAGTTTTCATACCTCAGACTGACTCATATAACAAAATTATTTGTCCGCATCAACAAAAACTGACCATATTTACACTTTATTATGTAAATTTTAATAGCTGCATAGTAAATCAGTTATATTTTTATATCAGGATGGATTGTATAATACAAATGACAGCAATATTAAAAAAAAATTACTAAATAATTTGGTTCGCATCAATATATAGTGCCAGCATGTCCTCTTTTTTATTCAAAATATTGAATCATAAACAAATATCAGTAGTTTTCATAGCTCAGACTGACTCATATAACAAAATTATTTGTCTGCGTCAACCAAAACTGACCATATTTGCACTTTATTTTGTAAATCTTTATAGCCGCATAGTAAATCAGTTATATTTTTTTAATATCAGGATGGATTGTATTATACAAATGACAGCGATATTGGAAAAAAATGACTAAAAAATTTGGTTCGCATCAATTTATAGTGCCAGCATGTCCTCTTTTTATTCAAAATATTGAATCGTAAACAAAAATTAGTAGTTTTCATACCTCAGACTGACTCATATAACATAATTATTTGACTGCATCATTCAAAACTGACCATATTTGCACTCTATGATGCAAATCTATATAGGGGCACATTTGTTATTCATGTTCAACGAGTATATGTTTTCGGACGTCCCCGATATCATTTATAATCGTAATGGATAAGTCTGTCTAAATTGATGAGATGGTACAAATGTACATACTTATACAACACCTTATCAATATCCCTATATATACACTGTACAATTTTCGATTGAACATTTGGCAAAACAGAATCTTATATCATGTATGTCGAATGCAAACAAGGTGAATTACGATTAAAAATCCATGTATTATGGAAGATACTGTTAAAAATGGGGAACGAAGCAACGAAAATCATGATGTTTATATCCCATCATATAAAATATGTTTCCGATGTGTTGGATAACCGCCTCGATTTTTGTAAATGTAACTTTTTAAAACTTAAAATAGCAAATCTGCTACTCAGTAAAGTTATTGGAACTGATTTTTTGTAATTAATAAAAGTTAATATTTCGAATTAAAAGCGATGTTGAATTGTTCTGGTTTGAAACACATATACGTAAAATATTAAGATAAAAGTCGTTTTTAAAACAAACTTTAAATTACAAATGAACACGAAGTTTATTTCTTAATGTACACAATCAGTTAACGCGAAAAGTAAACGTGCGTTTACTTTCAAGTGCACGTAATAGTACAGTTGTGAAATCTGTAGTAAACGCCCGTTTACTTTTAAGTGCACGTAAAAATCAACTTGTGAAATCTGAAGTAAACGCCCGTTTACTATATATACTGACTAAACGGACACAGAGTAAACGCGCGTTTACTCGAGTAGACATTAGAAATTTCCATTTTGACCAAGTTAACGTAATTATAGTAAACGCGCGTTTACTAGTAAACGCGAAAATTGAAGTGAACTAACGGAATATGTGCACGCGGCGTTAACGTGCGTTTACTTTATGTAATGCTTGGTCTGCACCCAACTGTATATGTTTCAGGGAGAATGTTATTATCAGCCCTATTAAATAAAGTATCATTAATAATGTGACCAGCTTGCTCACCTTTCTGCAATTAAAATCACCAGACAAAATAATTTTTTCATGATTGGAGTATTCTGTAATATCTTTATTAAGATTATCAAAAATTTCTCCACTGTCTACATTGGGATTCTGGGGCTTAATATATAATACTGATAAATAAATATCAAAATCAAATCCTGATGAAAAAGGTCTCCATATTCCATAGTCTTTTTTCCTTACAAGAGTTATTCCTCTTTCCATATTCATATTGTAATATAAAATTATTCCTCCTGATCTCCTGCCTTTCTTTACTCCCTTTTTCTTAGTTCCAGGTAAGTGAAAAAATTTGAAACCTGGCAGATTAATGGGTGAGTCAGTTTGGGTTCATGTTTCTACTAGTCCTAAAATGTCATAACTATCAACAAATTCTCAAAATTTATTAATATCAAAGCATGTAAAGGCTTTAATATTCCAACATGCAAACTTCAACATGTTGTTTTTAGTTGTCAACACTTTGGAAAATGTCCAAAAATAGACTCGTACATTTGATCACCCGGACAAGTGACTTTTTTTCCCCCACAAGGCTGACTGGGGAATAGAAATATGGTCACCATTGGTCTTCCTCCGACCGGTGGTAAAACCCTCGCTAAAGTGGGGCGTCCGTTTGGCTGTGCGGGATGTACAAGTACGCAGCCACGTCCGGTCAGAATGGGGACGTTAAATCCGATGCCTCGTGTAGAGAGAATGCCACGCTCTCTGCACGTTAAGAACAACTCTTTGAGGGGTCCGTAGGTGACCTGTTACAAGGCGAAATTGCTGTCCCTATCCAATTAACCCTCATTGTCCAGTGGCAGTCTAAATTTCCCCGACCTTCTTCCCGGATGGCCTACATTACAGAACCTACCTATTGTATTTATTGTTTATTTGTTCTCGTCCTGAATATGCATGAAATATTTGCCACTGGACATTAAGCAACCAACAATCAATCAAGTGACTTTTTTGTCTGGGTTGCCCGTGGACAAGTAAAAAATAATACTTGACAAAGTTAAATCCATACAAAAATATATAATTATTTTCAAGACTTTTAAAGAAGTTTAATTTCATGTAAAAGAAACCATGATAAACAAGTAAAACACATATATTTATGTCAAAACATCAATGTTCATGACGATAAATATTAAATAACACCGGGAAAAGATCGTTAACCCAATTAGAAAAAAATAAGTATGCGAACCCGGGTCTCGTAAATATTGCGTTGTATTTGTCCATTGAACCGGGATCGTCGACTAGGTTTTATCCATCCTTAAACGGAAGTATCATTTACCTTTTGTAATAAGATGGATAAATACTTAATAAAACTACCGGGCAATCCAGACAAAGTCGACGAGTCGAATAAAAAACGTAAAACGCAGGCGGAGGACAAAGAGTATGAATAAAAAACGAAAGCGAGAATTTCAAACATCTTGCTTAGCAGAGTTCCCCTGGCTCTCTACGAAAGAAAATACGGAAAATAAATTCAATTTTTGTTTAATATGTAGAAAACATCCAACACTTGTCCCCCCAAGGGTGACTGAAGGATAGAAATATGGTCACCATTGGTCTTCCTCCAACCGGCGGTAAAACCCTCGCTAAAGTGGGGTGTCCGTTTGGCTGTGTGGGATGTACAAGTTCGCAGTCACGTCCGGTCAGAATGGGGACGTTAAATCCGATGCCTCGTGTTAAGAGAGTGCCACGTTCTTTGCACGTTAAGAACCCTTGCAACAACTCTTTGAGGGGTCCGTAGGTGGCCTGTTGCAAGGCTAAATTTCTGTCCTTATCCTACATACCCTCATTTTCCCGTGGCAGTCAAAATTTCCCCGACCTTCATCCCGGACGGCCTCTATTACAGGACCTACCTATTGTATTTATTGTTAACTTGTTCTCGTCCTGAACATGCATGAAATATTTGCCACTGGACGTTAAGCAACCAACAATCAATCAATCAATCCAACACTTGCCGATCAAAAGTCAACTTTATTTGTTGGGAAAGTGGTAGATAGAAGGGACACAGTAACTGCCCATAAACTTTCAGCAAAACACCAATCATGTCAGTTGAGAGAAACAAATGAAATAAAACAGGTTTCTGGGGAAATGGACAAGGCTTTGGCTAAGGTCAATCAGTCTGAGGTTGAAAGGTATGAAAAACTCTTTAAAACAGCATATGCAGTTGTCAAAAACAATCGACCATTTTCTGACTAAAGTTTTATATGCGACAGTAAAAAAAAATGGTATGCAACTAGGCAAGGACCATCTTCGACGGGATGCCTGTGTTGATTTCTTGAAAGCAATGTCTTGAGTTCTTTCAGACAAAACAAAAGAACATATGAAGTTGGTAAGTTTCATATCCATTATGTCAGACGGAAGCACTGACTCATCAGTAACGGAACAAGAAAGTGTTCTTATCAGATATGTCCACCCTGAGACACACGATCCAGTAACTACACTTGCTAGTATAGAAAATCTAGAAAGTGCAACTGCAGATGGTGTATATGCTGCAATAAAGTCAGGTGTGTCAAAGTGTGGCATAACTTTGGGTAATAATGTTGTTGAAGGTCAACAAAAAATTGTCTGTGTTAACATGGATGGTGCAGCTGTTAATATGGGGGCTAAAAATGGTGTTGCCAAACAGATTAATGACCAGGTTAACAACAAAATAATTGTTATGCACTGTGTTGCCCATAAACTGGAACTTGGAATTTTGGATGCGGTTAAGGATGTTGTATATTCGAAAAAATTGAAGATGAATTGAAACGTATCTGTAATTTTATTCCTTTAGTCCAAAACGAAGAGTTGAGCTTAAAAACTTAGCCAAAATATTTTATGAAGACTTGTTGATGCATACAAAAATAAAAGCTGTCAGATGGGTAAGCTCAAAAAGTAGGGCTCTTAAATTTGTTTGTCAAGATTTACATATTACAGCCTCACACATGTAGAATTTAAAATAAATCTAAACGTGCTGATGAAGTTGGGCAGGCAAAGGCTATTCTTGGTGACCTAACACAGGTTGAATGTGTAAAATATATTCATCTCATACTTGATGTTTTGGGTGCAATATCTGCAACTTCAAAGTTGTTTCAGGTCAAGGATTTATGATTTTGATTTTATTGAAGTTAAGGCAGCTATGGATACTCTATTTTCCAAGATCCATGCTATGAGACAGGAACCTGGTGAAACTCTTTCTGTATTTTATGGAAAAAAAATATGTTGAAACTTAAATGTTTGACGGCAGACTTGCACTTAAAGGGAACCTGATTCCTTTCAAAGATGACAAAGATGTTTCCACACTTATGGAAAAAATGGGAAATTATGTTTTGAAAAGGTTTTCTGATTTTAATATCCCCCTACTATCCCATTTTAATTTTTTTGATTTTTGGGCATGGCCACACAGATTAACAGAACTCAGTTTATTTGGTAAATCAGACATTAAAGCACTATGTCAACTTTTCAGTGGTGTAATTTCTGATGAAGAATCTAAAAAAGCACAAGAAGAATGGCAGACATTAAAAGTTCAAGTTTCATTTCAGAAAGACAACTACCCACTCATTGTATACTGTGACCTTTTGAAAAGGCAGCAAGATGACTCCCTTAGAAATATTAAATTTCTCATTGAAATAATGCTGACCATATCTTCCTCATTAGCAACCCCCAAGGGTGACTGGGGAATAGAAGTTTGATCACCATTGGTCTTCCTCCGACCGGCAGTAAAACCCTTGCTAAAGTAGGGCGTCCGTTTGGTTGTGCGGGATGTACAAATTTGCAGCCACGTCCGGTCAGAATGGGGACGTTAAATCCGATGCCTCGTGTAGAGAGTGCCACGCTCTTTGCACGTTAAGAACCCTTGCAACAACTCTTTGAAGGGTCCGTAGGTGACCTGTTACACGGAAAAATTTCTGTCCCTATCCAATATACCCTCATGTCCCGTGGCAGTCTCAATTTCTCCAACCTTGATCCCGGACGCCCCTATTACAGAACCTACATATTGTGTTTATTGTTAATTTGTTCTCGTCCTGAATATGCATGAAATATTTGCCACTGGACGTTAAGCAACCAACAATCAATCAATCAATCCTTATCAGCAGCATGTGAAAGAGTTTTTTTTCACAAATGAACATAATTAAAAGTCCTCTGAGAAGCAAATTAACACAGGAAAATCGACAAAATCAAATGCAAATTGTTGTAAATAGTGTCAGTGTAAAGGATTTTGATCCTAGACCATCAGTTATTTATTGGTTAAAATCAGGCAACAGACATTTGACTCACAAACAGCCTGTTAAAACAACTTCTGAAGCTGTTGCAACTCACTCTGGGGATAGAGATGTAACAAATGTTAGACCTCTTTTGCAGGACTTAGTTAAGTCACTTGGTAGGGAAGAAGCTGCACGAGTCAAACTTCAAGAAATGGTTAATGAACCACCTGGGTCAGATCAATGTAGATTGATGTAAAAATGCTTTGGACTCTTTGAAAAACAAACTAGAAATTTCTTTGACATTTTATTTTATTCAATAAAACAGGTTATTTTATCTAAAATACTTTTTTTTATTAATTGTATGATAATAACAATTAACATGATAGATTAATATTCAATAAAGTTTTCTCTTCTTCACTCACTGCCCTCAAATTTTAGTATATGTACCTACTGGCTAGAATTTTTCAATTAAATCTAAGCCTGCAAAATTGTCCTCTAGTCTGTCATTTTATGTGCTTAGTTTGCTGTTGGGTTTCTGTCCCATGAGGTTAACCAATAACCTCCTTTATTTATATTATGCATGAACAAAATCAAAGTCAATCATCATTTATATTGTGATGCAAAACAGTGCCAAGAACCATGCAAGCTTTATACAGTAAAATACTTCAATATTTATAAGAACTTTCTGGGCAAGTAACTTTTTTTTCCGCAATTCAAGAGTTAGAAGACCCGAATACACGATGTATATCACCTCTGTCACTCACGTTAGTTATTGCCCGTTTAAACTCCCGAATTCGAAACCGCGGGTTATCTGCAAGAGAAATGTGGACTCTATGTGATCAATTCTCAAACAACCTTATTCAAGTCTTATTCAGCGTCAACATGAGTTACGAAAGTCGAACCACAGTTACAGCGAAATTTCTAAAGCTCCCTCTGGAGCTCTACCCGAATCTCCGCATTTAGAAGTTGGTGATCTAGTTTACTTATATAATGACCGAAACAAAACTTGTGCTCGTGACCGATATCTAGTTGTTTCTACAGACAATTCTTGGTGCAACATAAGAAAATTCGTTGGTTCTCAGTTACGCAATACATCATACCGTGTAAAAAGGAGTGATTGTTATAAAGTTCCGTCACTAATGAACACTTTAAGCCAACAGGATACTTATCATGACAATTGTACATATTCGGATTAGGACGATAATACCGTGACAACACATAGCCCGCCTAAGCCTCCTGATATTCCGAATGTAATATCCATTCCTCTTTTACAGGAGTTAGAACCGGAACTTTTCGAAAACGAACCAAGTGACTTAATCTTACAAAAAGGCGAAAACGAATTACAACACGAACCTGATGATCAAGTAAACACCGATGTAATTCGACGATCCACACGGGAACGCCATCCTCCTAAATTTCTTCCAGACAATTATGTTCTATTCAAGTGAGAAAAAAAACAACATTGTGTACTTATATAACTAGAGTGTGGACCATAAGCACAAAAGATGTTGCGATGGAATAGCAAATTTGAACTATAATTTGTTAGATTATTATGTAAATGGGGCAGAATAATCCCCGATATCACTTGAGGGCAGTCTACCCTATGATAGAGTGTTTTTTTTCCAACAATTAATATGTTTGTTCTTGTAACATATATGCAGAGTCTTATTAGTAACTTTAATTTGCAAAATGAAATAAAAGAAGAAAAACTGGTAACGCCATAATAGGCTCTATTATCCGGAACTGTTAACTATGTTTTAGCTCGCTCTCTCTCTTCGCTCTCCATTGTAAACCAAACATCACTGTATACATGTGTTAGACTAAATCAGTATTAAACAAGTAACTTTCAACTGCAGTTAAGTAATGACTTAATGCCCTTGTGTAGTTTCATCTTAACTGGCGCTGGCATTCTTCTACTTGCAAGCAGCTCAACAATTCTTCTACATTCATCTCACTCCAATGTATGCAGATATTTACTAATGAGGCCAAATGAAGGGAAAACCTTCTTACGTACCTGGTTGGCTGTTATTTGTGTTATTTATAACCAGATATAAGTTTTATTCTATTCCTTGTAGTCATCATCCCATTTGATATAGTAAAACAAATACATCCGTATTTTCTAAAGAATCAAAACTATAATTCAACACAAACAATTCTACATTTAAATATAAAATCTCAAGAACCTACCAGCATTCATGAGACTATGACCTATGAAAATCTGATCGGTTCTGTTGATTTTTTGTGAATTTTGTTAATCTTAAGAAAAGTTTGAAAATCATGAAATTTGTTCCGTCATTGCCAAACCAATATTTCTTAGACTGATAAGATCAAGGTCAGATGAGTCTTTTGTAGACGAAACGCGCGTGTGGCGTAAATATAAAATTTTATTCCTGGTTCTATGTTGAGTTTATTTACAACCACTGGGTCGATGCCACTGCTGGCGGAGATTTATTTCCCCGAGGGTATCACCAGCCCAGTAGTCATCACTTTTGTGTTGACTTGAGTCATCATTGATATGTTCATAATCATAAATTAACTGTTAGATTTGTTATTCTCATCGGATTTTGTCAAATGTTTTAACGTTTGTAGTTGTAAATCTTATTTTTTTCTGTCGCATTCGTGTGTTATGGTTAAGATAGTTAATCATCCAGTTCATTTATTAGATTTTAGTTTGGATCAACGAAATTTATACGATATATTTGGTTTACAGTTTGATTCATAAGAAACAGTGACATAGCTAGATAATACCATTAACTATCTAATTACCTCCACAATTTGATATTACTTAGTATTGTAATTTTCCTTGTTATTAGTAAATGTTTATATCAGTCTTACAAATCTAATCTTGAATTCTATCCTAATTCTATCTTATTTTGGGAAATCTCTTTAGAAATTCAAATGTGACGTCACTTTGTGCGTTGACCACTTTGGCTAACTGGGATGCTGGGTTAGGTTGTTTTATGTAATGTATCCAGTTTTTATTCTGTAGTTAGTCACCACTTCGGTTTTATCATGTACATCTATTATATAGTCATTTTATAAAATTTACTGTTTGCAAAAGTATGAACTATTCTAAATAATAAGGATGTTCTTATCCCAGGCAGATAACCCTAGCCGTATTGGTCATAACATTTTGGAACTTTTGGTCCTCAGTGCTCTTAAACTTTGTACTTGTTTTGGCTTTCGGACCTTTAGCTATTATTTTTGTGTATCTCTGTCCTATATGTTCTCCCATTTATTTGTATTGTAGTCCTGTCATGTAATGTTATCATTTTAATGTTATATTTAACATTGCCATAAAAGCGGGAGGTTTGGCATGCCACAAAACCAGGTTCAACCCACCATTTTTTTGTCGCAGAAAGCTCGACATAGGGATAGTGATCCGGCGGCGGCGGCGTTAGCTAACTTCTTAAAAGCTTTATATTTTAGCAGGTGGAAGACCTGGATTCTTTATACTTTGTATATGGATGCCTCATGTTAAGAAGTTTCCGTCAGTCACATGTCAAATGTCCTTGACCTCATTTTCATGGTTTAGTGACTACTTGAAAAAAAGTTAAAATTTTTTGTAATGTTAAATTCTCTCTTATTATAAGTAATAGGATAACTATATTTGGTATGTGCGTACCTTGCAAGGTCCTCATGCCCGTCAGACAGTTTTCACTTGACCTCGACCTCAGTTCATGGATCAGTGAACAAGGTTAAGTTTTGGTGGTCAAGTCCATATCTCAGATACTATAAGCAATAGGTCTAGTATATTCAGTGTATGGAAGGACTTTAAGGTGTACATGTCCAACTGTCCAACTGGCAGGTGTCATCTGACCTTGACCTCATTTTCATGGTTCAGTGGTTAAAGTTAAGTTTTTGTGTTTTGGTCTGTTTTTCTTATACTATATGCAATAGGTCAACTACATTTGGTGTATGGAAATATTTTATGATCTATATGTCAATCGCGCAGGTTTTATTTGACCTTGACCTCATTTTCACGGTTCATTGCTCAGTGTTAAGTTTTTGTGTTTTGGTCTGTTTTTCTTAAACTATAAGCAATAGGTCAACTATATTTGTTGTATGGAAGAATTATTAGCTGTACATACCTGTCTGGCATGGTTCATCTGACCTTGACCTCATTTTCATGGTTCATTGGTCAATGTTTAGTTTTCTTGGTAAATGTTAAGTTTATGTGATAATTGTAATAAAGCTTTATATTTAGAACTATCAACATAATATCAATGATTAGTAAAGAAGGCGAGACATTTCAGCGTGTGCACTCTTGTCTTAAAATGTCCTGTACCAAGTCAGGCAAATGGCCATTGTTATATTATAGTTCGTTTCTGTATGGTTACATTTTAATGTTGCGTTTCTGTTGTGTCGTAGTTATCCTCTTATATTTGATGCGTTTCCCTCGGTTTTAGTTTGTAACCCGGAGTTGTTTTTTTCTCAATCGATTTATGAATTTCGAACAGCGGTATACTACTGTTGCCTTTATTCAATAAAACTTTGAAATTTTGAAATACTAAGGCTTTTCTACCCCAGGAATAGATTACCTTAGCTGTATTTGGCAAAACTTTTAGGAATGTTTGGGCCTCAATGCTCTTCAACTTCGTACTATTTTTGGCCTTTTTAACATTTTTTGTTTCGAGCGTCACTGATGAGTCTTTTGTAGACGAAACGCGCGTCTGGCGTAAATATAAAATTTAAATCCTGGTATCTATGATGAGTTTAATGACATCTTCCAGAGAGCAATATACGTCTTACTTTTGTTTATCCTAATAGCTATTATTGTGTAAACTCTGTCGATTAAATCACAATGAGTTTAATCCTTTTCGTACTATTTATTACTTCTTTTAACTTAACTTTCTTTACTCCCCTGAACTCCGTGTAAGTTTCATCCATGAATACATCTCACAGTCAAATCAATCGTTCAACAAATGCACAGGTCTGAATTTAATCTAAAAATTGTCTCCCTTTTGACCAGGCAAATACGGGATTAATTTACTAGTTTTTTTAAGATCTAACTAGCCAGTACAAATTTGAATCACAATTAATGCTTTCAGATACTAATCTTTTGCTCTTGAAGTTGAAAATCAATTTACCTTGATGCTTGTAGTGTCTAGATCAAGATTAGCATTATTCAGTTAGTTTTTTAATGCTGCTCTTGATTTCTGTGATGGATTTGTTCATTTCATCTACTTGCTTTACAAGTCCTTCAGTTCCTTCACTACATTAAAGAAAATCAATCAGTTTTAATACCCTAATACACCAGTCTCAGGTTAGGGTAAAGATTGGTGTGCCTGTTAAAACCCGCTGCATTTATATATACATGTCCTTAACATTCTCACACATGTATGTTTTCTTACCATAATCTTTTTTGTACATGTTGTATCAGCTATGATTCCTCCATCAGCTACTGTTTGTCTAATCTTGTTAAAACACTGCTTGTAGAGACCTACAATGTATGCCTTTGTGAAAAAATGGAATTATGCAGCCAGTCAATATTAATGGTACCATACACACTAAAAACATAAAAAAAAACACAATCATGTCGATGGTGAACAATCAATCAATTTATAAACATGTTGCTCTACGGCATGATGCCAGTGAATAAATTATAATAGACAAATCTGTTTTATCAAATTAAAGGTTAAAACTAATTTATTTACAAATAGGCATGCCTCATTCGATTGCATGGACATGATGGAGACATTATTTAAGTCAGTAAGCAGAATGAATACCAAGACTACATATAAAACGTCATGCAACTTTAAGTGAGAAACTTGCACCCTATAAAAACCTAGATAGTGTGCTTTCATTTCAGACAAATAAAAGGGGAATTGAATTTTATTGACAAAAACAAATTAAGTTTAACCTCACTACATTTATGTGTGCCCTTTCCAACTAATAAAATTGAGAATGGAAATGGGGAATGTGTCAAAGAGACAACAACCCGACCATAGAGCAGACAACAGCGAGAAACTCCCGCACCCGGAGTCGTCCTTCAACTGGCCCCTAAACAAATATGTATACTAGTTCAGTTATAATGGACGTCATACTAAACTCCAAATTATACACAGGAAACTAAAATTAAAAATGATACAAGACTAACAAAGGCCAGATGCTCCTGACTTGGGACAGTCGCAAAACTACGGCGGGTTAAACATATTTTTATAAATATATTGTAGGTTGGTTTTTACATGTAGTATCGCCGGTATGTCCTTGCTTCAATAGAAATTTATAATTTACAATTTTTTGTATCTTGACCATATATACATGTACATGTAGTGCAGATTGTTTTTTTAAATTTAATGACTCATTTCTGGTAATTTACAGCTCACAATTTGATGGTGGTTGTGCGTGTTGCATATATCACATATCTACATGTATTAGAAATAAATGCCTTTTTTCCATATACATGTATATATGTTCATTGTATCACATTATTAAATGTATATACATCGCCACTATGTCATGCATATGTGGCACTTTTAATCATGTTAAAAATGTATCTTTTCATAATACAGTGGTGGATCCATCCAGGGAGGGACTGGTGGTCAAAATAATTATGACGTTTAAAGGCCATTTTATTTTATGGCTATGCCTATGGCGCCTGCGTCGCAGTAAGGCGTCAAACATGTCAAAGCAAAAATATAAAATAGCCTTTGAAGACGTCATATATATCTGGACTAGGGACCAGTTGGTTAGAACCTTCCCTTTTTTGCTGATTAATGCTTTTGAATAGGGACACATGGATGGACCTCCCTTTTTATCCTGCTAAGAACCACCACCTCCCTCTTTTTAAATTGGCTAGATCTACCCCTGTTTTAATTAACTAATTTATTTTTGTAGATTACCTGACCCTTTTGGAATTAGTTGTCATTACAAAAGTCAGTATTCCTATGATAGGGTAGTGTGGTTCCTCCATCACTATCAGCTTTTCGCCTCTTGGAGTTTTGCCTTAATGTCAGCAGGACGATCTTTGAATCCACACTTTGTTGAATAGTCCCGCCAATATATCCCCAAAAGGTCTCTGTGCTATCGGCATGGACATATTGACAATTTTATAGCAGCACGATCAAGTTGACAACAGAAAACAATGTCACTTGTGTGTATAAAATATTCCTCCTGGAACGTGGAAAGTTTGATAAACAGGCCTCACTGCCCTCAGTGCTGTGGATAAATTCAAGGTGGTGGTTGTGTCCTTTGTACAACGATAAACCTTGTCTAACAGATGAGTTGTATAGTGCTTTGAATGTCCACAAAAACCTCAAAGATTAGAAAAATCGGACCGAACAGAGACGTCTGCTTTTCATCACTGGAAGCTGCCATATTGTTAGTGAATGATTTCCACTAAGGGAGACAATTTAACCACAAAAATAACATTGAGGCTACCTTTTGGTAACTTAATGTTAAATTTGGCAAATTAACAAGAAAAAAAAACATACATTTAGCCAGAAATATTGTTCAACATAAAATAAATCAATTTTAGCCCAGTTACCACCTACTTAAAGCAATTTTAGTTAAATAACAAGAAACAAAAATTATTAGAATTATTGCATTTTATGGTTATTTTCAGAGTTTTTTTTACCAGTCTTAGAACTGATATACACCTAAATATAAAAGTTAAGAATAAAAAATATGATCTTGAGAGAAAACTGCTATTGAGTACATGTAGTTTATACAAGTTGTGTATTACATCTGTTGCGCGAACTTTCTGGCATCCTGCCAAAAGGTCCGAAATTCTCAAAAAGCTATTTTTTTGGTTATTAAATAATGTTTCTTCAAAATATGATAAAAATAATATTTCATTTAAGAGCTTTATCAATTATCCAGACCCTTAAAAAGTGCTTAAATAAGGTGGGTTTTTTTAACCATTTTTTAAAATAATTCACTAATATGCAAATTAGGCGGTTTAATGGAAAATAGCGCAAATTAACAAGAATTTTTTTTTTATCTTAACTTCTGAATACCTAATGTTTTTGGAAATATATATAATTTTGGCAAGTTGTAACTACCAATTTGGACGAAATTTGGGATTTTGCATGGTTTTATTGCAGACTTGCTTTTAAGTATTCATTTTTTATTTATAAATAATAATTAATTATTTGATATAAAACTTGCAAAAATATGATTAAATTCTTTTTTTTTTTTAAATCGTTCTTTTAATCGGGCAAAGACAATAAAAGCTTTCCTTTATTCACCCACGTGACGTAACCTCTTCACACACTAATTAGACCCCCCAAGGGTGACTGGGGAATAGAAGTATGGTCACCATTGGTCTTCCTCCGACCGGCAGTAAAACCCGTGCTAAAGTGGGGCGTCCGTTTGGCTGTGCGGGATGTACAAATTTGCAGCCACGTCCGGTCAGAATGGGGACGTTAAATCCGATGCCTCGTGTAAAGAAAGTGCCACGTTCTTTGCACGTTAAGAACCCTTGCAACAACTCTTTGAGGGGTCCGTAGGTGACCTGTTGCAAGGCTAAATTTCTGTTCCTATCCAATATACCCTCATTTCCCGTGGCAGTCTAAATTTCTCCGACCTTAATCCCTTAATCTATTACAGAACCTACCTATTGTATTTATTGTGAACTTGTTCTCGTCCTGAATATGCATGAAATATTTGCCACTGGACGTTAAGCAATCAACAATCAATCAATCAATCACTAATTAGAGAAATTGAAGATGATCACTATGTTCTTGTTTGTTGTTTTGTGTTTTTGTTATCTATAATCCGTGTGGGAAGTGTTACAAATACAGCAGAATGTTATTTAAGTGAAGATATAATGGATTGTCGAGGTGATGGTGTTGTGTACTTTAGTCGAGAGATAGATCCTTCTATTAACAGAGTGTTGATAAACTATGTTATCAAAAGCGAACATGTTCGAAATATCCATGTTAAAGCTACTTGTGTCTTTGAACTAACATTATCCAATAAAGAGCTATGTGATACATTGGAAGGGAAGATTATAGTGGTGAACGGGGAAGAAAGCTCATCGTATGTAAGTGCTTGATTAAATTTTACAAGTGAAAAAAAAGTTTTCAATTTGAATGGTAAGCATGATTACCATATTAGGAAGTTAATCATATGACCATATAAGGAAAGCATGTGATATTATTTGTATACCTTATTAAAAAGTGTTATTCATGTTACCATATAAGGAAATTAATAAAAATAGAATTAATGTTGAAAAAAATAATTATATTGATGGATTGTTGGTTGCTTAACGTCCTGTGGCAAATATTTCATGCATATTCAGGACGAGAACAAATTAACAATAAATACAATATATTGAGGAGGAGGAAGACCAATGGTGACCATACTTCTATTCGCCAGTCACCCTTGGGGTATACTCACATTGAGAAATAATTCAATTGCCTCTTCAATCTCTTGTTCTTATGATATGTCCTGATGAAGAAAAAAATATTGTACACTTGAATACACAGAAAATGTTGAAATAACATAGTGTTTTATGTTTCAGAGACATATGTCTATGAAAAGAAGTGAACTATGTCATAAATTTGTTTTATAAACTATAAAAAAAACTTTATTAATTGAATATTTCATTATTTATAAATCACAATTACTCATGTTAAACAATATATTTTGATTATGATTTTTGTTGTCTAAAAGATTACATTGATGAAAGAGTTATGCTTACATCTTTTTGATTATGTTGACTACAGCTTGCGCTAGCTACAGCATGATTGTCTATTTCCATCATCTCCTGTTCACTATTTGTGTCAATAACTTGATTCTAAAAAGAAGATTGATTGATTGATTGATTGTTGGTTGCTCAACGTCCAGTGGCAAATATTTCATGCATATTCAGGACGAGAACAAATTAACAATAAATACAATAGGTAGGTTCTGTAAATAGGGGCGTCCGGGATTAAGGCGGAAAAATTTAGACTGCCACGGGAAATGAGGGTATATTGGATAGGGACAGAAATTTAGCCTTGCAACAGGTCACCTACGGACCCCTCAAAGAGTTGTTGCAAGGGTTCTTAACGTGCAAAGAGCGTGACACTCTCTTTACACGAGGCATCGGATTTAACGTCCCCATTCTGACCGGACGTGGCTGCAAATTTGTACATCCCGCACAGCCAAACGGACGCCCCACTTTAGCAAGGGTTTTACTGCCGGTCGGAGGAAGACCGATGGTGACCATACTTCTATTCCCCAGTCACCCTTGGGGAATCTAAAAAGAAGAAAAAAATAAACAGTTAAGACAATTATCAATGTTTACAACTCATTGTTATGAATAACGTTTTTAGGACACAGCCATTGAAACTCGAAAGCACCTACAGAAAAACTATCACTAGGTAAGATAAGTGTATATAATATTTATTTATTTTTGTTTTGTTTCTTTTTTTCTTCTTCATATATTTAAGTAAAGACAATAAGGAAAATATAACTGTATGTCATACCCACACTTCTAACATGTAAAACAACATACAAGAGAAAAAAGAAAAATGTTAGTGTTTGATACCAAATATTCTTTTTTATTTAATTAGAAATAAGCACTACATTTGAAGTGAAAGAGTTTGATGAAGAAGTCGGAAACACCACTTACATCAATGGAATATTTTGTAAGTGTTAATTTTCCAGATTTGAATTTAAATAAAATAAGAAAATCATAAAATTTACATGTCAATAAACTTTATGTAAGTGGGGGAAAAGAAAAAAAAGAAAAATATATCATCATTCCAAAATAATGCTTTTATCATAAATAACTAAGTATGGATAATATATTTTTTTACAGCTAACGAAGGAACAGAAAGTCATAAGAAATGGATAATTGTAGTCGCTTATCTTTCTGTGTTTTCTTTATCAGTTTTATTTGTTAAGTTTTTTTGTACATATTGTAAAAAGAGAAAATCATATTATCATGTAAATTGTATTGAGTTAAGAAGGGTGCCTACCATTACATCTCATTTATCATCAGAGGTTGATTTTTTTGGTTTTAAATGAAAGGAAACAAAAGTAATCTCCTTTTTAGCATACTAATAATTTCTTCCATCTGATTTTTTTATTCCAGACATTTTTGCAGTTTGTGTGTTTGGTGTTCTCTATCTACTACCAATAAACCTAATTTTTAGAGAAGATTTGACAAGAGTACCTACAGAATATCTACTTTTTAACCACAGGAAGACTCTTAATTATTCCTAGGAAGTTCAAAATATATTGTAAACAGTTTTTTTTCTTTTTTGTATTATTTGTAAACAAGAATCAGCCGAGAAGATCAACAAGAACAAGAAAGCAACCTGATCGTTTAACATATCATTAGAAATAATCAAAAACAATTAACTTCCACTTGCCTTTTCTTTAGTTTGATGTGTTGGTCTGTCTTTGTTTTTCCAACCTTCTGACTTTAGCCATTAAATGAAAAAGTTCCATAGATATCACTAATTACTTTCAAAGTACCTATAACCAATTCAGTTGGTGTTGTATGGCTGTTTCTTAAACACCAAAACATCAGGTTTCTTGACATATTACATGAATCTGGTGTCAGTTGTCTATGTATGGCTGTCTATAACTTACCATCCGCTTAATCACACAAAGACTGAATTCCGCACTTTTCGGACACACTTCTGCTATCAATGTCATTAATATTTCCATAATCTACAATTTAAAAACGTCTTGTTAATTTTATGTTTGCTTACAAATGTTACATTGGTCAATTAGTTATAATTTACCAATTTTGTTGCCAGTGTGTCAATTTGACTTGTCATGATAAAACTATAAACCAAATATGAAATCAATATCTTTAAGAATGAAGTGTGGAAAACTGATTTGACGGACAGGCTGATGGACAGAAAGACGGAAAATTTCAAATCTTAAGTCCCCTTCGACTTTGTCGGCAGGGGATTAAAAATAAATTACAGTTTAAGCATTACAGTAATGATAAACATGTGTTTTAATTCAAAGCTTTGAAGTCCTACAGTCATTACTGTGTATTCTCAAAATGAAATAAGTTTGTATGATAACTATTTTACTCTCATTTATAGAGAATAACCCTAACTATAGGATAGTTCAGTTTTCTGAAATTGATCAAAAGCTAGTAATCTGATTCAAGCTGTATTTAAATGACATTTTACACATACCTTGCACTTCATTACCCGTACTATTTTGGTCATCTGCGTCCTTGTCTTGTTCTAACAAGATATTAATAAATTCTCAATACAATCAAACATGAAAAACAATGATGGTAAAGAAGGTCTAGCATTCATTTATAATAATGTACATTGAATTTTGATGAAGGAGGGTATTTTCACAAACAATTAATTTTAATATACAAAAAGAAGGATGTTTCCATGAGACACATATCCAGCACCTGGTTGCATAAAACATCAACGGCCATAACTCGAGAACAATGCATTGACACAATCAAATTCAAAATTGAGCTGTTTTTTGTTGTTTAAATAAGTGATGTGTACCAATTTCATAACATTTGGCTAATTAATTATAGAACAGAAACAAAATTAAGAAATAATAGATGCAGGCTATACTTTATTGTAGTTTTAACATGAGTAGGCATTATATTCGTGATTATTTTTGGCCGAACGATAGTGAGGGCTGAAATACCACGAATATAATGGCTACCCATAGCTTGCATCAATTATTTCGATTCGATTAGGACAATTAAGATAATTTCTATGTCCGATATTTATTAGTGTAGGACGTTTGTGTAGGCTCTTCCATGAACCTCCCTTTTTTGTTTTTACAGTATAGTACCTTGATTTAATTGTTCTGTTTGACAAATGTCAATATAATCTATTACTATTCCTTCCTGTTTACATGTTCTGAAAAGGAATTCATTAATAGTCATTAATGGCACAATGTAATGAAATTAAAGCTTTCATTTTCTTGTTCTCTTGAGTAGATCCAACTTAAATTTGTGGCAGTACAAATCAAGGGAAAAATATTTAATAATTAAAAATCTATCTGCATGGATGGTGACAAGTTTCTAGTTTACTATCTAAAAACAAGAGTGCACACACAGAAATGTCTCACCTGATATACTGACCATTGATATTATAAAAAAATTGAAAACAAGTATCACATTAACATTTATTATCAAAATAAATGAGGTCGAGGTCATATGAACAAAGCTGGAAATACATGTAAACCTTTATTAGAATCATTCTATACATCGAACACTTATGACAAATTGCTTATAGTATAAAAAAAACCAGACGCAAACATGAATATTTTATAACGACCAGTTAGCCATGAAAATGAAGCCATTTCAGGTGAACCCTGCCAGACGGACATGTACACTTTAAAATCATTCCATGCATCAAATAAAGTTGACCTATTGCTTATAGTAACTAAGAAACAAAATAATCTAGGATAACTTGATAATGACAAATGAACCCTAAAAATGAAGTTCCCATTGTGTACTACTACTGTATAATCCAAGATGGTGGTTTACAATGAAACAACCTTAAGCAAATACCAAAAGTTTATTTGTCTAATATTTAATTGTTATATGAGAACTATTTTCCAAGAAAAATACAAACCGGTGCACAACTGTTCTACTCCACTCCTGGTTTGCATTCTTCTGGTCTTCTCAGCCCTTACACCTAAACGACCACTGGCCTTCCTTTTTCTAGTTTTTGACGGCAATTTCTTCAGTTTACCTTTTGACATGTTTCCTCTAGCAATTTTGGTCATGGGATGAGAGTCAATTATGAAATGACCATCCTTTGGTGTAGAGGTTTTGACTGTTAGGGCTAGTGCTGTAAGATCCTCCTCTGCCGTATTTAAGATTGAACTGTCAGCACAGTGATAAACCCATTCTCTAAGAACTTGACATAAATTTCCAATCCTTGATCGCTGCCGTTTTAGTTCCGCAGCCGAAGACATTGGAAGGCCAATAATAGGAGGAGGATCAACATATTCTTCATTCTTCTTCTTGACCACATTATTGATAATGCTAAGGAGTATGTTGGATTCTTTGCGGTGTCTGATTTGTCTGAATCATTTGATGAAGATATTTCGTGGATCGACTTTAGAACAGAGATTGACGAGCTTTCTGTAAATGGTAGCTGGACAAACAGAGCTGCTGATCTGCCTTTAGCCTTGGCAAACTGGACTGGACAGACCGTCAAAATCTTTTCAACTTTGTCTAATCAGACAATTTTAGATATAACTCCTTCAGTAAAACACAGTAAAAATTCTTCATGTGAACCGATTACTTTGGCCTATTTAGCCTCAACCAATAACACAATACCTGAGCATTATGGTGCTTGTGTGAAATTGGGAACAGCACACAAACCAAGTAATGCGAACCAATTAAATCTGAGCAATTCTTGTCATGAAGAAAGTGAAATAACAGAAAACATCATCAGAGAAATATCAAATGAAGAAAGCCCAACAATTGACAACAATCAGCAGAGTGAAACCTCGGATGTGTTGTTTACATGTGTACAGCTTTGTACCACAGAGAAGCCAAAAAGAAAAAAGAGGAAGGCCAAAAGGAACACCACAACAATGGGCAACAGTGGTAAGAATGGCACGAAGGAAAAACCCATACATGGTTCTACCATTAAAATTTGGAGACATATACAACTTTAAGGAGCTAACAACAATACAGTGAAGATGACCTGACTGGGGAGAAAGTTAACTGGCTGCATATCAAATGGCTCAGATACACGAAAGCATATCCTGATAGTATTCAGTTTAAAATTGACTTCGATAAAGACTTCAGAATTCTCAAAGTCAGTGCAACTAGTAAGAGGGGACGTCAAAGCGGGGACAATGTACTTCCTAAAAAATATACAACCAGACAACAAATTTCAGCTGCTAAGAAGAAGGACTTAGTCTGTGTAAAAAGGGCATCATTCCAAGTGAATACCATGACTTTTACAAGTCCCTGCCATCAAATAGCAACGTTGAAGACACACTTGCTGAAACAGATGTAGAGGAAGAGATATCTGATTCTGAACAGGAATGAAAGTGACAGCTGGCCTCTTCTTGATAAAGTTTTATACAACAGAAACTGATATAAGTACATAATATTTAAAAGATTTTAAGCAAGCTTTAAGGTTACGGTTTGAGTACAAATAAATTTTAATTAAGACTTTTTCTATATGTTGGCAAGCACTTTTCTAAAATAAAGTCATTTTATCAATTAAAGATATGATTTTTATAAAGTTATAAATTTATAATAAACATTTTCCGATTTTAACTTGCATAAATTTTTCTGTATGCTTTTAGCATTATTAATTCTTATTAAGATAATTGTTATTTGTTTCAGTGAGTGTAAACATGAATCAAATGTTTTAAAAGTATTCGTATTATTATAATTTTGACACACGAAAATATTAAAGTGTTATATTCAGTTAATTTAAAAATAAAAAAGAAATCATGATACATACTGATATTTTACAACAAAGTTGAACATTTTAAAAAAGTAATAAGTGTTTAATAGTTATGTTTTTCATATGTGGAGCATAATAAATTGTTATTAAGCAGTGTTTTTGTGTATTATGTCTTTTTGTAAGCTAACATGAATACATACACTTGGATTTGATAAAGAAACAATCATTTGAAAACTTGTGATTATGAATTGATGGATTTCTTTTTATCAAACTTTCTATTTTAAAGATAAAACTTAAAACAATGTAGTTTATGTTAATTTTCTAGTAATTTTGACAGGTAAGTCATTTGGTGTTAAAAATTTTTTTTTTTATTTATCAGTAGAATATGCCAAATGAAAGTAACTTTTCATGCATCTTGTAGTCATTTTTATTTTTATTTCTTTTAAAAAAATATTACTTTGAAGAAAGTTTTATATTTCTATAATTTCCTTATCCATTTTTCAATATAAATACATATATTGTTTTTGTAATGCTATGGTCAACTATCTTCACGTACTACACAATGGTACGACAAGACTATTATTATATTAATAGTTTTGAACTGCCAAAACAAATTATGTTACTGTAATATGTTTACGCCTGCAAACATCTGTTTTATATATCAATAAACTTATCAGCAGAAAGTGTTGCACCTTAGTATGCTGTAATGGCATTGACATCTGGTATTAATCAAAACAAATACATTTGTGCAAGCAAAATGTATAGTGTAAATCAATTAAATTATCCCTAAATCAATATTTACCACTAGAGGGGAGATGAAATCTTATTAACTATTCTTTATTTTACATAACTATAAAATTTCAAGCATTTTATTCAAAGGATAATTGAAAATTTATGATTTTATTGATGTCTCAAAATGTTGAAATATTCAGATATTACAAGAATACCATTCAAATTTTGAAAGTCTTTGCTTGTTCGTTACGCATTAAATGTCGTTCTCTTTTTAAAGATTTATTGCCTGAAGGAATTTATTTTGAACCATCTGAAATTTTAAGTGAAAACAGTAAATCTTGTCCACCAAATAACATTTGCGTTGAGAGGCTTTTTGCTCATCTGGACAACAAATTACGTACAGGTCCAAATTTCAGGCCAGAAACTATTGAAGGGTCTATTATGTATGAACAAAATCAAACCTTAAATTGGTTGAGTTCAAAACCTGAAAATGAGCAACACAAAATTATTGCCAATGTTAGATCTGAGCGAAAAAACGTAATGAATGAGGCAAAAGAAAATAGACAACAAGTTCAAATACTTGACAACAAATTAAGGAAAAAAAAGAAAATGAGGACAAGAAGTTGAAAAAGAAGGAAACAATCATGAACAATATCACTATTTTAGGAATTTGGCAAAACTTGAATGAATATAAATTACAACTGGAACCATTAAAAACAAAGAAAGAAAAAATTTTGGCCTTAAAAAACCAACTTCAAATACATAAGGAAACAATAGCAGTAAACAGCGGTGATAAACATCTTGTTAACTTATGTACTAAAGGAAAACAACATAGCATTGAAACGCTCACCAACAATTTGCTACAATTACTCAAAATTAGAGGCGATTGATTGATTGATTGATTGTTGATTGCTTAACGTCCAGTGGCAAATATTTCATGCATATTCAGAACGCGAACAAGTTCACAATAAATACAATAGGTAGGTTCTGTAATAGATTAAGGGATTAAGGTCCGAGAAATTTAGACTGCCACGGGAAATGAGGGTATATTGGATAGGGACAGAAATTTAGCCTTGCAACAGGTCACCTACGGACCCCTCAAAGAGTTGTTTCAAGGGTTCTTAACGTGCAAAGAGCGTGTCACTCTCTTTACACGAGGCATCGGATTTAAAGTCCCTATTCTGACCGGACGTGGCTGAATATTTGTACATCCCGCACAGCCAAACGGGCGCCCCATTTTAGCAAGGGTTTTACTGCCGGTCGGAGGAAAACCAATGGTGACCATACTTCTATTCCCCAGTCACCCTTGGTGGCGGGTATCAGAGACGATCCTGCCATGTGTAACAGTGTTCCCTCCTACCACCATTGATATGCCAGTCTCCACCCATTGTCATACGAGTTGCGGCTGGCATTGTTACGCCATTAGAGCCAAGAGATGCCTTTGCAGGGAGGACAGAGGCCTTTAATCTATATCACGAATCATCCTTTGACAAATCTATCAAATACTACGATGTAACCTCGCTTTACCCGTACATACAAAAAACAAAACGGGCAAAGCTGTAATAGTGCAACCTAAAATGGTAACAGAAAATTTCGATGATTTAACGACGTATGAAGAGCAAATTAAATGCAAAATTTATCCAACTAAAGGACTTTATATTCCGGTGTTATCCGCTAAAATCAACAGACTATTGTTCTCCTTGTGCAAAACATGCACTGAGTTAAAACAGCAAACAACGTGCCATCATGACAATGAAGAAAGATCTTTAACCGGGACATGGCTTACAGGTGAGCTAAAAATGGCAGTGAATAAGGGATATGTTCTAAGTACAATACTACTATATGAAGTCTGGAATTTTGATGAAGTTGAGCAATATGACCCATTTAGAAAACAAGGGGCATTTTCACAGAGTACATAAACATTTCTGAAGGTGAAGCACGAGGCAAGTGGGTGGCCTCGTTGGTTTAGAACTATGGAACATAGGCAACATTACATTCATGATTAATATGAGAAAGAAGGCATTTTACTCGACTACAATAAGATAGAAAAAAAATCACGGGTTACGCGCACTGGCAAAATAAATGCAAAATATTTTTGGGGTAAGTTTCGACAGCTGACAAATTTACAACAGGTCGATTACGTATCGGATCCTTTTATATAAACTGAGTGCCAATGAAAACGCAACACTTGTAAATTTAAAAAATTAAATGATTACCTATATAGATATAGGATTTTTTTTTTTGTGTTTTAACGCCACTTTTAAACCATTATAGGTCAAGGTACGATCTTCAACACGGAGCCTTGGCTCACTCTGAACAACAAGCTGTAAAGGGCCCCAAAAAATTACTAGTGTGAAACCCTTCAAACGGGAAAACAAACAGTCTAATCTATATAAAAAAAAACGAGAAACTCTTCTGATTGATTGATTGTTGTTTGCTTAACGTCCAGTGGCAAATATTTCATGCATATTCAGGACGAGAAAAAGTTAACAATAAGTACAATGGGTAGGTTCTGTAATAGGGGCTTCCGGGATTAAGGTCGGAGAAATTTTGACTGCCACGGGAAATGAGGGTAAATTGGATAGGGACAGAAATTAAGCCTTGCAACAGGCCACCTACGGACCCCTCAAGGAGTTGTTGCAAGGGTTCTTAACGTGCAAAGAGCGTGGCACTCTCTTTACACGAGGCATCGGATTTAACGTCCCCATTCTACCCGGAAGTGACTGCGAACTTGTACATCCCGCACAGCCAAACGGACGCCCCACTTTAGCGAGGGTTTTACTGCCGGTCGGAGGAAGACCAATGGTGTCCATATTTCTATTACCCAGTCACCCTTGGGGGGAGAAACTCTTATGAACCACATCAACAAACGACAACTACTGAACATCAGATTTCTGACTTAGGACAGGTGCAAACATTTGCAGCGGGTTTAAACGTTTTAATGGTACCAAACCTTCACCCTCATCTGAAACAATAGTGTAGCATCACAACATAGAAAGACACAATAGAAACTATCAATTGGAATTGCTTAACTCAATCAAAAGAATATCGGTTTGAAAATGAGGAAGCAAAAAAGCAATTTAATGAAAAAGATCCAAAAGAAGATGCTTTAAGTGAGTTATGTCTATGAATAAAAAGTGAACAGAAGAGAATGTAAAGTTGAAGGTAAAGTAACAAGTGTGATTGAGGGAGAATTATCAATACCAGATTTGAATAATTAAAAGACCTCATCTGTTGGAACTAATTTGCTGTCTGTTTCTCTCACATAAAAATGAAAATATTTGTTTGAACGAGAAACATAGAAGAATTTTCTATAAATTATGAGATTGTTGCATTCAGAAATCAAATGGAAAAACATGAGCCTTTACATTGATTTGTCACTGGAGGAGCCGGAACGGGTAATAGTCACTTGTTCAAGTGTATACAATATGACGCAACTGCTGAAATTACAAATAATCCAAATGGTCTCACAGTTCTGTTCACAGCTGCATTTAATATCAATGAATTGACAACTCATAGTGCTCTTGGAATTTTCTAATAACTTTCACCTGATCATGCAACTTTTGAGTAAAGATGGATTGTTGGTTGTTTAACGTCCAGTGGCAAATATTTCATGCATATTCAGGACTAGAACAAATTAACAATAAATACAATAAGTAGGTCCGGTAATAAAGGTCAATTTGGTTGCAGGTCGGGAAAATGAGGGTATATTGGATGGGGACAGAAATTTAGATTTGCAACAGGCCACCGTCGGACCCCTCAATGAGTTGTTGCAAGGGTTCTTAACGTGCAGAGAGCGTGACACTCTCTCCACACGAGGCATCGGATTTAACGTCCCCATTCTGACCGGACGTGGCTGCGTACTTGATACATCCCTCACAGCCAAACGGACGCCCCACTTTGACAAGGGTTTTACTGCCGGTCGGAAGAAGACCTGTAGTGACCTTATTTCTATTCCCTAGTCACCCTTGGGGATTTAAGTAAAGATAAATTTAATTCACCCAGAACAAAGTTAGAAAGTTTGCAAATCTTTATTATTGATGAAATTGCAATGGTCAACAAGGAATTGTTGTTTTTCGTTCATGAGCATCTTAGACAAGTGAAGATTGATTGATTAATTGTTAGTTGCTTAACGTCCAGTGGCAAATATTTCATGTATGTTTAGGACGAGATCAAGTTACCAATTAATACAATAGGTAGTAGGTCTTGTAATAATAAAGGCCATCCGGGATGATAGTCGGGGATATTCGGACTGCCACTGGAAAATGAGCCTGCTAATAAAACAGAACGAGCTTCTCGTCACTTTAGTAAAGTAAAGTCCAGTAAAGTGATATGCATTAGTGACGCCTAGGGACCGACCACTTCCAAGATATTAAAACTTTCTTTTATGGCAGGGGATGGGGGTAACCCCTGGGGATTAACCTTTTATTTCATTTAATGTGCTATATCATTTAGAACATTTTCAAATATAAATATTGTGTCTATCACTAACTGTTTTCAAGTTATAATCATTTGAAAATTAAAAAAAATAAAATCCCATTAAAACTTAAGGTTATTACTTCGACAAATCAAATTTGGATTAAATCATACCAAAATGATGTTTTTGATAAAGATGTTACTAAATTTTCCATTATTTTGTAGTAATTGTACATTTGTTGAATCATAGCATTTCAGCATGGCTGCTCTTTAGTTATTTTCTATTAAACAGTATCATATATTACCTTTCCAATGCTTCAATTCATCTAAAGTTCGAGGTGACTTTGTAAAGTTTCTTAAGGGACTTTATCTCCATCAATCAATTATAGTTCGTTTCTGTGTGTGTTACACTTTAATGTTGTGTCGTTGTTCTCCTATATTTGATGCATTTCCCTCAGTTTTATTTTGTATTCCGGATTTGTTTTTATCTCTATCGATTTATGAGTTTCGAACAGCGGTATACTAATGTTGCCTTTATTTGTTCAACTTCTGGACGTTGGTTGCTTATCGAAAAAAAATCATTCTGGTCTTTTCCAAACAAGAAGTTCAAGAGACGTTTAATAACACCCAACAGAACTTTAAAAAAATGTTAAAATCAAATTATTTTGACCATAGTATCAAATTTGTAGAAACACTGATTGATTGTTGGTTGCTTAACGTCCAGTGGCAAATATTTCATGCATATTCAGGACGAGAACAAATTAATAATAAATACAATATGTAGGTTCTGTAATAGGGGCGTCCGGGATTAAGGTCGGAGAAATTTAGACTGCCACGGGAAATGAGGATATATTGGATAGGGACAGAAATTTAGCCTTGCAACAGGTCACCTACGGACCCCTCAAAGAGTTGTTGCAAGGGTTCTTCGGATTTAACGTCCCCATTCTGACCGGACGTGGCTGCAAATTTGTACATCCCGCACAGCCAAACGGACGCCCCACTTTAGCAAGGGTTTTACTGCCGGTCGGAGGAAGACCAATGGTGACCATACTTCTATTCCCCAGTCACCCTTGGGGGTTAGAAACACTGAAAATTTGAATACAAATTGTTGACAATAAATATAGTTGGTTCTTATATTCAAAATAGTGGGTTATTAATGAAATGTTCATAATGGAATGTCTCCAGAAACAACATGTATCAAAATGATAATGGAATGATTTGTTCTTTGATAACTCCATTCTTTTTTCTCTAGCAAGCTACCCCCAAGGGTGACTGGGGAATAGAAATATGGTCACGATTGGTCTTCCTCCGACCGGCGGTAAAACCCTCGCTAAAGTGGGGCGTCCGTTTGGTTGTGCGGGATGTACAAGTTCGCAGTCACGTTCGATCAGAATGGGGACGTTAAATCCGATGCCTCGTGTACAGAGAGTGCCAAGTTCTTTGCACGTTAAGAACCCTTGCAACAAGTCTTTGAGGGGTCCGTAGGTGGCCTGTTGCAAGGCTAAATTTCTGTCTTTATCCAATATACTCTAATTTTCCCGTGGCAGTCCAAATTTCCCCGACCATGATCCCGGACCCACCTATTGTATTTATTGTTAACTTATTCTCGTCCTGAACATGCATGAAATATTTGCCACTGGACGTTAAGCAACCAACAATCAATCAATCAATCTCTAACAAGCTTTCCTTCATTAAAATAAATAAGCCTTTGTTAAAATTAGAACCTTAACATTAATAAAGTGCTGGATTACTTTTCAGACAAAATAAAATAACTCCTCACCTGCGTGCATATAATCTAAACACATGCTGTTGATGATGTCAAAATTAGGCAGAGAAAATCCCCAACTCATTCCTTTTACTCATTTTTCAGCATACTGAAAATCATTTGCATCAAGAATTGAAACAATTTAAAACCATACACACTCTAAATAGCAGTTTACTCTTCTGCACTTAATTGAATGGATTATATTTTATTAAATCTCTCATAAAAATTAAACCCTGCTATTACTATACATGTTTACTACAAAATGTGTTATGAAGTTGGTGCAATACAAAAACCACAAAAGATTTCATAAAAGTTTATCTTTTAGAAAAATATTTTTAAAGTAACTTCTTTAAGTTAAATAAATCTATGTTTCATTTTCAATGATCCAGTATTATTGAGTTTTATAATGATATCTGTTCTGTAAGCAGGTGCAAGTGTCTGAACGAAAACAAGAGAAGATCAACATGAGGGCAGTGTTTTGTGTTATATTAACAGAATCATTCAATTCAGCCATTGTTCCGTGTTGAAGGCCGTACCTTGACCTATAATGGTTTACTTTTAAAAATTGTTACTTGGATGGAGAGTTGTCTCATTGGCACTCATACCACATCTTCCTATATCTACTTATGACTACTAAATTTGGTTGTTAATACCTTCTTCTTTCCATCTGCCATGTTTACCCTTGCTATACGAGCTAACTCAATGGTATTGGCATGTGTTCTTTCTTCCTCATGACCATGTTCAGAGTCTGAGCTGAAATATTTAAAATGGTCTGATACTATAGCCTTTAATTATGATTCATTTTGTGGAGTGTATTTGGTACATGAAACAATATGAACAAAAGGTTGATAATATATACCTACTCCAGCTAACGCGTTATACGGTTTTAAAAGTGTTTAATTTTCTTGGAATTATTATTTTGTCAAAAGGTTCAGCTTCAACAGGCAACATCGTAAAGTTTTCAGCATCAATTGGCCAGTTCATTCGAGTCTGTGTTGATTCGTGACTGAAACAACGATTGACTTTACTGGTATACGACAGTCTGTTTGCAACTGTTATATCATTCGAAACAGAGGCCAAATGTTTAGCTTTTGATTAACGGATGTTTTCTCCGGTTTTTTTTTTTTAACGATATTTATCTCTTTTAGATAAACAGGATATTCCCTGGATGATGTCAAATTGGTACCACCACAGTTTACACATTTGAAACAGTCCGGGTTGCATGTAGTTCCCTCGTGTCCGTCTTCGGAACATTTGAAGCACTTCAATCTGCCATTGCATTGTTTGGTTCCATGACCAAACTTCTGGCAAGTAAACCATCTTATTGGGTTAGAAACGTATATGTCAACCCTGATGCCAAAACATCCCAGTTTTAAAGATGAAGGAGAAGTTGGAGTTTTGAAAGTAAAAAGATTTGTATTTAATTTATTTAAAAGTTCCATTCTTTTTTGTTTCAAATTGAATAACATCAGTTACACCTTGGTTGGAAAGTTCTTCGCAAATTTCTGCTGTTATTTTAAAACAACGCAAATGTTCAATTAACAGAGACACCTGAGCAGAGCTACACACTAGCGGCAAGTGTTTTAAACATTAGAGAAGAATGACTCTTTCACACCTGGAACTATTGAACCCCCTTGGATTAGTTCGTGTCGACAGCCTTCACTGGCGTCAGTGAAAAAGACATATTAATACATGCCCCATCTTTATCACAAAGCAAAGAATCTGACAATGATTACCAAGAAAACCATGAAACAGCAGATGAAAATGAAAACTGTAACAATGAGACAGTCCAATCTGACAAAGCTCCAACATGGTATCCGTTCTCATCGAAAACTGAAATGTTGCTGTACATCTTTATGAATTCTACAACACATCCTGTTGTAAGATTGACATTTTATTTAATATTAGAGGTTTAAATTATGTTTTCAACAGCTGGTTGTTGTTGAAAAACTACCTGATCTTACTGTAAAGAGCTTGGGATTTTATTTGTTCTTATATCAATTAATTCACAATTATATAAAATACAGGTAAGAAATCAATACAGCGGAATAAGGTTTTAAAGAGCTTTGTTATTTATAAGTTGACATTTAATGTCAGACCACATTTAATATAAACAACCATTTCGTAAACATATGCAAAATTTGAATTTGGCAAAAAATCAATAATCAGAATATTTATTTCCAACTGTTTGCATGTCAAATTGTTCTTTTTTAAGTATATATATATATTTCTATAAAAAAAAAAGAATATATCTTTTCATTATTAGATAGTTCATACAGGTTGGTAAAGTCCTTGATCAAAAAGCTTAAGGTATAAGCCCTCTTTCTTCTGGCTGGGTGGGAATTGGGCACAGTGATGTTAAAAATAAAGGGCTGAAGCTTCATCAAACCTACACAATGTTGAAAATAAATATTGGTGACGCTGAAAATATAAATAACAATTCATAATGCTTCATTTGAATAAAATAAATGATCTGTCTTTGAAAACACTATAAATTAAATTAAGTGAGTGGCAGAAGTTGGCGGTTGTCAGGATACCCAGGGACCGTCCCTTCTGGAATCGGATGCACCTAACTTCAGGCCCCCTGGCTTCCACAGGCTGGGTATGGTCGCCCCAAGTACCAGGCAGATGTGGCGAAAGGTATCGCTGCGATGAGACAGGGAGCTTCTATGGATGGGGCGCGTCAAGGCGGTGGGATGAATGCCTTTAGGTTTTATGGCTTAAGGTTGTAGAGAGGGAAGGACTATAATAATAGACAGTGTGTTCAAATTGTAAATACATGAATTGTTAATACAGACGTTTCATAGTATTATTCACTGGGGTAAATGTGATCTCCGTAACTGCAGTTATGCATATCCAAAGATGGCGGACGATGTTTCTGTTCAATTTTCTGTTGTCAATTTTGTAATAATAATGTATTATTCTTCAGTATTTCGTGTCTTTTTTAATGTATTACTAAATTTGAATCTGAAATACTAAGTGTTTTTGTCATAATTCAACCGCTAAATGGAGAAAACAGCCATCTAAAATATCGTGATGATGTGGGTAACTGAAGTAAATAAATTATCAGTGATATACGTAACTGGCAATATTGATATCCGTAACTGATTGTATTTCGAAACAATTCAATCATGTTCGAAATAAAATAAATGTCTCCGGTTATTAAAAGTGTAATAAATATGAATCAGAATTGTTCTTCGAAGTCTTAAAATTATTATATGAAAATATTGATCAGGCTACCAATTCTGATAAAGTCAGCAGCATCCATAGCGAGGAAGAGGACAAAGATTTGGTAGCTTATTACAGATGAAATATATAAGTAAAATTGAGAAAGGACAGTCCTATAGGAGGTAAAAAAATGTAAATCTCAAACACAACAAACAAATTGATAACAACAGTCATATTCTTGATTCGGTACAAGCATTTCCTGATGTAGAAAATGGTAGAGTAAACCTGGTTGTAAAGATAGCTAAGCCTCTCACTTGTACGAGAGTCACATATTATTAATTCCATTATATTAACAACAATTTTTTAGCAAAGCAAACAGACATGATAGGTCAAAATATCAAAATATGGGATACAATGTATCACAATCAACATTATTTTTAAATCTTAATCCCTATAAAACAAAATTTAAAACTATTTCAACACAGAAACACAAAATGGCATATACACACTTTTAAAGATTAAGTTCTGAATCCAAATTTGAAGGCAAGAGTCCAAAATGACCATAGCACCGTAACACAATGGAGATATGTATGAATACTGAGCCACCAAACATAAAATATTCCAACAGTAACATAGAGTATAGGTTAATAATATACAAAGACAAAACACAATAGTACAATATCACGTACATCAGATGATAACCAACAGTTTCATAAACATTATATTTCAAGCCCCCCAAGAGTAACTGGATTGGAAAATGGTCTCCATTGGTCTACCTCCCCTACAACCATAGCCAAAGTGGGGCATCCGTATTGCTGTGCTGGATGCAAAAGAACGCATCCACGTCCGCTCAGGATGGGGACGTTCAATCAGATGCCTCATGTAGGGAGAATTCCTTGCTCTTTGAACGTAAGGTACCATTGTAACAACTCTTTGAGGGGTCCATTGATGGAAAAGGGCAAAAATAAATTCCGTCCCTATATCCAATCTGCCATTGCGGTAGCAGTCCAAATTTTTTTCGACATTCATCCAGGAAAACCGCTGATGCAAGACTCAACTACCGTATCTATTTTTGTTTACTTTTTCTAAATACATAATAAAAAAAGGTTGTGATACGAGGGTCAATGAGACAATTCTCCACAAGAGACTAAATGACACAGAAATTAACATTTATAGGTCACCGTACGGCCTTACTAGTGAGCAATGTCCATACCGCATAGTCTGTTATTAAAGGCCCCGAAAAGACAAATGTAACACATTTCAAACAAGTCATCTAATGGCCTTATTTGGGTAGAAAAAACCCGATGATTTCATATATTTTGACAAATTTATGACAGTTTATTTCCGAAATAATGATGGTCCGAACTATTAATTCGAACATAATAAATGAAGCAGAAACAACACCACTCAACAGTTACGGATATCCTTCTCGAAATGTTTATTAGAGTTACGGATATCAGTCTATCCAGTTACCCATATCCTCGCGATTTTTTTAAATGATTTCTCCATTTAGCTGATGAACTATGAATTGGAGCTTTTTATTTAAGTTTCAAACTTATCCATTCTTAAAATAAGACATGAAATACCGAAGAATAATACAAAATTATTACAGAATTGACAAAAGAAATATTGACCAGAAACATCGTCCGCCATCTTTGGATATACGTAACTGCATTTACAGGAGATCACTTTTACCCCAGTGATTATTGTTTGATGTGTGCCAAGAAGGCTTGTCATTGTCCTTTTAGTACAGTGCTGGGTATTTTTCAAAATATGGGATTCCGACTTAATCAGATGGGTGGGGGTGGTTTTTAATTTTCAAGACAGATGTGAGAGGATGTAAATCCTAGAACTGGCGCCAACACCACCATGATCATTGCAATTTGTTGGGCCCAGCCAAACAGGATGGCGGTATGTCACCTCTTGATCTCGGTTGGGGCCCTTCAAACAAAATAGGGGGAGTGTAGTGCTGGTTCCCGGTTTTACCTGGCCCTAATCCGGATCTCCAGGAATACCCGCACACGCACAATCTCTCAACGTCGTGAACCATTAAAGAAAACAGATAGTATTGTAATTTCCAAATATTAATCCGTTGTATCTAAGAAATCCTTAGTCGGAACAGCCATCGTTGATAGGATAACACTCGGAAGACATAAACACATTCTATCACAAGCATAACACAGGACTTCGTCGGTTGAATCTATTATGTCCTCTAAATAGTAATTTCAGGACGGCAAACGTGTATGCTTTCACTTTTTGATGTGTGACTGGAAAGTTCAGTGTTTTAGTATCAATATCCAGTGACCTCGTATCTGAAAAAGCATAATCTTGTTGGGGCTGGCATTTTACATCTTCTCAATATAATAGCTTTCATTCTTCCCCCTGGATATCAACTTTGTACAAGTCTTCATCAATACAAGAAGTATTTTCAGAATCTAAAAAAGCCTATACGTAAACACTTTTATTGCAATCATTGTCTTGAATTTATCGTAGACGAAAATGTGCTAGTGTGTTCTTATCTAGGATGCAACTTAACATTAACTAAAGATATCAAGAGTTATTTTATTGAGATATCAGTTGAGTCACAAGCGCAAAACCTTTGTGCACAACAAGGATTCTACGACAAATTACAAAATCGATTTAGTAGTTCGAGGACAACTGATGGTGGCACTTGCAAAGACATATCAGATGGATATTTAAATCAATTATACAGTGAAAATGATGGACCTTTAAGTCAGCCAGAAAATATTTCCTTTACCTTTAACACTGATGGTGCTCCAGTCTTTAAAAGTAGTAAAGTTTCTGTTTGGCCATTATTTATGGTAATCAATGAACTTCCATACAAACTACGGATGATGAAAGAAAACACGATTTTAGCTGGTCTTTGGTTTGGTAACCAAAAACCATCCATGAGCACTTTCCTTTCAACTTTCTTAGATTCATTCAAGATTGATTGATTGTTGGTTGCTTTACGCCACATTAGCACAAAAAGGCTATATCGCGGCGAGAGCTAATTCGAAAATTTTTACAATTTAAAGCATATTTTTAAAATAAGACAAAAGGTCATTCAATAAACTAAAATGCTAGACTAAACCAAATTGATTATTTACAAATAAAAATCAACAGTAAGATAACGTGATAAAAATTAAAATCGATATAAATATGATAACATTTTAAAATTTTATGAAAAATTCCAATTTCTTTTAAGAATGCAACAATATTTGTAAATGGAACATTATTGAATAAATTATACATATTATTGACATTGAAATGCTTCCTACGAATATAGATTCATTCAAGAAGTTAAACAATAGTATTAATTGTTTCTCTCCAGAGCAAGGAAACTTTATAAGCAAAGCTTATTTACTATGTGGTAATGCTGACTTACCTGCAAGGTGCATGTTATGTAATGGTGTACAATACAATGGAAGTTATTCATGTTGGTATATTGGATAGGGACAGAAATTTTGCCTTGCAACAGGCCACCTAAGGACCCCTCAAAGAGTTGTTGCAAGGGTTCTTAACGTGCAAAGAGTGTGGCACTCTCTTTACACGAGGTCCCCATTCTGACCGGACGTGACTACGAACTTGATACATCCCGCACAGCCAAACGGACGCCCCACTTATGCAAGCGTTTTACTGCCGGTCGGGAGAAGACCAAGTGACCATATTTTGTTTCCCCAGTTACCCTTGGGGGTCCATTTATACAAGACAATTCCAAAGGTCCACAAAGATGCAGAGATAATGTCATTGAAGATTCAAGAAATGTCTTTTGAATATATGGAAAACAAATCAAAGGTCATTGCAGTGAATGGAATAAACATTTTTCCCATTGTTTAATATAATAGATGGAATAGCTATAGATTATGTGCACGGTGTATTATTAGGTGTAATGAAGTTAATGCTAAAATATGGTTTTCCCAACAACTCAAGAACAAGGTTTTCAGTATTCATAATCACATTGCTGATGTTGATAACAAAACTGCTAAGTATTCGCCCAACATTGAATATATCTCGTTTACCTAGGTCTATTGAAAATGATTTACAATACTGGAAAGCTAATGAATATAGATCATTTTTATTGTAGTATAGACTTCCTGTTTTACATGGTACACTTTACAATACTAGATTTAATCATTTTGCTCTTCTTGTAAATGCAATACATATTCTTTTAAAGAATGGATCAACAAAACTTAAATTATGAGAGCTGAATCATTCTTGATGGAATTTAATTCTAATTCTGAACAATTGTATGATATACGTTATATGACTTTAAATGTTCATCAGCTTATTCATCTGGCAGATAGTGTAGTGTAAAATGTCTAGGACCATTATATACCCATAGTTGTTTTTCCTTTGAAGTTAAAAAATGGTTACTTGTTAAAAATTATTCGTGACACTCAAAATAATGATAATCAAATAATTACTCGTGTGTCGTCTTTTGTGCAAAACATTCCTGAACTTAAGCTAAAATTCATTGTCGAGGAAACTGAATTGGACAAATTGTACAAATCAATTGAATCCCAAATATCTTAATGAGAGGGGAAATGAGTACACAAGGAATTTATATTTTGGGAAGTATTAAAATGAGAACACTAACAAAACATGCATTTGATGCATTATGTATATTTTTGGTTTTTGCAATGATTATTTTTCAACCTTCAAACGAATTGAAATGAATGATTACTTAGTTTATGGTATGGAATATGCAAGAATGACTAAAAGAGATAATTCAGCCATTATGTTTAAATACAATGAAAAAGTATGTTTTGGAAGAGTGTGCTTTTTTGTTAGACTAGATTGTATAGAGCAGAGAGCAAACACAGTTGTTGCATATACTGAATGTTAAAAGTGTGCAAATTATTCTGACCATAGTGGTTAAGTTTGTCCGTCAAGAAGACTGAAATTACACAACGTGTACCTATTATGAACTGAGAGTTGTATGTATGTATGACCTGAGGGTTCAAAAACATCGTATATTTATCGCTTTCCAAATAGGCTAGAGTCTGACTGATATTTATTCAAATAATAACGTACATAGTAACACAACTTAATCACTAATCATCACGTTTACAAAACTTTAAATTGTTCGAAAAACTAAGGATTTGCTTATCCCAGGCATAGATTACCATAGCCGTATTTGGCACAATTTTTTGAAATTTTGGATCCTCAATGCTCTTCAATGTCAATGATTCATAAACAATAATACAGTTATCCCACACATCTCTTAGTCTCATAGTACCACCATATGATTGATTGATTGTTGGTTGCTTAACGTCCAGTGGCAAATATTTCATGCATATTCAGGACGAGAACAAGTTCACAATAAATACAATAGGTAGGTTCTGTAAAAGATTAAGGGATTAAGGTCGGAGAAATTTAGACTGCCACGGGAAATGAGGGTATATTGGATAGGGACAGAAATTTAGCCTTGCAACAGGTCACCTACGGACCCCTCAATGAGTTGTTGCAAGGGTTCTTAACGTGCAAAGAGCGTGGCACTCTCTTTACACGAGGCATCGGATTTAACGTCCCCATTCTGACCGGACGTGGCAGCAAATTTGTACATCCCGCACAGCCAAACGGACGCCCCACTTTAGCAAGGGTTTTACTGCCGGTCGGAGGAAGACCAATGGTGACCATACTTCTATTCCCCAGTCACCCTTAGGGGCTACCACCATATGGGATGATGCAATACAGTAAAGGTATTTATCTTCTTTTATATATAAACAGTAACAATGTTGTATCAAAAAACTTAAATACTTACTATATATCACTAAAAGTTATTTTCCGCACTTAGATTACTCTTCTACGTTTGGAACGAAAAAATGTTGTATGAAGAACACAAGAAAAAAAAAAATTTTGCGGAACATTGTGTATGTCAAATGCGGAAAAATCAGTGACGAAAGCGTTGGCTTAAAAGAAATCCTGTACGACAGAAAAATAAAAGAAAGTCTGTCTGAAAGTTCTCGTCGTTTTAGCCATGTTTTAAAAGAAAAGTATACTTGTACTTCACAATAATGGAAATTGAAGTATGTATTGTCCGCATAAATTCGGATTTTTATTTACGACCTCACAGCCTTAATCCATTCGGAAAGAGTATCTACGTTTTCTTTCTCGCGTTTAGCCCATTGCCTGGCATAATCCTCGACTAAATCCATCAGTATTTTGAAGTTGTATTTCCAATTGATGGATTTAGGCTCACGATATTTCGGACGTTTGGATAACAAAATTCGTAGAGAAGTGTTATTGACAATGTTGAGGTCTCCGGTAATAACGTCGCCAGCCGGATTATATGTGAATTGGGAACTAGCACAGATGCAATCAGGAGGTTTAGACTTAAAGTCGTCAATGTTGAGGTCCTGCAAAACGTGTTTGTAATTGAAAATTTTAGTTGCAATTGGTTTGGTATAGGTATAAGAAATTATTTGTACAGACTGATCCTTAAAATAAGTAGGTATTTTCGACTTAACTAATTTATGATGAAGGATATTGCCTAAGTTGACGCCATCGAGACCTTTATTGGCAAAGGAAAGGTTAAGAAAAGATGTTTTCTCTTTTTCATCTTTTCTAATGCTTTTCTGCAACAGATGAGGAAAGAACTGTTGTTTGTTAGTTTTACTAGAAATTAATTGTCAAAGCTCAAACCGTTTGTGATGGTGATGTCGATTTCAAGGTACTAACCGCTATAAAGAATATCATGTCAGACCGGGCAGGTACTGAAAAAAAAATTACTAGAGAAATATCGAACAACCATATTGACTGAAATTATTAATTTTGATTGTTAGTAGAAATTCTTTTATGACCTGTGGTCTAGTTTGGTAGATTAAATATAGTGCAGCCTGTTGATTGAAAAAAAAATGTATATAACTTTATTTTCAAGTCATTTCTATTGTATATATTTTTTTTTAGAAGACTCGGATCATAAAGATGAACCCCCATGTTCATCCAAAAAAGTTTCAAAACTGCCAGTGCCGCCAATGTTATCACCATTAAACAGAAGTTTGACAGGAGTAAATACCAGGCCATCAATATCAGCAGTTCATTGGCAGCCCTATCACCAGAAATGGCTAGACCGTTGACGCTATCACCAGCAGTAGATTGGTCACTACTTCATACAAGTAAGTTAGTAACAACATGATAGTGAGGCTTTCCTGTATCATTTAATTGCCATAAAAACTCATTTGTGCATCTTGAATAGATATCAGTGGTAGATCCAAAAGGGTGGGTGTCAGGGGTTGAAACGCCCCCTTTTTAATGAACAATGCATATATTTTCAATTGCCTGTGTGACGTACAAAAAATATTTGCCTACTTACTTACGTAAAAAATTGAAAACAACACGTTTAATAATGTCATGCGTCCGAAGCGCTTTTCTGGATTTATCTTCATCAGGAACGTTCAAAGCCAAACATTTGAAGTCCGAAGATGTATAAGTACCTAAACCGTTGAAGAGCTATATATTAACAAAATTACCTAAAATAAATAGCCAAATTCATTTAAAGTCAACTTTGCCTGGGGGGTTGAAACCTTAGTTTCCTTATAATTTCAAAATTTATAAACGGACATTTTTAGAAAGGTTTGTTAAATTATGTCAGTACCGAAATACTGACTTACTGAGCTGAAGATACCCTCGGGGACTGATAGTCCACCAGCAGAGGTATCGACCCAGTGGTGTAAAAAATTGAAAACAACACGTTTAATAATGTCATGCGTCCGAAGCGCTTTTCTGGATTTACCTTCATCAGGAACGTTCAAAGCCAAACATTTGAAGTCCGAAGATGTATAAGTACCGAAACCGTTGAAGAGCTATATATTAACAAAATTACCTAAAATAAATAGCCAAATTCATCTAAAGTCAACTTTGCCTGAAGGAGTTGAAACCTTAGTTTCCTTATAATTTCAAAATTTATAAACGGACAATTTTAGAAAGGTTTGTTAAATCATGTCAGTACCGAAATACTTAGTCACGTAACTTGGAACTACCTATTATTAATGAATCATTTATTATTAATGGTTTTCAACTTCACCTCCCTACAATGAATGAGAACTCACTGCAAATTCTTTTATATCCTGTCTTAGCGATTTAATTTATAAACTCGAGTGTGTAAAAGAACTGGTCATCTACAGCGATCGCTTTGCATATCAAAACAGAAATGTAACGGTAAGGCCAAAAAAAGTATGTGTTGTTTCCGGTTACCCAATCCACCCTATTTTTTATTTTTGTTTGGGCGCCAATATCCGCAAATGCTACGTGCTTTTTTCCGTAACCGTTAAAAAAGATGTGGTATGATTGCAAATAAGACAACTCTCCACAAGAGACCAAAATGACACAGAAATTAACAACTATAAATCACCGTACGACCTTCAACAATGAGCAAAGCCCATACCGCATAGTCAGCTATAAATGGCCCCGAATTGACAATGTTAAACAATTCAAACGAGAAAAATAACAGCCTGATTTATGTACAAAAAATGAACGAAAAACAAATGTGTAACACATAAACAAACGACAACCTCTGAATTACAGGCACATTCATACTTTGTATGTCAAAACCTTCTTCCATCGTTGATACATGTAACACCTCATCTCGAGTTATTGCCTTTTGGTGATGAAAGATAGAAACTGCAAAAGCAAAAATGATCACTAAGACAAGATCTACATTAAAGACAATATAGAGGAAATTGTCCGCTAAATTGTTGCTTTTAATGACAATTTTTGTCATTTTTCTTTGCCTCACATGATTAACATTACATTGATTGATTGTCGGTTGCTTAACGTCCAGTGGCAAATATTGCATGCATATACAGGACGGTTGATTGATTGTTGGTTGCTTAACGTCCAGTGGCAAATATTTCATGCATATTCAGGACGAGAACAAATTAACAATAAATACAATAGGTAGGTTCTGTAAGAGGGGCGTCCGGGATTAAGGTCGGTGAAATTTAGACTGCCACGGGAAATGAGGGTATATTGGATAGGGACAAAAATTTAGCCTTGCAACAGGTCACCTACGGACCCCTCAAAGAGTTGTTGCAAGGGTTCTTAACGTGCAAAGAGCGTGGCACTCTCTTTACACGAGGCATCGGATTTAACGTCCCCATTCTGACCGGACGTGGCTGCAAATTTATACATCCCGCACAGCCAAACGGACGCACCACTTTAGCACGGGTTTTACTGCCGGTCGGAGGAAGACCAATGGTGACCATACTTCTATTCCCCAGTCACCCTTTGGGGGGGGGGGGGGGGGGGGGGGGGGGGGGTGGGGGGGAACTAATTAGGAAATATACAAGTGGGGAGCAATTAAATGTTGTTAAGGCTATTGCAACATTGTTTAAGGGGTTTGAAAGGCACTTATTATTTAACCCATTTGCATTTGATTTTCATCTATTTAGTAAACAGATTTGCCAAAAAAGGACAATCCTACATTACATTATAATAATGGTTATTTCCCACCACTGGTTATCTAAATCAAAGCGCGAAAGCGCTGTAAAGGCAGTTAATTACAGGTTGTGTGTATTTTTAGTCCAGTTATATCATTATCTTGCATAGTACATTGTACTTATCAGAGGTGGCTTTCAGTATTTAAGATTTAGAGTTCTCTAATGATATTGAACAAGTTTTATGAATGTCATATTCTGAGCACTATATGAAGGCGATTGTTCTCACTTGTTTATGAACTAGTGCATTATGTCCAGTTTGTACCTTTTTTATCTATGTTTATAGTCAAATACTGTTTAAAATAGTTTGGCATTTTCTTTTAAGTAATAAGTAAATGTTATCAACTGTATTTTATTCAACTTTGCAAATGTGGTTTGTTACTGGTAAGTACAATGTATGGATGATAGTTGTTTCATTGGCAATCATAACACATCTCCTTATTTATATAATGATCTATATTCAACGACCTCAGGTACAAAAAAAAATGTATGTATCTAAACTATGATGGGGAAACCTTTGACTTCTTTCTTTAATATAAACTTTTGATTTGGTACTATAGAACTATGTAGAATAAATGTACATTGCAACATGTCAACTCTTTCAATGACAATACTTTTTTTAGAAACTATAACTCCAAGCAAAATTATATTTCCAAGTATAAAGTAATTTATGAATGAAACAAGAGTGCACAAGCTGAAATGTCTCGCCTTCTTTACTAATCATTGATATTATGTTGATAGTCCTAAATATAAAGCTTTATTACAACTGTCACATAAACTTAACATTAACCAAGTAAACTAAACATTGACCAATGAACCAAGAAAATGAGGTCAAGGTCAGATGAACCATGCTAGGCAGGCATGTACAGCTAACAATTCTTCCAAACAACAAATATAGTTGACCTATTGCTTATAGTTTAAGAAAAACAGACCAAAACACAAAAACTTTAAACTGAGCAATGAACCTTAAAAATGAGGTCAAGGTAAAAAAAAAAAACCTGCGTGACTGACATATAGATCATAAAATATTTCCATACACCAAATATAGTTGAACTATTGCATATAGTATTAGAAAAAAAGACAAAACTCAAAAACTTAACTTTGACCACTGAACCGTGAAAATGAGGTCAAGGTCAGATGACACCTGCCAGCTAGACATGTACACCTTACAATCATTCCATACACCAAATATAGTAGACCTATTGCATACAGTATAAGTAAACAGACCAAAACACAAAAACTTAACTATAACCACTGAATCATGAAAATGAGGTCAAGATCAGATGACACCTGCCAGTTGGACATGTACACCTTACAGTCCTTCCATACACCGAATATACTAGACCTATTGCTTATAGTATCTGAGATATGGACTTGACCACCAAAACTTAACCTTGTTCACTGATCCATGAAATGAGGTCGAGGTCAAGTGAAAACTGTCTGACAGGCATGAGGACCTTGCAAGGTATGCACACTTTTTTTTCAAGTAGTCACTGAACCATGAAAATGAGGTCAAGGACATTGGACATGTGACTGACGGAAACTTCGTAACATGAGGCATCCATATACAAAGTATGAAGCATCCAGACCTTCCACCTTCTAAAATATAAAGCTTTTAAGAAGTTAGCTAACGCCGCCGCCGGATCACTATCCTTATGTCGAGCTTTCTGCGACAAAAGTCGCAGGCTCGACAAAAAGGAGTTCTTAATTAAGTAATAAACTGATTGGCTGAGCGCAGCTGGATACACCCACAGAGGTCCAACCCTGAACAGTTGGGGCAAAAATGGACACAATATTCAAGCTTGATACAGGTCTGAATTTGGATTGTAATTAAATATTTGACATATTATAGTTTCTGAATAAATGTAGTCGAAGAACTTGAAATCGGTTATATGAATTGAATTTATATTCAATTAAAGATTTCTTGCTGTTGTGCAATACACTGTGCTGTTGCGCAATACTTAATAAATCTGTTGCCAGACTATAAACAAATAAAGTTCAATTTCTTCTCAATGTCATATTTGAAATTTATGAAAATCAATAGGGAGATTACATCAATAGCTATAAATAATTCACCAAAGTTTCATGCGAACTGCTTAAAGCATTTTTGAGTTGTTGTCCAAAAACTGGAAAATCCCCCCCCCCCCCCCCCCCCCCTTTTTAATGAATAAACCCCATAATTCGGAAATGTAAAATCTAAAATTTATAAAATTCTAAAGGGAGCTTACGGATTGATAATTTAGTCTTAGATGCAAGATTTTTTTATCAGTTGTTTGTGGCTTTGAACTAGCTGTCAGTAAATGCGAGTACTCTCAGATCTGTACTTAGTGTCTTTTTGTTGTTTGGATGTACAACTACCCGGCCACGTCCACTTGTATTTGTATTTATCCATCTGATGAGTTAAGCCTCTTTCAACTGATTTTTATAGTTCGCTCTTATATTGTACTGTTACACCACTGTCCCAGGTTAGGGGGTGGGTTGGGATCCCGTGAACATGTTTAACCCCGCCACATTCTGTATGTACATGTATGTGCCTGTCCCAAGTCAGGAGCCTGTAATTCAGTGGTTGTCGTTTGTTTATGTGTTGCATATTTGTTATTCGTTCATTTTTTGTACATAAATTAGGCCGTTAGTTTTCTTGTTTGAATTGTTTTACATTGTCATTTCGGGGCCTTTTATAGCTCACTGTGCGGTATGTGCTTTGCTCATTGTTGAAGGCCGTACTGAGACCTATAGCTGTTAATTTCTGTGTCATTTGGTCTCTTGTGGAGAGTTGTCTCATTGGCAATCATACCACATCTTCTTTTTTATATTTACATCAACAGATATAAACAATTCACCAAAGTCAAGGTGAGACAACAAAACTTAGTTGTAAGATCTCTGAAATTTTTTACACGGTACAAGTTTTTCTAATTGTTGGAGATTGTATGGTGACAGTAACACCTGTAACTGCTTAACCCATTTCTTATGCACTTTGGTTCGATAAACTCACTGAATATCATACCACATCTCCTTATTTTTATATGCATTACAATTTACATGTGCATGTAATTGTAAATAATATTTATATATATATATCAGAACAAACTTCATTGCGTCACTTTTATTTATGCATCCTTTGGCACAATACAAGTTCTAAAATTAAACAACATAAAACAACTAAATGTTATTTCAGATGAAAGTTTTGTTTCAGTTCCATTCATAGGATTTATTAGAATTTTGTATGTTTTGCAAAGTCCAATAATTAGCTCTATGTGCACGTGTTAATTGGAGACTTTTCTATCCCGTATAAGAGTTTTGGAACTAATTCTGTTTCTTTTTTTGAAGAAAGTGAGCAAACAAATCTTTCACATTAAACCTTTGTCTGCCATCACACTGTCACCTGGATCACATAATTGAACTATTCTACATCTTTCAACTATTTCACAGTCACTGGTACAACCAACATATGCATTAGAGACATAGTTGACTAAACCACCAGGTGTCGAACATACAAGTATTTTCAGTGTTTCTGTTTTTATATGATGAAAAGGTTGCCTGAGCTCTAGGAGCTTTAGGTTTTATAACGGGATATTCTGTGCTGTCAATAATAATCCAAGTTGTAGGAAACTTTAATTCTAAGTTGGATGGCGAAAAATACCTGACTAAACCACTAAATGGCCAAGTGTTAGCCTCACGCCACTGTTTAGACATAAAAACAATCCATGTTTACACAATATTCTTAACACTAGTTTCAATCTAGAATCTAGACAGTTCAAAGTTGGTTGTATAATGCATCAATTTCATCAAAGTCATAAAAAAACTGATTTTCAAATGACACCCTATCAATTTGAAAATATATGTATCTCAAACAATGTGCTGTTGGACCAAGTGTGGTCAAAACAAATAAAAATTTAGTATACAACTCTAAACCGGTATAAAAATGCATGGCTGTGTCACGTGTCTTCATTTCAAAATTCTCTGCTGAAAATATAGGCATTGATGGTGTTTGCGTAATTCCATCTGTGAAGCTCAACATTAGCTCGGCAGTTGGTGGTGGACAGTCATAAATCCTGTCTGCAGAATGAATTACTTCTTCAGGAAAACCAACTTTACAATCAAAACTTTCCTCTAGATTTCTACTACAATATTCATCAAGTTTAGTTCTTTTGTTTTCACAGGAAACTGCCCTGATTTTTCTTTTTGCGGACGATTCAGTCTCTTGCTTGGTCCAGGAAATAGGCTGGGATTGGCAGTAGACTTAAGTCTCTGTATGGTGGGTTTGTGCCCTGAAAAAGGTTATAAAACATTTGTTTTTTGATAATTAAATGAACTTCCATTAGCAATGCATACTTTGTACAGAAGCAAGTTAACTCGTACCATTGTAAACTCGTACCAACGTAAACTCGTACCACTGGGAAGTCGTACCAATCAGAACTCCTACCACTGCAAACTCGTACCATTAAAAATATATTCAAAAATACGAAAGTTTTATGATTTTTTTTTTGGTAAACTAAATAAAAAAAGTTGAATTACTTGAATTTTATACTAGATTTTAATGAAAACTTAGACAAAAATATGAATGTTTTATGATTATTATTTTTTTAAGCTTTATACAAAAAATTAAAATATCTTTGAAATTTATACCAGATTTTAATGAAAACTTACACAAAAATACAAATGTAATTTCTTAATTACCATGCTAATAAATATATTAAATTCCTTTGATTGTGTGATTATTGGTTGATTATTAACTAATCAACTTAGTTTTTTTTATCTTTAACTAATCAACTTGTATAATCATATAAGCATGGTCATACATATTCTGCTGAAATGTGCTGAATATTGTATAAAAATAAATTTCATACTTTCTAACTGTTGGTCATAAACAATTTTAAACCTTTAAAACACAATCAATAAATTCTTTCATTAAATAAAATTCCTTTTAGAAACAATAGAAAAATACCCAAATCTATTCAATGTTACTGATTTGGAATGATTAAAAATTAAATCAAATAGTTGTCAGTAAAAGTTTAAAAAAGAGTCTATTCAAGGGAGACAACAAAGCCAATCTGCCACGGTTTTCTCTATCCAATTAGACAAGGAAAATTAGCTACAAATTGGTTATTGTAATTTCAAATTATATACATTTTACAGACTTAAGAGGTATTGAGTGAAATTAAAGTATATATTCATCATTAAACACCATTTGAATGCATTTAAATAAGTTGGTACGAGTTTACAATGGTATGAATTTACCGTGGTACGAGTTAGCAGTGGTACGAGTTTGCATTGGAACGAGTTTTTGTTTAGTGGTACGAGTTGACATTGGTACGAGTTACAATGGTACGAGATAACTATAATTCCTTTGTACTCGTAACCTGGCAAAATATTAACTAGATTTATTCATTACAATCTGGATAAAACTATGTTAGCCTGATTCAATGTATATCAAAATGTATGTTATGTAAATCCAAAGGACAAACAATGAGAGACGTATGCAACAAACATACATTGTTTGTACCTAAATAACTATAATATAGATGAGAGCATGTCATTGTTTTGTTCCTGTTAACATTGTCATTGATATTTTTCAAGAAAGTCTATGAGGCAAAGCTTATGCATTCCTGTCATTACTACATACGCATAATTACTGCTAAAATAATTCTCAGTATGATATACCTCTTGTAAGAAATCATTATAATTGTAGCAAGCACCAAAAAATCTCAAACAGATCACATTGAATCGTAATCCAAAAAATTATGACGTCTTGAATTAACCACCCCCTTTTATTCTAAAACGATAATTGCGGTTGTAAACTGACTTTGGTTTATTCGCATGGCGATTACATTTATAACTATATATTTTAAAAAGAAAATAGAGTTTTACCATGAACAGTTTCCTGCACGTAGTCTTTTTCAGTAAAATGTGCCTTGCAAACAACAGCTGATTGAGATGGACTCCACGATTTCATCGTGTTCTCGTCCAATCTGCGTATGGGCCATGGCGTTGATCCAACTTTTCCTTCTTTTTAAGTCATTTGGAAATGCATGTCCTCCTCTTAAATGACATCCAGGTACACAACAACAAGTACTTGGCATCGTTAATTAAAAATGCAACTGTAATAGTTGCACAGTGCAGAAACCGGAAGTTGAAGTACAGGTTCGGCTACCACGGCGCCACCTATTCAGGAACGATAATTTGCTACTTTATATAACTGCGAAATAACAATAACGTTAGACGGGTTCGCGTGCATAAACAGAAATGCGCTTTAAATTGTATAATATAATTCATGTTCAGTCGACCTTTAATTATTATATCAACGACTGAAATGATTTATAAACATCTAAATTGCAGATAACACTCGAAATTAACCCGTCCTCTTTCCACAAGGAATTCAAATAATTCTAGTTTGTCAATCGTTGACTGCTTATAATGTAAAATACAAATATATCAAAAGTTTTTAAAACTAACAAAACACAATGATCGTTTCTCTATTTCCCAATGTAAATGAAATGAGACAAAAAACATTTTATACCACAATAAGAAGAGGAGAGAATCAACATTTTCCGGATCTACTTGGAGCTAAATGACCCCCCACGTAGATAAGTTGGATATCGCGGAAAGAAATATTAACACGGCAACTAGAAAGGCATTAAAGCACTGCCTTTAAAAAACCATTTCATGTTTAAAAATTCTAGCAGTAGGCAGGAATAGAAATTCCACCGGTTTTTCCTTTGCTGTAAAATCTTATTAAACTGATATCGTCAATGAGGACAAACAAAAGTGTACTTAAGCAGATTCAGTTACTTTCTAGGATTGATTGATTGATTGTTGGTTGCTTAACGCCCAGTGGCAAATATTTCATGCATATTCAGGACGAGAACAATTTAACAATAAATACAATAGGTAGGTTCTATAATAGGGGCGTCCGGGATTAAGGTCGGAGAAATTTAGACTGCCACGGGAAATGAGGGTATATTGGAAAGGGACAGAAATTTTGCCTTGCAACAGGTCACCTACGGACCCCTCAAAGACTTGTTGCAAGGGTTCTTAACGTGCAAAGAGCGTGGCACTTTCTTTACACGAGGCATCGGATTTAACGTCCCCATTCTGACCGGACGTGGCTGCAAATTTGTACATCCCGCACAGCCAAACGGACGCCCCACTTTAGCAAGGGTTTTACTGCCGGTCGGAGGAAGACCAATGGTGACTATACTTCTATTCCCCAGTCACCCTTGGGGGTACTTTCTAGGATGAGGAAAACGACAACAATTAAAAATAGGAAGTTGCTTTTTTCCTCAGCAGAACATCTACAACCTAACCAAATTACTTCATTCTTTTCAGACTTACATCAAGAAGAGTGGCAAACATTCTTAATTTAAAGCAGTTTTGATAGAAATATCAGCTACAGAGGTGATTTTAGTGGACGGAATCGTTTTATATCAGTTAAGATTAAGTAAAATAAAAAAAAAAAAAAACGAGTCAAACGAGAAGAAACAGACCAAATGACTACAGTCAGAAAAGAAAATTCTTAGGGTGAGAAATGAAACTAAAAGATAGTCAGGTTTATATTTATATTTCCTCGAAACGTTATTGCAAATTTGAACTGTTTTTGATGTAACAGGATTGACCATGTTTTCCGAAAGACTGTGTGGCTAGCATGTGTTTAACCACACATTAAGGCGAAAGGTTTATAATTTTGGTCTGTTTCAAACAAACGTACGATATGATATATGATGTTGACTACATATAGTTACTAGGTTTGATGTTATTTGATGTTCAATGATGTCACCATTCTAGTGACAAAGAGTTGAATTATTTGAAGTATTTATCTTTGAGGAAGAAAAAGAAAACATTAGTAGAAGATGCTAGTGAAATTTACACATGAATTTATGAGTAAACTTAAAATAGATATGTACAAATTCCCTAGGAAATGTATCACTTTCATATTCGTTATTTATACCGGATGAAAGAATGTAGGACAGCAAGTACCTAGACGTAAAGTCACAATTACTTTTTTAGCACGTCACACAGGTAATGATTGATTGTTGGTTGCTTAACGTCCAGTGGCAAATATTTCATGCATATTCAGGACGAGAACAAATTAACAATAAATACAATAGGTAGGTTCTGTAAGAGGGGCGTCCGGGATTAAGGTCGGAGTTATTTAGACTGCCACGGGAAATAAGGGTATATTGGATAGGGACAGAAATTTAGACTTGCAACAGGTCACCTACGGACCCCTCAAAGAGTTGTTGCAAGGGTTCTTAACGTGCAAAGAGCGTGGTACTCTCTTGACACGAGGCATCGGATTTAACGTCCCCATTCTGACCGGACGTGACCGCAAATTTGTACATCCCGCACAGCCAAACGGACGCCCCACTTTAGCAAGGGTTTTACCGCCGGTCGGAGGAAGACCAATGGTGACCATATTTCTATTCCCCAGCCACCCTTGGGGTTATACAGGACGAGAACAAGTTAACAATAAATGCAACAGGTAGGTCTTGTAACAAAAGATGTCATCTTGGATGATGGTCGGGGAAATTTGGACTACCACTGGAAAATGAGGGTATGTTGGATAGGGACAGAATTTGTTGCCTTGCAATAGGCCACCTACGGACCCCTCAGAGTTGTTGCAAGGGTTCTTAACGTGCAAAGAGCGTGGCACTCTCTTGATACATCCTGCACAGCCAAACGGACGCCCAACTTTGGCAAGCGTTTTACTGCCGGTCGGGAGAAGACCTAGTAACCATATTTCTATTCCCCAGTCACCCTTGGGGGAGATAAACATTATAAAAGATAAATATACACTTAAAATCACAAAAATGATCAACAACAAAAGATCTACTAGCAGAACACATTTTGATTATAAAGGAAGTAGACTATCACTCTTTAAAGGAATGAATCCAAAATGTATTCATAATACAGTTCTCCACTGCTTTTGCCACTTCATATTTTGGCACCTCCTGTTTGCTGAGAATCCAAAATTTTCAGAAACTTAAATATTATTTTTTAATATCTGTGAACATCCTGTTTTGGTGATTGTAATCCATTTAATGAATCAGTTATACCCACTGATCAACTAGATAATCTGTTTATTACACTATGCAGAGACATGGTTGAATAACACTTCGTATAGAGCCAATAAATATAGACAGTATAGAGACGCGTTCGGATACAGTCAATAAACACGAATAAAGGACAATCAAAATTAAAATCCGGAAGATATCATAAACTCTTTCTTTCATATCTTGTTTAAAATATTGAATATATTGAATAAATAAAAAAAGTAGTTAAAATAAATTGAAAATATGTATGAACATTTCCGACAACAACAAAAAAGGGGGATCTACTCCATAATGTGTCTGTGATCTAAATCTTAAAATGTTTATACCCCTATCGTATTTTTAAAACTAAAACTCTTGCGTATTAATTTTATAGCTATATTGTATTTGTTTTAGCTGGTGCAACTGAAGCAACATTGCCAGAAGATTCCGAAATGGCATGTACAGGATCCCAGGATTTGTTTGAATCAGCTCCTGAATGTCAGTCTGCCTCCTCACCACAACCTTCAACACCTCAGTCACCATCAGTAATTGCTGGGTTTATTGGTAACCGGAGAGTACCAATTGTAGTAAACCCGACTAGAACTGTGTTCAATGAATCCCATGCTGTCCCTATAGCTACTACAACCGCAAAGAAGAGACAAACAACTGCAAAGGATGTGTATGAGCTTCAGGTGAATAGATAACAAATTATGTCCGGTAGTACAATGTGTCCCCATACTCTGTTGGCAATAAAGCTATTTTTTTTAATATATGTACTAGTAGTATACAATTAAGTGTATTCCCACACTGGGAGTGCAGACTTACATTCACCCTGTTTGTCCACTCCTCCCAATAAATGTTTTTGTCACATTTTTATGAAGAACTACTAGACAGAACAAATTCATATTTGGTCAGCAGCTTGACAATGATGAGTTACAACATGTGAGCACTTTCAGATTTGTCAGATCTTCATATTCGTCGACTTGGCTTTAGCAAAGCTGGATGTAGACACATGAATGCTGAGTTTCCTTTTTAACTCCTATATATAGATGCCTCATGTTACGAAATTTCTTCCCGTCACATGTTCATTGTCATTGACCTCATTTTCATGGTTCAGTGACTACTTGGAAAAAAAAAGTTTTTTTTTAAATTTCTCTCTAAGAAGAGTAATATAATACCTATATGTGGTATGTGCGTACCTTGCAAGGTCATCATGCCCGTCAGACAGTTTTTACTTGACCTCGACCTGATTTCATGGATCAGTGGACAAGGTTAAGTTTTGGTTGTCAAGTCCATATCTCAGATACTATAAGCAATAGTTCTAGTATATTCGGTGTATGGAAGGACAGTAAGGTGTACATGTGCAACTGGCAGGTGTCATCTGACCTTTACCTCATTTTCATCGTTCAGTGGTTATAGTTAAGTTTATGTGTTTTTATCTGTTTTTCATATACTGTATATATGCAATAGATCTACTATATTTGGTGTATGGAATGGTTGTAAGGTGTACATGTCTAGCTGAAAGGTGTCATCTGACCTTGACCTCATTTACAAGGTTCAGTGGTCAAAGTCTATAGATCGCAAGTTGTTGAAAGCAATGTTTCAGTATATTACTTAAACTAAATGAACTTTCAGATTAAAAACTGCTCATTTTGAAATCATAGCCTTGCCGAAACTTAAACTGCTGGCAACAGATAAAATTTGTTTTTTCATGTTTATAATTTTCCATTGTCAACATGCTACATACTCATCTTGCTAAGCTGAAAATTCTCTTCAGTAAACATTATTCTATATTTGTAGATATGATGGAAATACGAATATGTTCTTTTTTTCAATTATAGTGTAAACAGAAAAAAACATGACTTTGAAGTATTAAAAACATTAATTCTGATAACGATTCCTAAGTAAACTTTATGGTAATGTTTGTTCGATTTCAGATTATGTGATCATAATATATTGAGGGGTTTAAAGTGCCTTTCCTGCGTACTATATATGTTTTAATTGGTCAGCTCTTTTGTGCTAACAGAGGATTTATGTATTATAATAATCTAATTTTCAGGTTTGAAAAGAAATTATCTGTATATGAAAATAAGAACAAGATAAAAAGAATGGATAAAGAGGGTGATACTTTCATATCTTGTTTGAAAGTAGCAAAGACCAAGGAGAAAAAGCTAGCACTAACTGCAATTCGCCAGCAGGTTTCAGAGAAGCATTATCTGTTGAAACTAATTAAGTTGATTGATTGATTGCAAGTTGCTTAACGTCCAGTGGCAAATATTTCATGCATATTCAGGACGAGAACAAGTTCACAAAAATACAATAGGTAGGTTCTGTAATAGATTAAGGGATTAAGGTCGGAGAAATTTAGACTTCCACGGAAAATGAGGGTATATTGGATAGGGACAGAATTTAGCCTTGCAACAGGTCACCTACGGACCCCTCAAAGAGTTGTTGCAAGGGTTCTTAACGTGCAAAGAGCGTGGCACTCTGTTTACACGAGGCATCGGATTTAACGTCCCCATTCTGACCGGACGTGGCTGCAAATTTGTACATCCCGCACAGCCAAACGGACGCACCACTTTAGCACGGGTTTTACTGCCGGTCGGAGGAAGACCAATGGTGACCATACTTCTATTCCCCAGTCAGCCTTTGGAGGGGGGGAACTAATTAGGAAATATGCAAGTGGGGAGCAATTAAATGTTGTTAAGGCTATTGCAACATTGTTTAAGGGGTTTGAAAGGCACTTATTATTTAACCTATTTGCATTTGATTTTAATCTATTTAGTAAACAGATTTGCCAAAAAAGGACAATCCTACATTACATTATGATAATGGTTATTTCCCACCACTGGTTATCTAAAAAACCATTTCATGTTTAAATCTTCTAGCAGTAGGCATTACACAGGAATAGATTGATTGATTGTTGATTGCTTAACGTCCAGTGGCAAATATTTCATGCATATTCAGGACGAGAACAAGTTCACAATAAATACAATAGGTAGGTTCTGTAATAGATTAAGGGATTAAGGTCGGAGAAATTTAGACTGCCACGGGAAATGAGGGTATATTGGATAGGGACAGAAATTTAGCCTTGCAACAGGTCACCTACGGACCCCTCAAAGAGTTGTTGCAAGGGTTCTTAACGTGCAAAGAGCGTGGCACTCTCTTTACACGAGGCATCGGATTTAACGTCCCCATTCTGACCGGACGTGGCTGCAAATTTGTACATCCCGCACAGCCAAACGGACGCCCCACTTTAGCACGGGTTTTACTGCCGGTCGGAGGAAGACCAATGGTGACCATACTTCTATTCCCCAGTCACCCTTGGGGGGCACAGGAATAGAAATTCCACCGGTTTTTCCTTTGCTGTAAAATCTTATTAAACTGATATCGTCAATGAGGACAAACAAAAGTGTACTTGAGCAGATTCAGTTACTTTCTAGGATGAGGAAAACGACAACCGCTCGTGTATGTAACAATGTTTTAGATTTTAACGAGAGAAATTTATGTATTACTGAAAAATTATTACACCAGGGTTTTCGATATCACAAACTAGTCAAAACATTTACTAAATTTTATCATCGGTATAAGGACATCATTCGTAAATATAGCTCAACATGCAGACTTCTTATACGTTCAGGTATTTCACATCCAATTTTTTATGGAAACATTCTTTATAAAGCACAAAAATGTCAGTATTCACCTCTGAAGCTAACAAAACCTTTAAATAGACTTATTAAGAAGGGATATAGTTACGATACTGTTGTCAGGTCATTAAAGATTGCATATTTTGGCGTTAATATTGATTCACTTATAGGGTCTTTGCATCGGCACTAAACACATTTATTTAAAAACCAGTTGTTGGCATGACACGGGCTATGTTCTTCTCATATATGTTATGATGGTATGATACTAAACCCCTAACGGGAAGGATTGTGCCTGATATTCATATGATGAAGACATAATCTTTCAATCAGTTTAATTGAAGTCTGGAGCTGGCATGTCAGTTAACTGCTAGTAGTCTGTTGTTATTTATGTATTATTGTCATTTTGTTAATTTTTTTTGGTTACATCTTCTGACATCAGACTCGGACTTCTCTTGAACTGAATTTTAATGTGCGTATTGTTATGCGTTTACTTTTCTACATTGGCTAGAGGTATAGGGGGAGGGTTGAGATCTCATAAACATGTTTAACCCCGCCGCATTTTTGCGCCTGTCCCAAGTCAGGAGCCAATAGCCTTTGTTAGTCTTGTATTATTTTTAATTTTAGTTTCTTGTGTACAATTTGGAGTTTAGTATGGCGTTCATTATCACTGAACTAGTATATATATTTGTTTAGGGGCCAGCTGAAGGACGCCTCCGGGTGCGGGAATTTCTCGCTGCATTGAAGACCTGTTGGTGACCTTCTGCTGTTGTCTGTTCTATGGTCGGGTTGTTGTCTCTTTGACACATTCCCCATTTCCATTCTCAATTTTAACAATTAAAAATGGGAGGTTGCTTTTTTCCTCAGCAGAACATCTACAACCTAACCAAATTACTTCATTCTTTTCAGACTTACATCAAGAAGAGTGGCAAACATTCTTAATTTAAAGCAGTTTTGATAGAAATATCAGCTACAGAGGTGTAAAATAAAAAAAAAAACGAGTCAAGCGAGAAGAAACAGACCAAATGACTACAGTCAGAAAAGAAAATTCTTAGGGTGAGAAATGAAACTATAAGATAGTCAGGTTTATATTTATATTTCCTCGAAACGTTATTGCAAATTTGAACTGTTTTTGATGTAACAGGATTGACCATGTTTTCCGAAAGACTGTGTGGCTAGCATGTGTTGAACCACACATTAAGGCGAAAGGTTTATAATTTTGGTCTGTTTCAAACAAACGTACGATATGATATATGATGTTGACTACATATAGTTACTAGGTTTGATGTTATTTGATGTTCAATGATGTCACCATTCTAGTGACAAAGAATTGAATTATTTGAAGTATTTATCTTTGAGGAAGAAAAAGAAAACATTAGTAGAAGATGCTAGTGAAATTTACACATGAATTTATGAGTAAACTTAAAATAGATATGTACAAATTCCCTAGGAAATGTATCACTTTCATATTCGTTATTTATACCGGATGAAAGAATGTAGGACAGCAAGTACCTAGACGTAAAGTCACAATTATTTTTTTAGCACGTCACACAGGTAATGATTGATTGTTGGTTGCTTAACGTCCAGTGGCAAATATTTCATGCATATTCAGGACGAGAACAAATTAACAATAAATACAATAGGTAGGTTCTGTAAGAGGGGCGTCCGGGATTAAGGTCGGAGAAATTTAGACTGCCACGGGAAATAAGGGTATATTGGATAGGGACAGAAATTTAGCCTTGCAACAGGTCACCTACGGACCCCTCAAAGAGTTGTTGCAAGGGTTCTTAACGTGCAAAGAGCGTGGCACTCTCTTTACACGAGGCATCGGATTTAACGTCCCCATTCTGACCGGACGTGGCTGCAAATTTGTACATCCCGCACAACCAAACGGACGCCCCACTTTAGCAAGGGTTTTACCGCCGGTCGGAGGAAGACCAATGGTGACCATACTTCTATTCCCCAGTCACCCTTGGGGTACCTGCATTGAGACATGCGATGTATGCGGTAGTGATCAATGTAAGATTGGGGCACAGGTAATGGAATATAAATTTGTCGTCAATAGTTTAAATAGATATAAGAAGATGTGGTATGAGTGCCAATGAGACAACTCTCCATCCAAGTCAAAATTTATAAAAGTAAATCATTATAGGTCACAGTACGGTCTTCAACATGGAGCCTTGGCTCACACCGAACAGTAAGCTATAAAGGGCCCCAAAAATTTACTAGTGTAAAACCATTCAAACGGGAAAACCAACGGTCTAATCTATATAAAAAACGAGAAACACTTATGAACTTTTTCAACAAACGACAACTACTGAACATCAGATTCCTGACTTAGGACAGGTGCAAACAAATGCAGCGGGTTTACACGTTTTAATGGTACCAAATCTTCACCCTTTTTCTGGAACAATAGTGTAACATCACAACATAGAAAGACAAGCTATTTCTTAACTCAATCAAAGGACATATTAACACCATTGAACATACACTGAACAAATAAATTTGACCTATGACACAATGTAAATACAAAATAAATAAACTAAGGGAAGAATAATAAAAGTAACATGTTATATCGGTAAGAAATGTTAAACAATTAAAGAAAAACAATAAGCTCGATCAAAAATATCAGCCATTTGCAATAACTTTAAACACAGGTAAATGAAAATAATTTTGTTGTTAGGTATACGTGTACAGTACCAATAGAGAAAGGAAAAATTTTTACAAAATAAATAATTTTGATGTTCATACTACGAAGTGAAAATTTATAGTAATACCAAACACTTATCAAAGCTGGTATATAGACCAGATATAACCCTGAATAACATTAAATAACAAAAAAAGCAATACAATTAGTATCAACAGGTCAAATAAACAAGAAAGTACGATTTGAGAGTACTCGCAGTTACTGACAGCTAGATAAAAGCCAAAACAATTAATAATAAAAAAATCATGCATCAAAGACTTAAATCAACTAAAACACATCCCAGGGATTTAGTATTTTAACGTCATGGACGGTCAAAGAAGACATGACTAGTGCAATGCCAAAAATAAATGTATCGACAGACAGTAGGATAGTTAGGAGTTTAACCTCTTTATAGATCAAAACGAACGTGGGTGTATCTTTATACATCCCGTTTGAAAAATATACAAATTTAGTTATGTTTTAATTTGCTGATGACAAAATCGATATAAGTGCCAATGTAAACTATATTCAAAGATCTAATTACAACATTAGTAAGATACCTTTTCTTATAAGTTTGACCCCCAAGGGTGACTGGGGAATAGAAGTATGGTCACCATTGGTCTTCCTCCGACCGGCAGTAAAACCCTTGCTAAAGTGGGGCGTCCGTTTGGCTGTGCGGGATGTACAAATTTGCAGCCACGTCCAGTCAGAATGGAGACGTTAAATCCGATGCCTCGTGTAAAGAGAGTACCACGCTCTTTGCACGTTAAGAACCCTTGCAACAACTCTTTGAGGGGTCCGTAGGTGACCTGTTGTAAGGCTAAATTTCTGTCCGTATCCAATATACCCTCATTTCTCGTGGCAGTCTAAATTTCTCCGACCTTAATCCCGGACGCCCCTATTACAGAACCTACCTATTGTATTTATTGTTAACTTGTTCTCGTCTTGAATATGCATGAAATATTTGCCACTGGACGTTAAGCAACCAACAATCAATCATCAATCTTATAAGTTTGTTTAAAGGTTCGATGAGTTTACACGGATCACATAGTGATTTTCGCTTTAAGTACACTATTACCGTAAAATTTAGGATGTGAAATACCGTTTTTAATCAGTTTTCTACAAGTACAGCCAAATTTACTAATCAAATCTTTGTATCTATGAAAGAACTTGGCAAAAGTTTTACGTAATTTATGGTAACGAAATCCCTGATTTAATAATTTACCAGTGATGCATTGATTCCGTTCGTTAAAATCTAAAATCAAGTTTGCAGCCACGTCCGGTCAGAATGGGGACGTTAAATTCGATGTCTCGTGTAGAGAGAGTGCCACGCTCTTTGCACGTTAATAACCCTTGCAACAACTCTTTTAGGGTTCCGTAGGTGGCCTGTTGCAAGGCAAAATTTCGGTCCCTATCCAATATACCCTCATTTTCCAGTGGCAGTCCAATTTTCCCCGACCATCATCCCAGAAGGCCTCCATCATTACAAGACCTACCTATTTTATTTATTGTTAACTTGTTCTCGTCCTGAACATGCATGGAATATTTGCCACTGGACGTTAAGCAACCAACAGATGCAATATATTTATCGATTCAATGTATGGGCTAACGACTAATCCAAAACCGGACAAGCAAACGATTTTGCAATCAAACATTTAAGATCGCATACCATCAACAGAAAATGAGCCATCGACAAGAAACACCTTGTCCTGTCAAAAATCCGTTCGCAAGGAGTGCAACGGTTAAAATTAAAAGTATCTAAATATGTGCAAGCCTTATTTAAGCCTGCATTTTTAGTATTGGCATTATAATCTGATAAAGCCATGCTAAATATAAGATGCACAGATTTCTCTGCTTTCAAAATCTTTCTGTTTGAAACCGTCGACTTGGAACTTATCAATTACTGGTAATATTAATTATTTGGAAAATAAAAGGGTCTGGAATGGAGTGGTTTTTTTTAATCAACAGCATTCTACTATATTAGTTATAAATAAAGCTGAATTCTTTGATTCACTGTGTCAATTTACGTCTTGTCTGCTAACAAATGATCAAAAATTGGAAACTGTACCTACGCCTTATTTTAATTAGATTTTCTTGTCATTTTATAAAGACAAACTGATTAAAATACTACAATAGGAAACAATTTGACAATGATTGAATTTAGTAGTGTCAACACTGTGATTATGACCTGTGTATATAGCAAATCCCAAATACACCTTTTGGTGGTGCGCCTGACAGATAAGGTAAAAGGTAACATATGACATATAATGACATGACTTAAAAGAAATCGCATCGGATAGTTCCGGAACTTATTAATTTGTCTGATTGCTTATTGTTTGAAACAGTAATCGATGTAAAAGGGTAAACATTTCAGTATACCCTATCAAGTATATATACCCTAATATAAGTTTGACTTGTAGCTTTCTTCGGTTACACGTTTATTAGGTGAACAAAAACGGTCTTTAGATTTAGTAGTATAGATTACCAATCAGGACTGTTTGTTTAGATCACAAATTGGTGTCGGAATTCTGCGCGACTGTCGTCAGATAAAATGCATTCGATGAAACATCAGAACTAAAGACAATGCAAATACTGTAGTGTGCATCAACAATGTATAAATGTTCAACCAGATAAAGCTTGTGTATAATGTATGTCATGTTCGTGATATTAATCATCTATTATCATTTGAACTTGCTTAAAGAGGGGCGAACGATACTAGAGAAACAGTCAAACTCATAAATCGGAAATAAACTGACAACGCCATGGCTAAAAATGAAAGAGACAAACAGATAAATAATAGTACACAATAAACAACGTAGAAAACTAAAGACTGAGCAACACGAACTCCACCAAAAAACTTGGGTTGATTTCAGGTGGTCCGGAAGGGTAAGCAGATTCTGCTAAGGTGATCAGCACAATTACAAAATTTTTTGCATTATTAACATGTGTCACTTCACATTGGCTGTGAAGAACACGTAACGATATCTGCTTCTCTCTCCCCAACTAATACAATTTCTCCGATGTGAGTTTGTTGTTTCAAGAGAATGTCGTTCTCCCTACGTCACACATATTTAATCGTAGAGATTTAACGGGGAGAGATCAGAGTCGATGTCGTATCTCTTCGTCTTCTACACTCGTCACGATAAGATTTGGTCCCATTACTCACTATGGAACAGTTTTTTACACAACTAAAGCGAAGCTGAATTTTCTTTTCATATGAAATATCATGGTATCAAATGGGTGACCTGAAGATTTCTTTTTTATATTCCGAATCAATCTTTAATTTGTACAGGTATCAAGATTACGGTTTATAAATACCCACTCTTAATACAAGATACACTGAACTGCTTTCAAGTTTAGTGTATGATAGTTCATTGATAACATTCTGGCTTATCTCAAACAACTTGTAATATCTCATTTCATTGGCCGAGAGATTTAAATAAAACAACAATCGTAGTGTGCACGGGAATTAATACAGATGACAGACAATGGAATGTTCTATATGACTACGAAATCAGTGCGGCTGTTATGTGTACTTTAATTACGAAAAATTAGAAACAAATGAACAAATTGGACGCTAACAATAATAAGCAATATCAAGGAACAAATTCAACAGACATTTATTATGTAACGTTATAATTATATCCAAGAATAATCAGATGAAATACATTTTAATCTACAAAAATTAGTAAATAAACTCATCATAGATCCCAGGATTGAAATTGAAATAAGTCTAACTCCTCTCAACTCACGTTTTAAATCGCGTCTTTCTTTCTCTCTAGTTTATACAATACAATACAATACAATACTTTTATTGTCAATCAAGAACGCCCTAAAGAAAAAGAAAAATTAAAACCCCAGATATGTACATATATTTAACATATAAAATTGTTGAGGCATATGTTCAATGATTCCTTTACAACTGTTCATTCAACCAACAAATTTCCTGATCTCATTTTTGAAACTTTTTTTAACTGAGCCAGCAGTGCTTTGGATTTGTTTGAATCTCAAAGGGAGATATTTCAGAAATTGTTTTTTTTTTTTGTCTGTTCCTTTAATTACAATAAATCAAGGCCAACTGAATCAAAACATTTTCTGCAAGTAAATAAAGCTGATTTAGAGGGTTGGTTTTGTTGTGCTATAGATTAACCATTCTAGTCATCCACCCACCTCGGAGTGCCTACAAGGGCGTTGCTGTGTCTCCGTGGCGCGCCGGAGTCAAGTGCTTATGCCGAAAAGGAGCTCCAAGTAAAATGTAGCTAGTCCACAAAATTAGCACCCAAAGTCCACTGCGGAAAGCACCAGATTTTCCAAGAATAGTATACTCAAGCAAAGCGTATCTTTCAAGCAAAATAGAAAGCGTACCACTTGATCGACTAATAAGCCAACGCCTTCTTCAGTTATCCAACATATAATAGCTCCTTACAAAAACATGTGTATATAATTAAAATTATTACAAGAAAGCTTATTGTTGAAGATTAACGGAAGGGTGCGACATAACCAGCCGATTGATCGGACTGGGTTCATCCAATCTCCCCCCCCCCCCCCCCCCCCCCCCCAAGGGTGACTGGGGAATAGAAATATGGTCACCATTGGTCTTCCTCCGACCGGCAGTAAAACCCGTGCTAAAGTGGGGCGTCCGTTTGGCTGTGCGGGATGTACAAATTTGCAGCCACGTCCGGTCAGAATGGGGACGTTAAATCCGATGCCTCGTGTAAAGAGAGTGCCACGCTCATTGCACGTTAAGAACCCTTGCAACAACTCATTGAGGGGTCCGTAGGTGACCTGTTGCAAGGCTAAATTTCTGTCCCTATCCAATATACCCTCATTTCCCGTGGCAGTCTAAATTTCTCCGACCTTAATCCCTTAATCTTTTACAGAACCTACCTATTGTATTTATTGTGAATTTGTTCTCGTCCTGAATATGCATGAAATATTTGCCACTGGACGTTAAGCAACCAACAATCAATCAATCAATCCAATCTCCCGTTTAGATGATATTGGGGCCAAAGCAGCTTATTGAACTATAGTTTCATCCGTCCGTGTATTTTCTGACCGAGAGGAGTCTGGCTTCCGCCCTCATCCACAAGGATCTCTTCTTCCAGCGACACGAGTAGCAACCCACAGCTTACGGGTTGGAGATCCTATTTTATTCAAAACACCAGGCTACTCGTACGATGTATGGATCACTTTAGTCTGGTCACTACCCTTAGACCTTTCCAGCAATGGTAACCCTACCAAGTGACGAAGCTCCAGCTGGCATAGCTCATATGGTCCCTCAGACTCCAAAAACCCCAACCACGGCCAGGATAACAATGCACCGGGGTGACTGACAATGGATAAAACGGATATAAGAACCAGAACGTAACTTAGCTATAGACTCTTCAAAGACTTGGTGCAAGGGTTCATAATGTTAATGCAGCGTGCCAACCACAAACATGAGGTATCGAATAAAACATTCCCATTCTGACCTAACGTGACTGTAATAATACATATCGCACGTCCCGCTTAGTCAAAAATTTCTCAACAGGTCTGAACTAAGTTATTGACATGTCTTTACCTTAGAGAAGTATCAACAAATTTCTTCTAAATCAACTCACCCACAAAAGTGATGTTTCAAGGGTTTTGAATGCGCACAGAGCGGGGTGACTGGGGAATACAAATATGGTTACTTGGTCTTCTACCGACCGGCAGTAAAACGCTTGCCAACGTGGGGCGTCCGTTTGGCTGTACGGGATGTATCAAGTTTGCAGCCACGTCCTGTCAGAATGGGGACGTTAAATCCGATGCCTCGTGTAAGGATAGAGCCACGCTCTTTGTACGTTAAGAACCCTTGCAACAACTCTTTGAGGGGTCCGTAGATGGCCTGTTGCAAGTCAGAATTTCTGTCCCTATCCAATATACCTCCATTTTCCAGTGGCAGTCCAAATTTCCCAGACCATCATTCCGGATGGCCTATTTTATTACAAGACGTACCTATTGAATACTAAATGTTTACCATTCCTTAAATTACTCTCTTTAATATCTACATGGTTTAGTATTTCAAATACAAAAATTTAATCCTGCTATCTATGATGAATTTATTTACAACTTGAGATACAACGACCAAATTATTTACAACAACGATTTTAACTGTACTTAGTTTAATTGTGCGATAATGTTCCAGACGGGCGCGGCACAGTATAGAAAGAATCACTAATGCCATCTACGAGAAGAGAACAAGCATATCATAACTTTCGTGAATAATATTAATCTTGTGTTAGTAAACTGGATGGTGATATTTCTTATATAAACTAATTAAAGTTTAAAATAGAACATATAAATATTTTCCTGGACATCTGTAATACCACATGAGTCTGGTGAGGAACTAAGACCATTTGTTACCTCCAAAGGAGTATATATACGGCTACAGCTTTCCTTTCCCTTTGCAGTATAATTGTTAACTTTTGAAATGTGTTTATTTCTCTCTGATGGATCCCATGTTGCCCATGTAGATATTGGAACTTCAAGATTTCGGAATTATTCTTTCAATATTAGATGTTCTTGTTGAACAATTGCCATCGAAATTTGATTCTCCTGAGTTTTTATGAAATCCTTCAGTTCCGTAAGAAATGATTGAAGTGTCTTGTTTTTTCCGCATACCTTCTGTAAGGCACAATTCATGCTTTCATTATCATTTGTTGTGTAGCACTCTGATCTTGAAAGCCCAGCCACACTCCTCACATACTGGATGACATGTGATTTAAAATTACCTGCATAACGTCTCTTGAACCACATATAAAAATTATGAGATAAGGTGTCCCATTTTTCTTTTAATGTTTCCAATTTTTGGTTCATTGGCTATTTCTTTAAAAAAGAAAATAAAAAATATTCTGAAACACGAGATTTGAATTGGTGTACAAATTGATTGAAATTGATATTTTGATCATTAATTTAAAAGATTTATACTATAAAACATGCAAGTTAGTATGTATCATTTCTGGAAATTACAATTAAATATCATATAGTAAAGATTCAGCAACAAAAGAATTGACACCTTTCCCATTTCGATTACAAAGAATTATCCCTAACTTATTCAAATGTTAAAATATTTATACTTGGAAGCTGTTTAAATTGAAAACTACAGGGTATCTGTCATCTTTTGGATGGACAGATTAACAAAATTTCAATTTTCCAGTATAATATTTGTACAAGAACTATTCCATGTTCTTTGACGATCAAATTATTGTAGAGGTAGTACCTTACAATCAATCAGGAGGAGAAATTATATACAACCTCATTGGAATGAGATGGAAATTAACATGACTGATCTGAAAGTCTGCATGGAATGAAATGATGTAGTGAATTAGATATTTGTAGTCTTTTTGTGTACAAAATGTATAAAAATGAAAGTATTTATGTTTGTACTGCCCTCATCGCTAGCATTTCGTTAATCGTTAAAAGGCAGAGGGGAAACTCATATAATAATAAAAAACTATATTTCAATAGATGCTTCATAAAAAGTAAGATAATGTTTAATTTTGATATGACTTTGGTCTACTGTGGGAGTATTTGCTGATTGTACTTGACCTTTTTCAAAATTTTTAGTATAATTTACAAAAACAAAAAAAGAAAAGAAGTGAGAGGTATTGGATATATTTATTTTCTTAATTTGAAAAAAGGGTGAGTACCATGTGCAAACTTTCAGGTTAAGGACAAGAGGTATATATAAATTTAAAACAAAGACGAACTACAATGACCAAATATCCATGTAAGCAAATAATCAATTTATTTTCTTATGTTCTTTATATTTTACTTAGTGATAGGAATTTAAATTATCATTAAGTTATCTATGGATATAAAAAAGAAAACCTGTTAAATGTTATTTGATAAACAATCAATAGAAACTGGAGCAATAATGCTTGTTTTACAACTTGACACACACTTATCAGCATTCATTAGCCATGCTTAATTAAACCTGTAATTTATCATCATAATATATCGTATCAGTTATAATGGAAAGGTGTATTTCTTGAAGCTTGTTTGTAATATTCCTTTGAATGTGATTAAAACACCTGAGTTGATAAGTACTTTCAAATGCCATTGGTGAGGTATTTGCCAAGGCAACTTCACCATAGTGCCAACAGCTTTCATGTTTCTCAGTTCTTTTTCTTTTGCAATTAAGGTTGTAACATCAAATTCTCCAAAATGAAACGTAGGATCAATTCTTAATATAGAGCATGGATGTCTTGTACAAAAGCGTTTTAGGTCTTTTAATTGTTGGTCAGACGCTAAAACAGCTATAAAGTCTGGTCGGGTGTCTATTTTCCTGATATAATTGTCGCGTTGAACATCAAAATCATGTAGAATTTCAGTTATTTCATCTGTATCATCATCTTTCATTTTTCGTTTCAAAATTCCTTATTTGTTGCTCATTTCTTGGGATATCCTGTGCATGTATAATTTCTAATCCACTTTCTTCCTCAATAAAATTTTTGATTACTGATTTGGTTGAATACCTAGATGAATTTGCCATATGTGTCATCCTTTGTAATGATCTCGGTGCAACTCTACGGTACACAGGTGCAGTTTTTTGCTTTGAATTTCCATGAGACTTCATGAGAACAGGAACAGTTGGCCCAATAAAATAGTACTGCAGTATGATAAACGGAGAGCCATTTACTTCAATAATCAAGCGTCGGAAATTAGATGTTTCTTTGTGTGTAGAATATGATCTAATAATCTCATAAATGTTTTTACTTTTTTTACAAACATTTGGGTAAAACTTTCCACAAATGCATAGATTCCCATCGCCAACATACATACTTAAACCTCAAGACTTGACACCGTTTTTACAGAGTCGTAATGACTAATTGCCTTTTTACTAGAAATATATATATAAAATTAATTAACGGTGTTTCGGGATTTTTTTAGCTAAGTTCTATTTTAGCAAGGGTCCCTTCTCAAAAGTCTCCCTATTTAAAAGTCTTGTTTTTGCTAGGTGCTCTTTTAAATTTTTACTGTGTTTATACGCAATGATAGGCATCTGTTTAAATATTGTTTTACAATATTCATCTCTTTGCAAAATTTGCCAATGTTTCTTAATAGCTCTGTTAAGATTTATAACTGTGGAGTTATATTTAGTTACTAGTGTAAGTGGAATTTCCCTTTTTCTAAAATTATCTGACAGAGTACTGCATCGTTTAATCTTGTATTTCACATCTTTTATGTTTTTTGCAGTTTCCAACTTATCATAGCCTCTATCTATAAGTTTATTCTCCAAGGTCAGAAGATGTTTGTTAAGATCAGTTTCGTTGCTATTGTTTCTTATGTGACGAATTGTTTCACCTGTTATAATACTTTTAAAAGTATGTTTAGGATGTGCACTTGTAATTGGGAGATACTGATAAGTTTCAGTTGGTTTGACATGTAACCTGATGTCAAGGACACCACTCGATTTAAAACGCTCCCCTTTGTACACCTCAGTATCTAAGTACGTCACTTCTGTATTGGAGAAATTATACGTAAACTTAAGTAGAGGGTCAATGTTAGTAGAGGGTCAATGTTGTTTGCAATTGCAAAGAACTCATCAATTTGTGATTTGTTGCACTCTGTAATCATGAAACCATCGTCACGATATTGACAAATCATACTAATGCTATTTTTAAATTGAAATCTGTCTAAGATTTGTGTAAGTATTGTTGACAGATGCAGATCGGTGGCAGTGGGTGATAATATTCCACCTTGTGGCGCCCCTATAACTTGTTTATATAAAGTCCCATTAAATTGGAACTCATTGTTTTCCAATATAATTTTTGCAAAAGATATTAGATCTAATTTGTTTGGTACTTTAAACTTATACTTTGTTCGATCAATTTGATCTAAGAAATTCTTGGTTTTATCTAGTAAATTGTCAATGTTCATGTTTGTATACATTGAAGTTACATCATAGGCAATTAGTGTACAGTTATGTACACAGGTCTTTGACTCTATCCTATTGATAAAATCTTTTGTGTCTTGAACGTAAAACTCTAGTTTCCTCAATAAAGGTTTTAATATTAAATCTAAAAACTTTTCAATTCTTCTAGTTGGAGAATTGCATTTATTGATTATAGGCCTGAAAGGCACAGCTAATTCTCCTCTTTTATACCCATCTATTTTGATAGCTTCTAATGAGTCTTGCCGAATTTTATGTCTTTTAGGAAGAAGGTACATGTATCCATGTTTAGGATTCTTGCAGTCACTTAAGAAGTTATAAGTGTGCTCATCAATTTCTTTGTTTGCAAATAGTTTATTTACAATCTTCGAAATAGATCTAGTGATAATCTCTGTGTTTGTGTGATTTATTTTCTTGAAGTGATTAGTTCCTGCATTAATATAATCTAATGTGTTTAAGACCACAGTTGTGTTGTTTTTATCTGCCTTGGATATATAGATGCTGTCATCTTTTATAAGATTCATCTTTTATAAGATAATTGAAAGCTTTACGCTCTGCTAGTGTTAGGTTGTGTTTGAACTGTTTAACCTTTAATCTAGAAATTTCAAGTTTTGTATCAGTTATGTAACATTCAAGGGCATTGTTTCCGTTAGGTGGAATATGCCCTGTTTGTAAGTATAAAGGATGGATTTCTTTAATTGTGTTCGTAGAGTAGTGAAATCTACATCTCAATTTTCTAGCTAGTTCAAGAAAATCCATCATGATTTGTTTACGTATGTAAGTACCTGAAACTTTAGGAGTAGGAATAAACTTCATCCCTTTTCCCAAGAGGAGGTATTCCTCATTTGTCAGTAGTCTACTTGACAAGTTCAACACAAACTTTTTGCAAGATTCTTCTCGAATCTTTCTTGATTTATACTTGTTATTTAGTTCACGGGTTTTAAGTTTTTCCCGTTTTCTTTTGTTCCTATATCTACAGGAACTCTTAAATCTTCTGCAAACCATCCTAACAGTAAGAGTAATTTGGTAAGACTGTTTGCAGAAGGAAGGGCAGCATATGGCAGGCATGCGCAGTGCACAAAAAACTATTATCCAATAGAAGCTTAACAAACGATAACACACAGGTGAATGAAATGATTTAATATTTCCAATGATAAGATAAACACATAATATTCCAATATTATAACAAATCCAAGTGAGATAACGCACACATAACTGACAACCTAGAGATTAAAATCCTTAGAAGATTTCACTGAACTATAGTAACTAAAATCCTACACTACGCTACTAATCAAATTATTGTATGTGAAACAAAATCTTAAAATTTTCTGTATTTGTCCTTTGGCTTAAAACCACTGCTGAATGTTTGTTTTCTTGGTAGACTTTCTTTGTATTTAGCCAGTTTGATGGCATATTCTTCCTTGATTTCATTAGCTGTTTTAAAGAACCTGTTTCTTTCTTCAAACTGTTCACCTTTTATGAACTGTTCATCTACCTCTTGGACGATGCTGTCCATCTCTTTGCCAACTTCCGTAATGGCTTTTGCAGTAATGCCAGACAGGGAGGAAAGCACTTCCGTTTTGATTCTGGCATTTAGTTCCCGGACTTGATCTTTAACACCATCTTTTGTTTGATGTTGTAGCATTCTAGGTGTAAAGTTAACTGTTATGTTCATATATGGGGGTAAGGCTTTAGACTTTTTAGCCAGATTAAGTCCCTCCATAATCGTGTTATAGTTGAATTTAACATCACTCAGGAATTTCAGTTGTTTAACACTTCCATCACATGTTGAAATAGAAGTAGATGATTCCTCATTAGTGTTTAAAACACTTTCACTAAATATAGGTCTCTTTACTTCTTTTTGTGAACAGGGTATTTCAGAATTACTATCTTCTATTTTTTTAGTTTTAAGTTTTAGCTTAGATCTACTTGATTTCATCTGAAACAATGATGACTCGGACCTCCAAAGAATGTGACCTTAAATTAACTGTCACTGTGTGGGGTTTCTGTTTTTACTCTTTCATTTTCATGTAGACAGATTTATAGTTTTGTTTTTGGTAACTGTAGATAATTCTTCGTTGAGGTTAATAACTTGCTATGTCAACGGTGATAAATGTCTTGGGCATGTATGGATCATTGTGAGAAATCTCACTCTGATGCACTCGGGAAGGAATCCAGTGCGTGCTCCGCCGCATAAATCAAATTTACAAACATTTGGGTAAAACTTTCCACAAATGCATAGATTCCCATCGCCAACATACATACTTAAACCTCAAGACTTGACACCGTTTTTACAGAGTCGTAATGACTAATTGCCTTTTTACTAGAAATATATATATAAAATTAATTAACGGTGTTTCGGGATTTTTTAGCTAAGCTCTATTTTAGCAAGGGTCCCTTCTCAAAAGTCTCCCTATTTAAAAGTCTTGTTTTTGCTAGGTGCTCTTTTAAATGTTTACTGCGTTTATCACTGGTTCTCCGTTAAAGCGCCCATTTTATGAAAAAAAAAAAAAAAAAAAATCAAATATTTTATTGTCTTATAAACTTTACAGTTTGTGACCAACATGTATTAACACAATAAACATATATACATACATATCAAACAAACACAATAAAAACAGCATCAAAATTTATAAAAACAAACAAGTTGTTAAGAGTCCCCTGCCCTCAGTTCTAATGACTTTTTCAAGAAGGATCCTAACTTATTTGTTTGTAAAGGCGTTGATGGATTTAGTAAATAATGAATTTTTTCTTCAATTTATGACGTTAATTTGTCCCACCGTAATAAAGCAAAACTAACGACTTCGAATTATATACCCGTAGCTTGTTATATACTTATTTCTGAGATTTTGATATTTCTTTTTTATCTATATTTTAAATTTTTACCAAGTTTAGTACATATTGCACCACGATAGTGATCGTACCGGCCGTCGAAATGTTTTCTTCGTAAACCTGTAATTTCCGTTAACGGATAAAAGATCAAGCAGGACAAAATATTCAGCACAACATAGAGTGTGATATGAGTTAAATTTGATTATAAGGTTACCATAAATAATTTTGTTTATAACAATGGACATTTATTCTAAATCATATCAGTCTGAAAAACTAAAAAAAGTTGAAAACTGCAGAGATTTGTTAAGCATGTAATCTCCGTGGAATGGTCTATTCTAAACAAACACCAATTTTGAAAATAAATTCTACATCCAACAGATCGATATCGGTGTCAACATTAAATTTTAGTACAACTTCTATCTTCAGATACACATATTATGCTTTATAAATGATGAAATCATCGAAATGTAACCTCCGTGGAATGTAATCTCCGTTGACGTTTTGGTAAAGAGTGCTTTCTATCACGTCCGCATTTTTATCGAGTATGGCATGCCAAATAAACATATTAGATAATTATCACGGATGGCGAATATATAAATTACAGACCAATAACATACATTGTAATTCAGGCGACATAAGAAGACACCATGTAACAATTCTTATTAATCAATTGTTTACGTGTAACAGAGTTGCTTTTATCTCAGATCTAGAAAAAAAAACCGGAACCGGATTTATATCAATATTAATATATGCAAGTAAATAATTTTAACCCGTTTTCAATATTCAAGATATGAAACTTTTATTATTAATATAAGTTTGATACCGAATTAAATACGATGTAACAATTATGCAAGTAGCCATAGCTCGGCCTAATGAGTTTTATATCATGTTGCACAGGGAGAGAAGCTTTTAATTACTTTCTTTCATTAAAATGAAATTACGTCGGCTGAGAGGGCGTGGTATATATTGTCCGTTACATTCGTATAAAAACATCATGTACAAATATTCTTGTCGAAAATAAATACAGTTAAATAGATCAAACAAAGCTATCCGTCACAATGATATATGACGGTCTGGATTAGGGGAGGGGGTCTAAATTTCTGTATTTTGTAATTCTTTTGGCCATTTCTCTATTCAGTAAGAAATATGCTTATTCTGTAAAATTCTTGTGTTCAGTTCCTGCATATGAAATTAACTTTCCTGTTGTATCACAATTTGACATGACAGATCTTCTTGTTCGTATCAACGACATACGTATGACGACATTACCCCGTACACCCCTTTTTTGGAATCTGTCACTGAACTGCACAAATGATACCATTTATCAATTTTGATTAATATCTGATTAAAATCAAAGGGGGAGAAAAAAAAACTATTTTAATTTCTTCGTAATAATTTGGATATCTGGGATAATAAACAGAGGTTAAGATGACATGAGGTATATTTGATCATAGTATATTTGGTTTGTGATTCTTTATTACCCAAATGTCCAACAAAATATAAAAACATTTCCTATCAATCAATTGTTTTTGAGAATATTCAAATATAATTACATTACATGTATGTATGTTTCATTATAATACGTTATTTTGATTGGCTAACAGCAATCTCGCGTCATTCTGAAATTAACCTTCATTTCAAAATGAAATGTAACATTCATGATGACACGAGCTTCCACAATAAAGTGCACAGGTAAATAAAAGAAAAACTTGATAGAAATCGTGGTTTGATGATCCAAGCAAAAAAATGTAATTATTACCTAATAAAGAGTATTTTACTGTTTTATTAATATTTCTGTATTATTTGCTATTTTTCTGCCATTTTTTGTTCCATGGTCTATTGCACTGGAAATTATCGTTCTATTGCACCTGTGTGCAGTCTATTGCACTGACCTGTTATGACCTCTTATTCTGAAATCTGATTAGTTTAAAGGTATTCATGTTGTCCAATCAAATTGGGTCTTTTAAACGTTCTTGGGTTTATTGTTTTGATCGTTTATTTAATATGTTGACTTTAATGATTTCTTGTTATTTAAATTACTCTGATTTCATGTTCGTTTTATTGAATTTCTAAATTATTGGTTGTACATGTATGCTCCTTACACATTATAATTAATACAGTTGTTACTTTCATGTGTTTTATTTCTAAGAATTTGCCAGTTAGAACTGACTCAGTATGTATTAGGTAATAAAACAGTTATTGAATGTGTAACAGTGCAATAGATCAAAATATATTTCCCTCGGTATAAAGATCAGCTCATTGTTCTATTGCCCTCAGCCGTTGGCTTCGGGCAATAGAACGATGAGCTGATCTTCATACCTCGGGAAATATATTTTGATCTATTGCATAGTTACATATTAAATAACTGTATATTATAAGTATTGATTGCTTCTTTTAGTAGTTTTTATAGGGGTGTAAAAGTGTTGACCGTACGCACATCTTTAAAACGAAGCGCTTACGCGCTTTATACAAAATGTACTTCGGTCAACGCTTTTACACCCCAATAAATTTACAAAAAGAAGCATTCAATTCTTAAATATTTAACATTTATTGGTACTAAAAAAAAATATTATACCCCCAAAAAATCTAAGACAATGTCATCCGACCTCAAGCATCAATCTCCCAGCCCTAACCAATAAATTGTTGCTTGAATTATAAAGTTATTGAGTTATGGATCTTACAAACATGAAACTGAAGACGTAGGAATTATGACAGCGTTCTGATTCCGCAATTCCTTTCAATTCCTTTCAATTGTCCATTTATAAATTTTGAAATTATAAAGAAACAAAGGTTTCAGCTCTATCGGGCAAAGTTAATCTTCGACTGATTTGTTTGGTTTTTTTTTATGTCCTTTTGGTCAGATAGCTCATCAACTCTTTCTGTTCTTTTACATCATTGGCTTTAAAATATTCGGCGCTGGGCGTAAATGATGAAGATAAATTCAAAACACTATTGCAGAGCTTTTTGTTGTCAATGGTTATCCTGGTCTGACCTCTGTCACGAACTGTTTTATCAGTGGTGTAAAATGTAATCATTGTGACACAATGCAGGAGAAGGATGTAAGGTTAACTTTGTCTGCAATAGGATAGGAGACGAAATGATACGTTAACTCGTGCAAGATCGTGATTTTGAAGAAAAACACCGAGATTATGAATGTATAGAATTTGCATTGCTAATTTCAATTACCAGTTCCGATTACGACCAGTTCAACATTTTATTCCAAATAATCTACTATTCTATTGTCAATTATCAATAATAAATTTGATATGCAGAAAACGCAAAGTTTCATTATTCTGTAAATCGTTTATTTCTGAAAACAGTATTTTTTTTTTACCTTATCCATGTTATCCTTAATTCTTATACAATTATTTTAAAAAAAACATTTTACCAACCCATTATTTTCTATTCCTTATTTGATTGCCTTTTTGGAGGGGGGGGGGGGGGGGTCGGGGGAAATATTTCTATTCTATAAACCACCTCATATATCTTGGGTTATTTCAAATAAATATCTGATATTTAAGCGGAATAGGATGCATAATACTACTAGAATAAGAGTATCAACAAGGAGAAGCTGTTTAATTGGTATTTTTTGGTGGTCTCTTTTTAAAATTTAAGTCGGTGAGATTAATATGCTACAACCAACCAACAAAGAGGGTTGCCTACTATGAATCAAAAATCTATGGAAAATGTTTTTATATTTTATATTTTGCTGATTGCTTTTTTGTCGTGTGTCTCTCGTCATGGTTTTGTTTATATATATTTTTATCGGTCATAAATCTGCATGAAATATTTGCCATTTTACGTTCAGAAAACAACAATCAATAAATCATATCTCCTCAAAAATTGCAGTATTATAATAACTTTAAACATTATCAAATAAGTGATTCGTTTAATCCTTTGGTCAGATATAAACACGTCTCGTTACTCTTTTATTATTTCAAAATTTCCGATACAAAGAAAAAAGTATTATTGAATATCAAAGGAACTAACCCATCAAGGATACAAGAATTGTGTTTCGTCTACATAGAAAATTCTTAGTTATTCAAAGTATTAAAATCAAGGGATGAATGTATTATACGCCATTTTAGTGCAATTTCGAAACAGTTGATTTTATATATAAATATGACCACATCGATGATAATTCATGGTAACACAGATTGGCAAACTAGATGATGATGATGATGATGAGAAGGAGGAGGAGGAGGAGGATTCAGCGGCGAATTATATGCATATTCGGGTCGAAAGCATGTTACGATATTAATATTAATCCTACCTTGTACAAGACCGACATGCTGAGTCGATTTTTAAGCGTACTAGTTCACAAGGAAACAGTCCACAGGAAGATGTAATACCGAAATTTATGTTGAAGAGATAAAGAAAAAAGACTGACATAATATAAAGCAGACATGGCTGAATATTCCTTAATTTCAACTCACAAGAAAAACGCACATTAAAGTTTATGTGAATAAATACAGATAACAAAACACCGTAAAAGAAATTATTTAAAGTTTTTAGCATTTTTGGTATTGAAAATCACGACGTCAAAGGAAATAAAATGACGTTAAATGTATTTTTTTGACAATTTGTCATCTAAACTGTCTCGATCATTACAAATTAACGGTAGCAAATTACATGCTGAAATTTGTATGGTGGATAGAATATACTATGAGGATGTTCCATGTTCTTTATTTACAAGTTTTGCTGCAATTTATATTTTATCATTTTTTACTCTGACGTTGGGCGCTTTACCGGAGAACCAGTGTTATACGCAATGATAGGCATCTGTTTAAATATTGTTTTACAATATTCATCTCTTTGCAAAATTTGCCAATGTTTCTTAATAGCTCTGTTAAGATTTATAACTGTGGGGTTATATTTAGTTACTAGTGTAAGTGGAATTTCCCTTTTTCTAAAATTATCTGACAGAGTACTGCATCGTTTAATCTTGTATTTCACATCTTTTATGTTTTTTTGCAGTTTCCAACTTATCATAGCCTCTATCTATAAGTTTATTCTCCAAGGTCAGAAACCCCCAAGGGTGACTGGGGAATAGAAGTATGGTCACCATTGGTCTTCCTCCGACCGGCAGTAAAACCCGTGCTAAAGTGGGGCGTCCGTTTGGCTGTGCGGGATGTACAAATTTGCAGCCACGTCCGGTCAGAATGGGGACGTTAAATCCGATGCCTCGTGTAAAGAGAGTGCCACGCTCTTTGCACGTTAAGAACCCTTGCAACAACTCTTTGAGGGGTCCGTAGGTGACCTGTTGCAAGGCTAAATTTCTGTCCCTATCCAATATACCCTCATTTCCCGTGGCAGTCTAAATTTCTCCGACCATAATCCCTTAATCTATTACAGAACCTACCTATTGTATTTATTGTGAACTTGTTCTCGTCCTGAATATGCATGAAATATTTGCCACTGGACGTTAAGCAACCAACAATCAATCAATCAATCCAAGGTCAGAAGATGTTTGTTAAGATCAGTTTCGTTGCTATTGTTTCTTATGTGACGAATTGTTTCACCTGTTATAATACTTTTAAAAGTATGTTTAGGATGTGCACTTGTAATTGGGAGATACTGATAAGTTTCAGTTGGTTTGACATGTAACCTGATGTCAAGGACACCACTCGATTTAAAACGCTCCCCTTTGTACACCTCAGTATCTAAGTACGTCACTTCTGTATTGGAGAAATTATACGTAAACTTAAGTAGAGGGTCAATGTTGTTTGCAATTGCAAAGAACTCATCAATTTGTGATTTGTTACACTCTGTAATCATGAAACCATCGTCACGATATTGACAAATCAAACTAATGCTATTTTTAAATTGAAATCTGTCTAAGATTTGTGTAAGTATTGTTGACAGATGCAGATCGGTGGCAGTGGGTGATAATATTCCACCTTGTGGCGCCCCTATAACTTGTTTATATAAAGTCCCATTAAATTGGAACTCATTGTTTTCCAATATAATTTTTGCAAAAGATATTAGATCTAATTTGTTTGGTACTTTAAACTTATACTTTGTTCGATCAATTTGATCTAAGAAATTCTTGGTTGTATCTAGTAAATTGTCAATGTTCATGTTTGTATACATTGAAGCTACATCATAGGCAATTAGTGTACAGTTATGTACACAGGTCTTTGACTCTATCCTATTGATAAAATCTTTTGTGTCTTGAATGTAAAACTCTAGTTTCCTCAATAAAGGTTTTAATATTAAATCTAAAAACGTTTCAATTCTTCTAGTTGGAGAATTGCATTTATTGATTATAGGCCTGAAAGGCACAGCTAATTCTCCTCTTTTATACCCATCTATTTTGATAGCTTCTAATGAGTCTTGCCGAATTTTATGTATTTTAGGAAGAAGGTACATGTATCCATGTTTAGGATTCTTGCAGTCACTTAAGAAGTTATAAGTGTGCTCATCAATTTCTTTGTTTGCAAATAGTTTATTTACAATCTTCGAAATAGATCTAGTGATAATCTCTGTGTTTGTGTGATTTATTTTCTTGTAATGATCACTGTTTAAGTGATTAGTTCCTGCATTAATATAATCTAATGTGTTTAAGACCACAGTTGTGTTGTTTTTATCTGCCTTGGATATATAGATGCTGTCATCTTTTATAAGATTCATCTTTTATAAGATAATTGAAAGCTTTACGCTCTGCTAGTGTTAGGTTGTGTTTGAACTGTTTAACCTTTAATCTAGAAATTTCAAGTTTTGTATCAGTTATGTAACATTCAAGGGCATTGTTTCCGTTAGGTGGAATATGCCCTGTTTGTAAGTATAAAGGATGGATTTCTTTAATTGTGTTCGTAGAGTAGTGAAATCTACATCTCAATTTTCTAGCTAGTTCAAGAAAATCCATCATGATTTGTTTACGTATGTAAGTACCTGAAACTTTAGGAGTAGGAATAAACTTCATCCCTTTTCCCAAGAGGAGGTATTCCTCATTTGTCAGTAGTCTACTTGACAAGTTCAACACAAACTTTTTGCAAGATTCTTCTCGAATCTTTCTTGATTTATACTTGTTATTTAGTTTACGGGTTTTAAGTTTTTCCCGTTTTCTTTTGTTCCTTTATCTACAGGAACTCTTAAATCTTCTGCAAACCATCCTAACAGTAAGAGTAATTTGGTAAGACTGTTTGCAGAAGGAAGGGCAGCATATGGCAGGCATGCGCAGTGCACAAAAAACTATTATCCAATAGAAGCTTAACAAACGATAACACACAGGTGAATGAAATGATTTAATATTTCCAATGATAAGATAAACACATAATATTCCAATATTATAACAAATCCAAGTGAGATAACGCACACATAACTGACAACCTAGAGATTAAAATCCTTAGAAGATTTCACTGAACTATAGTAACTAAAATCCTACACTACGCTACTAATCAAATTATTGTATGTGAAACAAAATCTTAAAATTTTCTGTATTTGTCCTTTGGCTTAAAACCACTGCTGAATGTTTGTTTTCTTGGTAGACTTTCTTTGTATTTAGCCAGTTTGATGGCATATTCTTCCTTGATTTCATTAGCTGTTTTAAAGAACCTGTTTCTTTCTTCAAACTGTTCACCTTTTATGAACTGTTCATCTACCTCTTGGACGATGCTATCCATCTCTTTGCCAACTTCCGTAATGGCTTTTGCAGTAATGCCAGACAGGGAGGAAAGCACTTCCGTTTTGATTCTGGCATTTAGTTCCCGGACTTGATCTTTAACACCATCTTTTGTTTGATGTTGTAGCATTCTAGGTGTAAAGTTAACTGTTATGTTCATATATGGGGGTAAGGCTTTAGACTTTTTAGCCAGATTAAGTCCCTCCATAATCGTGTTATAGTTGAATTTAACATCACTCAGGAATTTCAGTTGTTTAACACTTCCATCACATGTTGAAATAGAAGTAGATGATTCCTCATTAGTGTTTAAAACACTTTCACTAAATATAGGTCTCTTTACTTCTTTTTGTCAACAGGGTATTTCAGAATTACTATCTTCCATTTTTTTAGTTTTAAGTTTTAGCTTAGATCTACTTGATTTCATCTGAAACAATGATGACTCGGACCTCCAAAGAATGTGACCTTAAATTGACTGTCACTGTGTGGGGTTTCTGTTTTTACTCTTTCATTTTCATGTAGACAGATTTATAGTTTTGTTTTTGGTAACTTTAGATAATTCTTCGTTGAGGTTAATAACTTGCTATGTCAACGGTGATAAATGTCTTGGGCATGTATGGATCATTGTGAGAAATCTCACTCTGATGCACTCGGGAAGGAATCCAGTGCGTGCTCCGCCGCATAAATCAAATTTACAAACATTTGGGTAAAACTTTCCACAAATGCATAGATTCCCATCGCCAACATACATACTTAAACCTCAAGACTTGACACCGTTTTTACAGAGTCGTAATGACTAATTGCCTTTTTACTAGAAATATATATATAAAATTAATTAACGGTGTTTCGGGATTTTTTTAGCTAAGTTCTATTTTAGCAAGGGTCCCTTCTCAAAAGTCTCCCTATTTAAAAGTCTTGTTTTTGCTAGGTGCTCTTTTAAATTTTTACTGCGTTTATACGCAATGATAGGCATCTGTTTAAATATTGTTTTACAATATTCATCTCTTTGCAAAATTTGCCAATGTTTCTTAATAGCTCTGTTAAGATTTATAACTGTGGGGTTATATTTAGTTACTAGTGTAAGTGGAATTTCCCTTTTTCTAAAATTATCTGACAGAGTACTGCATCGTTTAATCTTGTATTTCACATCTTTTATGTTTTTTGCAGTTTCCAACTTATCATAGCCTCTATCTATAAGTTTATTCTCCAAGGTCAGAAGATGTTTGTTAAGATCAGTTTCGTTGCTATTGTTTCTTATGTGACGAATTGTTTCACCTGTTATAATACTTTTAAAAGTATGTTTAGGATGTGCACTTGTAATTGGGAGATACTGATAAGTTTCAGTTGGTTTGACATGTAACCTGATGTCAAGGACACCACTCGATTTAAAACGCTCCCCTTTGTACACCTCAGTATCTAAGTACGTCACTTCTGTATTGGAGAAATTATACGTAAACTTAAGTAGAGGGTCAATGTTGTTTGCAATTGCAAAGAACTCATCAATTTGTGATTTGTTGCACTCTGTAATCATGAAACCATCGTCACGATGTTGACAAATCATACTAATGCTATTTTTAAATTGAAATCTGTCTAAGATTTGTGTAAGTATTGTTGACAGATGCAGATCGGTGGCAGTGGGTGATAATATTCCACCTTGTGGCGCCCCTATAACTTGTTTATATAAAGTCCCATTAAATTGGAACTCATTGTTTTCCAATATAATTTTTGCAAAAGATATTAGATCTAATTTGTTTGGTACTTTAAACTTATACTTTGTTCGATCAATTTGATCTAAGAAATTCTTGGTTGTATCTAGTAAATTGTCAATGTTCATGTTTGTATACATTGAAGTTACATCATAGGCAATTAGTGTACAGTTATGTACACAGGTCTTTGACTCTATCCTATTGATAAAATCTTTTGTGTCTTGAATGTAAAACTCTAGTTTCCTCAATAAAGGTTTTAATATTAAATCTAAAAACGTTTCAATTCTTCTAGTTGGAGAATTGCATTTATTGATTATAGGCCTGAAAGGCACAGCTAATTCTCCTCTTTTATACCCATCTATTTTGATAGCTTCTAATGAGTCTTGCCGAATTTTATGTATTTTAGGAAGAAGGTACATGTATCCATGTTTAGGATTCTTGCAGTCACTTAAGAAGTTATAAGTGTGCTCATCAATTTCTTTGTTTGCAAATAGTTTATTTACAATCTTCGAAATAGATCTAGTGATAATCTCTGTGTTTGTGTGATTTATTTTCTTGTAATGATCACTGTTTAAGTGATTAGTTCCTGCATTAATATAATCTAATGTGTTTAAGACCACAGTTGTGTTGTTTTTATCTGCCTTGGATATATAGATGCTGTCATCTTTTATAAGATAATTGAAAGCTTTACGCTCTGCTAGTGTTAGGTTGTTTGAACTGTTTAACCTTTAATCTAGAAATTTCAAGTTTTGTATCAGTTATGTAACATTCAAGGGCATTGGATCCGTTAGGTGGAATATGCCCTGTTTGTAAGTATAAAGGATGGATTTCTTTAATTGTGTTCGTAGAGTAGTGAAATCTACATCTCAATTTTCTAGCTAGTTCAAGAAAATCCATCATGATTTGTTTACGTATGTAAGTACCTGAAACTTTAGGAGTAGAACCCCCAAGGGTGACTGGGGAATAGAAGTATGGTCACCATTGGTCTTCCTCCGACCGGCAGTAAAACCCGTGCTAAAGTGGGGCGTCCGTTTGGCTGTGCGGGATGTACAAATTTGCAGCCACGTCCGGTCAGAATGGGGACGTTAAATCCGATGCCTCGTGTAAAGAGAGTGCCACGCTCTTTGCACGTTAAGAACCCTTGCAACAACTCTTTGAGGGGTCCGTAGGTGACCTGTTGCAAGGCTAAATTTCTGTCCCTATCCAATATACCCTCATTTCCCGTGGCAGTCTAAATTTCTCCGACCTCAATCCCTTAATCTATTACAGAACCTACCTATTGTATTTATTGTGAACTTGTTCTCGTCCTGAATATGCATGAAATATTTGCCACTGGACGTTAAGCAACCAACAATCAATCAATCAATCTTTAGGAGTAGGAATAAACTTCATTCCTTTTCCCAAGAGGAGGTATTCCTCATTTGTCAGTAGTCTACTTGACAAGTTCAACACAAACTTTTTGCAAGATTCTTTGTAATTGGGAGATACTGATAAGTTTCAGTTGGTTTGACATGTAACCTGATGTCAAGGACACCACTCGATTTAAAACGCTCCCCTTTGTACATCTCAGTATCTAAGTACGTCACTTCTGTATTGGAGAAATTATACGTAAACTTAAGTAGAGGGTCAATGTTGTTTGCAATTGCAAAGAACTCATCAATTTGTGATTTGTTGCACTCTGTAATCATGAAACCATCGTCACGATGTTGACAAATCATACTAATGCTATTTTTAAATTGAAATCTGTCTAAGATTTGTGTAAGTATTGTTGACAGATGCAGATCGGTGGCAGTGGGTGATAATATTCCACCTTGTGGCGCCCCTATAACTTGTTTATATAAAGTCCCATTAAATTGGAACTCATTGTTTTCCAATATAATTTTTGCAAAAGATATTAGATCTAATTTGTTTGGTACTTTAAACTTATACTTTGTTCGATCAATTTGATCTAAGAAATTCTTGGTTGTATCTAGTAAATTGTCAATGTTCATGTTTGTATACATTGAAGTTACATCATAGGCAATTAGTGTACAGTTATGTACACAGGTCTTTGACTCTATCCTATTGATAAAATCTTTTGTGTCTTGAATGTAAAACTCTAGTTTCCTCAATAAAGGTTTTAATATTAAATCTAAAAACGTTTCAATTCTTCTAGTTGGAGAATTGCATTTATTGATTATAGGCCTGAAAGGCACAGCTAATTCTCCTCTTTTATACCCATCTATTTTGATAGCTTCTAATGAGTCTTGCCGAATTTTATGTATTTTAGGAAGAAGGTACATGTATCCATGTTTAGGATTCTTGCAGTCACTTAAGAAGTTATAAGTGTGCTCATCAATTTCTTTGTTTGCAAATAGTTTATTTACAATCTTCGAAATAGATCTAGTGATAATCTCTGTGTTTGTGTGATTTATTTTCTTGTAATGATCACTGTTTAAGTGATTAGTTCCTGCATTAATATAATCTAATGTGTTTAAGACCACAGTTGTGTTGTTTTTATCTGCCTTGGATATATAGATGCTGTCATCTTTTATAAGATAATTGAAAGCTTTACGCTCTGCTAGTGTTAGGTTGTTTGAACTGTTTAACCTTTAATCTAGAAATTTCAAGTTTTGTATCAGTTATGTAACATTCAAGGGCATTGGATCCGTTAGGTGGAATATGCCCTGTTTGTAAGTATAAAGGATGGATTTCTTTAATTGTGTTCGTAGAGTAGTGAAATCTACATCTCAATTTTCTAGCTAGTTCAAGAAAATCCATCATGATTTGTTTACGTATGTAAGTACCTGAAACTTTAGGAGTAGGAATAAACTTCATCCCTTTTCCCAAGAGGAGGTATTCCTCATTTGTCAGTAGTCTACTTGACAAGTTCAACACAAACTTTTTGCAAGATTCTTATCGAATCTTTCTTGATTTATACTTGTTATTTAGTTTACGGGTTTTAAGTTTTTCCCGTTTTCTTTTGTTCCTATATCTACAGGAACTCTTAAATCTTCTGCAAACCATCCTAACAGTAAGAGTAAATTGGTAAGACTGTTTGCAGAAGGAAGGGCAGCATATGGCAGGCATGCGCAGTGCACAAAAAAAAACTATTATCCAATAGAAGCTTAACAAACGATAACACACAGGTGAATGAAATGATTTAATATTTCCAATGATAAGATAAACACATAATATTCCAATATTATAACAAATCCAAGTGAGATAACGCACACATAACTGACAACCTAGAGATTAAAATCCTTAGAAGATTTCACTGAACTATAGTAACTAAAATCATACACTACGCTACTAACCAAATTATTGTATGTGAAACAAAATCTTAAAATTTTCTGTATTTGTCCTTTGGCTTAAAACCACTGCTGAATGTTTGTTTTCTTGGTAGACTTTGTTTGTATTTAGCCAGTTTGATGGCATATTCTTCCTTGATTTCATTAGCTGTTTTAAAGAACCTGTTTCTTTCTTCAAACTGTTCACCTTTTATGAACTGTTCATCTACCTCTTGGACGATGCTGTCCATCTCTTTGCCAACTTCCGTAATGGCTTTTGCAGTAATGCCAGACAGGGAGGAAAGCACTTCCGTTTTGATTCTGGCATTTAGTTCCCGGACTTGATCTTTAACACCATCTTTTGTTTGATGTTGTAGCATTCTAGGTGTAAAGTTAACTGTTATGTTCATATATGGGGGTAAGGCTTTAGACTTTTTAGCCAGATTAAGTCCCTCCATAATCGTGTTATAGTTGAATTTAACATCACTCAGGAATTTCAGTTGTTTAACACTTCCATCACATGTTGAAATAGAAGTAGATGATTCCTCATTAGTGTTTAAAACACTTTCACTAAATATAGGTCTCTTTACTTCTTTTTGTGAACAGGGTTATTCAGAATTACTATCTTCCATTTTTTTAGTTTTAAGTTTTAGCTTAGATCTACTTGATTTCATCTGAAACAATGATGGCTCGGACCTCCAAAGAATGTGACCTTAAATTAACTGTCACTGTGTGGGGTTTCTGTTTTTACTCTTTCATTTTCATGTAGACAGATTTATAGTTTTGTTTTTGGTAACTTTAGATAATTCTTCGTTGAGGTTAATAACTTGCTATGTCAACGGTGATAAATGTCTTGGGCATGTATGGATCATTGTGAGAAATCTCACTCTGATGCACTCGGGAAGGAATCCAGTGCGTGCTCCGCCGCATAAATCAAATTTACAAACATTTGGGTAAAACTTTCCACAAATGCATAGATTCCCATCGCCAACATACATACTTAAACCCCAAGACTTGACACCGTTTTTACAGAGTCGTAATGACTAATTGCCTTTTTACTAGAAATATATATATAAAATTAATTAACGGTGTTTCGGGATTTTTTTAGCTAAGTTCTATTTTAGCAAGGGTCCCTTCTCAAAAGTCTCCCTATTTAAAAGTCTTGTTTTTGCTAGGTGCTCTTTTAAATTTTTACTGCGTTTATAAGCAATGATAGGCATCTGTTTAAATATTGTTTTACAATATTCATCTCTTTGCAAAATTTGCCAATGTTTCTTAATAGCTCTGTTAAGATTTATAACTGTGGGGTTATATTTAGTTACTAGTGTAAGTGGATTTTCCCTTTTTCTAAAATTATCTGACAATTAAGTCTTGAGATTTAAGTATGTATGTTGGCGATGGGAATCTATGCATTTGTGGAAAGTTTTACCCAAATGTTTGTAAATTCAAGTCTTGAGGTTTAAGTATGTATGTTGGCGATGGGAATCTATGCATTTGTGGAAAGTTTTACCCAAATGTTTGTAAAAAAAAGTCTTGAGGTTTAAGTATGTATGTTGGCGATGGGAATCTATGCATTTGTGGAAAGTTTTACCCAAATGTTTGTAAAAAAAAAAGGTATTTGCCAAGGCAACTTCACCATAGTGCCAACAGCTTTCATGTTTCTCAGTTCTTTTTCTTTTGCAATTAAGGTTGTAAACATCAAATTCTCCAAAATGAAACGTAGGATCAATTCTTAATATAGAGCATGGATGTCTTGTACAAAAGCGTTTTAGGTCTTTTAGTTGTTGGTCAGACGCTAAAACAGCTATAAAGTCTGGTCGGGTGTCTATTTTCCTGATATAATTGTCGCGTTGAACACCAAAATCATGTAGAATTTCAGTTATTTCATCTGTATCATCATCTTTCATTTCCCCCCCCCCCCCTCCCCCCCCCCAAGGGTGACTGGGGAATAGAAGTATGGTCACCATTGGTCTTCCTCCGACCGGCAGTAAAACCCTTGCTAAAGTGGGGCGTCCGTTTGGCTGTGCGGGATGTACAAATTTGCAGCCACGTCCGGTCAGAATGAGGACGTTAAATCCGATGCCTCGTGTAAAGAGAGTGCCACGCTCTGTGCACGATAAGAACCCTTGCAACAACTCTTTGAGGGGTCCGTAGGTGACCTGTTGCAAGGCTTATTTTCTGACCCTATCCAATATACCCTCATTTCCCGTGGCAGTCAAAATTTCTCCGACCTTATTCCCAGACGCCTCTATTACAGAACCTACCTATTGTATTTATTGTTAATTTGTTCTCGTCCTGAATATGCATGAAATATTTGCCACTGGACGTTAAGCAACCAACAATCAATCAATCAATCAATCATCTTTCATTTTTCGTTTCAAAATTCCTTATTTGTTGCTCATTTCTTGGGATATCCTGTGCATGTATAATTTCTAATCCATTTTCTTCCTCAATAAAATTTTTGATTACTGATTTGGTTGAATACCTAGATGAATTTGCCATATGTGTCATCCTTTGTAATGAACTCGGTGCAACTCTACGGTACACAGGTGCAGTTTTTGCTTTGAATTTCCATGAGACTTCATGAGAACAGGAACAGTTGGCCCAATAAAATAGTACTGCAGTATGATAAACGGAGAGCCATTTACTTCAATAATCAAGCGTCGGAAATTAGATGTTTCTTTGTGTGTAGAATATGATCTAATAATCTCATAAATGTTGTCAGATCCCGAGTTCAAGGCATCTCTGACAACATGTGCTTTTCCTTTTGAATTGATTTTATATTTTCTTTTTGGTTTTGTGTGTGCCTTCCATGCACAATTTCCATCGGAAAGTACAAAGTCTGGTCGGGTGTCTATTTTCCTGATATAATTGTCGCGTTGAACATCAAAATCATGTAGAATTTCAGTTATTTCATCTGTATCATCATCTTTCATTTTTCGTTTCAAAATTCCTTATTTGTTGCTCATTTCTTGGGATATCCTGTGCATGTATAATTTCTAATCCACTTTCTTCCTCAATAAAATTTTTGATTACTGATTTGGTTGAATACCTAGATGAATTTGCCATATTTGTCATCCAGTGTAATGAACTCGGTGCAACTCTACGGTACACAGGTGCAGTTTTTTGCTTTGAATTTCCATGAGACTTCATGAAAACAGGAACAGTTGGCCCAATAAAATAGTACTGCAGTATGATAAATGGAGAGCCATTTACTTCAATAATCAAGCGTCGGAAATTAGATGTTTCTTTGTGTGTAGAATATGATCTAATAATCTCATAAATGTTGTCAGATCCTGAGTTCAATGCATCTCTGGCAATGTGTGCTTTTCCTTTTGAATTGATTTTGTATTTTCTTTTTGGTTTTGCGTGTGCCTTCCATGCACCATTTCCATCGGAACGTACATCTTTTGCATCTTTCAGCTTTTAAGTGTCCAGAAGAAAGCCAGATGGCGTCTGCACATATTGTGGAACTGTTTCACAAATGCTGAATCCATTGGGGCTTAAAAGAACATTTAGGATCTCGTCTGCAGTGAGTCCACGGCTAATAGATGTAAATGCCTGATACAGGTCGAAATGCATCTGTCCTTGGAATTTTTTAAACTCGAGTTCTTTCTCCTCTTCCTCATCTTCCTCGCCGTCTTATCTTTGACCTATTCAAATGCTTTGCACGGAATCATTATGTTTTTTAAATGGTGATTTCTCTGGGGAAGACATTATTTCTATTACTTCTTCTAAATCTTCCTCAATGGTGGTCTGCTTTTCTGAGTTGCTTTTTTTCTTCTCTCCAACGGGAATGTTGGTTCATTGGAATCTTTGGCTCTTATATTTGTATACTTAAAGATACATAACTGTGGATTTATATCACTTTCACCTGAAGAACCATCCTCAAATGAGTTTTCTTCTTCTAGACCTATAAATTCAAGATTGTAACTCATTTACCTTTATCCCCCGAAGGGTGACTGGGGAATAGAAGTATGGTCACCATTGGTCTTCCTCCGACCGGCAGTAAAACCCTTGATAAAGTGGGGCGTTTATTGGTTGTACGGGATGTACAAATTTGTAGCCACGTAAAACCGATGCCTCGTGTAAAGAGATTGCAAAGCTCTTTGCACGTTAAGAACCCTTGCAACAACTCTTTGAGGGGTCCGTAGGTGACCTGTTGCAAGGCTAAATTTCGGTCCCTATCCAATATACGCTCATTTCCCGTGGCAGTCCAAATTTCTCCGACCTTAATCCCGGACGACTCTATTACAAAACCTACCTATTGGATTTATTGTTAATTTGTTCTCGTCCTGAATATGCATGAAATATTTGCCACTGGACGTTAAGCAACCAACAATCAATCAATCATTTACCTTTATCAGAATTCGAAGTAAATTGGCATGTCATTCAATATTTCATCTTTTCTCCAGAAAGAAGTGTGGGGATTTCAACTGAAAGTCTGTTGATTCAAGGGGATACATTTGCACCATTTGAACAATTTTTAATATTACAAAAAGAAAATGTTTAGGCCAGAGATACCTGCTGAGGATAGGCTAAGATCTACATGACCGTATTAAACAGAAACAACTCTTAAAGTATTAAGAACACAGTCCCAGCTCTATGTATCTTTTCTAAAAATACACACACAATAATTTTACTACAAGCAAGTGTTTCTTAAAAAAGTATAAAAATAAATGCTGAAAAAATGTATTCCAAAACAAGAAATATTTATCATACATTGATTATACCAGCTCTTAATTACTCTAATTCTTTGCACATAGTACTTTGTAAATGAAATTAATTACGAAGGATTATAATAACATATACTGGATTGGTCCTAGGCCTATTTGATTTAAATATAGGGTAGTGATTCAAAAATACAGATTAGTTATTTTCTTGGGGTAAAAATGTATAATATTTATGAAGTAGAATAAAAAATAGAAATCTACATACCTTTCACTGCATCAGCATAGGTCTTCTTCAGGAAAATCTTTTTAGACATAGTTCCTAAATTTTAAGTTTGGTTTGACTGGTTGAACAGATAATTATGAGATTTGCTTAATAAAACAATGAAAAAAAGAAAGAATGGAAATCATAAATTAAATTCAAGGGTGATATTTCTTAAACTTTATAAATGTTTTACATCAGCAACCCTTTACTATAAAGTAAACACACGATTAAAACATCTATAAACAATGTCAACCTTTCAACACAATTAAAAATCTGTACCAAGTTATGTATGCAGTCCAACACTGATCTGACACTATTTTGTATATAATTAAGTTTTATTACAATTGATAAGGTTTTCAGCTATATCAGGTGCATAAAGAGTCCTTATTAGTTATACATGTGTATTTATATCAGGTCAATTACAATTAGTTATTAGAAACATATTCAATTTTAGATAATTTTTGATTTCTTGTTTCTGATTTTTTTGGTTTCTTAGTTTCTTGTTTTGGTATTTACACATTCCCGAATATTATAGACTGACTAATTATAAGAATAGATTTATTTTCTATAGACATTTGTGACATCTACTGTATTCAGTTATGTTTAGTCAAGCGGTTATATTCAGTGTCTTTAATGTGTTTAGATAACCAGATAATTCGCACACACGACTACAGTCAACAACAAAGCACGGCTGCAGTCCTGTCTTTTTATTACAAGTTTTGAAGTGAATAGCGATTATTCATCAAACGTCACACATGATAATATAAAATATTTTTTGTCATCATAGATACCAGTTGGAAAGCTTCGGATCAGTTCTGCGCCTGTTTCCATATGACGTAACGGACACCAATTCAAGGGCAACAATTGCGATTTTTACATAGACGGCGACAGTATCGCGCCATCTCGGTAAATTGTTTACGTCGTGTACGTGAGATTTTTCAAGAATTTTATTATTAAAGACAATTAAACTTGCATCATTTCATTACCAATTAGCTATATAGGTAAGTTTTACAGGTGACCATCCTGTTTTTTCTTCTTAGATTTTATTCTACAAGAAACGAGCTTCTGAAAATGGCAAGTGACTTCGTTGTTTTTGAAGATATCAATATGGCGGGTGTTTTCACTGAAAATAACTGACACATTTGCATCCTAATTAATATTTAAATATAAAATGACCAAAATAGTATCTATGATGATGGGTTTCCCCAATTATTTGCATAATTACCCATCATTCCGTGTCAAACTGCAACTGAGGCTCCGAAAAGGAAGCGCATCATTCGGCGCTATTTTCAACAGATTCACTTAAATAGCAGGTTTCTGAGCTCACAAAATCCCATTATTTTTTCATAATATTTATTGATTCAAATGTAGAAAGGTCTGAACAGTATCCCTTACATCATTTCCATAGATCAGATCGTTTCCCCAGTCATCCTTGATGATTATAGGATTATGACATTTTTTTATGTTCATTTATGAAAACCATATAATGCATTAGTAAATAGCAAGAACGTATCAAAATACAGTACATGATATATGAGGTATGAAGATGGAATTGTTACAGATCAGCTGAATTATCTATTGCAAAGGATCCTACAATTAATGCAAGATGCAGTCATAGAAATAATTATGTTATAAGTACGTCTTAACCAGTGACAACTCTACAACAGATTTTATAGATGTGAATACGAATGAAAATAATTGAAAAAAAAAACAAAAATTTATTAATATGAACATCAAATAAAAAAAACCGACATTAGATATTTTGCACTAGAAACAAAATACTTCTTCATTCTGAAAAAAAAAGTTATAATTTAACAATTTCAGGTAGTAAAACAGGAACTTTCCTGCCTTTTTTACCTTTAATTTCCATTCTGAGATGAGACTGACATAGCTTCTGCTAAAATACCGAAAGAGTGCTCATTATAACCTGGTCTATAGCACCTCCCTGAAGGGTTTTTTTTTAAATCTACAAATATCATTCTTTCCGCCTCACCACTTCTTCCTCTATTTGAAAGTATGATTTCTGCAAGACACATCTTTGCAAATTCCACACATTGTTCCTGGTCAGTTATACCTGACATCTTTATTTTTTAGCAATTGATTTTAAGTGATTACTAAAAGTCATTAGATCTTCGACCAAAGGCAATAGTTGAGTCTTGTTATAGCGTATTTTTTCTAGGGTAGCTAAAGCTTTGGAAGAAATTTCTACCATCCATGCTATCTTGTACATTCTAAGAAAAATGTCTGCATTTGTCAGTTCTTACTTCTTGATGTTAGTGATTTCTGAAAAAACAAAGATGTGAATATATTATTTTGCTTATTGCCATGTGTGTTTTTTTGTTGTGCGATATATCCTTCAATAATATGATAAATTCCTAAAATTTAACGAGACTTGCCTTGGTTAAGTCGAAGTTAGATTGGAGTTTTATGAGTCATGAGACTCAATGAGGTATAACATGAGATGGTGCTGCGCAGCTGTGATCATCAACTTTGAAAAAGTTTTTTGTTGGAATTCATGCATTATAGTATATGTATAAATAGAACTGTAATTGTATCATATTGTTCTCTATAATGCGTATATAATAACTAATCTAAACAACAAACTGCATTACGAAATAAAATTCATTATGAATTACTACTCCTTCTCAACAGGGAGGGAAGTTAATACCTCAATGAATCTCATGACTCATAAAACTCCGACTAAACCAAGACAAGTCTCGTTTAATTTAAGGACTTTTATTTCGTCATGCTCACTTCCGGTATAAAATGAGACTTTAAGGGAAATTAAACAAAAAAAACTCTTCCGTTCAAAAGAAATTAAAATACTTAATGTGTTACTGTTTCAGAAATCCTTTTGCAAACCCATCTTTCACAATCTTCTTATCATAGAATTTAGCAATGTTTTTACATTTGACCATCCTGCTTTCTTTATGCTTCATCTATTGAAACATCATTACATTTAGCTATAGATGTCGAGGCTGGTCTAACACTTTGTGAGCCAAATGTTGTTAGTGAACGATTCAGGACCACCTTGATCCATCTCGAAATTGTGTTTTTAGTCTCATATTTGTGAGGATTCAAATAGCCAATCAAAAGTCTTTAACCCTACAAGTTTTAAGTAAGAAACATACACTTTTTAAAACCGTAAATTTATCTAGAGGATAAGTAATAACTGGCTCCTTATAGCCTGGACAACATTGTTTAACCAAATCGTCGATTTTAAAAACAAACTTGATTTTAATGATTATGTATATACATTATTTATACAAAGCATATGAACTGACTGAACATACTGAATTCGCATTTGTCAAAGCAAGTAGCTTTGGATTGATAGTATCACAAAATATCTACAGGATCTGAAATTTTCTATACCAACTTTGGATGTCGATTCAACAATGACCTCAAAGCTATATGTTGATTCATTTGGATCATGACGAGCTGTCTAACTAGTCATACCATCATTGTTATTCATATCATAATTGTTATTCATACCATATAAAATTGAGAATGGGAATGTGTCAAAGAGACACCAACCCGACGAAAGAGCAGACAACAGCCGAAGACTACCAACAAGTTTTCAAAGCAGCGAAAAAACTCCTGCGTACCAGAGGCGTGCTTCAGCTGGCCCCTAAACAAAAATGTATACTGATTCAGTGATAATGGACATCATACTTAACTCCGAAATATATTGATTGATGGTTGCTTAACGTGGCAAATATTTCATACATGTTCAGGACGAGAACAAGTTAAAAATAGAGGTCATGCAATATTAGAGGACATCCGGGATGATGGTCAGGGAAACTTGGACTGCCAGGGTAAAATGAGGGTGTATATATTGGAAATAAATAGAAATTTCGCCAGGCGAAAGGCCACCTACGGACCCCTCAAAGAGTTGTTGTAAGGGTTCTTAACGTGCTAAGAGCGTGGCACTCTCTTTACACGAGGCATCGGATTTAACGTCCCCATTACCGGACGCATCCCGCACAGCCAAACGGACGCCCCACTTTAACAAGCCTTTTACTGCCGGTCGGAAGAAGACCAAGTGCCCATATTTCGTTTCCCCGAAATATACACAAGAGACTAAAATTAAAATTAAAAATCATACAAGACTAACAAAAGCCAGAGGGTATTGACTTTGGACAGGCGCAAAAATGCTGCGGGATTAAACATGGTTTTTTTTTCAGATCTCAACCCTCCCCCTATACCTCTAGCAAATGTAGAATAAACAAACAAACAAACAATACGCACAGTAAAACTCAGTACAAAAGAAGTCAAAGTCCGATGTCAGAATAGAAAACAAAAGAAACTAAACAAAATGACAATGATACATGTAAAACTGTTAGTACCATTACCCCAAAAATCAATCCCAACCTTCCTTTTGTGGTATTGAGCCTTCTTTTAAAATTTTCATAGAGATCCATTCACTTAAACTAAACTATAGTCCGGAAACCAAATATGTCTTTGGACGACATCATAGCATTATACGAACCCCAAAAAAAATTTTGCGGTCGAATAAAAAGGTGCAGTGCGAATGTGTAGGGTGTGAACGTGATAGGGCGCGAACCTGACTGGGAGCTAACGTGATTGGGCGTGAACAGACCCAGATTCATAGTTGCTGACAACATCGTTTGGTCTCTGGTGGCCCCAGTCATCTGATCTATCACATCTTTCTTGTTATTTCTAGCATTATCTATCAAGCATTCTAGTAACTATTTAAAAAACGCACATGTGGTCCCAGTAACTAAAGTAAATTGTGTTCGGCATTGAATGTGTACACAAATTTTAACGACCAAAAATATATGAGCTCTGGCCTGGAAAGGTTGAATTAATAAAAACAGCTAGAACATGAATACAGACCTCAAGTCTTTGTCTGGTCTCATGTTGCTATTTTTGTTACATCCCATAATTACCATTGTAGGAATTTTTATTCAAGTTTTGTTAAAGTTTTGATTTGATATAAAAAAAGAAATTCAGTTTTCGAGTTATTGATAGTTATTGGTTATCTCTCCTTAATGAATACTAAAATAAAAGTTGTACTGGTCAGGAAGTCTAAATACTGGATTTTGGAATGTTCAGGAAATTATAAAAATACTACTACGATACAGGATTCCTGAGCAGAATACTGAATAAAATACTCTACCTGGACGCTTTTCTCAGTTTAGAAACTGAGTGTATGCCTAGTCTCGTCTCTTTAGTTTGATCATTTAGCCCTTTTGGCCAGTTTGAAAATGCGATTATAACAATAGGAAGCTTTGGAGTTATCAACATTTCTTCACATTTTATCTACTGCAATGACGCCCTTTTTCGAAAATTGTGACGATCTAAAGTGGGGGTCCCATATTCGCCGCAAAAACCGGCCATTTTTACCCATAGACAACGAACTTTATAAGGCCAGTATCTTTTTATGTTACTTGCATGTAGTTCGATAAACAGAACAGATTCATAAAAATCACTCGTTCATTATTTTTTTCGGTCTACAGAAGAGCCAAAAGTCGGTCGAAATCAAGTATTTCACACACCACTGGGGACACATTTTCGCTGTTGTCTTTGATTTTTTTAGATTAAATCCATATTAAAAATGATTTATTATATTTAAAAAAACGAAAAAGAGTTTGCTAATAACTGCGCATACGTAATTTTCAAGCCAAAAAAAAAAAAAAAAAAAAATTAAGATGATCCGTGAATGAAAGACTGAAGAGATCAGAAAAACTAAAGATATTCCCATAGATATAAGCTACCAATAGATAACTCACAATGTATATTATGATGTTTAATACCGTCTCATATGCAACACTGAGTATACGTCATTGATTGAATGGCTGCTATCCATTACTGATTGGCATTATTTTTTGGATAACATAACATTTACTCCTTTAAAAAACATAAAGGATATTTTACCCTATGAATGATTGTCCTTGTGCTTATTTCGAGATGTCCGTATTCACAAACTGAATTTTGCATGAATAACGATCTCAGTGACCGTTTTTTTATACTAATTCTACACACCCCCCTGATTGACCGGTAAAGTGCGTCTGTAATCAATATGACAACAGACCTTCTACAGTTGCCGTAGGCGTAGGGTATTTTCTTTTGTTCGTGAAAGTGAACTGCAGCGGGTGTATTGCGGTAGTCCGTGTTTCTCATTTGTTTTCTAGTTTTCAGTGTTGAACGTTTTTGAATGCATATGACTTTGTGGGTCTAGTTATTATAAAATGAACTAACTTATTGTCAACGTATACAAGCCTTGCAAGAAGCAGGACCTGCTTACCTTCCGGAAAGTCTGAAGTCGTCCCAGTTGTTTTGGGGGTTCGTGTTTCTCGTTTGTGTTGAATGTATCTTGTTTATCTGTTTAAGGGTTTGCATTGATTGCCTTTCCGTTTTTCTAACACTTCGATTATCAACTCTTCCTTGTCATTATTTCTTTATTCTGTAACAATGTTACATACCACCGGTCATAAAAAAGAAATACTGGTAAAATATTATGCCCATATACTTTTCATTATAACCACTTTGTTACCGTTGTCCATGCATGTCTAGAGAAAACTATATAATAAAGAAAGTTTGAACTTTAGTTTTGGTATAAAGATAATATCATAAATTGTCATGTATTGTCCAATATGTATAGTGCTTTTGAAGAGGTCAGTTTTAAGTTCGGGTTCAAAAGTTCGATGTCTGAAAGAAAGTGAACTCACATTGTCAAAGACTTTCATCGATCGTTTGATGTTGTCCCTAAAAAAAATCCTTGTAGACTGGACAATAAGAATAATATATACAGAACTAGAAATGGGAGTATAAAAACATGTTTACTCTTCTAAATGATTGGTGTCAACACAAACAGGGCACATCCATTGTTCTCCAGGAAATAGCAAACCCAAGTCCACGGTAATCTGATCCTGCCGTTGCAGACAGTTGTAATGATACCATATTAATGGGCAGGTGTCTCTATCACACCCCACCCAGAAAATTCCATTTTTTCATAGACTTTTTTTGCCTCTAGTGCCGCATACTCCACATGTAAGCACCTCATCGTCATCATACTCTTCAGGAAACTGAAATGACAATAGAAATGAAATATAAACAAGAACACGAGATCATTCTCAAAATAAAGATAATTAATGTTTATGTCTATTTTGAAAAATTTCATTTGAGAACAAAAATGGCCCTTTTTAAAGGTATATGAATTGATGTCGATGATACACTTATGCAGCGATGACATGCATATTACCCCTTTATGGTCAAATTGCAATAGAAAATGAGTTGGGGGGAAATAATGATGATGACGATGACGACGACGACGACGGACGCCAAGTGATGGCAATAGCTCATGTTAAATTGAGACGTATATTTGTAAACCAATTTTGTTAATGATGCCGCTGCAACTTCCCCTCAATTGTAAGTATCTATAGACTGCGACCAATACGCCTATGTCCAAGAGTGTCTTATTTGTTCCCGGGTTCGACTGCCCTTCATCTTGTATAACATTTGGACAGCACTTCGGTTGTCGACACGACTTTTCGTTTATTCCAAATGATCATACATGTCTCATAATTAAAATGAGGGTATAGATTCGGGTTTGTTTGGGGGGGCACATTTCTGTATTTTAATCGGTCAAAGCAGAGATTTTTAACACATATGTCGCTGGTCAAAAGCAACTTGAGTTATCGCCCGACATACAGAAAGGGGTGACGGACGACCAGATATTGTGATTACAAAAGGGAGCCGAAAATAAAGTTTAAGTTTAAAATTATTCTGCAATTTCTTTATTTCTCTCTTTTTTCTCCAATCACTATACTTTAACCCAATTGTTTAGTTTTAAGTAGTTCTTAATATGTTCTTCATATGTTCTAGCTCATCTAACACTATTCTTGGGGGTCATTTTTATATATTATTTGTTGGTTTGACCATCGTTTCCTTTCTCTCTCTCTAGCCCCCTCTTTTTCCACATTTATCTCTATTCTGTTCAGGGGCGGAATCGGGATTTCTGACTAGAGGGGGCGGCCAAAATACTTTTTCCGCCGAGCGCGAGGCTGGGGTTTTTTTATTTTGTGGTTGGGGAGGGAAGGGGGGGCAATTAAGCCAAATAGACCAGGGTGGATCGAAATTAGGCAAATTGTTCAGCGGAGTGAGCCAGAACTTTTTTTGAAAAGAATGTAGGATATTTGTTTACAGTGTGTGTTAAGGAGATATTTCTCCGAGCGTAGCGGGGCTGACTTTTTTTTGGAAAAATGATTAAAAAGAACAAAATTTCAAGCTAAAAAAATCATATTTTTTCAATTTAAGGCCCAGGCGCTTGGGTCAAAGATTGAGGAGGGGAAATTTTTCGTCGCCGTTACTTTTTTTGTCGATGTTATAAATGTACGAAATGAAGATTAAACAATTGAACATTCAGGAAAACAATGACAACAATTTTATGAAATCTTTGACCCAAGCGCCTGTGATTCAGAGGTAAAAGGAAGCAAGTTAACTCGTACCATTGCAAACTCGTACCACGTCAACTCGTACCACTAATAGGCAACTCGTACCAACGTAAACTCGTACCATTCAGAACTCATACCACTGCAAACTCGTACCATAAAAAATATATGCAATAGGCCCTTTACGAATGTTTTATGATTTTTTTTAAATCTTTATAAAAAAAAGTTGAAATTCTTTGAATTTTATACCAGATTTTAATTAAAACTAAGACAAAAGTATGAATGTTATTTCTTAATTACCATGATTATTAATGTATTAATTTCATAATTTCATTAAAGGGGCATGTTTGTGACGTTCCTCATAACCATAATGGAAGACAATTGTATATGGTGCCACTCTCTAGTTAGACCCCGACAAGAACATATAGTAATATTTGATGTTTTGTTGAATTTTTATACAACAAATATGTTGTTGAAATTGTGGTAAATAAAGCATCAAAAAGACACTTATTCTTTGTTATTCTGCCTACCATTATGCCTACCAGTCACAACGTCATTAGACACATCATTATAAATTTCTTATATCAATTGCTTACCTTCTTTAAAGAGGGAAGCCAATCTACGGCTACAGATGATTTATGACAATGCGTATCTATGAGATTACACCCCAGTTCTATTGTTACACTTCCTAGTTTCCTAAAATGTGTTTTTTTTAAATTGTCAATTAGCGAAAAAAGTATTAAGCATCTATTTTGAATTAAAAAAAAAATCCTTTAAATACTCCTTTGCCTGAAGGTAAAATTTTTGATCCCCAGGGGCGGATTCAGCCACTTTTAAAAAAGGGGGGTCCCAACCCAGGATAAAAAGAGGGGTTCCAACCATGTTTCCCCATTCAAATGCATTGATCGTCACAAAATAGGTAGGGTTGCAACCCCCGGATCCCCCCCCCCCCCTAGATCCGCTTCTGATCCCGGTCATATGTCTCTATTCTTAAGCATTGATCTTTAAAAAAACGGAGCTTCTAACTCCCGGACCTCCACCCCTGGATTGTCCCACAAAAAAGGGAGTTCCTAAATATTCAATCTGTATTTTTTTATGTTGAGCGTGTCCGGTCCTCGGATTTCTAATCCAGACACATCTATCCTCAGTATGTCCGAATATGAATGTTTGTTTATACTTGATAATAGAGGGGGGATTAAAACTGTAACATAAAAAATACATTGACATTAAACTGATACAGGTAAGTACTTTGGGTTATTATATTGCCTTTATCTTGAGTCTCTTCTACCAAATCCAACGCTTGACTCAAAATGTCGTCCGTCTTACACCCGTCCATATTGACAACTGCATACAAGAAGCATGATGTATTTTTTTTGTAATGAAAATGCACGAAACGGTCAACCTTGACCTGCTGATCCATATTAGCACAAAGATTTAACGGAAATATGAAAAACAGCATCTCTGACATTTGTAAAATCTACTCACTTGTCAAAGTTTGAACGAAGATAGCCAAAGTAAGGCTACTTGTAGGGTTTCATGTAAAAAAAAATTTATAAATCCTGGTTTGATAGTGTAAATAAATAAGCTATTCATTCTATTTCAATAAGTAATCAAGGTTAAGAAATATAGGGTTTAGCATGGGGTGTAAATTAGTTATACACCTCGGGATACGGTGTGTCTGGATAAAAAACCATTCCGGTCGTCGGGTTTCTTATGCAGACAAACCTATCAATCGGTGTATAGCTATTACTGAAAGCATGGTCGTATTGTTCAGCATATATGGAAGTTTTTAACGACCTTGACTGGCTATACAGCTCTTTGCACGGTTCGCAAAGATCTGAATATTGTTTATAAATAAATTTCATACTATCTAAATGTTGGTCATAAACAATTTTAAACCTTTTAAAACAATATAAATAAATTCTCTCATTGAAAAAAATTCCCTTTAGAAACAATTATGACTACCAAAATCTATTCAATGTTACTAATTTGTAATGATTAAAAATTAAATCAAATAGCTGTCAGTAAAAGTTAAATAAATAAACTGTTCAAGGGAGACAACAAAGCCAATCTGCCACACTTTTCTCTATCCAATTAGCCAAGGAAAAACAAGCTACAAATTGGTCATTGTCATACTTTTTACAGACTTAATACCTCGAGGTATTGAGTGAAATTTAAATATATATTTATCATTAAACACCATTTGTATGCATTTAAATATGTTGGTACGAGTTTACAATGGTATGCATTTACCATGGTACGAGTTTGCATTGGTACGCGTTTGCACGAGGGTGCCCAATTGTAAGATCAATTGGCAAATTTATACTGCGGCCAAACATCATTTCATAAGATGAAACATTGGTGGTTTCGTGGGCAGAAGCTATATATGCCATCATGAGTAAAAATATGTACTCGTCCCAATTTTTCTGATTTTCAGAAACAAAACTAGGTAACATATTTTCAATGGTACTATTTAATCTTTCTACCATGCCATCACTTTGGGGTCTCAGGCCCGAAGTTCGGGTTTATGTAGACCTAACAGCTTGCACATTTAGAAATACGTTTGATTCAAAATTTGACACTTGATCAGAGTGGATTTTCATAGGTACCCCCAAAATCGTAATTACTCTCTCCACTAGTTAAATCCCTTATGGGTATTGCGTCAGCCCATTTTGAGAAATAATCTCCCAACAACCATTACATATCGATTTCCCTTATATGTTCTGGGTAAAGGGCCTAAAATATCAACAGCTATCTGTTCTTTTTTGTGTGATTTTTCAATAAACAGTCACTTTTTAACCCCAAAATGACATTTTTTTTACATTTTACATAAAAATACACTTTGATATATAAAATATATTCAAGGCAGCTAAAACATAATATAACACAAACTGCATCCATGATATTGTAACAAAAGAAAATTTTCAGGCTGATTTCCATTTTTTCTTCATTTTCGTACAAAAAAATGTGTAACATAAAAATGATTGTATGTTATTTATGCGACATATTGGGAATAATGCAATGGAATCTTCTTTGGAAATTAAAATGTGATTTAGAAGCAGCCAGTCCAATCTAAACGTGATACTGGTCAAGACCTACCGATAGTCTTGCATTTGATAGAACTTAAATTTACCACGATATAAAAATTTTCATATCACGATATTCCTTATAAAAAGAATTGAAGCTTTGACTTAGTTTCCATTGTGAGTAAAGGTACCAAATATATCGTATCGACTGGCCTCACCCCCAAGGGTGACTGGGGAATAGAAGTATGGTCACCATTGGTCTTCCTCCGACCGGCAGTAAAACCCGTGCTAAAGTGGGGCGTCCGTTTGGCTGTGCGGGATGTACAAATTTGCAGCCACGTCCGGTCAGAATGGGGACGTTAAATCCGATGCCTCGTGTAAAGAGAGTGTCACGCTCTTTGCACGTTAAGAACCCTTGCAACAACTCTTTGAGGGGTCCGTAGGTGACCTGTTGCAAGGCTAAATTTCTGTCCCTATCCAATATACCCTCATTTCCCGTGGCAGTCTAAATTTCTCCGACCTTAATCCCTTAATCTATTACAGAACCTACCTATTGTATTTATTGTGAACTTGTTCTCGTCCTGAATATGCATGAAATATTTGCCACTGGACGTTAAGCAACCAACAATCAATCAATCAATCGACTGGCCTCTACTCTACCGTTTGATACAGTACTCGGTAAGGACATACTGAGAGACATGACCGACACAGTCTTTGCCTGACATGTGGTTACCGACACGGTTACCAACATAGTGCCCGACATTTCAGGTTAATTAATCTGGGTAACACCTGCGGCGTTTGACCTATTCACACAACTAATTCAAATCCATAAACGATACCTGATTTTACGTATAGACAGTGATCAGTTCTTATCAGTATTTTACCTGTAGCTGTATCTCGATAAAAATTTTATTGAAATGTATTCATGATTTATTTGTGATTTGTATTAATTTATTTTTCAGGTTAAATGACAGATTTTACAGACATTTTCCTTTTTGTTAATTACCTTTAAAACTTCGTCATAACTATGAAAATCATTGTTTACGCTCTTCAAAACAGACGAATTACACGCGTGTATAACCACGTGATTAAATGGGAATAATATTTAATTAAAGATTTCTTTTCAATTTTAAACTTTTCCTCATTATCTTTTTTTTTTCTTTGAGTGAAGATTACGATATTCTGAAATTGCTGACCGATGTTTTTCATTGAATTGAGTTTGTTGTATTGTTTATCAATTATAGAGCAATGTTTGGTGTAAGTTCTTTAAACTGTTTGATTTAATGTTAATCAATACGCATGAACGAGAAAGGCAGCAGACGATTTGAGTCTGACAACATTTGTTGTGTATTTATTTGCCACAAAATAAAACCAAAGGAGACAGTTCGAATAGTATATTTGTTGATTGACAGTTCCGATTTTGTGTGTACACACAATTGTTGTAAAAGGGATACTTTTAAATGATATTTATAACCGTAAAGACGAGATCGTGTGTCTTTTTGGTTTGTTATGTAATAAACCACAGGTACTTTGGTGGGTAGTTGATATAGTTATTTTTCTCTTTCTTGTTCATTTGTATATAAAAATTGTACTTGGAATCAATATTTTATTCATTTCTAGAAAAAAAATGCAATTTACTATCCATGTCCGTATATTGAAAAATCGAACATGGATAGTAAATTACTGATATCATCAAAACAGATAATTATTGATACCGAAGTTAATATTTTGATACAAATGTACAGGAAATAAAAAAAAACAACAAACAAATACCATACTCATGTTCTCTTTAATCCCATACAAAAAAGATCAAATTGATGAAAATAAGTATTTCCTGTTTTCAAGATGAGTTTTTACACTCGAAATATTTTTAAAATAAATCCTGACAAATTTGTTGATAGAAATATGTTATATTTAATTGTACATAAAATATATTTATCAGTCAGTTTACACACTTGTCAATAATTTTATTTCTATCCGTGATCACTTTCGATGTATCGATCTTTTTATAAACTGTCCCCAAGGGTGACTGGGGAATAGAAATATGGTCACTACAGGTCTTCTTCCGACCGGCAGTAGAACCCTTGCCAAAGTTGGGCGTCTGTTTGGTTGTGCGGGATGTAAAAGTACGCAGCCACGTCCGGTCAGAATGGGGACGTTAAATCCGATGCCTCGTGTGGAGAGTGCCACGCTCTCTACACGTTAAGAACCCTTGCATCATCCTTTGAGGGGTCCGTAGCTGACCTGTTGCAAGGCGCAATTTCTGTCCCTATCCAATTTACCCTCATTTTCCAGTGGCAGTCTAAAGTTCCCCGACCTTCTACTCGGACGGCCTACATTACAGGACCTACCTATTGTATTTATTGTGAATTTGTTCTCGTCCTGAATATGCATGAAATATTTGCCACTGGACGTTAAGCAACCAACAATCAATCAATCAATCTTATAAACTGATTAACATTAAAGAGGACTATTTCATTGAAGGCTTTATCAGACAGGACTTCTTGGTAAACTGTCATTACACATATTATCTGAGAAACTCTCTTTTCTGTCTGTTCAGGCAATTCTTGTGAAGTTTACCTCCACCGTAAAACGTATACATTGTTCTAAGATTGTCTGAAGTGAATTGGTCTGGGAACAGAATTGGCATAATATGGCAGGCAAAATTTCCTGGATCTTTAGAGAAGTTGATAGCTCTTGAGAGATCATTCTCGGAGATAAAAGATTGTTCCGGAATATCTGAAAATAAACTGTACGGCACAGTAGGGGTTTGTCTCATCGGCGGGGTTGATACGGTAAATCCAAATACTGGTGAAAATATATTTCTCTGCTCAAGTAAAGAAATCTGAGAAGTTGTCGGAGTTAATAGCAAATCTGGCAAAAGTGACGAATGTGATGGTAACGGTGACGGTACATCACTGTCATTTCCTAAAGCATCTATTAGTGACCAACGAGCTGTAGAAATTCTTTATGTATTATCCTCTTGAGGTTGAAGATGCCTACTCACAAACGCAAACAATTTTTCGATGGTCTCCTGTTGTTTAATTAGCATGCGTTCTAATAGAGATGAACGAGCATTGGTAATTTCCACTTGCTTTAAAATTTCTGCCAAGTCATTGTTTGATGAAAAGGCTGGTCTTTTCTTTTGAGCTGGGGATTTGTCCTTTCCATTACACTCAGGTTCAGGTTCCACGTCCTCAATTTGCGATGGAGGTGCTATAAAATAGTGAGGAAGCTCAGGGGACGGTGTTGGTGATCTAAATAATTATGGGTCGTTATTCCCATCTCCAATATATATAAGTGATGCTTCTGGTTTCTGAAAAAAAAAATCAAAATATAGATATATTATTATGACAACTTACCGCTAGTGTGGTGTCGAATGTTATTTTGTTGATATCAAGTGCAAAATATTCCAATAATTAAAATAGGACATAACTTTTACAAGAAAAAAGATTCTTTATTAATTTGTGAAAAAAAACCTCGTACAACTAAATCCAAATACCAGCATTTTGCTAGTTCCGGTTTTTCAAAGACCGAGGGTTTTTGCCATCTTTGCCATGCTTAAATCTTCCATCAATGATTATTTTTGCTTTTCAATATAAATGAGTGGCTTAAAAATTCCATTCAAATGTTATCTGTATCTGTCAGATTTTCTTCAAAAGCAAAACAAAATGCATTTTACCCCTATGTTCCATTTTAGCCATAGTGGCTATGTTTCTTGACGTATAAGGAAATGAAATATAAAATTTATACTAGATACTCTGAAACTAATTCAGCCCAAGTCTGTCTTAAATAACATAATCGGTACCAATTTTCTTCACCAGATTCGCATTTCGACAATCAATGTCTCTTCAGTGATGCTCGAGGTCAAAATATTTGAAAATCCAAAGCTTATTAAAAAGATGAAGAGCTATAAGCCAAAAAGGACAAAAAAGTATAGCTAAAGCCAGGCAGGGAATCAGAGCTTTGCATGAGGGAGATACATTCCTTAATTTTAAATAATTTCAAACATTTTGTAACAGGAAATGTCAATGACACTAAATCCGTATTTGCATGCCAGTACCGAAGTACTGGCTACTGGGCTGGTGATACCCTCGGGGACTATCAGTCCACCAGCAGAGGCATCGACCCAGTGGTAGTAATAACATAAACGGTACCAATTTTTCTGCACCAGATGCGCATTTTGACAATCAATGTCTCTTCAGTTATGCTGGAGGTCAAAATATTTGAAAATCCAAAGCTTATTAAAAAGATGAAGAGCTATAAGCCAAAAAGGAAATTGATTCAGCAGTTTCAAAGCAGAAGATTTTTTAAAGTAAGCAAACCGGGTCAATTGACAATTTCGGTCATTTAAACTTATTTGTAGATCTTACTTTGCTGATTTTTTTTGCTATTTACAGTTTATCTTTATCATTAATAATATCAAAGATAATAACCAAAAACTGAAAAATTTCCTTAAAATTACCAACCTAGTGGCAGCATTCTTACAAGTTTCAATGTAACAGACAGCTTAAGCGAAGAAGAGTCTGATGTCAAATTTTCGGAAATACATGCAGACCAGTCACAGGACATAAATGTTCAATGAGCATGTGGAAAAATTTCGACTATTACGTTGACATTCCACTCGAGAAATGTCAATCCAAAAGGACTCAACTAGTAGGTATTTTCATACGTTCATCCAAGCACATACACACATCCGAGACTACTGCCTGTGTTATTGTTGTCTCAGCACACACACACGAAAAACAATTTGAATGCACATGCTGAAAGACTGAATAAATATGGTCAACAGAATAAAGTTTTATTAGCCAAAATTGCAGAATTTTTTACAATAGATTACAGAAAAAAGGGGATGATATAAAGAATAGAGAAAAAATACCAAAAATTAAAGAATATATCTTTAGTATCAACAAATAATTTATCGGCACTTATTTCAGATAAAGTTCGTCAAATGGAATGGGGCATCAGTCAGATAAAGTTCTTCAAATGGGATGGGACATCAAAATCGGATAAAGTTCTTCAAATGGGATGGGGCATCAAAGTTACTTAATCCCGAGTCACATTCAGTCAACAACAAAAGCAATATCTGAATGAAAAATTTAATATTGGGAAGGTGACTGGTGACAAACCTTGCTGCTGACGAGATGAGAAATTCCTGTTTTTCCAAAAAAGGAGTTTTTTTTTTATCAGGACAACAAATTGCCTCATTTTTCTTACGCCTTTGTCAGAAAGAGAAAACACTTAGATCTGAGGATAATGTAAGGCATAGCGAGAAGACAGAAATAAAAATGCAAAGAAAGTACCTTAGGAATCAAATAACTGTTTAAATATTCTTTAAGTTTTAATTCTTTTATTTCAAAGAGGAGGCACGCTAACGCCCTCTTTGGCCCATTCAAATCAACTGTTTCACTAATTAAGTTATTTAAGCAAAGATAATATTGTTAAGTGAACATCTTTGAATTAAAGACTAGTTTAAATTATGAAGAACTTATGTTTTCATTATACTTGCCACTGTGTTTTTGAACAGAGTTATTTTTTTTTTTGTCTTATTTTTTCTGTTGTATACATAAACACAACTTTAAAGTAATTGCGGCCTTTGGTTTCTGTTCCATGGTAAGAGTTCTGTTTGATCTTCTTGTTTTTGCAAGCCAATAAAAACAAAATAATATTGAAAAGTGTAAAAATATATGATGGTCTAATTTCCTACAAATATATATACATATGTTTAAAGAAGTATGATGCGGTTTGGTAACATTTCGGACGCAATTCTCACTGTATTGAACGAGCTTCGGTAAACGGTTTTGTCGAAAATATCACTGCAATGTAATAAGGGATGTACATCACATTTAAAATAATTTTTATTTCCATCGTAAGAAGTCAATAAATTAACTTTTTGTTTTTAACACTACGGTCTGTCATAAATGATGATACTTTAGATGAAATGTTATCGTGGGTTACAGCTGAATCTTCAATATCTTTAATTATTTCTTTTGTGAAATCTACATATAGTTATTACCTTTCTATTTGCTACCTCTCGTAGTCCAGCAGTTAATATTTTGTCAACTGTTGAGAATTCTAAACCAACAAACTATCTACCCTTTTTTGTTGGTGTGCCCCTTGTATTGTTATGTTTGGTAAATGGATAATCTCTTCCTTTAGCTGGTTTCTTGAAATGATGCCAAAATTTGATGTTAATTTCACAGCGGTTGACTTGCTTGGTAGTTCATCTGTTGTAATATTTATATCAGCAAGTGAAAACACTCGTTTTATATATGGAGCTATGTGTTCCAGTCAATCTTTTCGGCTGGAAAGCAGTAAAAAACCTGCCTTAATTTTTCTAAAAATGGTTTGACTTTTATTGGCTTTCTAAAATTAAAGACGTTTCTTCAGTTAACTTTTCTCTATAGTCGGCAACTGTATCATTTTCAGATTCTAAAACTTCATGTCTGAAATATGTTGTTGAAATGAGTTGGATTGATTGCTTTTATCTACAGGTCTGATGATTTTTGATGAATGTATATTAAAATTTCTCTCGATTTATACATTTTCAAATCATTAATATATTTACGCTGACGTTTGATTTGTAGGTTAAAATTTGAAACATTTATATTTCTAATTTTATCTTTCAATTGCTTTATCTTATAAGATAAATTATTGATAATAATTCTACTACATGAATTACAGCAAACATTCGTATTTTGAAATTTTGGTATAGAAATGTCTTCTGATATTTCGTTTGATTTTCTTTTTAAAGTTGGCTTTGGCATTTCAAAATCTGCCACTTTCTGTATTGATAAATTCGAGCATTTGTTTCGATAACTCTATTAAATGTAACCAGTAATCGGTCATATTTTCTAGATTATTGTATTAGATGTAACCTTTAAATAGGTCACAATTGTAGATAATATTATAAGATGTCATTTTAGATTGGTCACTTTCTCATGATATTTTATCAAATGTAACCTTGAATTGGCCACTTTCTGTCTTGATAGTTTGATTATAATCTATATTATGTTAGATGTGATATTACATCGGTTAATTCTTAATTGGTAATTTCAAAACATTTTACATTACAACTTTTTAAAGATAAGTGTACAACTTTTTAGAGATAAGTGTAATAGATGTTAACTACAATTCAGTTTTTCTTGATATTCTATTTCATGTCACATAATATCGACACTTTTATTGATATTTTTACCATAAATTTGACTACTTTTTATAGATAATTGTATTAGATGTAACCTATAATCAGTCATTTTGCAGCTTTTAGAAATAACGTACAACAAAGTAAGACCTACAAATAAGTCAACATGACCAAAATGGTCAATTGACCCCTTAAGGAGTTATTGCCCTTTATAGTCAATTTTAACAATTTTTCATAAATTTTGTAAATTTTTGTTAATTTTTACAAAATATTTTCCTCTGTAACTACTGGGCCAAGTTCATTATAGATAATTGCAAGCAGCAAGAATGTTCATAAAAGTAAGATCTACAAACACATCACCATCATCAAAACACAATTTTGTCATGAATCCATCAGTGTCCTTTGTATAATATGCACATAGACCAAGGTGAGCGACACAGGCTCTTTAGAGCCTCTAGTTTAAGTACTGCAAATGCTGGAAAAGCAAATATTTATTTGGTTTACTTTTTTTATTAATACACTAGCTTCACATTATGTTCTTATTTGAATGCACAAACATTTACCTATATAATGTTATTAAATAGAAACAATGTTATTTTCAATAATAATTGGGTTTATAATTCTTTCAAGAAAGAAATGAAATCAAGAAGTGCTTTATCCAGTGTAACCGATTCCACCTTTTTAAATCTTACATACAATGTGTTTGTGGAATGGCCATGTGTTATCCAGTTACCTTACTGGCTTCAAGATTTATTTCTACTAGGGGAATAACATATCTCTGGAACCTTTTCACATTGGTCAGTGCTGCTATCTGAATACTATCACCGTTTCTGTCTAAGCCGGTGGTTTCAAGATTAAAGACGACAGCACTTCCAGTTCCATCAAGGTTCAAAGGTTGTGGAATGTCCATTCCTTGGTCAGGGTCTTCTTGTATTAATAATTCTAACTGTTGTTCATATGTTTTGCCCGCTTTAACCACATATTTTTCTTGAATTGAAGTTAAATTCCAGCAATCTTGAATTCTTTTAATCGTGTCTTTATTTTTATGCCCAACTTAAAAAAAATAAACTACAGGCTACTCTCACTTGACTTACATGACATATCTCTTTGCCTAAATGGCCAAAATTAAGTTAACAAAAGGAAATATTGACCATTTTGGTCAGGTGAGCTTAAACATCAATTCTTTATCAAATATATACGTCCGTCTTGACTATCCATATTGAATTCCTTTCACATCATCAATAGGTCCTCTGTACATGGGAAACCTTTCACTATTCACAAACAAATAAATTTTGGGCACACACAAATAGAAGTATGGTTACCATTGGTCTTCCTCCGACCGGCAGTAAAACCCTCGTTAAAGTTGGGCATTCGTTTTGGCTGTACGGGATGTACAAATTTGCAGCCACGTCCGGTCAGAATGGGGACGTTAAATCCGATGTCTCGTGTTAAGAGAGTGCCACACTCTTTGCACGTTAAGAACCCTTGCAACAACTCTTCGAGGGGTCCGTAGGTGACCTATTGCAAGGTTAAATTTCTGTCCCTATCAAAGCAACCAACAATCAAAACAAAGTGTGTGTATGCAGGGTGTAATAATGGTGCCAACTTCTCGGTCAGCACAAACCACGCATCTTTTCAAAGTATTAAGCAACTGCATCTGAACCTAAAAAATGTATAAAAAGAAAGCTATATCCTGCTTGAATGTTGACAATTTTTATGACTAGTGATCAATAATGTTTTCGTGCTTTCAAAATGCGAAAAATACTTGTCCTGAAGAACTATACCTTCAAGTTGAGAAAGAACTTTGATATCTCCTTTCCATTTCTGGGTGATTTGCAAGAAACTGTTGTCTGACTCCCTTTGTTCTATTTTTAGCTACCTCTGCCATATTGGATGTTAAAACACTCTACAGTGCATTTTGTTTAGGCTGGGCCACCCTTGTCTGAAGGGGCTTACCCCCCAAAACTTATTTTTTTATTAAATTGTATCTCAATATGTGCACGGGATATTGATTTTTTTCAATATTTTTTCTGTGAGCAAATATTTAAAAAATATATTTCTATAACTGGGATGTGTATTTCACTAAATCCTTTTATAGATTTTTCTTTACTTTTTCTCGTTATTACAAGTAGGTCTACTAGAAAAGTAGATGCTGATGAAGTGTTGCTACTTTGTTGCAGATTTACTGTTCAAGATTGCCACCAGGATTTTTTATTAAATTACAACCCCCAAGGATGACTGGGGAATAGAAGTATGGTCACCATTGGTCTTCCTCCGACCGGCAGTAAAACCCTCGCCAAAGTGGGGCGTCCGTTTGGCTGTGCGGGATGTACAAATTTGCAGCCACGTCCGGTCAGACTGGGGACGTTAAATCCGATGCCTCGTGTAATGAGAGTGCCACGCTCTCTGCACGTTAAGAACCCTTGCAACAACTCTTTGAGGGGTCCGTAGGTGACCTGTTTCAAGGCTAAATGTCTGTCCCTATCCAATATACCCTCATTTTCCGTGGCAGTCTTAATTTCTCCGACCTTAATCCTGGACGATTCTATTACAGAATCTACTTATTGTATTTATTGTTAATTTGTTCTCGTCCTGAATATGCATGAAATATTTGCCCCTGGACGTTAAGTAACCAACAATCAATTAATCAATCATATTAAATTACAGGGCTAATATTAAACCAAATTTGGCCTTACTCATTATTAGGGTATCTGTTATGATTTTAATCTATTTTTACATGATTTCCCAAACCAAAGTAGAATCAGTTGAGCGACACAGGCTCTTGAGAGCCTTTAGTTTAGACAATAATTAAAGATATATGCAGGTATATTGCTAAATAGTAAAAACATAAGCATTCAAAATCATGAGAATCACTCACAGTAAACAAGTGATTAAGCAATGAGAATTTTTGGACATATTTATGCTATTTACGGACCCAAACTAAAAAAAAAATCCAAATATTTTAAATATAAATTAAAGTTAAAGGGGTCCTTGTTTGATCATGTTCTGTGTAAGACAAGGCCAAACTGCAACCTTTAATTGCTTACTTCAACTACATTGTATCTTAGATACAGAGCTGTCCATAAGCACTCATACCAAATCTACATCTTTTAAATTGATATTCAGGCCATATAGGCTAAAAAATAGACTAAATGGATTAAACAATATTATGCATCCAACCAGTTTGAACATTATGTAAAGATGACAAACAAATATTCTCTTAAAACCAAAGCTAGTATATATAATCACAATAATCAAATAATTAAATCAATCTTCAATGTCTAGATGTATTTTTAGCTTCTTATTCATTAGTTCATAATATTTTCTTTGTTGAATCAGCTTTTTCTCCTGCTAAATCAGAACCTCTTACTGCATTCTGGTCACATCATCTGGTTTAATTTTCCTCTTAGATCTGAAAGAATAGAAACGTATATTGAAAGCATTCTATTTGAGCAGTCAAATTGTGTTGACTGTATATTATTAGGTCATTTACAGTCACTAACTGTATATAAATTTGTTTGTGAGGTTGAAAATAAGTTGTGTAGTTTTATTTATTGCTTTTTGGAAAAAGACATTAATCTCTGAATATTAATGTCTCCCAGGTCAAATTGTTTGTCATGTTTGTTTTTACCCGAAATAATTTATTGAAGAAAAACCAATACGTTGTTTAAAAATACAAATTAATTTTTTTTTAATTTGTAAAAAAATTATTAGTTCCCTACCCAAAAAGCCAAAGGGAGGGGACTTTATGATTACACAATGTCCTTCCATCAGGCAATCATTTAGTCTGGAAAATCAGTTTTCAACACTTTTATCTTGATTTTTCATATAGTGCAACCATGACGAGTAACAGATGAGTTCATATTTTGTTTTAGTATGATGATTTTTATTGCAGCGTTTAGGTCCTCAGACTAGGAAAATTAACACAAAAAATCTGTTTTCGGCACATGTTTCCCTCATGCTTTAATGTATTGATTTGATATTTGGTACAGAAACATAATTTTAACATGACAGGTTACAGATCAAGTACAAATTTTGTTCTAGTATAAGTAATTGTCGACCTGTAGGGTACAATGTATTGCCATTAAATTTATACTCAGAATTTTGTATTGTCTACTATCTATGCTGGTCTGCGTCCACACTTGTTAATGCTTTGTTCTTAATCACTCATGAAAATGTTATATTTTCTGACAGTAAACTTAATAATGTTTTAAAGGACATGGCCCTCTGAGTCATGTATTTAAAACGGACTGCAATAAATATTGATTCACTGCAATTTTCATTCTCAAAATGGTTTGTTTTGAATCTTTGCAAAATTGCTAAAAGGCTATGTTTTTTGCTTAAATTATGGGAGTTTTATTCTAATACCTGAAAAACCTAAACATATCTTTTGAAGAACCATGTAATAAAGGAACAACAATTTGCATCTTGTCGGAAAACTTAATTTTCTCTTATGTTAGAGAAATTACATTAAGCTTTAAAATAAAACAGCTAAATATAATTTTTCTATTAAAGAACAAACATTTATATTCACAAATAGCTTTCAAATTATCCTACAATAAAAAGAAAAGAAATAATACGCTTGATAAAACTTTAGCATTCCACTTTTTATGACAAGTGATACACAATAAATTGTATGTATACAACATGTACAATAAAACTAAATTTTTAGCTTACCGAAATTTTAAATAGATAACTCAAAGCGCTATTCTGGATTTTTTGCTAAATTTCCAGGAAGTAAGGAACCTTATGAATAGTGTAGGCGCTTCTATGCAAGGATATAATAGATTTATTGTGGATTTCATGAACATATAATGAAGTGATGTTTGATTTTCACTCATTAGATAAAACCAATAAATATGTTATTACATGCAAGAAGGTAAAATTTCACATTAATATCATCTTAAAAGAAATATATGGTAAAACAATATATAACCATGATAATTGGCTTTAAATTTTATATTCACATACATATATGAACAGAGATATTATGTAATGATGTCAGTCTTATCATCTGTGGGATAAAATATGTGAACACAAAAAGGAAAAAAATATATATACAACTCATATGGTATGTGTTTTAATTTGTTAACTAATTGCTTAACTGTTTGACATTGTGTGTCTGTCTTGTCCAAATGTTTGTATAATTTGTATTCCTTGACCAGAATTAATAAAGAATACATGTATATACATCTTAAATTACAATGATAAATCATAAACATTTTATATGAAGTGTACTACGGGGCGCCGAATGGGACTTGAACTTTTTGTAATCAAAATCAATTTTGTGTACAAATTCAAATATGTCATAACAAAATCCTTTTTGTCTTACAATTGTAAACTATGTGATACAGACTTGTTTTATGAGAACTTCAATTTTGTAATTATAAAATTCAATTACAAAATTCAACTTTTTAGATATGCAAATATAAACTAATTTGCATACAAAATTGACTTTTGTGTTAAATTCTCACTTCTGTTTAACAAAACTCAATTTTGTCTTCACAAAAATAAACACAAAAATTGAATTTTGTGACAAAAATCAATTTTGTCTACACAAAAATAAACACAAAATTGAATTTTGTGACAAAATCTCACTTTTGTTTGCAAATTAGTTCACAGAATCCAAACTAAACTAATTTGCATACAAAATTGACTTTTGTCGCCCAATTTTCAAATTAGGTAACACAAGTAGACTGTGATACAAAAATGAAATATAATTTTTATAACAAAATTTAATTTGTAGTATGCTACAAATCTTGTTAAACTGAACTCATTTTTGTTCAACAAAACTCACTTTTGTCCGTACAAAATTGAATTTCGAGTACAGAACCACAAGAGTCCCGTTCGGCGCCCCGTATGTACAGCTAAAATAGTAGTTGGTAAGGAAGAACCCTATAGGTATTTACATTAATGTATAAAGGAGTCCTTTGTTTACAGTTCCATTGACTCTTCTAAAAATGAACAGGTCTAGACTTTATGGCTGTTGAAATCTCTCACTTTCTCAGTCCCACTGGCACTGACGAAGGGGTACAACTTTGCAAATTCCAGAACTTTTATTATGGTGGAACAATATGATATCAGGTGTCGATGGAATACTATAGATCTACATAATGCTTCTTGACTTCAATATGAATTGATTGAGATTATAAGAAGGCACATGCTAGGGAAATTTTTTATTATGAATGATGTATGCCTGAAGAAGAATAATCCAAATATGAACCTGGCGAAAAGTCTGTACACAATACAAAAGGATGCCGATATATTGTAATCTCATAATAGGGAAAACAAACAAAAAACGTCTATATCGAATTACCGTGCCTTGTATTATAAATGTACACATTTTTGTACAACCTGTAACTTGTATTGTAATGACATACAGAACATGAAATGCAAGCAGAAAAAATATATTGTACCTGTTGTAGCAAGACTGGAATCCGTGGCTTCAATTGGTGACCCCACCCCTGCAACCCGGTAAAACTGGGGCAATCTTTGTAAATGTCGACAATCTTTTCTTGCGTCTCTGACAAGGGTTTTGGTGGTAGAACTGGCGGTCACGGGCCTTTTCTGTGTATGCCTTTTTGGCCTCTTGGTGCAAATTGGACCATTTAGTCTTAATTTCTTTGGTTGATCTGCGGCACACACCTACAGAGTTGACCCTTTCGGTAATGTGCTCCCAGACCAAACGCGTTTTTTTTTTTTACACTTGTCACGGAACTAGTTCCGTTACTGGACTTAAATTTGTCACTTAATAATGAAATGTTTTGTTGCACCAGTTCCGTGATCAAGGTAATTTTTGACGATTCAAAGTTTTTGGATCGATTTCTTGTCGTCTTAGTAGCATCGATTTCTTGTCGTCTTAGTAGCATCTATGTCCATAGTCCGATAGTTGTTGATGGTTACCATGCAGACGACGAATGTTTACATTTTGTGGAATTGTGAGAAATATTTAGGGGAAACCCAATATTTAATGATAGTTTAATGACGCATCCGTCATTAGATGTCCATTAGTTAATGAGCAACAAAATATTGCTTCGTGCAACACATTTTAAAGGACTCATTAACTAATGTCCTATTAAGGATTTAATTAATCATTAAGCCTTAATGACTTATTAAGCTAACGCCACATTCGTACAACCGGCTGCAGGTAATTTAATTACTTTAAAAATGCCTCTCACAAGAAATACTAGACGTATTTATGTTCTTTGGAAGGAAATCAAAGATCTAATAGGTGCAGCAAGGCTTTAGCCTTACAGAATAAGAGCATCATTTTGGAACCGAAATTTACATCATTGGGATCGTATTTTACTTGCAACGTAGTGTTATATAAATTCCTTGCATGTGGATAACCTCACAGAGGTTCTTTTGCGGAAAAGGGCTGCACGAAACTACATATTAGCCCTTTACAGACTGCTTCCTCGCATACATTACAGATTGTATCGTTTGAATACAACGTCTCGCAGATACGGGTAAATGAATGGAACTGTTCACACCTTTACTCCTCATTGAAAGTAAGTTCATTTATTTGAGTTGCATTGTACACGTTCCTTTCAGTTTTATTATTGATATAATTTTACATATATATTGCTTACTTTTCAGATAAAACGATAACGTAAATCTACTGTAACAATGTTCTTGTACTACTTGTGTTGGTTGTGTTTCAGTTTAAATCTTGAGGATGGATTTTTTAACGGCGATAAACAATAGTGTATATAGATATTTCGGATAGCTGACATTTAAATGGTACTTATCATTTGAAAATACCAATAAATATGTTTTGTGTAGTGGTAATTTAGTATATTGTCATGTTATATCACATGGTTTACGATATAAAGGATATTATAGTAGTTATTCACAGATGATGATGACACTGGTTTTAGTTTATCCCGTATGATGTATACAAATTCAATTAATTGGTATATATCGCTTCATTTCGTAATGAAGTTACTCTAATTACGAAATAAACGATTTGTATTTTTTCATCTTGGTATATTACTGATTGTAAAAATACGTTTGAATATATACTGATCATCATTCTATCCCGTATGATGTAAAAAAACTCAATTACTATCATACAATTTAAATCCTCGTAATTTATGTTTATTATGAATGAATTCACACAGAAAAAAAATGCCATTATAACAAAGAAATAAATGAACCTGCAACAGCTGTACGAACTGGAAATGATCTACTACCTGTTCCAAAAAACATCTGTTTTAGTTTTTATGATTCAGTGAAGAAATGCATTATGAATGATGAATTAATAATGAAATTTGGTGAAAGGTTGTATGTAGAATACCATCAGGCAAAAGGTCAGACATCTTGGGAGATTGGTGAATTTCGCCAAGCAGCAGGGAATTGCTATTCATTCCATTTCTGAATTTGTTACACCTTCAAACTTCGAAGTACTCTTATCCACAGAATAGAAACTTGCAGGTTACAATCCCACTGAAAGATCATACGGCATCCCTACACCACTGCCTGTAAAAATAGGATACTGCTTGCGCCAATCCGCAGAGATTAATAAGAGTGCTGTCATTTCGGCAAATGACAGGTCAATTATAACAAATGCAAAAAATTTCCAAGCCTTTACGATGCAGACTGGAATAGTAGACTATCAAGCGTAGCGAGACCGACAAAAAAAAAACAATGTAACGTTTACTTCTTTTGTGCAGCGATGTCCAGGAACTATTCCGGTTTGTAAAGGAAGAGGGAGAAATAGTCAGAAAAGATAATTGCTATGTGGACCTCGAAAAGTTTACCCTTTGCGAGGTTTCTCTTTTTAACAGAAAGAGGAAAGGTGAGGTACAAGGACTTACCGTAGCTGGTTATCTGAAAGGGTATGCTCTCGACAAAGACATCTTGTCATCATGAACTGATTTCGAAATCCAGCTCTGTAAGAAACAAGAATATATATTAGGGGTAAATTCGGAAGAACAGTTCAAATTATTTTAACAAGATCAATGATAAACAAGCTAGACAAACTGAAAGAGTTAAGAGAAAAGGAACACATAACCTCAAAATATTTTTTTTTCAAGACCAGTTCCATCAACAAAGATATATAAAGGGTCAGATGTTTTAAGGGAGATAAAGGGAATTGTTTTTCTTAAACAACCAAAGGCATTCACATTCACAGCTGTTAGAAAACATATTGCCACCCTTACGCAGCTGTATGAAATAAACGACACGATGCAAGATCTACTGGCTCAGTTTCTTGGCCATGACATAAGAGTCCACCGAGAATGTTACTGGCTGCCATTGGACATAATTCAGAAGGCAAAAAGAAGGGGAAAAAGCAAGACTTTGTAAATTTACAGATTAAGAATGATGGAAAGACTTCGTATTAATTCAGGTTTTAACGTCCTAATTTCTATAGCTGAAAATTGGAGCACAATATTCTTCACACACACTCCTTTTGATTTATATTTAGAAACGTTATTCGAAATATATTTTCGTTCGTATTTTGAAATGTGACATTTGTCACTGTTATGGCGATTCCCTAAAATCTGTAGACATTTAGTTTAAAAAGTCAATCTAAATGCTGCCTTCAGCTTCAAACCGAATTTTTCTTGCTTCTTAAAAAACCGGCAGAAACTGTTTTTTTTTTTTTTAATCACAGATCGCTATTTTTCATTTAAGCGTCACTGCATTTCAGAGTCACTTGTAAGTCTTATGTAGACGAAACGAGCGTCTGGTGTGCATAATATTTTTAGATATCATTTATCTATTTTCTAAACGGTAGTTTTAGATAATATGTATATAAGTTCTCATTTTTCTACTTTTATAAGTATACATTCATCTTAGGATTTTTTCATGGTAAAATGTTTAAGTATTTGCAAAAAAAATGAAACTAAGTTGTGCGCTCAGTTTTATAACTGAAAACGTTGAAAGAATTACGAAATTTTCAAAAACTATATTTGAACTACTTTTCATGTTATATCTTTATATCCCTCTTGTTAAATAAGAACATAAACAATTGTAGATATATGTTTAGTGATGACATCATTAGTCATGGCAACAGCAGACACTTTGTTCATCTATTCACAAACCTTGTTATATAACCTGTCTTTCCCTTTACATAAAAAAGAGAAAATACATTAACATGACGTAGGGGTGATATGTTTTATTTATCTAAAACACATAACCTAAATCAGTAAAACGATGTTCAGGTCAAATGACAGCCATATTAATAAACAAGAGTATTAAAAGCTGAAATAGCAATTGCCCAGGTACAAGGCATATAAAAATGAGCTTGCCCAGGTACAAGGCATATAAAAATAATAAGCTCATAACAGCCTGAACTGCTCACCAAATAAAAATATCATTTAAGTTTGTATAAGCTTAAATTTTCCTAAGAAAATGTCGACTATTTGAAAATAGCTGCCCGTAACTTATTTCTGTTGCCGCCATTTTTTTTAAACCGTTTCGAAAGAAATCATCGATGCCGTGCCCGTCAACACCACTTTCAAATATGTTACATAAGACATATTTAAATGCAACCAGTGATGACCATATCAATGATTCAACAGGCAGGAGATTCTCCCATCGAACATTTACCACAAGTTGCAGAACCTTTAGCAGCAGTTGGGGGGGATTTTTAAAGGGATAATCACGCTTAAGCAGTACATGCTAGCCATACTTACTGAATGGGGTAAAAAGATATTGGCATTGACAGATTCCAAGATATGATAAGTATGCTATACAGATGGATATACAGGGGATACTGGTAGACTAAAATGCCAGTTGGGTGCATTTGTTGTCAGGAAATGGATGATATTGTTAGGCAGGAGTACCATGCGTATGTCGACAATTTCTTTTTCTTCCCCAAAACTTTTCCAAGATCTATATGATACTTTTATTATGTCAAAATTGCAGGTGCTTTGATGGAACTCCAACAAAATGATTATACACCGATTATTCTTAAAAATGTGAATGAAACTGGAGTGAGAAAAATTAGTCGTTACTAATGATGTCCACTATTTCATCTACTTTCACTTTGCCATGCTCTGGACAATTATACATATATGGGTGTATTGTTGCAGAATCCTTTGCCCAATGGCATGAAACATGAATAATTCTCAATAACCATGATTAGATGTTTCATTGGGAGGTTTTTCGAAAGCTGAGAAAACTGTTCATGTTGCCAACTTGCAACTAAGAGGTGTTGAGATAAAAATTCTACCTCTTCCAACAACTCAGTGATAAGAAGAAGGTTAGGACTTCCTGTTTTTTGTGACTACTTGTTCAAAACTTTAACTTAATCTATTTCTTTCTTCAAATTTGTAATTCTAGTATTTTTCGTTTAATCTTTTTCTTCTCATTTCCCAATTGTAAATATAGAACAGATACTTTCTTCTTCAAGGAGTTGATTTTATGCTGATTTTCCAAATTTGTGATTGTTGGTTTAATTTTAAATCTCTTTGGAATTCGGAATAATTGTTTTTCAAATGCATCTGCTTCTTCGTATCGTCGTGTTGTTTTATATTTTCTTAGATTGGCTATTACGGATTTTATTCTTTTGAGTAAACTGATCAAATGTTTTTCATTTTTATTAAAAAAAAAAAAAAAAAAAGCATATCCGTCTATGCATGATACGCTGACTTCCTGCTCTCAAATGTGTTTTACTTTCGTAATATAATTTGATCACATATATATTTGTTAGAGTTTCCATGTAAAATGAAAGAGTAGGAAAAGAGGGACGAAAGATACCAGAGGGATAGTCAAACTCATATATCGAAAACAAACTGACAACGCCATGGCCAAAAATAAAAAGACAAACAGACAAATAATAGTACAGATGACACAACATAGAAAACAAAAGACTAAGATAAACGAACCCCATCAAAAACCGGGGTGACCTCAGGTGCTCCGGAAAGGTAAGACCATCCTGCTCCTCATGTGGCACCCGTCGTGTTGCTTATGTTATTACAAATCCGGTAAATAGTCTAATTCGGTAGGTCACATTCGTGAAAAGGGAAGGGTATTGTAGTTACGACATACGGAACATATCCGATATCATCTGTGAAACGGTTATTCCATAACGGTCAACCAACTCGTGATGGCGTCCGTAAAATTTACGAAGGGACGATTTCAACTTCACCATTTGGAACTCTTGGTTTAATAGCTTCCTTGTGAGCAGCAATCCTTTATCAAGGAAATCATAATAAGAAATACAAGCCCGGGAATATCGTATCAATTGGGAGATATATTTCATACTCCGTATGCAGGCGCTACTGAAATGTTGCTACATAGAAATGGAAAGTTAACAATTGGGAGGCTGCAATCATCTCTTTTGTCGTAAAGTTTTGTTTTCAACCGACCCTCATTGTCAATTTCTAGATGTAAGTCAAGATATGAGGCAGACTTAACTGTATCTGTAGTATCCTTTATCTCTAGTTCGATGGGATAGATTCGTTCAACATAGTCACCAAATTTTGTATTATTAAGTGAGAGAACATCATCTTTATAGCGGAACGTAAAGTCAAAGGATATTGCTAACTTCTTATCTTTCTTCCTAAGAAGTTCCTGTATGAAGTCAGTCTCATAATAATAAAGAAAAGAGTCGGCAAGAAGAGGGGCACAATTGATTCCCATTGGAATTCCGACAGTCTGTTGAAAACACGTCCTCCAAACGTAACAAATATGTTGTCAATCAAGAAATCATGCATCTTGATAATGTCAGTTTCAGAGAATTTTTTGTTTGAATCAGAGTGATTCTTTACAAAGTAGGATTTATCCCTCCCCAAGACAAGTTACTTGTATTTACGTTCGCCATTCTTTATAATGAAACAAAGTAATACCAACTCTTTCAATTTGTCTTTTTAGTTTGGAATGGGGAATACTTGTGTAAAATGTAGAAAAGTCAAATGTTTTAATACTTTTGCAAGATGAGAGAGTCTTAGATTGTATGTACTCTAAAAGATCTTTGGAATTTTTTAGTATCCACATCTGATTTACGCCACCTCTAAAATAGGCAGTTTCACGATAACTGTGGAGCCCGGCTTTGATTGCTGATAAAATAGGTGGAAAGTGATCATGTGCGATTTTATTACCTTTGTTAAAATGTGTGCTGAAATAAGACACATTTTGTCAATTCTAACCATAAAATAAATATCACTTATACATCTTAGCCATACATAAAACACAGATTTATTTTAAAGATTTTGAGTAAGTTCCACCTAAATTTCATTTTCATGAAAGGGACTGTACTCTAAATTCATTATTTTGTAATTGATTTCAAAATTCCTAAAAGTAAAGATTCAAGAAAAACATCATAAGTGTTGGAATATCAAGTACCACTAAAATATGTTTTGCTTATTGAATCAATGTCCAACATGTTAAAGAATTTTAATAATTCATATTCCAAATTAGTTTATAAGCTGAAATAGTGGTAAAATGTATTGAAAATATTGTGCAATAACAAATTTCAAAAGCATGTGATTTTTATTAAAGCTTTTTGAATAATTTCTCACCTTACAAATAATTTTTATTTCCTTTTTGCCCCCCGATGGTGACTGGGGAATAGAAATATGGTCACTTGGTCTTCTTCCGACTGGCAGTAAAACGCTTGCCAAAGTGGGGCGTCCGTTTGGCTGTGCGGGATGTATCAAGTTTGCAGTCTCGTCCGATCAGAATGGGGACGTTAAATCCGATGCCTCCTTTAAAGAGAGTGCCACGCTCTTTGCACGTTAAGAACCATTACAACAACTCTTTGAGGGGTCCGTAGGTGGCCTGTTGCAAGGCAAAATATTTCTTCCTATCCAATATACCCTCATTATCCAGTGGCATTCAAAATTACCCCGACCATCATCCCGGATGGCCTCTATTATTACAAGACCTACCTATTGTATTTATTGTTAACTTGTTCTCGTCCTGAACATGCATGAAATATTTGCCACTTGACGCTTAGCAACCAACAATCAATCAATCATGTTTCCTTTATATAAATAATTCTGGTCCTTTTACAAGTCATTTCATTATTAAACAACATATGATCATTTGCCATATTAGGTTTCCTTCATTGGTAACTAAAAGTCTGTATTATATCCAGGGGTTTGGAATTCAAAATCTACCAGTATAACATCATAGATTTAAAACAAACTATTTGACTGATAAAAGTTTTCAAACATATAAAGATAATTATAAATACATAATACATGTATTTTAATTGACATAAAGTTTTAAAATATTTTCATAACCATTACTTAAAATAAAGAGCTGTTGTGATAGTATGAAAATTGCAAGTATCAATTTCTTCATAAAACCCAGAGTACAGTAAAAATAAAATGTAAATCCACATGTATGTGACGTTATTACAATGATATCCGAAGTCTTTTGCATAGACATTTAAGATGTAAACAAGAGTCCGGACGTAAACAGAAATTTATTAATTCAATTGTTTCAGACATGCAATTACAGAAAAATAAATTCAAAATAAAAACCATTGCAAAATGTACTCATTAGTTTGGAATTTCAAATTGACTGCATGTCTCATTGCCTGTACTTTACCAAACAATTTTAAACTGTAATAAAAATGCACATATTTACTTCATTTTCTTGCATGATAAGGGAAACAGAATGGGAGGAACAATCTGTATCACTATCTTCATCCCGTTCACATACCAAACTCTGAAAACGAAGTATTCCACCTTCAAAATCAGTTGGCCATTGAGTCTCGGCATCACTGTAACTTGGTTCATCTGATGCTAAAGGCAATCCATATACAAAACCAGCTGGTGTCTGAGTTTCAGCATCACTAAAGCTTGTTTCCATTAATTTTAGGGATGGGATGCCATCAACAACAGCTGGTAATTGAGTTTCAGTATCACAGAAATTTAATACACCCGCTGCTGAAGGTAGTTCATCCTTAAAATATACTGAAGGCTGAGTTTCAGTATCGCTGAAACACGCATCAACCAGTTTTGGACATGGTGTACAAAAATAATCATTTGTTTCAGCATTACCTTATCTAGAACCACCTGATTCTGAAAGGGGTTGGTTGAATATGTGTTTGCCATCATACAAACATTGGCTATCTAAATCATCATAACTCTTCGAGATATTTGATGACTCCGTTAACCAATGTTTATCTTAATCAATACTATAATTCCTCATCAACTTAGAAAGATTTATTCGACAAAATTGAAGCAAGAGATTTGTTCTGATGTTGAGGAACTTCTGTCTCCTTGTAATCAGAGGTTATCCAACTTTCACTTCCACTTAAATGTAATGGTAAAGTATGAACAGCCCGTGCTTCCCATGAAAGTTCAATTGAAGCTTAATGCAAACAGGGAATAAGATAAATCAATTGTACTAGGTTCGGTTATAGTACTTGCTCTCTACAATTACAAATGTCAGTCTTCTGGATATTAACAAACTTTAGATAACTTCTATGAAATATATTTATCTAGAAATACATCACAGTATTTTCCAAAAAGAAACCTATCCATAATGGTATCACGAGCATTTGTAAAATAAGGAAACACTTTCGTCCAAAATAGACATACGCAAAACTGAAAAGTACATTCTTGCTGAGCACACCATTTACAACGAACCATAATACATTTTCACATGAACTATGCAGCACTTTAACATTTTCATATAAATTTAAATGATTTTCCCTCGAAAAAGAGAGGAGGTTAAATGCAATGCAATGCCTCGTGTAAAGTGAGTGCCACGCTCTTTACACGTACAGAACCCTTGCAACAACTATTTAAGGGGTCAGTAGGTAGCATGTTGTAAGGCTAATTTTCTGTTCCTATCCAATATATCCTCATTTCCCGTGGCAGTCTAAATTTCTCCTACCCTAATCCCGGACGCCTTTGTTACAGAACCTACATTTTTTTTGTTTATTGGTAATTTGTTCTCGTCCTGAATATTAATGAAATATTTGCCACTGGACGTTAAGCAACAAATTGCAACCCAACAATCAATCTCTATATCTGATGCTTTTAATTTGGATTTGATACCGCACACATTCAAAGGCAAGATTTTAAGGACACGATTTGATTTCACATTATCAGAGAATGACCCACTTGCTTTTTCAACACTATTTCCATCAAGAATACTAGGAATTGAAATCACATAATTTGCCTTTGGAATTTGACTGCAATGCATTAACATATAATGAATTTATAATATAGATATTTTCATTACTAAATGATAAAGATACACTTAAACATCCTTCATCGCTAAAATAAGAATTGACTGATATTTCTGGGCATCCGAGTCCGGCGCTACTGAAGGTCCTCCTAGCCTGTAAAAACCGTTAAGATCTCCCATTCCAAAAAGTCTATAAGTCTCGTTGTTCACGCCGATCTTGAAAAAGTCATGTGAATCGATGACAAACTTAAAGAGTTGGCTTTCGAGCTCACCGGGGCCCTTCGGACCTCATGTGAGCTTATGTCATCACTTGGCGTTTGTCGTCGTCGGATTAGATCACAAACGCCAATAGTTTCTGTCGGGAAGACTATTTTTTTGGGTGTCATATTGAGTGGTGGTATTTTGTCTGTGACACGCTTCAAAAAGATTTAAGAACTTACTATCGCCTTACACCAAAACTATATATCTTCAAATTATGAACCAAAGTATATTTCCCGGGTATTTTCTAGTATCTCAGACAAACAGAACAACCTATTGTTGGGTTGCTGCCACTAAATGGGTTTTTTTAAGGAAATTATGCAGTTTTTGGTTATATTACGGAAGATAAAGATAAACTGTAAACAGCAAAAATGTTCAGCAAAAAAAGATCTACAAAAATGTGTTTATGACCAAAATTGTCAATTGACCCATTTAGGAGTTATTGCCATTTAAGGACAACTTTACACAAGTTGTTTATGTTTTTTAACTTTAAAAATCTTCTCAAATGAATCTTGTATAAATTTTGTATTGTATTTCCAAAAAACATAGACACGATGGCTAAAATGGATCATATGGGTAAAATACATTTATTTGATTTTGAAGAAAATATGACAGATACAATGAACATTTTTAGGCCACTCATTAATTTATATTAAAAAGCAAAAATAATCATTAATGAAAGATTTAAGCAAAAAATTACAGGTGAGCGATTCAGGCTCTTGATAGCCTCTTGTTTCGACATGGCATTGTTATAGAATAAAATATCGCACTTAACATTTAAAATTACGTATGATTCAAATGTACCAATTGCGTATTACTCTTTTCTTCATTAGTTAACTACTTCTTGGTACTAAGAAAACAATATGCCGGTTTTTGGTTTGAATTTACACGATTCTCACATAAAACAAATTGCATTACCAATCCGTAAGATTATAATCCAATCAACAATATAATATGTTATACAGCCTTTTAGTAAACCTGAGTCATAGCGATCCTACGTTTCTCTATAATAAACCCCGTGATCGCTGAGATGACGCGGATGATGTTTTTTTTTAAGTGTAACGAAAATCGGTCATAATTCATTTGTTTTGATGTGAAATACCAGTTGTCTTTTCCTGTTAATTGTGTTTCTATATTTATACAAGTTTCTCCATAGTTGGAGCACCATCTATTAATTAAAACACCCATAAAGTTGGTATAGTCTTGATTTTCACCACTTCAAGTATAATGGACCGTACCAGATGGTAGTATATAAACCAGCTCAAGACAGAGAAACTTTGTCAGTTTTATGTGGACCGTTGATGTGATAACATCACGGATTATATTCCAACTGGTAAGTAGAGTGAATTTAGTGATTCCAAAGGATATATAAATAGTGTTCGGATTTATATGCGGATATTGCAATAGTGATTGTGATATAAAGTTAAACTTATATAATAAGTTATTTGTATAAGTGAGAATACAAGGTGTATACTTGCTGGTGTTGCAAGTTGTACTATTGTGGAAGTGTGAATATTAGTGAGAATACATGGTGTATACTTGCTGGTGTTGCAAGTTGTTATATTGTGGAAGTGTATAAGTGAAAGTGCACTTCGTTTAACCTTACCAGTTTGGAGAATATTCATTGTGCGGGAACTCATAGTTAGTGCGCGAGTTCAGCTGTGTTTATATATATATTCCTTGTGCATGGAAGGATTTGTGCAAGTGTAAATGTGTCATTGTGTTGTTGTGGTTAGTTGCATACTCACAAGGTGATACTACATATTGGTGGACGTTGTAAATAGAAGTTATTTATATATATATATATGTTTGTTTTTTGTGTTCATATGTTTTGTGTGATACTTACCTGATGCATGTTGCATAGTAATCTGTTGGTGACATTGTGTAATAAAGGGCCTGTTGCATGTTGCATAGTGATCTGTTAGTGACATTGTGAATAAATCGGTCTTATACATGTTGCATAGTGATTGCATAGTGACATTGTGTATATATATTCAGTTATGAAACAATGTGTTTATGCATTGTGAATGAGATATTCACCTTGCATTTTGATTTATGTACATTGTGCTGTGTGTATATTTGACGTTGTGAATCCATTTAAGGATGTGTTAATTGTTTTGAATAGGACAACTGGCTGTGGTGCAAATTTGTGTTTAACACTTGAAATCCTGATTTATTCAGATACGGATCCATTGATCGCCCGTTACACGTTACAAATTTGGTGGCAGCGGTGGGATTTCATGTGTTTAGTTTGTTACTGTAAATTGATGTATGATTATACCAGTTGTAATATTCAATGTTTTAAGTTTTTGTCTTAGTTGTCATAGATCATTTCTTTTTAAGTAAGAAGGAACATTAAGTCAGTTGATATTGAAATGGCAGAAAATCTGTTTGATTCGGATATTGTAGTTTTAACAAGTGAAATTGAAAAATTGGAATACAGCTTAAGACACGGTTTTATGCCTTCAGCCTCTAATTCTTTTCAAAATGAAAATGATTCAGGAATTACAGATGGTGTTGAACTAATTAGAGATACTGTAGTGTTTAGAAGAAAGTAGTCATGAGCCTGAAAAGAGGAAGCGTTTTGGACGAAATGATCACTGTGAAGAGTAGATGATTAGATGTATCATATGTGTATATAGACAGTTTTGTAGTGTATATAGTGTACATAGAGTTTAAAGTGTGTATGTATGAGTCCGTCGGATGGGGACGTTAAATCCGAGGCCCCATGTACAGGAACATGTCACGCCCTGTGCATGTAAAAGACCCCTCCTGCAGATTTCGTTAAGAGTAGGCTCCTTGGGGCCGCTGCAGAGGCAAAATTTGTTAGGGACCTTTTAAATTTATTCTTTGGCAGTGACGCTCAAAATTACAGACGTTAATAGGAAAGAGGTTAATGTTAGAAACAGGGATATTTTGAAGTAGGAAGTTTTAAAAAGTTTTATTCGGACAAAAAGAAAAATCCTGTGAATAGTGTTTGTGCATAAGAAGAAAGTTCAATATGTTTGATATGGCTGATTGGAATTTGGACATATAGGTAGACTTTGTATCTACGGGTTGTGCCTTGTGATGTCATCAGTTTAGACCTGATGGACAAAAGGGTAGCCTGACATTATTGTCGGATGTAATGGTGCCTGACGTTGTGGTCAGAAGATATATATATAGTTGAAGATATATATGGTCAGAATCTAACCAAAGTTGTTTGGTATTGTGAAGTGGCAAAGCGGGAAAAGGCTTTGTCTTGATGTATATATGTCCAATGGAAGTAGTGCCTGCACTATGGTAGCGTTTGGGTATGAAAAATGACCACTTTGATAGATGATTTCTCAGCATGTCAGATGTATTCAAGGAGTCATGCGGGACGCATGATTTTTGAGGCGTGGGTAGTGTAACGAAAATCGGTCATAATTCATTTGTTTTGATGTGAAATACCAGTTGTCTTTTCCTGTTAATTGTGTTTCTATATTTATACAAGTTTCTCCATAGTTGGAGCACCATCTATTAATTAAAACACCCATAAAGTTGGTATAGTCTTGATTTTCACCACTTCAAGTATAATGGACCGTACCAGATGGTAGTATATAAACCAGCTCAAGACAGAGAAACTTTGTCAGTTTTATGTGGACCGTTGAAGTGTTAACATCACGGATTATATTCCAACTGGTAAGTAGAGTGAATTTAGTGATTCCAAAGGATATATAAATAGTGTTCGGATTTATATGTGGATATTGCAATAGTGATTGTGATATAAAGTTAAACTTATATAATAAGTTATTTGTATTAGTGAGAATACAAGGTGTATACTTGCTGGTGTTGCAAGTTGTACTATTGTGGAAGTGTGAATACTTCATAGATGTATATTAGTGAGAATACATGGTGTATACTTGCTGGTGTTGCAAGTTGTTATATTGTGGAAGTGTATAAGTGAAAGTGCACTTCGTTTAACCTTACCAGTTTGGAGAATATTCATTGTGCGGGAACTCATAGGGATAGTTAGTGCGCGAGTTCAGCTGTGTTTATATATATATTCCTTGTGCATGGAAGGATTTGTGCAAGTGTAAATGTGTCATTGTGTTGTTGTGGTTAGTTGCATACTCACAAGGTGATACAACATATTGGTGGACGTTGTAAATAGAAGTTATTTATATATATATATATGTTTGTTTTTTGTGTTCATATGTTTTGTGTGATACTTACCTGATGCATGTTGCATAGTAATCTGTTGGTGACATTGTGTAATAAAGGGCCTGTTGCATGTTGCATAGTGATCTGTTAGTGACATTGTGAATAAATCGGTCTTATACATGTTGCATAGTGACATTGTGTATATATATTCAGTTATGAAACATTGTGTTTATGCATTGTGAATGAGATATTCACCTTGCATTTTGATTTATGTACATTGTGCTGTGTGTATATTTTGCGTTGTGAATCCATTTAAGGATGTGTTAATTGTTTTGAATAGGACAACTGGCTGTGGTGCAAATTTGTGTTTAACACTTGAAATCCTGATTTATTCAGATACGGATCCATTGATCGCCCGTTACACGTTACATAAGTAACAATTTATCTTTAAATGCAAAGCCAGACCAACAGGCATTTTCCTTTATTTTGTTGGATCTCTTTAATCAAGAAAATGAAATGTTTTAAGTCACCTTCGAGGTCTTGAAGTCGAGATGCATTGTACATTTTTCTGCCAAAATTCCTAGCAAATAGTCGTATAGGGTCATTGCCAGGAAGAATAGTTATCAAAGGTACCAGGATTATAATTTAATACGCCAGACGCGCGTTTCGTCTACATAGGACTCATCAGTGACGCTCAGATCAAAATAGTTATAAAGCCAAACAAGTACAAAGTTGAAGAGCATAGAGGACCCAAAATTCCAAGAAGTTGTGCCAAATACGGCTAAGGTAATTTTTGTTTGGGAAAAGAAAATCCTTAGTTTTTCGAAAAATTCATAGTTTTGTAAACAAGAAATTTATAAAAAAAAAGACCATATAATTTATATTCATGTCAACACCGAAGTGCTGACTACTGGGCTGGTGATACCCTCGGGGACGAAGAAGTGGCATTTGAAGACGTGTTAATAAATTACGTATATCAGTTGGTAGATATCCTCGTAAAATGTTATGTGTGACCTGTATAAAATCATATTCATCCTGACGCATAACTTCATCAATGACTGTTTTGTGTCTAAATATATTTTTTTAAACATCAAACTTGAAACAAGTCACCAGGGTCCTGGTTGAGTAAATATGGAACTACGGGGATCTGAAAAAAATTCCTGATCCAATTACTTGAATACCTCTAAAATATTCATCTTTACCCTGATTGTCCTACAGACATATTAAATCTGGTTAAAAAGTTCAGCTGAAAGCATTTAATTTTCATCTAAAATCTAAACATTTGTTTGCTGTATGTTCAATTTATATTTTTGAAATTATTTGTCAGTCAACTTTTGCCAGAATTTATCGTTTCAAAAATGACGATCAGCTATTCCTGACCAGAAATGTACATTAATCACACCTATATTTAAGGAAGCCACTCCTGTTGTTCCAGTGACTGCTACCGTTCCCCTTTTTTAGTACTTGTTCAATTTCACAAACCAAATGGCTATTCCCTGTTCCACTCTGGTCTAAAATCAATCGGTTATGGCCATGTTCAACCACGTCCAATGCTGTAATTTGTTTAATATTCATTGTGGTATGGAACGCCGTGGCTGTCTTCTGGTGTACCTAAATCTAATATGTACAGTGATACTCTTAATCTAGCAGACGATATTTTGTTGCATGTCGGTTTCCAGGAGGAAAACGTCCGTCAAAAATATCTGCGTTCTTTTTTTGTCGAGTCGCAGAAAGCTCGACATGGGGATAGTGATCCGGCGGCGGCGTTAATTAACTTCTTAAAAGCTATATATTTTATGCTTCATACTTTGCATATAGATGCCTTATGTACCGTAGTTTCCATCTGTCACATGTCCATTGTCCTTGACCTCATTTTCATGGTTCAGTGACTACTTAAAAAAAAGATAATTTCTCTCTTATTAGGATAACTATATTTGGTATGTGCGTACCTTGAAAGATTCTCGTGCTCGTCAGACAGTTTTCACTTGACCTCGACCTCATTGAATGGATCAGTGAACAAGGTTTAGTTTTGGTGGTCAAGTCCATATATCAGATACTATATGCAATAGGTGTACTATATTTGGTGTATGGAAGGATTGTATGGTGTACGGGTCCAACTGGCAGATGTCATCTGACCTTGACCTCATTTTTATGGTTCAGTGGTTTTAGTTAAGTGTTTGTGTTTTGGTCTGGGTTTTCTATACTGTATGCAATAGGTCTACTATATTTGGTGTATTGAATGATTGTAAGGTGTACATGTCCAACTGGCAGTGTTATCTGACCTTGACCTCATTTTCATGGTTCAGTGGTCAAAGTTAAGTTTTTGAGTTTAGGTCTTTTTTCTAATACTATATGCAATACTAGTACGTCAACTATATTTGGCGTATGGAAATATTTTATGATCTATGAATTTGACTGTCCCTCTGGTATCTTTCGTCCCTCTTTTATGATGTACATGTCAGTCTCGCAGGTTTTATTTCATCTTGACCTCATTTTCACGATTCATTGCTCAGTGTTAAGTTTTTGTGTTTTGGTCTATTTTTCTTGAACTATAAATAATATGTCAATTATATAAGTTGTATGAAAGGGTCGTTAGCTGTACATGTCTGCCTGGCATGGTTCATTTGACCTTGACCTGATTTTCATGGTTCATTGGTCAATGTTTATTTTTATTTGATAACTCTGTTTCTTAGAAACTATAAGTATGATAAGCAATTGGTCAACGATATTTAGTGTATTGAATGATTGCAAGGTGTACATGTATTTCTCGTTAGATTTATATGACTTTGACCTCATTTCTTGGATCATATTAAGTTTATGTGATAGTTGTAGTGAAGCTTTATATTTAGGACTATCAACATAATATCAATGGTTAGTAAGGAAGGCGAACAGTTCAGCGTGTGCATTCTTGTTTTCGACAATTTCCGTTATTGATTTCCCGACTTTTACTACATCATCATAATGATACAACCACTGAACATAAAGTTCATTGAGCCGAGTATAATACTGATGCTTTTACTGAACATAATGAATAATCCACCGAATATAAAGAAAACGGGACCACTGAAGGTAATACATAATGTACTGCAAATAATATTGAATCTACTGAACATAATGTCGAAAGTACTGAACATAATGAAAATCCACTGAATATAACGTCAGAAGTACCGAACATAATTTAATTATCACGGTATATAACCATGAACTACTGAACATGATAACCAAAGCACCGAATATAATGTAAAAACTACTTAACATAATGTCAAAACTATTGAACATAATATGAAAACTACTGAACATAATAGAAATACTACTGAACATAAAGCACCGAACATATTAAACAATCAACATCAGAAGACCGTCATGGCGTTCTATGCACGTGTACACAACGTTAGACATGTAGAAACAAAGGTGGATTTAAAAAAAAAATGACCAAATCTTCACACATTTATTTTTAGCCAGCTAATTGACCAATCAGAAACCAAGATATCTAATTTGAATATTCACTACGAATCTTATTTTTCCAATCGGTTGTTGGTATACAAAAACAATTACGTTGACCTGCGTGGGAGGCCTGCTACGAATAATTCCGACAACAAAGTTGGTTGTGTCTGACACTATTCTGTAGATAAATCAATTTAAATTTTCGACATTATTTTTTTAGGGGGGTTGGGTTGACAACAAAGAAATTGCAATATAACGGAAGTTCGCCACCGGATGATATTTTTTTTCAATAATGCGATTTAAGTACCTTATGTTATGATGAGGTGTAAAGGAGGTAATGTCTCAGATAAAAGTGTCAGGGAAACTATCACATGGCCGCTGATTGAGTACTGACAGAAAATCAAAAGTAGCAGGAGTATTGACAAAAGAAGCAATAGTGCACGGTTGCTGCAAGAGTATTGACAAAGTTTGCGATATTGCATGGCCGCTGCACGAGTATTGACAAAGAATAAAAAATCACATGGACTCTGTGTGAATATTGACAAAGTATAAAATATCATATGGCCGCTGCAAATGTATTGGCAAAGGATAAACTATCGCACTATACTATATATATTTTAAATGATAAGTGATGGAAATGTACCAATCAAGTATTACTCTTTTTCCTTCAGTGTGCGATTTCGGCTTGGTATTAAAAGAAAAATGTACCGGCAACTGTTGTAAATTTACACGAGACTCGCATAAGAAAACAGCAAATTCATAACCACTCCGTAACATTTCAAAACCAATCAACAATGAAATATCTTATACAACTATTTAGTAAGCCTGCAACAATTTTGATGTTAATGCGATCTGTAGCGATCCTACATTTCTCTTCAATACACCCCGTGGTAGCTGGGAGGGTTGAGAGATTACAAAACATGTTTATACCCGCCGCATTTTTGCGCCTGTCCCAAGTCGGGAGTCTCTACCCTTTTTAGTCTTGTATGTTTTTTTTTTTTATTTTATTTCATTTATATGTTTTGGAGTTTAGTATGACATTGATTTTCACTGAACTTGTACACAATTTTATTTAGGGGCCAGCTGAGGACCATCTCCGGTTGCGGGATGTTCTCACTGTGTTGAAGACCCATTGGTGGCCTTCGGCTGTTGTCTGCTCTTTTGTAGGGTTGTTGTCTCATTGACATATTCCCAATTTCCATTCTCATTTTTATTTAAATTGTTAATTTGTTCTCGTCTTGAACATAAACATGTTTAGCCCCGCCACATATTTGCGCCTGTCCCAAGTCAGGAGCCTCTTGCCTTGTTAGTCTTATATGGTTTTTAATTTTCTTTTATATATTTAGTATGATGTCTATTAAAACTGAACTAGTACATATTAGGTCGGGTCGTTGTCTCTTTGACGCATTCGTCATTTCCATTCTCAATTTTATGAACGAATTGCTACTGGACGTAAATCAAGCAGCAATCAATCCTGTGTAGATACCCTTACTACCCTGTCACTTATTAAATGTTCCTGATGTAATAAAAAAACAGTTTGTTGTCATGTTTACAAACTCGTGTTTTTATACTTCTATAGAAATACTAAAATTGAATTTGGAAATGGGGAAAGTGTCAAAAAGACAACAACCCAACCATAGGGCAGTCCAAGGCCACCAAAGGGTCTTCAACAAAGCAAAAAAAAGCGCACCCGGAGGCTGGCTTCAGCTGGCATTTAACAAAAATGTGCTAATCAATGACGTATTTTGAAATCACTAGCTTACATAAGTCTTAGTAAAAAATAAAGTTAACTCTCAAAAGATGTAAGTTTAATTAAACCAATGCGACTATTTGTTTTCATAAGGACAGCATACGTATACAAAGTTTTTTGGTATTTCAATTTACATGTTCACACTCATTGTTTTAAACACAAACTAAAGTCAAAACTTGTTTTAAAATGCCTACCTTGATTAAAAAACCAAAAATAGAAGTAAATTATATAAATAAACATTACTTAGCCAAACAACGATTATATCCCTCATACATGTAATAATTTTGATGGACAGTCTACTGTTAACTTTGAATAACTGATAACTATAACATTTTGAAGCAAACACATTTTTGAAAATAATGTGACGATGTTACACTAAATCCGAAACAGTGTCATCATTCACAGATTACTTCAATTCTATTTTCATTTAATTTTCATCTAATTTTTATTTTATTTTCATAACAACTGTCTTCATTGGATTGGTATGTCCAAAGACCCAACTCCAAACGAAAATATCGTTTTGATTGGATCCAACATTTCCTCCTGGATAGTATACCCCATTCAGATTTGCCATGGTACAATAGTCATACCAAAAACAGCCATGTCTCATCTCGGTGCACACTCCACCAGAATGACCATCATTGTCTCTATCAGTCGTACTGAACCCGTAACCATTACTGTGATCCATTAAATCACCTTAAAATATTAAAATATTAGTTAAGGCATTTTAGTTGCATACAAATAAATGAATCATTTGAACGTGTTCGTACTATTCAAAACACAAATGGTTTACAACACCAGAAGGAGCTTTTGGAATAACTTTTTTTATAGATAAGAAGATGTGGTATTAGTGCCAATGAGACAAATCTCCATCAAAGTCACATTTTTAAAAGTAAACCATTATAGGTCAAAGTAAGGCCTTCAACACGGAGTCTTGGCTAAAATTGAACAGTAAGCTATACAAGGCCCCTAAATGATTAATGTAAAACCATTTAAACTGGAAAATTAACGGTCTAATCTATATAAAAAAAGAGAAACACTTATGAACCTCATCAACAAACGACAGCCATTGAACAATAGGTTTCTGAATTGAACAGGCGCAAACAAATGCAGCGGGTTTACAATACTTTTCAAGCCGATTTTCGAGTGCTACTGATGAATCTTTTATATTTTCGACTTGTGAGTTTAAATGTCTTTCCGGTATTTCTTGTCCTCTATTTCATATGTAGAAGACAAATAATTACTATGTGGTATGTGTATAGAACTTATGCTACTCCATCAAGTAACATACGTAAAATGAAGCTAAGAAACGATGCAATTTGTGGAAACAATTAACTGTTTTCGATTATTTTCACGTGAAAAGAAACATACAACAGTTGTACTTTTGTACCAATATTGCAACAATAGTAATCTTGACTACTCCCGTAACCTGCTCTATATACTTCACAGAGGTCAAGCATATCCTCTCACAGATTATTTAAACTGTTGAAAGATTACTAATTCCGAAGTCAAAAGTCGGTAATATAAAAAAAGGTTATTTTCAGTCCATGGATGCAACAATATATATAAAAAAAAAGAAGATGTGGTATGATTGCCAATACGACAACTCTCCACAAGAGACCAAATAACACAAATTAACAACTATAGGTCACCGTACGGCCTTCAACAATTAGTAAAGCCCATACCAAACAACATGTTTTTAATCAATTTGAGTCAATTTAAACTCCCTTATGAACATATAGTGAAATGATTCAGATGTGAAAACCCGATATTTATAAAGTGTCATTTTCATTAGCTAGCATTGTGTCGATACCAATAAGTGCACGAGGGTATAACCTGCTTAGAAGTCCGTGTATTTTTACTGACCACCCAAGGGTGACTGGGGAATAGAAGTATGGTCACCATTGGTCTTCCTCCGACCGGCAGTAAAACCCTTGCTAAAGTGGGGTGTCAGTTTGGCTGTGCGGGATGTACAAATTTGCAGCCACGTCCAGTCAGAATGGGGACGTTAAATCCAATGCCTCGTGTAAAGAGAGTGTCACGTTCTTTGCACATTAAGAACCCTTGCAACAACTCTTTGAGGGGTCCGTAGGTGACCTGATGCACGGCTAAATTTCTGTCTCTATCCAATATATCCTCCGACCTTAATCCCTGACGCCCCTATTACAGAACCTACCTATTGAATTTATTGTTAATTTGTTCTCGTCCTGAATATGCATGACATATTTGCCACTGGACGTTAAGCAACCAACAATCAATCAATCAATATTTTTACTGACAATATGTATCAAATACTTTTCTACAATTCCCTGTTGATAAATTGATAAATTAATAAGAAACTAAGGTCTCAACTCGATCAGGTAAAGTTGACTTTTTATATAGATTAGACCGTTGGTTTTCCCGTTTGAATGGTTTTACACGAGCTATTTTTTTTTTTCGGAGCCCTAAATAGCTTGCTGTACGATGTGAACCAAAGCTGTGTATTGAAGACGGTACTTTGACATACAATGGTTTACTTTTACAAATTATGACTTGGATGGAGAGTTGTTTCATTGGCACACACATCACGTAAACTCGTCATAGATACCAGGATTAAATTTTGTATTTACGCCAGACGCGCGTTTCGTCTGCAAAAGACTCATCAGTGACGCTCAAATCCAAAAAAATTAAAACGGCCAAATGAAGTATGAAGTTGAAGAGCATTGATGACCAAAATTCCTAAAAGTTTTGCCAAAAACAGCTAAGGTCATTTATTCCTGAGGTAGAAAAGCCTTAGTATTTCAAAATTTCAAAAGTTTTGTAAACAGTTAATTTATAAATATGACCATATCAATGATAATTTATGTCAGCACAGAAGTGCTGATTGCTGGGCTGGTGATACCCTCGGGGAATTAAAACCCCATCAGCAGTGGTAACGACCCAGTGGTTGTAAATAAACTCATCATAGACACCAGGATTAAATTTTGTATTTATGCCAGACGCGCGTTTCGTCTGCAAAAGACTCATCAGTGACACTCGAATAAAAAAAAAACTTGTATCTATTTAGATGAATTTCGCTATTCGTTTTATGCCCTGTTTTGCCACTTAACTCGATTCTTTTGTTTATACATATTAAAAAAACTTGGCTTTTCAAACGTGAAGGGAGCATCGGTTGCTGAGTGGTCTAAGAAGTCCCAACTACTGTATCAGTAGCATGTTTCCACTGATGTTGTTAGTTCGAATCCCGCACGGGGCAGGTTCGTTCACCTTCAGTTTTCCTTCAGAAAGTCGTTAATTTTCTCCAGGCACTCCGGCTTCCTTCACAAATAAAAACTGACCCCTACAAAATAGCCAACTAGTAGTGCTGACAGTAGTGTTAAACACAAATCAATCAATCAAAGTTATCGGTATGATCGTTCCTGATCCCTTCAAGGTTTATCTAAAATATCGCCTCAGACGTACTAAATTATAAGTGATATTTTTTTATTTTAGACTGGTACCATGTCCTTTATCTGTTTGACTCAGATACCCGTATGTTACAAGGGAGATAACTGTCTTTGTTTCATTTTACCCGTACCTGCAGTTCCGCTGTATCCTCCTATATTCAGGAGATAGTTGCTACTTTCATCCCCAACTTGGAAAGTTGTGTACTCGGCGTAACGTGTCTCGCCTGAAAAATTCTCAAGGTCAATTCTAAGAGTGTATGGTCTCCTTGATACAATCGTATGGATATTGTCATTACCTTCAGAAAAACAAAAATACCGTGAAATTAGACATGTACGGATATAGTTAACCAGATTTAATGTTTAAAATAATCAGGAAGAATAGTATTGTATTTAAATTATGCGAATTTCTTTACTATTTTTCAATAAAGAAAAAATGGAATTTTTGGTTCTCGATAAAACGTTAAGTTGTTTTTTTAATGTTTCTGCCCGCGCCGTCGCGGAGGTGGCATTAAATTTAAGTTTTACCGTTGTCCGTCTGTTCTTACATGCGTCCTAAAAATAGTCTCCGTTCTCGAACTTTCGTTTGCCTCAACCAAATGTTATGAAACTTATACACAATGCTTATTACCACAAAACATAGATCAAGTTTGAATTTTGGTGTTGTCACTTCAACCGTTCTAGAGTTATGTCCCTTTACTAATGAAAATTTTGTCAATTCTTCGTTTCCGTTCTCTACCTTAAGTTTGTTCCAACTAAATGTTATAAAACTTACACACAATGCTTATTATCACAAAACACAGATCAAGTTTGAATTATGGTAGCGTCAATTTTACTGTTCTAGAGCTATGCCCCTGAATAAATGGATAAATTGCTTAACTATTTGTTTCTGTTCTCTAACTTAAGTTTGCTGCAATTAAATGTTATGAAACTCATAAACAATGCTTATTACCACAAACCCCCAAGGGTGACTGGGGAATAGAAGTATGGTCACCATTGGTCTTCCTCCGACCGGCAGTAAAACCCTTGCTAAAGTGGGGCGTCCGTTTGGCTGTGCGGGATGTACAAATTTGCAGCCACGTCCGGTCAGAATGCGGACGTTAAATCCGATGCCTCGTGTGAAGAGAGTGCCACGCTCTTTGCACGTTAGGAACCCTTGCAACAACTCTTTGAGGGGTCCGTAGGTGACCTGTTGCAAGGCTAAATTTCTGTCCCTATCCAATATACCCTCGTTTCCCGTGGCAGTCTAAATTTCTCCGACCTTAATCCCGGACGCCCCTATTACAGAACCTACCTATTGTATTTATTGTTAATTTGTTCTCGTCCTGAATATGCATGAAATATTTACCACTGGACGTTAAGCAACCAACAAACAATCAATCAATCTTATCACCACAAAACTTAGAAATTTGGGTAGTGTCAATTTAATTAAGTTCTTGAGTTATGTCCCTTTATAACGTTATATTTATGTGCAAGCGGGGCATCATCTGTGCCCCATGGACACATTCCCCATTTATCTTAGGTAATAAAACAATGGATGTTAAAATATCTTTGACTTGTTTTTATTCTAATAATAGAACGCACTATCTAAACAAAACATGAAATAACATTTTTTTGTCATTAAATCAAATTGTTTCTAATTTATTGACATCGAAAATCTTATTAAAGCTGCCATTTTTCATGAACACCATGATCTTGTTCATTCTTTCAGTTGAAACATAGACTTAATAAAAAAAAATGTTATATTTTCATTTATTTTCCGAAAGTCAGGAAATGTTTATCATTCTGTTTTTGTATGTCTGTTTCATTGTTGTTTGTTTTTGTTTTGTTTTTTGTATGGTTATTTTTTGTGTTTTTTTTTTTAGACTGCGTCTGGTTAGAACAGTCACGTGAAATCTGATGCAGAGAGAGTGCCACGCTCTCTGTACGTTACGACACACTTGCAACATTTCTTTTGGAGGTTCATGGGATATATTTTGCAAGGCAGCAGTGTCAGTTAAATTCATTCCTGTCGATCAAAGTCAACGATTAAGAAAAACGCATAGCTTATGTAGTTAGTTTTTGGCAAGTGAGTGCACCGGATAGCTTTGTATATGTTCATGTTCAGATGATAAAAATAATTTATTTTTATGAGGATTGTTTTTTTTTTTTATTATTCCTACTCAAATTAAAAAAAAATATCTGTATGATACGTGTAAATGTTTATAAGTTACTAATGCCATGTGTTTACTATTGAAAAAGTGTTTTCAATGTACTTAACTTGAATTCGATGATTTTCTTTGGAGTTTATGGTTTTACTACATTTTTGCTGAATGAATATAACATGTATACAGTGACAAAAAACCACTTCAATAGCTAAACAAACGAAACGTAATTACACACAAAGAAGCACAAACATAAATCGAAGTAAAACTAATATGTTAAACCTTAAAAATTATTATCATAACAAAGAAGTCGCAAAACAAGTTATAACCTTTGTGTCTAGCATTTTGAAATTAAACAAAAAAAAATCAAACATAAGAAATATAATCAGACAAAAGAAATTTAACATTAGATGTTAGGGATTAAGAATCTATTCCTTGATTATTGTCTACCAAGTGTCCAGCGGCAAATATTTCATTCTTCAATGTAACATGTTGATAAGATACACAATGCCAGAATCAACAGACAGACACCAATAAATATTGAAAAATGGACAAATAGCTTTCCGATATGTATAGCAAATTAAATATCCGGAAATCCGAGGTACGAATGCATACAATATAATTATGTTATTATCGCTATTTTGTGAAATTTTCCTTTGATCTTACTGACTAATTATTTCATTTCTCAGCAAAGTAGATTGATATAAAAAATTATCGCTAGAAACTAAGGGCTCTCGTGCCGTTGTCAATTAAATTAACAGCGTCGTCATGGGTAAAATAGCGATAAACAGATTATCATTGGTCATCTCAACTCGATCGCTTTTCTCACTTTCGTCGTACCGGCGAGAAAATCAATCTTGTTGAGATTACCAACGATAACGATTATCTATAAATATTGCAAAAGGAGTTCAGCAAATTCAACCTAAAAAAATGCGGAAGACAAATATACCAAAGAGACACAAAAAACTAATTAGTCAAAAAGAAACTGAAAACGCTACGGGAAAATCAAGGTTTTAGATAAAACATTTTTGAGTGCCACATGTCGAGCAGGATCTGCTTACCCTTCCGGAGCACCTGAGATCACCCCCAGTTTTTGGTGGGGTTCGTGTTGCTTAGTCTTTACTTTTCTATGTGGTATCTTTCGTCCCTCTTTTACATTGAAAGGATTGAACAAAAACGAATTGGGTATCCCCTTGTACATATAATATAAAGATAAAACGGAAATTTTAGTGACAATGACATATAATTTAAAAGAAAATTCGCAGTACACGTTTTTGATAAAAAGTCAGTTTAAAGTCAAATTATGCCATTGCGATAGCAGGAGGTTGCGAGTTAGATCAATAAAAACTTTTAAGATGAGCCCTATGTGCTGCTTCTCCCCCAAAGTTTCCGGAATTTAGAAGCAAAACCAAAGACAAGTCGGCTCGGAATAAGAATAATGTATCCGAATACGTTGACATTTCTTTCTACAGACTGTTTGATTGTGACCTTATACGTCATAAATCTGGCTCAGTGTGTAGTCCAAAGAGTTCATAGTCATACCACAAAACTGAATTTTTTTTAGTACTACAAGGATGTTCTACACCAGGAATGTATTACCTTAATTGTATTTAGAAAAACATTTCGGAATTATGGCTCACACCGAACAGCAAGCTATAAAGCACCCCAAATGACTAGTGTAAAACCATTCAAACAGGAAACCAACGGTCTAATATATATAAAAAACGAAAAAAGAGAAACAATTATGAGTAGATATAAGAAGATGTGGCATGAGTACGAATGAGAAAACTCTCCGTCCAAGTATTTTTTGTAAACGTAAAGCATTAGGTCAAAGTACGCCCTTCAACACGGAGCCTTGGCCCACACCGAACAGCCCAAAAATGTCTAGTGTAAAACTATTCAAACAGGACGTAGGATAGGTGCAAACAAATGATGAGTTTATTACCTAACCAGTATTCGCCAGCAACATCACCAAATCCATTTTTGTAATCGGCCCAGTCTCTGTAAAAATCTATTGCTCCATCAAGACGTCGTTGAATAACCTGAAATTGTAAATAGTAATAGCAACAATGAGGCATAAACTGAAAAATACTCGCCAAGCATGTGCTTAAACAATATAAAATTCATGGAAAACATCTTTGTAGAAACTATTTTTATCGCCGTTAATCATGAAACTATTTTTTTTTAAACAGCATTTTTAATCAATACAGGACATCGAACAATCTGATTAAAATACCGATCTTGTGTTCAAGCTTTCTGACAACACTTTTTCTTTCTGTTCTGGTAATTATAACATCTACCAATGAAATTTCAGCTTTCAAAGTTAAAAAGTTGTGTATTAATCTAGTCCGATATTCCTCTGACGTCCACCGGCTGTTTTGCCAGACAAGCTGGGGCCGTTGGATGTCATAGTGATCTCGGACAAGTTTTAATCCTACGAAATCAGAGGATCCCGAAAGGTCTTGAACTGGGCGTTTTCAGATCTCTGTCAGCAATGTTTGGATAAAGGATCGGTATTTTGATTAGATTGGACATTGAAAAGACATAAACCATTTTACTGCTAATTTCATGCCCATGGAAATGATTCAAACTCTCAACGTTGATTTGATATATACTTGCACGTCGTACTGAACAGAAATTTCTATAGAAAACAATACACAATGTCGGAAATCGTTATAAGGTATCATCATTGCGTTTGCATTCCTTACTGTACACCATCTAATAATGTTCAGTGGAGAATCACGGTGGGTAAGGTTGTCCTGCGAGAGAACGTTCTGTGGTGATTCGGTCCGGACTTGTGCTGGTGATCATTAAAAATATGTAAACAAAGACGAAAATGACGAATTTTGACGTTTTCTCGCATAAAAAATGGAAGGAAACAGTTGAGATGTTTTAATTTCGTTTCTTATGGGTTCATAGGCAAACAATTACAAATGTGACCCTCTAAACTGTTTCAGTAAGCGTAACACAAAAGTGCTCATTTTTAGAAAATCTAGAACTGAAAAAATAAAACAAAAATGCTCCTGGAGTCCGCTTTCTATACCCAAATCCACACGACAAAATTATTTTGTGAAAAACCTGTGCAGTTTATTAAAATTGTGCATTTTCTCAGTTTAGACATGTCCTGATTCTGTGCTGGTGGGTCCTGATACGGTGCTGGTGATTTTGGGTAAACAGTTGGTTATATTTGAAACAAACGTTACAGAATCAATAAAATTGGGCAGATAATTGTATTCAATCGGATTTGTGACTCCTATTTTTACTTTTGTGCATCCATTTGGCTGTTTAATAAGCATTTTCAAATAATCGTAACTTATATTATATAAAAGGGCAACATCTTCCGTCCAATATCAGATGAAAATATATCTAATTAGAATAGTTTTATTTAAGATATTAAATGCCCTTTAAATTGATGATTCTCTACATAATAAGCTAACTAAAACAGTTTTAAAGTGTGTTTAAGGTTATTAAGCGACATGTATATTATAACGACAATAAACGTTTGACTGGTTTATTTCAATTAAATATACGAGGTTAGATGATCTTACTACTGGTGCCTCTAATTTCTTCCTTAATATATACACTGTCTCCAATACATTTCGACTGGATTAAAAAAAAAACGACCTATACTTGCTTTTCATACATGACTGGTAAAAACTTACTAGAATGGAACAAGATGTGAACAATTGCAAGTCAAAGTATGACCTTCAACAACGAGCAAAAACCATAACGAATACTAGCTATTAAAATCACGGTGAACGATTAAAAAATGAAGACCTTCGGCCTGATCTAAAATACAACTTTGAACAAAAAACAAACATGACAGATACCAAGCATGGACAACCACTTGTTTTGGGCACGCGTGACAGGGCTTAACATGTTTGTTTGCGCTCCACACCCCACCCAACCCCTCCTCCTTTCCTCCTTCATTGGTACAGTGGTGTAACAACACAACACTTTTCACACCAAATAATAACATAAAGACACAAATTATTGAACCACGAGTACTCGCAGCTACTGAAAGCTAGTTCAACAAATAGATAAACCATGTTCTCTTAGATTAAAATCTCAATCGGTACACATCAAACAAATTTCGCAAAACTTAAGTTTACATTTAAATTTTTGTTTTAGCAAAACTTTAAAACTGTGCAGTGAATCTTGTGCTCACAACAGTTATTGTCATAAATATGTATACATCAGACATTATAAAGGCATGTGGAAGATACTAAGTAGTATTTTACAGTTCAATTTATTGATCATAAAGGGATGGAGATTGCATGGAGGTTAACATAGGATAAGAAGAAATTGATAGTATTTTTTGCGAAAGATTTTAAACCTTCTTTGCATTAAATTCTGAAAGTTGTCTTGTTGCCGTAAATGGTAAAATCCTCAACAAAATCTCAATAATTTGTTGGAATGAATAAAGGTTTTAAATCAAATTTTCATGGACTTTGATCCACTTTTTAGCTCCCACCCTGACGAGCCATGTGAGCTGTCGGTATCCTGTTGCACCTACCGCCCGTAAACTTTCACATTTCCATCTTTTTACCCAATTCATACGTGACAGGATTATTATCCTAGTAACCGGTGTTACCAATGTATCGAACATTTTAAGTTAAAAAATTCCACAATACTATATTCATTTTGTGTGTCGATTTGTTTAGACAAAACAAAACTGCAAAAACTTCGAATACAAGAGAGTATTTTTTTTTAAATGTTATTATTATCTGTCGATTTCTAGATCTATGCATAATATTTATTTCAGATGACATGGATTTCACAACCTGGTGACCCTGATTCCCTTCATATATTAATATTTATCGTCCTTCCCTACCCCTATATCACCCTGCTCAGTCGCTCCGTAATTCTTGTATCACGGCTTTGAGACGAGAGCAGGCATTATCAGCGACGTCACAATGTGAGAGGAGACGTTATCAAGCTTGCTTTCGTCAAGCGTAAAACTGTCTTAAGGAGGGGGAAAAGTCCAGTTATAGAACGATAAACAGATAATCGGGTTTTCTTCGTATAGATATCGTTAAATATCTGCCGCTCGACACAATGTGAAGCCTTTTCTCTCGTTCGCTGCGCTCACTCGCCAAAAAGGTTCACATTGTGGCTCTCGGTTGATATTTTACGATATCAATGTGTAGAAAACCCGATAATCTATCATACATGTACACATATATAAATAAACTAAAGGCTGCAACTGGTATTTTTGCATTTCAAATGATTCATTGCAACAAGAATATTTGAATTGAATGGAAACTGTGTGGGTCAAAATCTTGTATTGCTGATAAATGTTGCTGGACCAAGTTTCGGCATCTGATCTGAATTTTCCGAAAAGTGCAAGGTAGATAGACATTGGCCGGTTGAATATTTTTACTCGGTAAGTTTTGCTCTAACCATGCTAACTGCTTGAACTTTTGCGATATAAACTAAAAACTCGAATATATTTTAACAAACAGTGGTCATGTTTAATTTGTTGATGAATATTGTTTTTCCTAGATTCACTCAGGAAATATCATTAAGTAACATTTGGTCAAGCAATCTCAGAGAAAGTTTTTTTTTTAATTACGGACGCCAAGGCAATAGCTCACACGACCCATTGATACAGGTTAGCTTAGAGCGAAACGGGTTGATAACCAGTTGAAATAAACCAAGTTTTGTAAAGTTTGTATATTTGGATTGTTTAAAACTGTTTTTATGGCTTTTAAAAGATAAATGTAGGTGTGTAATTTAAGATTTTTTGCATCTTATATACTTGTTTATACTCAATTGGTAGTATGAAGCTACGAGATATTGTAATTTTTGCACATTTAACAAAACAGCCGATTTCGGTAGGTGCAAATATTCTGGGTTTTTAAGATGCAACAAATTCAACTGAAAAAAAAACATGCACCAGAAGATAAAATATTGATCTTAAAAAGCATTCATTTGCATCTCTGCCCCGGCAACAGTATTTTTTTTTTGGGGGGGGGGGGGGGGGGGTCTAAAAATGCCGGGGCAATTATCTTATCGTAAAGAGACAGTCAAGTACACATTTTACGTTCAAGGCGTGTTTGAGTTGATTGTTTTTTCCTGAAAACGTATAAAATAAATATAAAATGTTTGATATATCTGGCTTTAGATTAGATTTTTTCTTTATATTAAGGCTACATGTTAATATAATAATACTGAGAATTCACAGTACTTATCAAAAAATGAAATAAATGGATTAAGTGAAATACCTATGTAACGAGTCATTACTATTTGTTTGAAACACAAAAATTAAAAGCTTCGTGTTATTACAGATATTTAAATAAAAGTGTATTTCTTAGTCTGGTATTTTTTTTTTCGTTCAATCATTTTTCACTCATTTTCAATTAAAGTTTAGGCATATTTTATTTTTATTCAGGAAATATATTTAAAGATAGAAAATTAGGACACATCGTTCACTTACTCCCCCTTAATTCTTTATCAAAAATCCTTGACAACAGACTTTACTTTTGGATCTTTAAATGCATAACTTAAAAAAATCTTATTTTTGTGTGTGTTATCTAGGTTATCTAGTCTTCATTTTCTGACAAATTCTAGTCTGCCCTTCCATGAAATATTTAAATATTTTTTTTAATGTTTTATTGAACTTTCGAAAATACCTCCTGACAACCGACCAGACAATAATTTTATGTTGACTAGAGGCTTAAAGGTACAGTAAATGATGCTTAATAGCTAATAGATACATTTTTCTTTTAAAGTACAACTTTTAAATCTTACGGGAACCCCCCTTCCCCTCTTGGAAAATGTTTTTATGGTAAAATTATCAACTGCAGTAATAAAATCATTCTTGATCATCTGCATTAAATTATTTTTTATCAACAATTTTAGAATTCCAAAACTATTCCAAGCTTTATAACTTTCACCGTGACCTCCCTCTTCCTTATTCCAAAAAAAAACCCGCAATATTATTGTCATCCTTTTAGTAAACACTTAACTGTTACAAAGAATTCTGATTTTAGCTGCTGAGGACACATGATTCTTACGCGCAGAAACAAAGCTGAGATTCATTTGGTTGAATAAAAAGAAAAGTATCCACAGTATCGTACAAATTTGTCAGAGAAACAATATCCAGGATGCTTAGGCTACACTGAATGTATTATCTAAACTCATCTAAGAAATGTTCAGACTCACCTGATAGTTTGCCGTGATCAACTTAGGTTGTGCTTGATTTTCATATGATGAAGACATAATATTTCAATCAGTTTAATTGAGGTATGGAGCTGACATGGGAGTAACTGTTTGTAGTCCCTTGTTAATTTATGTATCATTGTCGTTTTGCTCAGTTTCTAAAGTTACCTATTCTGATACGGACTCGGACTTCTTTTAAACTGAGTATTACTGTGCGTATTGCTGTGTGTTTGTTTATTCTACATTGGCTAGAGGTATAGGGGAGGGTTGAGATCTCACAAAGCATGTTTAACCCCGCCGCATTTTTGCGCCTGTCCCAAGTCAGCAGCCTCTTGCTTTTGTTAGTCTTGTATGTTTTTTTAATTTTAGTTCATTTATATGCTATGGAGTTTAGTGTGACGTCCATTTTCATTGAAGTGGTACACATTTTATTTAGGGACCAGCTGAAGCCCGCCTCCGGGTGCGGGATTTTCTCGCTGTGTTGAAGACCTATTGGTGTCCGTCGGCTGTTTTCTGCTCTTTGGTCGGGTTGTTGTTTCTGACACATTCCCCATTTCCATTCTCAATTTTATTAGAAAAAAAAGTCCTTTATTCTATAATTATGCTCCATTTTTATGCAAAACCTTTTACATTTTGATTTTTCGGGTCATTGTTGAAGGTCGTACGGTGACATATAGTTGTTAAAACCTAGCTCATTTGGTTTCTGATGGAAATTTGTCCATTGGCAAACATACCAGATAATCTTTTTTATATAGGTATTGGATAATTTACACCGTATTTTGATGGTCATGCATAAGGATCGTAATCCCGCAAATCGTATGCATATTTTCTTATCTCAAAAGGGGGCAAGAGGGTTTCAATTAACAGGTCAATATTTTTTTTATTTTGCTCAAATCAGATTACAGTAAATTTAAAATATTGATAACCGATAACAGCATTTTAAATCATCTTAAATGAGAAAACAGTGAATTCAAAAATCAAAAAACAGTAAACAGGGGTATTTTTTTTTCTTTCATAATAACAGTTCACAACAATGTCAATTTTAAGAAAACAGATAACAGCTAATTAGTCAATAACAGTTAACAGCACATATATCTTCAAAATAACAGTTAACAAATTTAAAGTTTAAAAATGCCAAAACACATCAACAGAAAGTTCTTGCACCCCCTCTCAAAAATCAAATAAAAAAAACAGACTCAACTTGGCTCATATATCTACCAAATATATGCTAGGTATATTTTCTATCAATTATACAAATTTTCTGCATCAATGATCTTGAATATTTGCCACTTTTAACTAAAATATAAAGGCACAGAACCAGGACATAGGTGCACAGAACCAGGACCGTTTTTCTAATCACCAGCACATCGTCAGGACTATTTCGTTTGGCGAATTTGCACAACTTTTTCAATAAAAAATCGTTGTAACATTCCTCGCATGGCACTTATGAAGTATCAGAGAAAAATTAAGCAACAGAACGGTTGTTTTATTGCCGTTCTGGTACAATGTAAACAAACCCACCAGCACAGAATCAGGACCCACCAGCACCAGTCAGGACCGAATCACCAGCACAGAACGTTCTCTCGCAGGACAACCTTACCAACCGTGAGAATAGTTCGTGAATGTTCAGGACGAGGTTATATCATGATCATTGATACGTGTTAAATAGTTATTACTATAAATTACCACGTGCAGAGCTTACTCAAGGGTCTGGTTGGGTAGTCCGTTATTTCTTTATTTTTTACATATTTGGTATGTTTTCCTTATTTTAAAAAATAACTATTGTTCTATAAAACCCGCATAAAAAGTACTTTATTAATAAATTTATCTGTTATTATATAATTTCTTTATTCTGTACATTATTCATATCTGTAATCAGTATTATATTATCGTATTATTTTATTTTCCGCAGTTATTCTTTATATGCCTTTGCATCCCATTATTCTGTATCTTTTATTTTGGTTGGGTTTTTTTCTCTATTCAATTTATTTTGCCATTATTCTCTATTGTGTAAATTTCATCCAGCTCCTCATAAATGCGACTTAAAAAAAGTATCCTCTATTTTTATTGTCTTCTAAATATACCTTTCCCAATCTTATTTTACTTCAGCTGAATGTTACAAATATCACATTTATTATAAATATCTCAACACAAACTTTTCAATAATTTATATTCATTAAAATAACTTTATCCTTCTTTTTTTTTAAATAACATCGTTAGTATCAATAGTATATCAATTATCATAAAATAAAATTGAGAATGGAAATGGGGAATGTGTCAAAGAGACAACAACCCGACCATAGAGCAGACAACAGCCGAAAGCCACCAATTGGTCTTCAATGCAGCGAGAAACTCCCGCACCCGGAGGCGTCCTTCAGCTGGCCCCTAAACAAATATGTATACTAGTTCAGTGATAATGGACGTCATACTAAACTCCAAATTATACACAGGAAACTAAAATTAAAAATGATACAAGACTAACAAAGGCCAGAGGCTCCTGACTTGAGACAGGCGCAACAATGCGGCGGGGTTAAACATGTTTTTTGAGATCTCAACCCTCCCCCTATACCTCTAGCCAATGTAGAAAAAACAAACGCACAACAGTACGCACAGTAAAACTCAGTATAAGAGGAGTCCGAGTTCGATGTCATTATATAGATATAAGAAGATGTTTTATCTTACCTCCTATACATTTCTAGTAATATGATTGGTCAAAAGCGTCCGCGTGGAGACCGTGTATATTACATATAAGTTAGTAGGGAGGCGGAGCTTATTTCCATACACGGTTAGTAGTGGAGTTACGACTTTGGCACTATTTTATTATTTAAATGTATTGAAAGTTCTGTTTAATATTGTTATATCAAGGTTGTTGATATTAAATTGTTATTGGTGACATTAGTTTTTTTTTGTGCAGACCAATTGAAGTAGGTTCTTAAAATTGAACACTTAAAAACATTAATATACAAATAAGGAGATGTGGTATGATTGCAAATGAGACAACTCTAGTCTAAATTCAACAAATAAAGATAGCCGGTAAGATAAATTCGTTACATAGTGTGCTAGTGACCTAATACGATATATGCTCTCACCCCATATGGAATTTACTGACCCTGTATATATCGTATTAGGTTCGCTCTCATCCCATATGGAATTTACTGACCCTGTATATATCGTATTAGGTCACTTACACACTATGTAACTAATAGTATGAGTGTCTACAATGTTTGAGACAACTCTTCATCCAAGTTAAAATTTGTAAAAGTAAATCATTATAGGTCAAAGTACAGCCTTCAACACGAAGCCTTGGCTCACACCGAACATCAAGCTATAAAGGGCCCCAAATATAACTTGTGCAAAACCATTCAAACGGAAAAACCAACCGTATAGTCTATATAAAAAACGAGTAACGAGTAACACTTATGAACCACATCAACAAACGACAACCACTGTTCATCATTTTTGACTTAGAACAGGTGCACACAAATGCAGCGGGTTTAAACGTTTTAATAGGTACACACCTTACCCTTTACCTGAAACAATAGTTTAGCATCACAACATAGAAAGACACACTATAAAATATCAATTTAAATGCATCTTAACATAAATGAGCATGCATGTAATTTTATTGACAAAATGAAAATTGCCACCTAATATATATTTGAACACGATCACAACATAGAAAGACACTATAAAATATCAATTGAAATGCATCTTAACATACATGAGCATGCATGTTATTTTATTGACAAAATGAAAATTGCCACCTTATATATATTTGAACACGATCCAATGACAACATTTGAGATCATTTAAAATTTGACAATATAGGGAAAGCCAGATGCCATATTTCCAATATATAGTTAATAAATTTGATACCTTTATAAACAACTTCAATGAGTTAATTAATAATATCATAATGTGACGTCCTTATTTCGCTTTGTAAACAAAGCCGTGTTCTAAGAAATACAAAACATATTTGACACATACGCACAAATACTGTTTACATTCTCATTATTTTCCTAATTATCCCAATTAAATATATTTTTTAATTTTAATTGTAAAAAATGTCATGAAAAATTATTTACAAGAAATAGTCGTACGTAAATATTGGGTATTGACAAGTAACCTAGTTTTTGTGGTTCAAGAGATAATGACTTCGAAAAACAATTTTTTATTTGAATTAAAGAAACTTCTTTTGTTTACAAAATGCCGTGGTACTTGTATGCAGCTTGCGTGACATGTTTTCGGAATTGCTCAGCCGTGGTTTTTAATTAGCTTTTATTAAAACCCAAAACAGGGATAATATATAAGACTTTGAAAATTCATTTATATATTTGGTACATTCTATAAAACTTAAGGTATGTGAATAAAGGAGATATGGTATCAAGGTCAATCTGACAGCAACTCAACAATACGACCTAACTAAACTGTCATAAACAAACAACAAGAACACACATCATATTGACATGATTTATGTCTTCATAAAACAGCATGTGAATGACGCAATATGTTAAGTCCTGGTATTCATTACCTCTATTGAGGGTATGTTTCGAACATACTATTTATAGATCACAAGATCTTATAGATCCTTGAAGAAGGCTTTAAATATTCAGACTACAGTTTTTTTCTGTTTCACAGTAGACATTAAGAAAACTATTGCCTATAAATGGGTTCGTGTTAAATCACAATCATTCACAGTTTGATCTTATCGTAAAACCCTCTGCTTCACAATAAACATTGATCACACCACTGTAAGGAGGTTTGATGATGTAAACCCACAACCATTGACTGTGTGAACTTACCGTCCAACCATCTTCTTCACAGTAAACATTGATCACACCACTGCCGGGAGGATTGATGGTGTTAACTCACACCCATTGACAGTGTGAACTTACCGTCTTACCCTCTACGTCACAGTTAACATTGATCACACCACTGCCAGGAGGATTGATGGCGTTAACTCACACCCATTGACAGTGTGAACTTACCGTCTTACCCTCTACGTCACAGTAAACATTGATCACACCACTACCAGGAGTATTGATGGTGTTAACTCACAATCACTGATACTGTGAACTAATCGTCCAATCCTCTGCTTCACAGTAAAAATTGATCACACCACTGCCAGGAGGATTCATGGTGTTAACTCATAACCATTGACAGTGTGAACTTACCGTCTTACCCTCTACGTCACAGTAAACATTGAGCACACCACTGCCAGGAGGATTGATGGTGTTAACTCACAACCATTTACTGTGTGAACTAACCATCCGATCATATGCTTCATAGTAAACATTGACCACACCACTGCCAGGAAGATTGATGGTGTAAACTCACAACCATTGACAGTGTTAACTTACCGTCCGATCCTCTACTTCACAGTAAACATTGATCGCACCACTGCCAGGAGGATTGATGGGGTAAACTAACCACCATGGACAGTGTGAACTTACCGTACAAACATTTGCTTCACAGTAAACATTGAACACACGACTACCAGGAGGATTGATGGAGTAAAGTCACCACCTGCTGCTTCACAGTAAACATTGAACACACGACTGCCAGTAGGATTGATGGTGTAAACTCATAACCATTGCCAGTGTGAACTTACCGTCCAACCAGCTGCTTCACAGTAAACATTGACCACACCCCTGGCAGGGGGGTTGATGGTGTAAACTCCTTCAGCAGTCCCACTTGGTAATTCGTTGCAATCATTCCTCGTTGAGCACATTATCGGGGGTTGTCCTAAATAAGTGGAAAATTAGATATATTCAATTCAATGAACGTGCATAGTCGACAAATAATGAATTTATTTATGTTTTCAGTTTCACAGCAAGTACAAATGAGTTTTTTCGTTGTCTGATTTTTTGTATTCTGGTATTATAATCGTTGTGTTCCTCTTTTCAACATTATGACGTTAAATTCTTAACAGTTTTATAATCAAGTTGACCCTTGAATAATTTGCGTTACATTTATGTTTCATTATAATACGTTATTTTCATTGGCTAACAGCAATCTCACTTCATTCTAAAATTAACCTTCATTTCAAAATGAAATGGCCCCATATGGTGACTGAGGAAACGAAATATGGTCACTTGGTCTTCTTCCGACCGGCAGTAAAACGCTTGCCAAAGTGGGGTGTCCGTTTGGCTGTGCAGGATGTATCAAGTTTGCAGCCACGACCGGTCAGAATGGGGACGTTAAATCCGATGCCTCGTGTAAAGAAAGTGCCACGCTCTTTGCACGTAAAGAACCCTTGCAACAACTCTTTGAGGGGTCCGTAGGTGGCCTGTTGCAAGGCAAAATTTCTGTCTCTATCCAATATACCCTCATTTTCTAGTGGCAGTCCAAATTTTCCCGACCATCATCCCAGGTGGCCTCTAATACAAGACCTATCTATTGTATTAATTGTTAACTTGTTTTCGTCCTGAACATTCATGAAATATTTGCCACAATCAATCAATCAATCAAAATGAAATGTAAAATTCATGAAGACAAGAGCTTCCATAATAAAGTGCATAGGTAAATAAAGAAAAAATGATAGAAATCGTGTTTTCATGATCCTATTTAAAAATATTTAATAATAAATATTGAATGCGTCTTTCAGTAATTTTATATGGCTGGTCAAGCATTGACCGTGCGCATATTTTAAGATTGAATCGCTTCCTTTACACAAAATGTACTTCGGTCAACGCTTTTACACCCAAATGAATTTTCAAAAAGAAGCATTTAATTCTTAAATGAACTGTTACGTAAATAACATAACAGCTTCAGTGTTCACAAGTGGTGAAAAATACCAGGAGATGATGTTTTTATATTTCTTGACTGTCGCATAGGTTCGTGTGTATGGTGAAATAGCCGATTGCATGTAATATAAAAATTCTTTTCCAGCATTCCGTAATCCTGGCAAAACGTTTACTAGTTAATGGCTTACTGCACAGGAGTCAGGAATTCTATCAATCAAACTTTGTAAATAACAAAGTCGACGAAAAGCTCTACTGAAAGTCGACTTTATCATTTAAAATCTACGAGAAAATCTACTAATAGTCGACTTTAAGTTCTATTGATAGTCGGTTATCATTTAAAGTCTACGAGAATTCGAAGCTCTACTGATAGTCTACTTTATTATTTAAAGTTTACGAGAAGCTCTACTGATATTTCACTTTGTCATTTAAAGTCTATGATAAGCTCTACTGATGGTCGACTTTTTTATTTACAGACTTTTATTGATGAAATGTCCGATTCCGGTGCTAACTGGAACATAATGGCTATTTATGTATAAGATATATGAAATGTATGTCCTTTTTTTGTTGTTCCTGAATGCACATATTCGTCTTCCTTTTAATATTTTGTTCTATAAGTACTTTCAGTTGTTCTTTTTGTATATAGTATGTGTGTACAATAGACCAATATCGAGTTTGTCCTTCACCGAAACAAAACTCGTCAATTACGGGCGCCTTTATGACATCATTTACCAGATAGAGGGGATCGACTGTATCCCTGCACTATTAACGTTCATCGAGCGTCTAAGTGATCGTCATTGTGCAGGATAAACTAGAATTTTATTTATTAACTATCGATAGCACTTGGGTTTGTTGTTATATTGGGAACATATGTTCATGTTTATAATAATATTTAAAGTATTTTAGCATAACAATAAGTCACCTTAACAAAGTTAAGAGTTTAAAGTTTCTTTGTATGATAGCACGGACTGGTCATTCGCGGTAAAAGTTTACAATGAAAATACATTTTCATATTTTGACCATTCGAAGCTAAGTCTTAGTGCAGTAAAGTTTCCCCCTCCCCCTCGAGCGTCTAAGTGATCGTCATTGTGCAGGATAAAAAAGAGGGACAGTCAAACTCATAGATCGAAAACAAACTGATAACGCCAAGGCCAAAAATAAAAAGACAAACAGACAAATAATAGTACAGATGACACAACATAGAAAACCAAAGACTAAGCAACACGAACCCCACCAAAAACTGGGGGTGATCTCAGGTGCTAGAAATAGAAATAAACTAGAAATGTATTTATTAACTATCGATTGCCCCCCCTTGTGAACATGTTTTGTATTAATTTATAATTATTGTAAACGCATTACGTTTTTTCTGCAGATCTTAAAAGAACATTATCCCGTTTGAATGGTTTTACACTAGTAATTTTTGGGGCCCTTTATAGCTTACTGTTCGGTGTGAGCCAAGGCTCCGTGTTGAAGACCGTACTTTGACCTATAATGGTTTACTTTTATAAATTTTGACTTGGATGGAGAGTTGTTTCATTGGCACTCATACCACATCTTCTTAATATATCTATATTATGTAAATATTGTTTTGTGATACGAAAGGTTCTATTTCATTTCATTGTGTGTAAGACATGTATGCTGCAGCGGTCTTAGTGTGCTGGCAAAGTGATTGAGGACAGTTGTATTATTAGAAAATAAAACTTTGCTGCACTCGTCTAGGCGAGCTCTTTCCCATAGATATGTGTTTGAGTTTTTTTTCATAAATACTTTATTTGCGTTTGAGGCCACGAATAAGAAAATAAATAACGTTTGTTTTGTCGGTATTGAGTCACAATTCCCTAATGACAGCAGTGCTGGTTGTCAATTACGAGAATTCAATTTGCCGAATAACTGGTACATAATAGCATTATTGTTTTCCAACCACTCGCACAACATTGGAATTGAAGTGACGATGCCCTAAACGAACGGACGATTTTCACTGAAACCAACCAAAGTTTAAGACGGAAATGAATCGAACTTGAAAGTTGTCTATTGTTCTGAATTTTATGTCAGTGTATTGGTGCTTACTAAATCATATTAATAAATTATAAATTACCTGTTATTTCCATCTTTTTTATTAGTAATCCGCTCTCCGATTGTTCTGTATAAGGCTGGTGAAGGTAATCCAGTTGACATTCATTTGTTTTATTGTCATAACTTGCCGAACAGCAGTTAGTCTCTGTGGAACATGATTGGGCACAGGATATTTTGGAGAAAACTGTTAAATTTTTGAACGTTGTTCCGCTGGAAATTATCTTTGTCTTATATGCGATGTCGAATATTTCGCTCGTAATTTCCGATACATGATCAGCGCAGAAACAACACATAGAATAGACAAGAATTACGAATATTTTAAGCATACTGCATATTTAATATTGTCAACCAGTTTTCTTGCTTGTAATGAGATCTAAAGTCTTGAAAGATTTAATTTTAATTAAGTTGGTATAAGATCACTTTTACCGCCATAACTTCTTTAACCTTCATAAGTAGGTTCGCGTGTTAAGATTAATTGAAATAGCAATTAACATTATAGATCTAGTAAATATTTACAATATTTTTCGATATATGATTATTAAATTTGACAAACAAAATAATATTTATTATATAATCTTTCTTATTCAAACAGCTAATCATCATTAATTATTAATGCTGGGAAAATGTTATTACAATGAGGAAAAAACCATTCCATTGAAATACACGGATACATATTTGTATATACTCGGGCGTAGAAGCTGATCGATACACCAGTAAATATTTTTAACCAATAATTAATATTTACTTTTGATGATAACCATATCAAATTTACAACAATAAATACTAATTAAAAAATTGTCGTCTTAAATCAACTATATTAATTTTATTGAATAGTAATATTTAAAGCTGGATAGAATACCGATAAAATACAACAAAAAATCTCATATAATTATGATCTTGCTTCTCGATAATTTTTTGACAAATTTAACCTGACCAGACATGGCTAATAGTGTTTTTTATACAATTAAAGCAAGTTTTAAAACTGTATTTTTTATCATTGTCACTAACTAAAATTCTACTCGCATTGAATATAACCATGAAATAGTTCCCACTGTACGTTACGCAAAATAAGGGATAAGTTCATGATTGGATGTTAAAAGTGAGAAAAATCATGTGTGAAAGAAAGTCCATAAAAGATTTATACTAGAATACTAGTACTTTGAATTGAGATACACGAAACCAACAAAAACATGGACGAATTCAGGTGCTTCGGAACGGCAGTCAGTTCTGTTAATCTAATTATATCAAATGCAGCATTCGTAGGCAAGTAGGAGTCATTGTTCATTTTTGTGTTGACTTGATACTATATAACACCAATTTTGTATAGTGGCCGGTTAAGGCCATTTCTCGTTTTCGCGTTTTCGGCCTAGCTTAATATTCTATAGGGCGAAAACGCGAAAGGCGAAAACTTTTCGACTTCCCGATTTAATATGAAGGGCGGAAACGTGAAATGGCCTTAACTGGCCACAATATATACTTTTGGCTATTTTTTTGTGTTAAATTTTTATTGTTGGAAGACATTTTTAACTTGTCTCAAATAGTCTCAGTTCCCACTCGAGTCACACAAACATCTTCCACTTTGATAAACCATATTTATAGTAATGAACCAGATAATATTCATTTTATTTCTGTTCCAAAGTATTCGATCAATTCCACTATCCAGTATGCATTTCTTACAAAAGAGGGTTAAAATCGAAAAAGAAAATTCACGAATATATTACGTTCAGGTCTACTAAACATTTTAATGAAAATGATTTTATCAATCACATATCACAGTTAGTCCTATAATATAAGACTTCGGAGTTTCATATCATTTACATTCAACGTTTTTTATCGGACATTTTTTTTTTACTATCTATGTTGAAATTCGGGTTTCAACATTGTTAGTAAAAAAAAATATCCGGGTTTCAACATAGATAGTAAAAAAAAATATCCGATAAAAAACGTTGAATGTAAATGATATGAAACTCCGAAGTCTTATATTATACACAACAGTGTTCAATTGATAGTGTATTAGAAATTGATGACCCCGAAGAAGCATTGTTGTCATTTTTAAATTTTTTACTAAAGTATTAAATCATCATGCTCCACTTATTAAAAAGAGAGTAAAACATTTGTATCAAAATGAGTGGATGAATGATGAAATTCTAGATAGCATGAGAAAACGTGATTTTTATCATAAGAACAAAATATGTATAGTTATATACTCTGGAGAAACAAATTCAAATATCTCATCGAAAACTCTAAACTAAATTTTTATACCAATATCATTGAACACAAAAAGGGCAACAGTAGTAAATTATGGAAGCACCTACATACTGTCAGCGGAACCGACAATCATGCCAGTATTAAAATCATTAGTGATTGTACACAAAAGGAAATTATAGACCCAAAAAGCATTGCTGATGTTTTTAATGCTTATTTCACAAATATCACAAATAATCTTTTAGAATATAAATCAAAACATCAATAATAACTGTTTTAACAAACTTGATGATTTCATATCGGGTCAAGTACCAGATAACGTGTATTTTTCTATACCCCTAATGAGTTATGATTTTGTTTTTTTACAACTAAAAAGCAATAGATGAATCAAAAGCAACAGGTCTTGATACCATAAGTGCAAAGTTTTTAAAGAAGTCTTCTCATGCTATTTCACTACCACTTTGTCACATTTTTAACTTAAGTATTAAAAAATGTATTTTTCCATATTCATTTAAACTGGCAAAAGTCATACCATTTTATAAGAACAAAGGTTCAAAACAGGATGTTTTTAATTACAGACCAATTGTAATTTTACCACTCATTTCAAAAATACTTGAAAAAGATGTGAAAACACACTAAGTCTTAGTAAATTATCTTAATAAATACAACTTATTGCATAGAATGAAGTCAGGCTTACGTGAAAACCGTTCTTGTCAAACTGCGTTTACAGCCTTATTGGATAAATGGCTTAAAGCCATTGATGATGGCGATCTTGTTGGGGCAGTATTTCTAGATCTAGCAAAAGCCTTTGATCTTCTCAATCATGAACTGCTTATTCAAAAATTAAACAAATACAACTGAATTTGCTTATACTTCTCTACGTTGGTTTACATCATATTTGGCTGACAGTTTTCAGATGGTATCTATTTCAAATACATTTTCAGACGTACAAAAACAAAAAAACGGGTATCTCAAGGATCCGTTTTAGGACCTGTGTTGTTTTTAATTTTTATAAATGATCTTCTTTTATCTAATCCTAATCCTCATCAAAACGCCGATTTATTTTTTGATGATAGTACCATATCAGTAATTGGACAAAATAAAAGTTGCATCAGTCAAAAACCTAATACGGTGTGATGACAATAAAATGGCTGTAAATGTATCTAAAACGAAAGCTATATGTATTGGCTCTAAATAGAAGCTTTCAGTTACATCAAACGAAAACATTAATCTTGCCATAAATGGACAACAAATTAAAGAAAGTACATGTTAAAAGGTTCTTGGTATTTTTGTTGATGCATCTCTATCTTGGTCTTCTCATATTGATTATATAATAAAAAAATAACTATTCTTTAGTTCTATAACGCTTACGTTTTACCTCATTTAGATTATTGTTGTTCAATATGGGGAAACTGCAATAACTTTTTATTAGATAGTTTATTAAAACTGCAAAAGAGAGCAGCACGAATAATTTTAGACGAACATGATTACACCAAATCTTCAAGGGAATTATTTCACGAATGTAACATTGTGCCGATTACACAAAGAATACATTATCATAAAGCATTACTAATGTACAAGGCAAAACATGGACTAGCTCCAGATTATATGTCCAGTCTTATTTTATCAGCTTCTGCAAACTAAAAATACAATACAAGATTTTCGTCTTCAGATAATTTTATAATTTCAAAACCAAATACAGAGCTGTATAAGTCTAGTTTCTCGTACAGTGGACCAAAAGTATGGGATGCTCTTCCTAATACAATCAAAATAAACCAAAAACAGTATTAGAGTTTAAACACAACTACAAATCTATGTACTTTAAACATTACCAAGATATTTGTACTGTAATGCCATATAATAATTGTTTATTGTATTTATATTGTATTGCATCTATCATTATTATTGAATTTGTATTGTTTATTTTTTTATGTAATTATTATATTGTATTAAGAGAGCCTTATTAAAAATTTGGTGTCATCCAAATAAGTTACTCTCTCTAAATAAAGATATTATTATTATTATTATTATTATTATTAAGCCAAAGATGACCACCTACTTTCTGTAGGAATACTGACAGTTCATTTTTCTTTTTGTAAGGATATTTCTTTGGTCGTGAATAATTTCTCCTGTTTATAAATCTAGTTGAACATTATATCATATATTTCGGAGTTTGAAACTAGAAACATTAACTTCAGTAGTTATTTAATCTTCAGTTGCAATTTTTACATCATATGTTCTATTCTCATATTCTCCTGTTTAGCATGTTTAATACATTTCTTTACGGCCCTATGTTTTATATATAACGGTCTTTCTATATTTAAAATGAGATTGGGTAATACCCATTGAATTCCTTTCTGACGATTTTGGCAGTCAGTATATATGGAAGATTTGAGGTGTGTTTGACCAATGCGACGCTCGTTACAAGATAGTAAGGACTAGGTTAGTTTGGTATACTATTCCCCACGCTCCCACCCTTACCCTTTTTATATGTAACCTTATCGTTTCTTATCGACATGTGTATGGTAAACATTGATTCATTTATGTATGGCTATTGTATATATTTATGTTGAACATGTTGAAATAAGGATTATGTACCCTTGTGTTGATTCAATGCTAAACATAAGGAAATTTTATAGAAAAGCCACATCCTTTCCGCTTGTACTCTCATATTTGACAATTAGATGCTTGATAGATACAGGATTTTGCATGCAGTGCTAACAATAATTCCTTTGAAACAAGTTTATAAATTCAGATATTGGTTAAAACAAATATAAATTTATATGGACCTTTTAGGGTGCGCTCGACTTTAGTGACCAAGCACGATGTGTTTTTGAATTTAAAGGTTGTTTAGAACTTTTTGTAAACAATAAACGCTAGCTGATCATAGAAAAACAAATGAGTAATCTATGTTAAAAATTTTATAACAAAAATCTCTGTATTAAAGCCTGTGGATTTTCTACAAAAGTCTTGGTTTTATTTTCACCAAATTCTCTTTTTCTACTAAATGCAATTACACTATAAATAATAAAATTGAGAATGGAAATGGGGAATGTGTCAAAGAGACAACAACCCGACCACAGAACAGACAACAGCAGAAGGCCACCAACAGGTCTTCAATGCAGCGAGAAATTCCCGCACCCGGAGGCGTCCTTCAGCTGGCCCCTAAACAAATATATATACTAGTTCAGTGATAATGAACGCCATACTAAACTCCAAATTGTACACAAGAAACTAAAATTAAAAATAATACAAGACTAACAAAGGCTAGAGGCTCCTGACTTGGGACAGGCGCAAAAATGCGGCGGGGTTAAACATGTTTATGAGATCTCAACCCTCCCCCTATACCTCTAGCCAATGTAGAAAAGTAAACGCATAACAATACGCACATTAAAATTCAGTTCAAGAGAAGTCCGAGTCTGATGTCAGAAGATGTAACCAAAGAAAATAAACAAAATGACAATAATACATAAATAACAACAGACTACTAGCAGTTAACTGACATGCCAGCTCCAGACTTCAATTAAACTGATTGAAAGATTATGTCTTCATCATATGAATATCAGGCACAATCCTTCCCGTTAGGGGTTTAGTATCATACCATCATAACATATATGAGAAGAACATAACCCGTGTCATGCCAACAACTGGTTTTTAAATAAATGTGTTTAGTGCAGATGCAAAGACCCTATAAGTGAATCAATATCAACGCCAAAATATGCAATCTTTAATGACCTGACAACAGTATCGTAACTATATTCCTTCTTAATAAGTCTATTTAAAGGTTTTGTTAGTTTCAGAGGTGAATACTGACATTTTTGTGCTTTATAAAGAATATTTCCATAAAAAATTGGATGTGAAATACCTGAACGTATAAGAAGTCTGCATGTTGAGCTATATTTACGAATGATGTCCTTATACCGATGATAAAATTTAGTAAATGTTTTGACTAGTTTGTGATATCGAATATGTTTACACGAAATTTCCCCTTGACATATGTACAAAATAGTCCATCTCTTTTATTCATCATCTTTGCTGTTTTGATACTGTTGCAGTTTGAAAATTTTGTAATTGACAGGCCACAGAAGGGGTCATAAACCTTAAGGTTCATCATAACAAATGGACAAATATGGCCGTATTTTCACCTCAAAAACTACTCTGTGTACAGACTTACCTGTGCAGTTTGGAAAGTTTTAAGGCCTGGCATCCACTAGATATATAAAAGTTAATTTCATTTTGCATATCAGTAAGATAAAATCTTTTTTGCATTATGATGGGCATTTTTTTTCGTTCTTGCAGAAGGTGTAAAAATTAACTAAGTTGGGATACAACTTTGAGATGCTCCCTCTCAGGTAACAACTGGTTTGTATTGTATTAATTGTCCTTGATTGGCATGGACAATAGATATCTACACATCTATAGGTGAGTTAAAGGTAGAAACTGAGTGGACAGTATCAAATGCAATTCAGGTGTTTGTTTATTTTTACACCCTCTGCAGGAAGGAAAAAAATGCCCATCAAAATCCAAAAACGATTTTATCTTTCTGATATGCAAAATAAATTTAACTTTTATATATCTAGTGGATGCCAGGCCTTAAAACTTTCCAAACTGCACAGGTAAGTCTGTACACAGAGTAGTTTTTGAGGTGAAAATACGGCCATATTTGTCCATTTGTTATGATGAACCTTAAAGGCGATCTTGTACGACTTTGCCCCCAGCAGAGCTATAGAAAAACAGTACATTAACGGGTGTTACACGGACACTTTTTAGATGATACACGGACACTTTTTAGTTGTTACACGGACACTTTTTATGAATAGAATCACTCGTGCATGATCAGTGAGTTCAAGGGCACTTTAAATTTCAATTAGATTTGAACTCTTTGTTTCATCGACATATTTCCTGTCTTTTTTATTAAAATATTTACGTTGGTATCAATAACTATATTTTTTTCAAACAATTCCAGTATTTTACTATTCATATCAGTACACTAAGGGATTGACCATTTAACTTCAAAAGGGGGGTTCCTAAAAAAATAGTCTGATCCCCAATTTTATGAGAAAAAATATATTGTGGTCAAGCAGATGGCAAAATAATGTTCTGATTCCTGATTTTCCGAATACCGTTTATAATAGTGCTAATTTCGAAAAAAAAATATTTGGATGATAGCGTTGAAAAACTAAATAATTTTCTTACTCAGAAGAAAACATACCCCCCTTTTGAAGCTAAATGGTCGGTCCGTAAATGTAATTTTTTTCTTCTTCAATATATGGACATGAATAGTATTCTGGACAATGCTGAAAGTAGAGAAATGCTGGTACCGACGTTCATATTTCAATAAAAAAGACAGAAAATATATATAAAAAAAATCAAATCTAATCAAAAGATAAAATCCCTATCAACTCACCAATGCACGATTGATCCTATAAATAAAAAGTGTCCATGTAATACATGTTCAAATAGGCAGCAAATCTTGAAGAAAATCATTCAACTTATGTCACCAATTTTGGACGGTAAGCTGCGATTGGATTATATTGTGACACGTGTTTAATCATGATCAACACTATTAGAGACATATAAAAACCTATAAGCACGAATTTTTTTAAAACCCAAAATATATGCCTATATATATCTAATAACAAGACAAAATCCATTATTTCATAACGTTTCGTTTACTAATGAAATAGGAAATTCATTCTTTTTATACATTTATTTTGATATTGAATTCATATATATTGAATTTATACATTTGGGAGCAAACGTACGATTTTTAGTATTTTTTAAAAGGGGAATGGAATGGCACATTCTGCATTTTTTCAACAAAAAAAAAAGGATCAAGCCTGTTTAGATAAATTTATTTTACCCCCCCCCCCCCTCCATTTCCGTTTTCCCCAAATAAAAATCAAATGTTAGCTTGCTTAACTCGGAAATCTTTTTCATACATTACTTACTTGCGCAGCTGCATTTTAAATGTCTCAAATGTGTACGACATTCATCTTTTACTTGACATGGTTCTTTTTTTATAAAATTTTTAGATTCTTGAATTTCTTGAGAAAAAACTGAAAACCCGCTGAAGGGAAGTGAAAAAAAAGTTTGTTTAAACTGTAACTTACATTAACTGGTATATGACCATTTAAGTTTCTAATCTGTTTAATTTTGCTACCACTTCTAAATGCAAAATGTACTACTACTTTCTTGAAACGTCGTACAAGTCAGATACAAAACAAAGGTAACAAAAAACAGGCCGGAAACAAACTGCCGTATAGTTTTTCTGCACTTGTAGTCAGGTCAAGGTCCTCGGCTATCGCCTCGGACCTTCACCTGACTA